>NC_066584.1:128026108-128662358 GCF_024323335.1 Lathyrus oleraceus
TATGTGATCATTGTAGTTATGTGTGTATTTGAGAATATAATATTGGATTTTAATATTGTACTCCTTGAGTTTTTATGTGTGTTTGAAACATGTGAAATAGATGGTGATGAATATTATTTACATGGTTATATGAAGTGTGATGAATTCCTTTAATTGTTAATTTAATCATTGTGCCTTATTACACTTCTTCATAATGATTTGAATTCTCACCCTTTCTGTTTGAATGTTACCTTTACATGGGTATCGTGCAGCTACTCAAGAGTAGTATCGCTGAAGTAAGTGGAAGGTAGCTCATTCGAGATTTAGCCGGAGAGCTTCCGTATTCTAGTGTGGAGACTAGGTAGTGAGTCAATGCTCTGGTCATGTAACACTGGGTAGATTAGTAGTATTGAACTCATATCTTATTTGGATATGCATTATGCTATTACTTATTTTATTTTATCTTGAGGTGATTATGGAGAGATGATCATGGTATGGGACATGGATCATTTTCTGAAATGCATGAGTATTCATTATTTTCCGCTGCGAACACATATTCTTGAATATTCATGAAAAGTGAAATGTGTTATTTTAAATGACTAGGTGTATTGTATATTGATGATGAACGATGTTGGTTTTTGAAAGCTCTTAGTTTTTGAAAACGTCGATGTGACGCCCTTTTGTTTATATGCGTGCTTATTTACTCTAATTATATGTTAAGTATTTTGGGGTAGAAAAAGAGGTGTTACACTAGATGCTTTCTTCAAGTCTCTAAGTCTCACTTATATAGAATAAGAAAAGAGACTGTTGGAGGGAAAATGGGGATACCAAATAGAGCGGTTGTCCACTGTTGGGTTGGTGAAAGGATAGACACACAGTACCGTCCTTCGCCCATAATTTTAGTGACAGGTGTGATGTATATTACGTCCTTTTCCCACGATATCAGGTAGTGGAAGGAATATTTGATTTTGTACCATTTACTATTCGATCACGTATCTATTTTGATCTTATCTTCAAATTTATTGGCTTCAGATGAAAGTTAATGAATCATGAAATGAAGAAACATACAACTGGATTCAGAAGCTTCAGAACCTTGACAACATCAGTAGTCTAGCTTGAGATCTTCAGTAACTTCAGAATCTTCAGAATCTTTATACTCTTCAGTAAGAACTTTATAACCTCAATGTCTGGCTTGAGATCTTCAGAATCTTCAGCTAAGTAACAAAACTTCAGAAACTTGCCATTCTTCATAAGCTTGATGATCAGAATCACGTCCGAAAGCATAAACCGAGAGAATGTTGCAGCAATAACATAGCGTTAACTTAGAAGCTTCTCGAGAGTGAATCAATAAAGAAGCAGAAAGATCATTGTAGCAACAACTTGAACATATTTAAGAACTTCTCATGATTCGTGCAAGAGCGAAATTGGAACACAATGTTCAAAAACTTATGACGTTGCACGTCATAAACTCAAAATCGGAACTGGTTGTTAAATATACATAATAACAAACCATTGGGGTACCAAAATTATTCTCACACAAATACAACATTGTTATCATCAAAACTCAAGGTATATATGTATAACCAAATCTTATTCTAACAATCTCCCCCTTTTTGATGATGACAAAAACATGTATTTTGATTAACAATTTTGTACAAGGTAATCACTAAAAGATACATCTTACAGAAGCATAAAACTCCCCCTGAGATGTATAATCCTAAAAAGATAAAATCAGAATAAAAGAGAACTTTCCTGATTAACCTTTTTGGAGTACCAGAATGATCTTCCATCAGAATATGGTTTCTCTTCAGAAGTTGTTTGATGTTGTCTAGAGCACTGATTGTTAACATCAACATTCTGATAAACTTCACTTCAGAAGGTTGGTTGAACTCTTTTGAAGAAGCTTCAAAGTCTGATTCTCTTTGAAATTATTTCTAAATCTTTGAAAGATCTTTTCGGGCCTTGTTACGAATTCTTCTTAAAAAGCTTGATTGCCATGTTTGATTACCATGGATTTACAATTCCTCAGAACTTGATGCCGAATTTTCGGTTCTTTAAAACTTGATGCCAATTTCTGATTCCTAGTTGAGATCTTTCCCAAATAGCAGCGTTAAAGCTTCTGACTCAGAGAGTAAACCATTTCTTCAGAAACCGGTAACTTAAGTTCTGATCCGAAAGACTTCAAGAGGTTCTGATGTTTGAACTTATCCCTGCAATACACTTAACAAACTATTTTTTAAAGTAGTTGTTGAAGGTGAGAAAAACAAGAAAGGGGGGGTTTGAATTGTTTGGAAAATAAGCGCTTTTTCAAAATGAAAATCACACAAGGATTTTATACTGGTTCGCTTATAACACAAAGCTACTCCAGTCCACCCGGCCAAGGTGATTTCGCCTTCAACAAGGACTTAATCCACTAATCTTGAAAGATTGATTACAAAGAACTTCTAAGAGAAAGATCTCTTAGTCCTCTCAAGTATACAGACTGCACAGAGTCACTTGAGGAAATACAACAAAGATAAAAACTTATGTAATCTAGAGTGCTTCTAAGATATGCAAATATTACAACAGTAAGAACAAAAAGTGTTTCACGTTTCAAGCAAAAGCTTTGTGAAGATTGAGAGAATAAAACGTTTTTATGTTGATGTTTCAGTATCTTCTTGTATTTGTTGTTGTACTCTCAATGTTGATTTGCAGTCCTTTATATATAGGAGTGAAGTAGTTGTTTGGAACTGATGGTCAATGCTTTGAATTAATGTCATAACTTATATAGCTCCTTGCCAAAATGACTTTCTCTCCTTGAATGACTACTTTCCAAATATAGTTCCTTTTCATTTGAATTTGGAGTTTAACGTCTCTTTCTATATTAGGAAATCCATTTCCAAAACTTTATTTGAAGTTAACGTTACTCTTCCTTATTTAGCAATTCCATAATCAGAGTCTTCGTGTTTCTGGAGATCTTGGAATCTTGCTATCTAACTTCTGATGTTGATCTCTTTTGAGTTCTGATGGTTTCTTCAGATAGCGCTGAGAGTTTCTGGAGTTTGACATACCGTTGTTCAGAGTCAGAACTTCTAGAGCGTACTTCTTGTTCAGATGCTTCTGATATTTTGCTGTTTTGCTCAGAGTTAGACTTTCTTGAACGTGTTTCTACTTCAGATGCTTCTGGTCTTCTGATAATTTGTATCTGATATGATTATGTATCTGATGATTTCTTCCTTCTTTCCTTAGAACCCTGCACACTTAGAAACTTTTCGTTAGGGTGCCATTTTTGGTTTCATCCTTTGTTATCATCAAAATCATGGAATCTGTTGTAGAACAATTTTTGTTCTTACAGTTATTAGCAGAAGCATTAAACAATGTTCGGGTTCTAATTCATGAAAACTAAGTATATCAAAATCAATTACGACTCTCCCCCTAAGAACGTTTCTCCCCCTTTGTCATCAATCAAAAATACATACACAAATATAATAAAAGTTATGGAAAGAAACAAAAATGATTTTCATTAAATAGTGCCAAAAAGCATAAAAAAAGTACAATCATGTTACAGAAGCACAAAACACTTAAGCAAAATAAAAACACAAAAAGTGAAAAACTATTTTGGAAATGGCTAATGGTTCTGTGGCGAAGGAGGAGGTGGTGGAAGTCTGGATAGTATCAACTGAAACATCATTTCCTTCCTATCCAAACGTTCTTTGACCAGAGCACTCTCGACTTTCATATCCTCGATGCTCTTCAGAAGCACTTCAGGAATACCCCTAGAAGAGGTTCCAGCAGACTGTTGATTATTAGAAACCCCAATCTGTTGTTCCTCATAAGCAACTGGCTGAGCAACAACATCTTCCATTACACATCCTGGATGACCAGAATCTACCTCAACTTCCTTAACAACTTCCTTATCCTCTGGAGAAGGAAGATATAGTGGAGTATTTTGTAACTTCCAGAGTTCCATAAGGGGTACGTACCTAGAACGGAATTTTCTTTCAGAAAATTTATACCCAAAGTTCTTCAATTTGAAGATCTTGGAGTTTATCCAACTTCTGTAAGCTTCCCAAGCAGCGTCATTTTCTGCAGGATTAGCTGATAAATAACTAGTCTTCATTGCAGCGTGAAGACAACTTCTTGAGTCATACTCAAAATTCTTTAGAATCATACCAACATGTGGGTTTGGTTTAGGTTTTCTAAGGAATATGACAAAAAGATCTGTTATAGTTGGATGAGGATCTGGACCATAAATAGTTAGAAGATGAGTGGGAATTCCCTCGTGTCTTTCCGAATCAGATACTTCTGGTTCAAGTTCAAAATTGAACATGCCTTCAGGAGTTCCTTTAGACACTTGGTTACCATAATATCTTAAAGGAGATCTTTTGGGTGTTGTTGTATTTGGATTTTCAATGTGGGAAGCATAAACTATCGAGGATGGAAGTGGAATGGGTGATGAAGGTAACTATAAAAGAGGTGGTGTTTGTGGTATCTGTTGTTGTGGTTGATGTAACTGAATTTCAGAAACTTTAGGAATTTATGTAACAGGTTTTATAACAGTTGTGTTTGTGGGAGGTGGTTGTGAAATGGGAATGTTTTGAGAAGGAGATGGAGAAGGGTGTGTTGGTAAGACCCATTCAGAAATTACAGAGTCAGAAACAAAAAGATTTATGGCCTTAGGGAGCTTATCAGAAGTAGGAGTGTCATAAGATTTCGAAGATTTCTAGATAACACCAGAAGTGTCCTTCAGAAGCATTGCTTTTTGGCGCTCACTAAGAGTCGCCTCATCTCCATCCATAAGAATAACAACCTTCTTCTTCTGAGGTCTTGAAGATCCTTCTTCACGAGACTATTTCTTCCTTTTCCGATGCACATCTGGGTAAGTCTTTGGCAGGTATAATGGGTCAACCATTGTATTTATGCCATCTTTAAGACAACTCTCAAGGTAATACTCCAGAACTTTCGGAGGATCAATCTTGGTGAAGATTGGGAAGTTGTCAACCGGAATCCTCGTTCCACATATATCATCCTTTGAAGGAATGAAGTCTGGCTTGACTTCCTTGGAGATGAGACCCATGATCTTGAGATTTTTCCCCTAGAAGATCTTTCCAGCATCCATTATAAGCTCCTTCGTTAAACCACTGACCAAAAGTTCATCCACAAGACCATTTTCAACCAGAAGGTCAGAAATTAACCTTCCATTTGGAATGTACCTTTCCTTCTTGGACGTACTTCCATTTCTAGTTTCTCTAATAGAATCTCTGAGAAACTTGAACAAGGTGATTGGAAGTTCCATTTTGAACCCTTTTACCAATAAGAAAAACATAAACTTCTTATTAGTATTGATGTAATTAGAGGAGTTTGTACTGGGTCAGTGATGAATACATCCCAGAATCATCTTGAACCAAATCCTCAACTTACCAGCAAGGTCTTTAGCACTTGGACATTTGACTTCATCCATCTTTGTTCCTTTATTTAAAATAACATATGCTACCATAGCTTCTCTTCTTGCATCAGTTTTTATAATCACAACCATTATGAGAAATTAGGTCAACAAAGGATTTTTCAGTGATAACAATCTTCATGTTCATGACGAAGGAAGAGATTGTACCCTTTGTGGCAACATCATGTATCCAAAACTGCTTCACAAGCACTGGATATACTGGACCAGTTAATCTTTCAAAAAAAACCTTCCACCCTTAAAGTTCCAAAGTTTCATATAAATCACAGCCATTATCCTTCAGACTTTTGAAATCCAAGATGGTTTCACAAAGAACCATAAGCTCATCAACAAGGATGTTGAGAGTTAATTCAGGGATCCCTTCCATAACGGGATGATTTTCGTCTGCCATGGAACGAATAGGAGATTTTTGTTGTTGAAGTTGTTGTTGTTGAGGAGCAGCCATTGTTGAACATTGAAGATGAGGATGAACGGTTGTAGAGAAGGTGTTTGAAGGTTTTAAATATTGAAAGTGTGGGAGTAAAGTGTGCGTAGTGTGAAAATGTTAGTGAAGTGGGTTTATATAAAAAAATTAGTAATGATAATACGCCATCATAGGGAAACATAAACGATTTAACCTAATCCCAAGATATAGAAATCCAAAGTGTCACGCTAACATCATGCGTGCTCAAAAGTGGGACAATTGCCACCACTAAGAACCACATGATATCAAACGACAATACAATTATTTAATGCAACAACTGTTCAAAATTAAGAAGGAAAATCGATAAGATTGCTTCTGATAAAAACCTTTTTGATTCATGAAACTTCCTCACTTCAGAAACCTCATGTCTTAGAATCAACAAATATATTCTTAGAACCTAATCTAGAGTTCTGAAGACTTAACATTATGAAATTCATCTTTTCATTCTAGACATAAATCCATAAATAAGTTTTTCAGAATGAAAACAAATCTATCTTCAGTAAGGGGTGATATCATCCCATTGATGGTTTGTATCAACAAATTTTAAGTGAAAAATACCCTTCTAAACATAGTCACGTAAAAAGTGATGTTTAATTTCAATATGATTAGCCCTACAATGCAAGATAGGATTCTTAGACAAACAAATAGAAGGAGTATTATCATAGAGAATAGGAATGTTACTCTCAAATATATGATAATCTTCTAGTTGACTCTTCATCTGAAGTATCTGAGTGTTGCACCCAGAAGTTGCAATATACTTAACTTCGGTTGTTGAGAGTGTAATTGTTGAATGTCTCTTGCTGGACCACGAGATCAGAGTGTCTCTCAGAAATTTACAACTTCCAGAAGTACTTTTCCTTTCTATTCTGTCTCCAACATAATTAGCATCACAATAGCCTACTAATTTATATTCATTTGATTTTCTATAAAACAAACAAAGGTTAGTAGTACCTTTCAGATACCTAAAGATTCTCTTAACATCAGTTAAGTGAGTCTCCCTATGATCTGATTGGAAGCAAGCACATAAGGAGACACTGAATAAAATATCAGGTCTAGAAGCGGTTAGATAAAGGAGAGAGCCTAGCATACCTCTGAATAACTTCTGATTTACCGTACTACTGACTGATAAGTGGCCAAGAAAGAGTATTAGAAAACAATATCTTGACACTTATAGGATCCACGAAATATAAATTCATGTCATTTTCCAATGTTTTATTTGAAACTAAAGCAAGTTAATATAATGGTTAATTTTTTATGATTGTTTCAAAATGATGCAGGAAAAATCACTCAACACAAGCCTAAACATCAAAACAAGAAAATTGGCTCGCTTCAAGGGCACTGCAGCATGACGCAGTGAGCAAAAGAAAGAAACCACGAGCAGCTCTCCACAAGCTCGCTGCAGCACGCCACAAAAAAGTCTGAAACATCCAAATTCCAGTGGGGTCTCGCTGCCAGCACGCGTGCAACAAGCAAAACAAAAAAGACCACAAGAAGCTCGCTACAACACGCCATAAGAAAGGCTGAAAACATCCAAATTCCAGTGGAGTCTCGCTACCAGCATGCATGCGGCGAGAAACAGGAGAAGAATGTGCCATGCTAGGAAGGGCGCATGTGCGCTGCAACCTACTTTTTTGTGCAAATCGCACTAAGGCATCCAAAATCTCCAAAGACGGTTTAAGCATTCTTAAAGGCGAGGCAATTAGAGTGCACTGCATCATGGATTTTTTGTGCACGATGCAGGTGGCAGCTTTTGGAAAAATCTATAAATAGAAGACTTGGACCATTCAGAAGGACATTCCATTTTGAGAGATTTTAAGTTGAATAGTGTGGTAATAGCTTAAGGATAAAAAGATAACAAGGATCGAGCTAGATACACATCAAGAATCAGGAAATCATTGTTGATGCACATTCATCTCCAATCCTTCTTTTTGTATCAAGCTACCATGACAATAGCTAGCTAAACTCCTTTTCTTGTTGGGATTGGAAATAATCTTCCATAACCGTATGCATATTGATTATGCTTTTAAAATAATCTTATTATTCATCATTATTGATTCTATTTTGTTGTATTGATTAAACCTTTGGATGTGAATTGTGATTGAAAAATACATTTGAATCTTGATTTAAGATAAGAATTGGTTAAACACTAATTGCTAGAGATATAATTAGGGTTAATTTTCACAAATAAATATCAGTTCTTAATGTAATCAATTTGTTTAATAGACTGAGAAATCATCGATTAAATAAACTGATTGAAATCTCAATAATCGGGTAGACATACATATTATTGTGAGTGGTATGTGAAGATAAGAATGAGTATCAAGTTTATGCAGAAGTAATATGTAATATACATATGAGTATGGTAGAGGAAATCCAATCCCAATAAGCTTTCATATGAGTAAACTTTAGATCCCAAAATGGCACCGTTGTCGGGGACTAGCGTTGAGATATTGCAAACATAGAGACCATTTGTACCATTTTAAGTTTGTACATTTGTTAAATATTGTATATACTCACTTATCTATTTTGTACCTTACCTTCCCCTAATATTGTGTTTGGTTAGAATTGCAATCTTTGTGTATGTGAGGTAAAACTTTGGTAGAACCATTACTTTTCATTCTGAAATCAAACGGACAACCCGAAGAAACAAAAGACAAACAAAGAAGCTAAAGCAGCTAGCCAAATAGAATTATCAAAAATAAGGAGATTCCACATCAACGTCTTCAAAACTTCCAACAAAAGAAAAAATGGATGAACCAGAAGGTGGACCTGAAGTTATCTACGGTGGACCTTGTCGGAATAGTCCAAAAGGTTATCTCGGCTCACCAACATTCCAAATAATTGACTAGCTGAAATGAAAAAGGGATTGCTGCATATAATCTATGAAAATCCTTTTGCATGGATGGATAATGAAGATCCCTACACTTATCTCACTAAATTATACGAATTAGCCGGCACAACAAGATCACCTGAAGCTGAAGAAGAGGCGGTCTTTATAAGATTGTTTCCACACTCCTTGATCGGTAAAGCAAAGGATTGGTACCTTGACCAACCTACTCAAATCATGAACAACTGGAATGCCTTGGAGGAAAACTTTTTGAACAAATTCTTCCCACACAATAGATTCATGGATGCCAAGACAACAATCGTCGTGTTTGCTTAAAGTGCAACTGAAACCCTCTGTGAAGCATGAAAGCGCTACAAATCTATTCTACGAAAGTGTCCAAATCATGGTTTGGATGAACTCACACAAATCCATATTTTCCTCAATGGACTACACCACAACCAAAGCTTCGGAAGTGGAGAAGAGGCAGTTTCTATCACCAATCGTATGGCTCTCAACAATCATCAGGTGAAATACAACAGAGGTACGACACAAAGAAAACTGATAATTCTTGAATTAAGCTCAAATGATGCTATATTTGCATAAAATAAGTTTCTCACCCAAACAGTGGAAGAATTAACTAAACAACTATCCAAGTTACCACAATAACTTAAAGAAATGCATGGATTGACGAGTAAACCGCAACAGATAGCATATTATGAGCTTTGCACATGTGACCATCCAACTGGTTTTCTTCCTCCTATTAATGAAGAAGTGAACTATATGGGCAATTAACAACAAAGACTAGCACCATACCAAGGCAATCAAAGTTATCAACACGGAAATAATGCCAACTATGGCCAAGGGTGAAGGGAAGATGTTCGACCGTAAAACAGGCCAAATTAATTTCAGAATTTAAATTAACAACCTCAGAACCCTCATCAACTAGACAGAAGGTCAAAGCTCGAAGAAACATTGAACCAATTCATGCAGATTTCCATGGTAAATCAGAAAAACGCAGATGCTTCAATTAAGAACCTTGAAACGCAAGTTGGACAAATTGCGAAATAGTTAGAAGATCAAGAAGGAGGAACGTTCATAGCCACCACTCAAACAAATCCAAAATAAAATTGCAAGACAATCACAACAAGGAGTAGTAGAGTGCTTGAATTGGGAGTTAAGGAGAATGAAGAAAAAGAAAGGAGAGTAATAGAAGAAAGAGAAAAACAAGAACGACCAGAGGAAAAACAAGAGGAAAAGGATAAAGAAAAAAATAAACAGGATGAATTAGTTGAAAAGAAGCATGAAAAGGAAGAAGGAAATGAAAAGGAAACAAGTGGTGTACGGAAAAATCACAGAATGAGAGAAGAAAAAGGTAAGACGACCAATCTGCCAACACCAAATTTACCATATCCTCATGCTCCAACTAAGAAAAATAAGGAAATATAGTATGCTCGGTTTTTGGATATTTTTAAGCGGCTACAAATCAACATTCCATTTCCATAAGCACTTGAACATATGCCTACTTATGCAAATTTCATGAAAGAAATCCTTACAAAGAAAAGGAGGATTTCGGATGAAGAAACAATTCATCTTGATCCAAGTTGTAGTGCAATCATTCAATGGACACTTCCACAAAAAGAGAAAGATCTTGGAGAGTTACATTACTGGTCACCATTGGAAACATAAATGTAGGTAAAGCCTTAATTGATCTTGGTTCAAGTATCAATCTTATTCCACTGTCAGTAATCAGAAGAATTGGTGACTTAGACATGAAGTATACAATAATGACTTTGTAGCTAGCCGACAAATCTAACACAAAACCATACATTACTGGTCACCATTGGAAACATAAATGCTGGGAAAGCCTTAATTGATCTTGGTTCAGGTATCAATCTCATTCCACTATTAGTAATCAGAAGAATTGGTGATTTAGACATGAAGTATACAAGAATGACTTTGCAGCTAGCCGACAAATCTATCACAAAACCATCAGGAATCGCCGAAGACATTCTAATCAAGGTAGACAGATTTTTATTTCCTATTGATTTTGTAGTGATGGACATTGAGGAGGATGATGATGTGCCATTAATTTTGGGATGACCATTCATGAAAACCGTGTGAATGATGATTGACATTGACGATGGGTTAATGAAAGTTTGTGCCCAAGACGAGGAGGTTAGCTTTAATCTATTTGAGGCCATGAAGCATTCTAAGGACAAGGGAGCATGCTTCAGAGTTGATGCTACCGATGAATCCATTCTAAACATGCAGAAACAAGTGCACATAACAACCCCTTTAGAATGTGTCCTTACAGATGCATTCAATGTACTAAATTTTGAGGAAGAAAAAGAAACCGAAGAGTGCTTAAAAGAACTCGACACAACAAGAGAAGTTCCTTTGAAAGAGGCACAAATCGAGGAGTTGAAAGAGGAAGTCGTACAAGAGAACATCAAACTTGAGTTGAAATAGTTACCAGATCACTTGAAATATGTCTTTCTTGAGGGAGGAGGCAACAAACTTGTCATCATCAGCAATTCCTTATCTAACCATGAAGAGAAAAAACTTATTCAAGTCCATAAGAAAAGTCAAAAACCAATCGGTTGGGTTATATCAAATTTGAAGGGAATTAGTCTATCATATTGTATGCACAAAATCATGATGGAAGAAAATTTCAAACCAGTATCTCAACCTCAGTGGTGTTTAAACCCAACAATGAAAGAAGTGGTGCAGAAAGAGGTTGTGAAATTGCTAGAAGCTGACATGATCTATCTCATCTCGGATAGTGCATGGGTGAGTCAAGTTCAAGTTGTTCCGAAGAAGGGGAGGGATGAAGGTAATTACAAATGAAAAAAGGAATTAATTCCAACAAGGACTGTGACAGGATGGAGGATGTGCATCGATTATAGAAGGTTTAATCAAGTAATAAGGAAAGATCACTTCTCGTTACCATTCATGGACCAAATGTTGGAAAGATTATCGGGGCAACAATTCTATTGCTTCATGGACGGATACTCAGGGTACAATCAAATCACTGTGAACCCGGAAGATCATGAGAAAATAACCTTCACTTGTCTGTTTGGTGTCTCTGCATACAGGCGTATGCCGTTTGGCCTATGTAATGCACATGCAATGTTTCAATGTTGTATGCAAGCCATTTTTTCGGATTTGATTAAAAAATGCATTGAGGTATTCATGGATGATTTTTCCGTGTTTGGTGAATCATTAGAATTATGCTTGAACAACTTGGACATCATACTGAAGCGGTGTGTGGAAACAAATTTGGTGTTGAATTAGGAGAAGTGTAATTTTATGGTTACAGGAGGTATCATAGTTGGGGACAAGATTTCAGCCAAAGGGATTGAAGTAGACAAAGCCGAAATGGATGTGATTGAGAAGCTTCCCTCACCAACCAATATCAAAGGAGTTAGGAGTTTTCTTGATCATGTTGGGTTTTATCGGAGGTTCATCAAGGATTTTTCCAAAATTGCAAAGCCATTGAGAAATCTACTCAACAAGGACATGTTATTTACTTTTGATAATAATTGTTTACTAGCTTTTGAAAATATAAAAGAAAAATTGACCACTGCACCCATAATCAATGGACCCAATTGGACATTCAATTTTGAAATCATGTGCGATACGAGTGATTATGTGGTTGGTGATGTCCTAGGCCAAAGAAAGACCAAAGGTTTTCATGGTATACACCATGCAAGAAAAGTTCTGAATGATGTGCAAGTTAACTATGCGAATCCGGAAAAAGAATTGATTACCATAGTTTATGCATTAGAAAAATTCCGGTCTTACCTCATAGGTTCAAAGATTGTTTGTTATATTGATATACAGCGATCAAATACTTGATCGCCAAAGCGGATTCCAAGCGTAGAATAATCAGATGGATGCTTTTGCTACAAGAATTCGATCTAGAAATTCGTGACAAGAAAGGAACGAAAAATCTAGTAGCATATCATCTATCAAGGCGAAAGGGAAGTACTTAAAGAGTTTCCAGATGGAAAGTTGCTCATGATCCAAGAAAGACCATGGTTTGCGGCTCTCGCAAATTATAAGGCTTCTGGTCTGATTCCTGAAGATTTCAATTGGCAACAAAAGAAGAAGTTTTTATGTAATGCTACCCAATATGTGTGGGATGACTCGTACTTGTTCAAAATAGGGGATGACTGGTTGTTAAGAAGATGTGTCACTAAGGAAGAATTCAAAAGCATCACATGGCATTGTCATAATTCACCCTACACCGATCATTATAGTGGAGAAAAGACAATTGTGAAGGTCTTACAAGCAGGATTCTATTGGACTTCGTTATTCAAGGATACATGTGATCATGCCAAGAACTGTGATAACGGTCAAAGAGCTGGAGGAATTTCCAAATGAAATGAAACTCCCTTGCAAAACATGTTATAAGTTGAAGTTTTTGATTGCTGGGGTATTGATTTCATCGGATCTTTTCCTTCATCATTTGCAAACAAATACATCTTGGTGGCAGTGGATTACATATCAAAATGGGTGGAAGAAGTAGCATCACCATAAGCTGACAGCAAAATAGTGCTCAAGTTCTTAAAGAGAAACATTTTCATAAGGTTTGGAACACCACGGGTGTTGATTAATGATGGTGGATCACATTTTTGTAATGCATAACTAACTAAGGCTCTTGAACATTATGGTGTCAAACATAAAGTGGAAACACCATATCACCCGCAAACCAATGGTCAAGCAAAAGTATCCAATCGCGAAATCAAAAGAATTTTGGAGAAAACAGTATTCGTATCACGAAAAGATTGGTCATTGAAACTTGATGAGGCATTATGGGCTTACCGGACAACCTACAAATCACCAATAGGACTCACGCCTTTGTAAATGGTGTATGGTAAGGCATGTCACTTACTGGTGGAACTAGAACACAAGGCCTTTTAGGCATTCAAATTTCTAAATTTTGATCAGCAACAAGCCAGCATGAAGAGAAACTTACAACTACATGAGCTTGATGAACTACGGTTTCAAGCATATGAATCCTCAAAGCTATACAAGGAAAAACTGAAAAGATATCATGGCAGCAAAATCCTTCCAAAGGACTTCAAAAGTGGACAAATGGTGCTCCTCTTTAATTCCCGCCTAAGGTTGTTTCCGGAAAAATTAAAATCAAAGTGGTCCAGGCCATTTCAAATAAAGAATGTTAAGCCTTATGGTGCAATTGAGTTAGAAGATCCAATTTCTAAGGCAACATGGACTGCCAATGGCCAAATATTGGAGTTGTATCTAGGTGGTGATGTTGACCGCCTAACTAAAATAATTCCATTGCACGGACCGTGGAGCACAACTGGCGCCAAGCTAAAGACGTTAAACAAGCACTTATTGGGAGGTAACCAAATTTTCAGGTTCATCTTTTATATTTATATACATTTTGTTTAAGCATTCATTTTTAAAACATTCATTAGGCGGTCAACCAGGGGCGCCACACAGTACCATGGCACCTGAAGCACAGTTGCGCCCTGCACAAGAAATCTGGGCAGATCTCCCTAATCAGTTATGTTTTGATGTTTTGTGGTTTAATTTGTTTATACCTAGTATTTTGAAAATTGGGAAGAATGTTATGTTTTGTGCAGAAATGGCTCCAAAAAGGGAAGTTATCACCAAAAAACAAAAGACTGCAAAAGGAACTTCTCGGGGACAGTTACGATTTGACGAGAACATGTTTTTGGATGCTTTGCAAGAAGCACGATTCAGAAAGTTGGTCAGTCCAAAGATCTGGGTAGAAAGAAGGTTCGAAATTCATCTAGAGGAATGTTTCTGTAACTGTGTTGATCTCATTACTGACAAAAGTTGGGGGAAATTGGCAAACCCCTCAACAAATCTGAATTTTGAAATCATAAAGGAATTTTATGCCAATGGTCCCCCTTTGGAAGGCATAGAATATCCGTTCACTACTTTGGTCTGAGGGAAAGTAATTGCTTTTGATAGGAATGCCATCAATGAATATTTGGGTAGGCCTATCAATCTTGAAGAAGGGGAAACAGACGCTTACTCCAAAAAGATGCAGCGAGGTTCATGGAACATTTCTAGGATCTCTCAAGCTATTTTTGAAAGAGGAAGGACTGTTGTGAAAAATGTTGCTGAAGTCCCAACAAATTTCAAGAAAGAAGACATGACCACTATAGCTCAAGTAGCTTTGACACTAATGTTGTATAACATCCGACCACGTAGTCACACATCCACTATTCCAGTAGAAAGTTCTTACTTGCTTTACTATATTATTGATGGCATGGAAATGGATGTGGCTCGAATCATTGCAAATGAGATCAAGGCTATAGTAGAAAGATGTACCAAACTAGGAGGCAAATCTAATTGCCCATTATCTTTTCCTGGATTAATCATGGGACTATGTAAAAAAAGCTAAAATTCATATTCCTAATAAAAGTTCATGAAGTAATTGTAGGTGTGGTGGATGAAAGATACATTTCAAGGTATTGCAATGCAAAACCAGTTCACAATCGAGAAGAGAATGCAGCTAACCCCGGTTGGGATCACTCACGGTTGGGATCAGAATACATCCAATCATAGAGCCATCTCGTATGTGCAACAATCTTTATACAATCTCCAACTGCAGAATGGTGGACCACCGGAGGGAACATTTCAGTCCATGAACCCAAAGGCTTTCCAAACACACATAACTTGGCTTGGGGACAGACCAACCTTTTCGGAGGGGATAACTACAAAAAGAGCAGAACACCAAGAACAAAATGAAGATGAAAGGAGTAGTGAAGAAGAGAAAGGTGGAGGTGGAAGTGATGAAGAGCAGGATGAAGAAGGAAGTCCTGAAGAGGAGGATAAGCAAGATAATATGGAAGATGAGTAATTCAGAGGAAATAACTGAAAGCTCTCCAAAACTGAGTGAAAAATTTTAAAAATATTTCATTTTCTATTCATTTATTTTACGCATTACATTTACTTTATTTTTTTGTTTTTGTTTTCCTAGTAACCTTGTTAAAAATCTTGCAACTTTTGAAGTTTTGACGATATGCATACCGTAATTGTTTCATGGATAATTGGTAATGCTTTTGTTGAATTAGTATGTGGCTTCCATTGTTTCTACTCATACAAAGAAAATTGATTTTACGGTTGTCTTCATCATGGTCTAAATCGATTAGAGAAACAAGTGAAACAAATGGTGATGATAAAATCATACAAATTGCAAGCAATATACGTGTTTAAATGATTTGCAGAATGTTAGCATGATTATTAATTTTGTGCTTCTTACAAAATCATTTCATGCCTCATTTTGCGAAAACATAAATTCTTGCTTGACTCATGTATAATGGTGTGCAAAAAAACCGGTTATTCATAACCAAATTTGTATCCAAATTGTTCCACTTTTAAAAATCCAATCCAAATGTTAAAATATAAATGTGGGTATCCATTTTATTACCCAAATATAAACTGGTAACCATAATAATAATGTCATTTAGTTATTGGATACCCAAATTCTATTATGTGTTAATTTATATGTTTGTTTATTTTTTTATCATATAGATATATACATATTATAAACTAATTTTATATTTTATTAATTCTTTTAAATTTTATTTTAAAAAAAAATCATAATTTTTTTCAAAATAAAAAAAATTGCAGAGTTTTTTTTCTTCTATTTATGAGAAAATAAACTTTGAAGTTTGTCTCTAATTGTTGTAGGTTGTTAGTCCACAAGTTAAATATATTAGTAATATCAGTTGAGAATAGTGATTTTCAAATTTACTTTTAGGGAATTCTATGGAAAAACTAATGTTTCCCAAAGTGGAGAAATTAAAGTTTTATATAAGTTCATTTAATTTTTACTTTTGACAGAATTTCTTAAAAGCATAAAGGTGTGCAACTTCCGAGAATACGGTTTTAACATCTCCACCTACGTCAAAGATTTTGGAAGCTTGAACATTTTTTTTGACAAATTATTTATTTTATGAACAATTATGAGAGATTTTAGAAACTTGAACAATTTTTTTGATGAGTTATTTATTTTATGAGCAATTATGATTTATAGAGATATGAATTATTTTATTTCATGATCCTTTTTATATAACACATCATACTTTGTGATTGTTTTTAATCGAGATATTATTTGTGGGGATTATAAAAGACAAATTTAGAGTAATTTTTTAAAATAAATATCTTTTTACATAAAATAGTTTTATAACTAGTTAAAATAAAAAGTTGGTTAAAAGAAAATAAAACTATTTTTGATATAAAATTGATTTTTTAAAAGTATAGTTTTAAAACTGTTTTTTTATAAAATTGGTTTTGAAATTGATTTTTTTAAAGAAAAAAAAATTGGTTTTGAAAGAAATCAGTTTAAAACTGTTTTTTTAAAATAAAAAAAATTGTGAGAAACCGGTTTGTAACTGAACCAATCCACTTATTAACCAGTTTTAAAAGAAAATAAATTGGTTTTATGATAACAATTTTATTATCCAAACCAAACCATATATATGGTTCAATTTGGTTTTGTTTGGTTTATGATCCATGCACACCCCTACTCATGTAGCCAAAACCAAAAATGTGAGGAGAACTTCCACTGCGCACTAAATGATTTAAATGGCTGATAATCCTTGGTTTAACCCATTCAATTCATGTTTAAGCTGGAAAATTTTATTTGAAAAATATTGTAGAGCAGAAAAAGGATCAAGGCAGTTTTTTCAAATTTGAGTAAAACCACTTAGCCAAAAAGCCTCATCATCCCTTGTGAGTGAGTGAGAATTTGTGAACCCCTCGAGTCGTATAAAGTCTAGAATGGATCAATATGAATAGTATACACATAGCCAAGAAAACCACTTGGTGAATGTATACTTTTGTGAAAATATAATGAATTCATCATTGATCCATTCCAATTCTTTTGAAAACAAAACCAACTTATGATAAAATCACCAAAGAATGAAACGTTGATCTGTGAAAAGAAAAGAGAAACAATCAAGTTGGGAAGAGGGTGTCTTTTAAAAATAAAAGAAAAGAAAAGATACAATCAAGAAAAAAAAAAGAAAAAGAAAAGCAAATAAAAGAATAAACATCAAAGGAAAAATTATTGCATTAAAAAGAATGGACGGGTGAAAAAGAGAATAAACATAAGAAAGGAAGGAACAAGTAGTTCTATTGTGAAATACTCTTCATTAAATTGAAAAACTTTAACTTAATAACCTTAGGAAATCACCTATCCGTTGAACCTTGTTCAAGATACAACCATAACAAGCCCTTAGCGATTTATGCTCTCAAAAAAAATTCAAAATATGAATTGCTCAAAAAAATATATGAATTTATCTAGATGTTGACAAGGTTATTGGATGAGAGTCCACTTACCTCACCATAAAATGTGTTTTTAAAGATCTTCATCCATTTTATGAAGAAAGAGTGATAGGATGATTCAAGTAAAATTGTGTCATCACTTTTGAAAGTATGATTTGATCTTTGCATGACAAAACTTTCTTCATAATCATGGCTTGCACATAAGCATCCATCATTTGAACCATTCATGTTTCATCAATCGCAGAACAAAAACATCATGAGTTTTTTTGTAGAATCTCTTGAAAGATCCATACTCTTGATCAAGGACAAACAAGAAACCAAGTTTGGGAGAATTTGATAAGTGGCCAAGAAAGATTATTAGAAAACAATATCTTGACACTTATAGGATCCACAAAATATGAATTCATGTCATTTTCCAATGTTTTGATTAGAAACTGAAGCAAGTTAATAGAATGGTTAATTTTTTATGATTGTTTCAAAATGATGCAGGAAAAATCACTCAACACAAGCATAAACATCAAAACAAGAAATTGGCTCGCTTCAAGGGCGCTGCAGCGCGGCGCTGCGAGCAAAAGAAAGAAACCATGAGCAACTCGCCACAAGCTTGTTGCAGCACACCACAAGAAAGTCTGCAACATCCAAATTCCAATGGAGTCTCGCTGTCAGCACGCATGCAGCGAGCAAAAGAAAAAAACCACGAGAAGCTCACCACAAGCACGTTGTAACACACCATAAGAAAGGCTGAAAACATCCTAATTCTAGTGGAGTCTCGCTGGCAGCATGCATGCAGTGAGAAATGGAAGAAGAATGTGCCATGCTAGGCAAGGCGCTTGTGCATTGCAACGCACTTTTTTGTGCAAAGTGCATTAAGGCGGACAAAAGCTCCAAAGGAGGTTTCAGCATTCTTAAACGCGAAGCAATCAAAGTGCATTGTAGCATGGATTTTTTATGCATGGTGCGGGTAGCAGCTTTTGGAAAAATCTATAAATAGCAGACTTGGACAATTCAAAAGGACATTCCATTTTGATAGATTTTATGTTGAATAATGTGGTAATAGCTTAAGGAGATAAGGATAGCAAGGATCGAGTTGGATACGCATCAAGAATTGAGAAATCGTTATTGATGCACATTCATCTCCAATCCTTATTTTTGTATCAAGCTACCATGACAATGGCTAGCTAAACTCCTTCTCTTTTTAGGATTGGAAAGAATCTACCATAACTGTATGTATATTGATTATGCTTTTAATATAATCGTGTTATTCATCATTATCGATTCTACCTTTGTTGTATTGATTAAACCTTAGGATGCGAATTGTGATTAAAAAATACATTCGGATCTTGATTTAAGATAAGAATTGGTTAAACACTAATTGCTAGACATAAAATTAGGGTTTAATTTTCACAAATAAATATCAGTTCTTAATGTGATTAGCTTGTTTAATAGACTGAGAAATCGTCGATTAAACAAACTGATTGAAATCTCAATAATCGGGTAGACATACGCGTTGTTATGAGTGGTATGTGAAGATAAGAATGAGTATCGAGTTTATGCAGAAGTAATATGTAATATACATATGAGTACGGTATAGGAAATCCAATCCCAGCAAGCTTTCATATCAGTAAAATTTAATTTATTAAATTCCTCTTATTTTACATTCTGTTTTACTTTAATCAAACCATTATGTGAACTTTAACTTGAAACGATATCAATTGTCAAACCGTTAGTAATATCGCACCAACCCATATGGATACGACACAAACAATACTTACTTTTGATTATACTGAATATCACTTACCTCTTCTTTCTCCAGAATGTGTGTAGGATTCATTGGAGTCTTTGTTGGCTTGCATTCTGACAAGTTAAACTTCTTCAGAAGTTCCCTTGTATACTTGCTTTGATGAATGTACGTTCCTTCTAAACATTGATCAATCTGGATTCTCATAAAGAACTTGAGCTCTCCCATCAGACTCGTTTCAAACTCTACCTGCATTGACTTAGAAAAATCCTTGCACAACAAAGCATTAGCATAACCAAAATAATATCATAAGCATAAATTTTCACAACCAAAATATCCTTCTTAAAGGTTTTGGAAAAGAGAGTTGTGTCCACTTTCCCTATGGTAAAATCATTTTCCAAAAGTAGGTTACTTAGTCTATCATACCAAGCTCTAAGAGCTTATTTTAGACCATATAACGACTTTTTCAGTTTAAAAAAAAAATCTGGATTTTGAGAACTTTCAAAACTAGGAGGTTGGTACACATATACCTCTTCAGAAATGTATTCATTTAAGAATGCACTCTTAACATCCATCTGATAAAGAATGATGTTATGATTGACTACAAACGAAATTAAAAGATGAATAAACTCTAACTAAGAAACTGGAGCAAAGTTTTTTGTATATTCTATACCTTCTTGTTGAATATAACCTTGTGCTACCAGTCGAGCCTTGTTTCTGACGACTTCAACCTTCTCATTGAGCTTGTTTCTGAAGACTCATATGGTTCCAATAACATGGAAACCCTTTGGTTTCAGAAAAATATACCAAACGTCATTTCTGGTTAATTGATTCAGTTCTTCTTGCATAACCAGAATCCACTCATTATCTAGAAGAGCTTCATCAATAGATGTGGGCTCTATCAGAGATACCAAACCTAGAAGAGTTTCTTCAGATGGTTTGAATGAAGATCTAGTTCTGACTGGTGTGTCTTTATCTCCCATAATCAATTCTTCAGAATGAGAAGTTCTTGTTCTGCTATTCTTCTGATGAGTTAGACCAACAACAACTTCTGGCTGAGTCGCTTCTGAGTCTTTTATTTCAGATTCTTTAGCTTTTCCGTCTGAGTCTTTTTCTTCAGAATCATTATCCTTGGATTATAAAATATTGATCTTCAAACCTGCAAATTTCTCAACTAGCTTTGATTTTAAGGTCAAGCTTATCATTGAATCAAACATGAATTGATTCTTCTACAATTTGTGTCTCAGTGTTAAAAACTTTGTAGCCTTTAGAGCATCCATAAAATCCTAACAATAAGCACTTATGTTCCGTAGAATCAAACTTTCCAAGATTCTCTTTAGTGTTCAACATAAAACATTCACAACCAAAAGGATGAAAGTAAGAAATGTTGGGCTTTATGTTCTTCCACAATTCATATGGAGTCTTACCTAGAATTGGTCTAATAGAAATCATGTTCTGAATATAACAAGTTGTGTTAACTGCTTTTGCCCAAAAATGCTTAGCCATATTAGTTTCTTGGATGATGGTGCAGGCTATTTCTTGCTAAGTCCTATTCTTCCTTTCTACAACCCCATTTTTTTGTGGAGTTCTAGGACAGGAGAAATCATGGGAAATGCCATTTGTGTCAAAAATATTTTCAAAATGTTTATTTTCAAATTCGCCACCATGATCACTTTTGACTCTGATTATTATGCAATGCATTTCTGTTTGCACTAGTGAGCAGAAGGTAGATAACACAGAATGTGACTCATTCTTGTGCTTCAAGAACTTTACCCATATACAACGACTATAGTCATTAATGATGACCAATTCATACTTCTTACCATTGATAGAAGCAATTTTCATTGGCCCAAACAAATCAATACGCAAAAGTTCTAACTGTCTAGAGGTAGAAACAATAGTTTTCGCTTTGAAAGATGTTTTAGAAGACTTGTCTTTCTGACATGCTTCACAAAGAGCATCTGAAGTGAACTTCAGGTTGGGTAAGCCTCTGACTAATCCAAGCTTATTTAGCTGCGAAATCCTTCTCATGCTAGCATGGCCCATACGTATGTGCCATACCCATTTCTCCTTATTAATAGACATTAAACATTTTACATTTTGATCCTCAAGATCAGAAAGTTTGATTTTATAAATGTTATTTTGTCTCTTTCTGTTAAAAAGTTTGTACCATCTTTCTCACTAACAGCCTTACAGGACTTTTGATTAAAAATGATATCAACCATTGTCACTAAGTTGACTAATAGACAATAAGTTATGCATCAGACCATCGATCAAAAGAACATTAGTAATAGAAGGAAGTTTATCGTTACCAATAGTTACGGAGCCAATGATCTTCCCTTTATGGTTTCCTCTGAAACCAACGAAGCCTCTAGGCTTAAGTTCCAAATCTTGAAACATAGACCTTATGCCCGTCATATCGCGAGCATCCACTATCTAAATACCATGACTGGTGTTTCAACTGAGCTGCAAAGGATGTCTACAACATAAATTATTTTATCCTTAGGTACCCACTTTTTGGATCCTCTTTTCTTAGTTTTTCTATAGTTTCTTACAACTTTGGATCTTTGTGCAGAAGGATAATCATGGGGAATTTGTGCATGATACTTAGGTTTCAGAACAAAGTTCTTACCCTTTGTATGTTTCTGTGTATGTGTAGAAAAATCAAGCTCAGTGCCAGCAGGCACGAAATGCTCATAGAGAGGTTTCAGTTTAACCTTCTGACTTTTGTCAAGTTTAATAGTCTTTGTACAACCTAAACCTTTCTTGCCATTTATGCTAACTCCATAGATCAAGGAATCCATTTTTCTTCTATATATGCTTTTATCCAAAAAGTACTGGAATGCTCTGTCATATTTAATAACGCAATCAGTACCAGAAGCTTCTGAGACTATTTCTTCCTCTAGTTTTGAAATTTTACTTTTCAAAGAAGAGTTATTACTTTCTAAAGAAACTACTTTTGCATTTAGGGAAGAAATATATTTCTCAAGCTCAATACGAGTTTCAGAAGCAACTACTGGGACTTGTTTAAGGTCATTGTACCTACTATGAAGACTCTAGTACTTTTCCAGTATTTCAGAGAGACATGATTCTAAGTCAGAACGAGATAGTTCAGAAAATACCTCTTAACAATTGGAGTCTGATTCTGATTCTGATAGCACCTTGTCTTCTGGTTCTTCAAAACCTCATGGATCAGCTGTTGTTGCCATCATTGCAACATTGACTTGTTCCTCGTTAGAATTTTCTTCTTCTGATTCTAAGTCGTCCCATGTAGCCATCATCCCCTTCTTGCCTTTAGAAAAATTCTTCTTAGGCCTTCTGTCCTTTTTCAGCTGAGGACATTCATTCTTGTAGTGGCCTGGCTCCTTGCACTCAAAGCAGATAACTCTTTACCATAAAATTGCTTATTCTGTCCAAACGAAGAATCAGAACGACCAACAGTCCTTCTAGCTCCTCTGAACTTTTATTGACCATTCTGCTTATGCTTCCAGAGTCTGTTGACTCTCTTATAAATCAAAGACAACTCATCATCATCTTCTGAGTCTTCATTAAAAACTTTTGATTCTTCCTCAGCTTGATAAGCTCTTGCCTTCTCAGGCTTAGACTTTAAGGCAACAGATTTACCTCACTTTTGAGGTTCATCTTCCTCGAGTTCAATCTCGTGGCTTCTTAAAGAACTAATAAGTTCTTCAATACTAATACTATTAAGATCCGTTGCCAGCTTTAAAGCAGTTATCATAGGTATCCAATTTTTAAGGGGACTTCTGATTATCTTCTTGACATGGTCAATTGTAGAGTATCCTTTGTCCAGAAAATTCAGTCCTGCAACGAGCATCTAAAATCTTGAGAACATAGTCTCAACGGTTTCATCATCTTCCATTCTGAATGCTTTGTACTTCTAGATTAAGGCCAAAACATTTGTCTCCTTTACTTGAGCATTCCCCTCATAAGTCATCCTCAGAGAGTCAAATATGGATTTGGCAGAATCTATGTTTGTTATCTTCTCATACTCAGTATAATATATAGTATTTAGAAATATAGTTCTAGCCTTATGATGATTTTTGAAATCCTTCTTTTGTTGATCTATCATAGCACTTCTTGCTATATTATTTCCTTCAGCATTAACTGGGTGAACGTAGTCATCGACTACAAGATCCCAAAGATCAAAATTGTATCCAAGAAAGAAACTTTTGATTCTATCTTTCCAATAATCAAATTTATCACCATCAAATATTGGTGGTTTAGCTATGTAGTGATCTCTCTCATTGTTGTTAACAACGTTAGCAATAACCATTGTTTCTCACACAAACTAGATCAGTACTAAAAACAATGAAGTTTTGATAAATCTTTTATCATAATCAGAACCGGAGCTCTGATTCTAATTGAAGGTGTGAAAAACACAAGAAATGCGGGGTGTGAATTGGGTTTTAAAAACAAAAGTTTTTTACCAACTCAAAAACACAACTCAAATGTTAATAACAAAGAGATAAAAACACAAGTATTTTTATCCTGGTTCGCTTGAAACTCAAAGCTACTCTAGTCCACCCGCCAAGGTGATTTCCCCTTATACACAAGAAGTTAATCCACTATAATCAACTGTTATAATAATCACAAAGAATAATCTTCTTTGTCTTCTCAAGGATCCGAATATACCCCAGTCTCCTTAAGGAATCACAAAGAACAACTTTCTTTGTTTCTCAAGGATCTGACTATACCCTAGTCTTAAGGAATTACAAATAAATAATTTGAATCAAAGTTTTGTGTTTACAAGATGCTTCTATACAAGAAGATTTTACACAAATGATAAACAAACCCTTAAAGAAAAAATGTTTAAAAAAATGATAGTTTTTCACAAAGAAACAGACTTGTCAAATTATTGTAGTACTATTTGTTTTCTTCAAGTCTCCCAGTATCGCTTATATAGCGTAAGAAAAGAGATTGTTTGAGGGCAAAATGGGGATACCAAATAGAGAGACTGTCCACTGTTGGGTTGGTGAAAGGAGTGACACATAGTACCGCCCTTCGCCCATAATTTCAGTGATAAGTGTGATGTATAGTACGTCCTTTTCCCATGATATCAGGTAGTGGAAGGAATATTTGATTGTGTACCATGTACTACTTGATCACGTATCCATTTTGATCTTATCTTCAAATTCAATGGCTTCTGATGAAAGTTGATGAAACATGAAATTAAGAAACATACAGCTGGATTCGGAAACTTCAGAATCTTCAGTCAGAACCTTGACAACGTCAATAGTCTGGCTTGAGATCTTCAGTATCTTCGGAATCTTCAGGCTATTCGATAAGAACCTTGATAACCTCAACGCCTGGCTTGATATCTTCATAAGTTTTCCATTCTTCAGAAGTTTGATGATCAGAGTCACGTCCAGAAGCATAAACCGAGAGAATGTTGCAGCAGCAACATAACGTCTCCTCAGAAGCTTCTCAGGAGTGAATCAACACAGAAGCAGAAAGATCATGGCGACAATAACTTGAACATCTTTCAGAACTTCTCATGATTAACGCATAAGCGTAATTGGAACACAATGTTCAGAAACTGATTGTGTTGCACGTCATAAACTCAGAATTGGAACTAGCTGTTAAAGCTACACAATAACAAACCATTAGGGTACCAAAATTGTTCTCACACAAATACAACATTATTATCATCAAAACTCAAAGTATATATGCAGAACCAAATCTTGTTCTAACACTATGAACTCATCATATATTTGATTTCTCCAGAGTAAATACCTCGGTAGAGGTGGAAAACATATACGACATTAGATCGAAGATTGGATCGTGAATCTCTGATATTATCTTCATGGAAATTGTCTTTAGCCCCGACTTAGACCTATATCTGGATATAAGGTTCTTCCTTCTATTGCTTCTACAAAATCCTCGAGAGAACCTGAGATTCATATTTTGAAAAGTTGAAGCGGAAACGATGAATGATTGAATCAACTGTGACAAATATTCCTGTTTTCTCATGAGAATTTCTTGATTTTAAGATCTGAGGAGGTTGCGAGTGATGGAGTTGGAAAATGAATGTGAATTCATGGAAAGCATACGTATTTGGACTTTATTTGTTCTTGATTATGTGACGTAAGGAGGTTACGAACTGGTAAATCAGAGGTTAGATCTGAAATTGCAGAAATCGTAGGAATCGGAAATCGATTCCCACAGACGACACCAATGTTTCGTTATGGAATAAGAAATAGGTGTAGTTTGAAAACTAAAGATCTTAAACAATGGCTCTAATCTCCTTTACGACAAGACGGGGTTTACGTGCATGGTTATCACTCCAACGCCCAAGTTAGTTCAAGATTCAAAAAGAGTGTGTTGAAAAGTGGAGATCAAAGAATGTACCTTGATTTTAGCATGTGGACTGATTTTATACCTTTTGTCAAGTGGGAGTGGATTTAAGAAGGATTGGGCCTTAGTTATTTGGGTACATGGGCAGTTCAGAACATGATGATTTCACTCGCCAAATCAACTAAGATGTTTTGTGTTTATATGGACAGTTATAAGGGTTTGAAGGACCACTTTATCTTGTTGATTCTATTGACTTTGGAAGCACACAATATTTTTGTAAGGTTCCTGATAGAGGTTCTACCCCAGCTATAGATTCTTCATCCTACTATAGGACCACTTTATCTTGTTGACTCCATTGACTTTAATCTCTTTGTTTGCTTCCCATGCTAAAGACAATTTGCTTTAATTATCATATATGAGGTGAAATTCCTATTTATAAAGTCGTTATGCTCATATCACTACTATAAATAACACTTTTTATGACGAAACTTTCACCTCACCCAATAAAAAATTGTGGTGTAAACCATATACGTGTTATATTTTAATTGTTTTTTAAATACCATGTATTCCCTCGGTTTAGCTGGAAACTGGGGGGTAAAGTATTTAAAGGATACGCATTTGAATCCCATCAACTATATTTTAACATATTTTATTTATTTATTTAAAATTTTTTATGACATATTACCTCGATTTTGCTGAAAACTAAAGGATAAAGTATTCAGATGACATGTCTTTGAATCCCAACAATTACATTTCATCACCTTTTATTTTATTTTTTAAAAATTCATGACTTATTACCTCGATTTTTCTTAAAATCGATGGGTAAAATATTTAGAAGACACCTATTCGAATCCCATCAACTATATTTTATCACCGTTTAATTTTTAAATTTTTTTTTTGACATATTACCTCAATTTTGCTAAAAACCAAGGGGTAGAGTAACATTTTTATTTATTTATGACCAATTTGATGAAAAAAATAAGTAGTGAATCTTTGTCGTCCATTTATAAAGTAACAATGGTCAAAACATTGTCAAATCTCGAATCCACATGAAACATTAATGATATGCGTGAAAAGCTCACTAGCAAATCAAAACGTGAATGCCACAACTATCCATCTTGAATGCAAAATGCTGAAATTTAAATTTAACATATTGAAAACAATGATAATGAAAAGAAGAGCAAAAAAATTATTTCATGATTAGTTTCTTAACATAATATTTTCTCTAGTAATTCTTGTTAAAAGTGTTTAATGTTAGTTAAGAAAACATGAAAGTAACCTATTAATGTTAGTTGTAGTCGTATCAAGTAAAATATTTGGTTTTGTTTATTTGTTTTTGTTTTTGTTGTTGTTGTTGTTGAAGATTCCATAGATTTTGTTGTTGTTATTATTGTTGTTGTTATTTTTGTTGTTAAGATTTAATGTTAAAAGATTCAATTGGTTTTGTTTATGGTGTTGTTATTGGTGTTTTTGATGATGATGATAATGATAATGATGCAAATTTAGAAATTTCAACAAATTTGATGTTTTGCAGATTAAAACGAAGAAGAAGAAAAAAACAGGTTAAAAATAAAATTTGGTAACAAGACTTTACCCCTCAATCGAGATAAAAAGTAGCATAGTTATGAAAATATAAAAAATGCAGTTGCTGGATATTGAATTTATGATTGATGTCACTTTCTTTTAAGGCTATTTAAAAACCGAGGAATAAAATGATAGATTTTCATATCGTCATTCGTTATCTTGTATGTGTAAATGAAATTATATCGCATTCGCATCTGAGATGAAATATAATTATTCGTAAGTAGTGTATTCGCTAAATATCATATCTATGAAGATGATTTTTTAGACCGTTAATAGATAAACATGATTTTGTGACTGTATCAACTCCAAAATAGATATGACACCTACATAATTTAAATATATTCTATATAATTTGAAACAGCACACACCGCTACTTCTAGATGCATGATTAGTAATCATATTAGTTTTTAAGTATGATCTCATAAATAAATTACTACGTTATGTTATCCTAACGAATATTTATGAAATTTCATAAATACATAGTCAAACGAAATTTATATATTATTTAAAGAAAATGATTATCTTGTGACGGATTAGCTTACTCTTATATTAATTTATTAAAATTACATGTGATGGTTCATATAACTTCTCATATCAAGACAATTTATAACACTATTCTTGACGCATGCAAATTGTTTAAAAAATAATATTTCTTTGTAAGCTTTAAATAAATACATTATATGGAACGTGTTAGTTAGGGTGTGAATAGCATGATAGTCATAGACATGGAACTACAATATTAAATAAATGCATATCATTATCAATTAATCACCATACTGAAATTCCAATTAAATTGCATGACTATTGCGGTTCTCCTAATTAAGAGTAAACATATTATTGGCTTCATGCTGTGATTATTCCTTGTCGTTTTTCTGTGCTAAGATGAATGAATGTAGTAATATATAAATGTGTTGTGGTTGAATCCAATGCTCAGCTTTGCAAGTAAATGTCGTGGATGCTTCTTCTTGGATCCAAATTACTCGACAAGATCCTTTGGAAACTGACAATAATCAACTCAACTTGATATTGTTGTTTGTACGTATAATGTACTCCTCCATTCAAAAAAAATCTTATTTGAGTAAAATGCAGTTTTTAAAAAATAATTAGATTCGTTAATTTTAATGATAAAATTAATATGATTAACTATAATATTAATAGTTGAATATTAATAGGAATATAATGAATTTTTTAAAAAATAATCATATTTTTTAATTTAAGTTTTAAAATAATTTATTTTTCAAAATAATTACATAAATAATCATCTTTCATGACTTATGCGACAGTTGAGCTGACGCATCTATTTTCCAATGAATATGAGGCGTTCAAGTCATTGGCGCATGCATTGGACCATGCATGTGAAGGCGCCACATGCAATGACCCATGCATGTGAAGGCGCCACATGCATTGGCGCATGCATGTAGCCATGTGTGTATGCGCCAAAAGCATTGGCGCATGCATGTAGCCATGTGTGTGTGCGTCCAAAGCAATGACGCGTGCATGTGCACTCATCTATAAATATAGCATTTCTTCCATAATTTTTCACACAACTTCTTACCCTCCTTCCATTTTCCTTCAATCTCCTTCAATTTTCTTTAAAATGATTGTATATTCATACTTATGTCAATATATTCACAAGAGAAATATCGATTTAATCTTTTCAGCAGTGTAGTCTCCGATGAAGATCCGACTTTGAAATGTAGATATGTTTGAACATCTTAACATGACCTTGAACCGTTGGTTAGATGGAGACATTGCAGATGGTGAAATAGAGAAGTTCGTTTCTGGGTGGATATTAAGACTGACAAAGACGTTCACAAGATGATGTATAGTCCTCACAAAATTGTTTTGATGATTGTAATCACATAGTTATGTTGTTGTAATCGCATATATATGTTGTTTATGTGTTGTATTTGTTAGTGATGGTATTTTATTTATTGTAGTTTCTTGTGTTGTTGTTTATGTGTTGCTTATGTGTTGTATTTGTTTGTGATGGTATTTCCTCACAAAGATATCATACGAAATGAATGTTGTTTTTAATATAAAACAAAAGATTCACAACTAAAATTATCTTGGTGTGCTTGTTCCAACACTGGGACAGTTAGTACGATTATGATCGGGCTGACGACATGAACTACATAATCTAACTATTTTGTTCGTCGTATCCATTTCGGTTCGAATACAGGTGTTGTTTGGGCGGCCTTTTTTCTTTCTTCGCATTATTTCATTGTGCCAGAGAATGTCCCCTTGATATTGTTAGGGACCAATTAGCACTACTTTTTATACAATTTTATTGGTCCCTTTTACCAAGTTTTGATGTAATTACACACTTTTATTCTCACTATTTTGTATAAATGCAATTAGGTTTAATTTATTGTGTTTTGAGTAGTTATTTCACATATTTGTTAATTTTGTAGAATTTTTTGGACAAGAAAGCTTTGGAATGCATAATCATAATTTGGAAGAAGTGTTGAATGCAATTTGGAGGCCTAATTTTGAAGAATACCACTTGGAAGACTACTTGGATGAAGCTTGCAAGGCAAGGAAGCTGAAGTAGCTTCAGTTCGCGCCGCTAAGCTTGCGAATCCAGCAAGCTGTTTTGGCCAAGTGTGCTGTTTTCAAGGCCAGCTGTGTTTTGCCATTTTGGTGTCTGTCTTAGGGGGGCTTTTCAGCTTTAGATGAAAATGATCGTTTTAGGAAATGTCAACCCTTTTTAGAAAATCAGAATGGAAATTATTCAGACATTGATAGATACATTGATTCATAATTTGATATTTTATAAGAGAGAAAAAAACAGAGTTTTCTTCCATTGCCTTTTGGTTTCCAAAATGATGATGAGGAGCTAAACCCCATTTTGTCAAGATTGGAGGTAGTAGCTATTCTTATTTGGTTATGTATTTCATTTGACTTTTATCTATGATGAAAGATTGTTGATGTATTGAAAGATATTTTTGCCCTAAATTGAATATTAGATTTGAGTAGTTGTTGAAAGAGATTATTTAAGTCTTGACAAAAAATATGTTTTCAAGTAGTGAATAAGTTGTAGAGATAGATTTATTCATTACTATTCTTTTGTATCAACCATTAAAGATTGCTATATTGATAGTTAGGTGGAGAGATCGTCTAAGGATCAATATAGTGATTATCACACTATCATTTAGACATAAATGATATTAAGAGGATACTTGAACATCATCAATAATCTTGAATCTATATAGTTGTCATAAGGAATCATAAGCATTTAGAATAGTGAACTCCAATCTTGTCAAGCCTTTTACATTTGATTAAAACCATTTTACTGTTTTAGTGACATCTTACCCAAAAGATAACTTTTCAAACCAAACAACTTTGTTACCCTCTAAACTTATAACAATTTGGATTATAGAACGGCGGTAATAGCAACCAATCTCTGTGGATACGATATAAAAATATTTGCCGAAAGTATACTTATCAACAAATTGGCGCCAATGTCGGGGATTGGTGTTCGATATTACAAGCATTGCAATAATTCATTGTTTTAAGTTTTGTTACTTTTATTACTATCTCTCTTGTGTTTCAATTGGTTTGTTAGTTTTGTAGATTCTAGTGCATGCGAGGAAAAGCTACCGAGGAGCAATTTCAATTCGATCTCGAAATTGAAAGAACACTTCGAAAGCTCAATAGCAAAACACGAAGAAGAAGGAAACTAGCCGAAGAGAGGAACCGGAGAGAAGAAGCATCTACTTCCACACTTGTTCAAATCAAAGAAGTGGTTGTAAAGGCTTGTGACGGAAACATGGCGGATGACAATCGTACCGAAATGTACGCTAATAGTCCAAGAAGAAATGCTCAATTTGCTCGTGGAGGAAGGAATACGGAGATGAAGACCGGAATCCTCCAACTTCTCTATGCAAATCCATTCACCGGAATGGACCATGAAGATCCGTATACCCATCTCATCAAATTCTATGAGATTGCGGGTTCTACGGGAATTGATGAAACGGGTGAAGAGGCATTATTCAAGAGGATGTTCCCACACTCCTTAGTGGGAAAGGCAAAAGAGTGGTACCTTGATCAAGCATCAAGAGTGATGACGGATTGGAATTTGCTAGAAGAAAAGTTCTTAGAAAGATATTTCCCTCAATCCCGATTCATGGAAGCCAAAATGGCTATTGCGGTAGTCACTCAAGGAAGCAACGAGTCTCTAAATGAGGCTTGGGAAAGATTCAAGTCAATGTTGAGAAAATGCAAGGGTCATGGTTTTGATGAGCTCACTTAAATCCATATTTTTCTAAATGGGCTCCAATCAACTCACAGAACACTTTTGGATGCTACCGCGGGTGGCTCGCTTATGTCAAAAAATGCGGAAGAAGCTAAAGTCATTATTGACCGGATGGCACTCAATGATCGTCAAAATCAACATGACCGTAGTCCTTCACAACGTAAACCGGGAGTTCTTGAGTTAAATACCAATGACGCCATCCTTGCTCAAAACAAGCTACTTTCTCAACAAGTGGAGTTGCTTACTCAACAAATGGCCAAGTTTCCATAGCAAATAAAGGAAATTCAAGGGTCTCAAGTTCGACATCAAGTAGCATGTTGCGAATTATGTCAAGGAGATCATCCAACCGGTTTTTGCCCTCCACTAGAAGAAGTGAGTTATGTGAACAATCAAAATCAAGGCTATCAAAGGAACAATCAAGGTTATCAACCATCAAGGTTCAACAACCAAAATTTTCAGCAACAAAGTCCCTATCAACACCCAAATTCTCAAGGACAACAATCGCAAGGAGGAAATTCAAAGCTAGAAGACACTCTCCAACAATTCATGCAAGCCTCCATGGCAAATCAGAAGAGCACCGAGGCAGCAATCAAGAATTTGGAAAACCAAGTAGGTCAACTTGCGAAACAATTGTCGGAACAAACTGCGGGATCCTCTTTCTCCGCTAACACTCAAACTAATCCAAAGGAGCATTGTAAAGAAATTTTTACTAGAAGCGGTAGAGAGTTGACAAGTGGAAAAAGTGAGGAAATTACAGTAGAGAATGATATGGATGCTGCACTGGAAAATGAGGATGTGGCTTGTGGAAAAAAGAAAGTGGCAGAAACTGCTCAGTTCGCGCCGCGAAAACAGCAGAACCAGCAATTGATAGCAGAACAGCAGTGTGAAGCGGAAATGAATAAGGAAATCGAACCGAGAAAGAAGAAAAAAAGGGACAAAGGAGTGAATGTCATTCCATTTCAACATCTACCCTATCCGCACGCACCATCAAAGAAGGATAATGCTAGACACTATGCACGGTTTATGGACATATTCAAACAACTTCAAATCAATATTCCATTTGCCGATGCATTAGAGCAAATGCCGCGGTATGCAAAGTTCATGAAGGATATTACCATAAAGAAAAGAAGACATATGGAAGACGAGACAATCTTGCTCGATGCACGTTGTAGTGCCATCATTCAAAAGACTCTTCCAAGGAAGGAATCTGATCCGGGCCAAGTCGTTTTACCGGTAACCATTGGAGACACTTACCTGGGTAATGGCTTGATTGACTTGGGATCTAGCATCAATTTAATTCCCATATCCATTGTTAAAAGATTGGGAAATGTCGAGATCAAATCTACAAGGATGACTTTACAACTAGCTGATAAGTCTACCACTTCACCATATGGAGTTGCGTGATAACACGAAATTATATCATATTTTTGGACTTAATTCAATTAAATTTTATTATTATTTATTTCAGTTCACTTCATTTTATTAGGTATTACGCGGTATTTTCTTCCTATTTGTCTCAGGTGGCTTATTTTGAAGCACAAGTAAAAATGGAAGAAAAGGAGGTACAAAAAGGAAAGAAAATGAACCAAATGTCAAAGCCCAGCCCAAAACACAAAAGCGCAGGTGCCGTGCATGTGACGGACGTCACAGAGGGCGTGACGAGCGTCACGCCTTGCACACTCCTGTGACGAACGTCACACATGGTGTGACGAACGTCACACCATTCCCCTACATTTTTGGCGCAAGGAACGCCTCAGAAACGTTGAGGAGACGTTGAGGAGTGTTGGGCCCTATATCCACGCCATGCATTTATCCACGTTGAAGACTTTTTGGCAGCGGAAGCGGTTACTCAAACATATATAAATAGCCACTTGCAAAAACCAAAGAGGGTTCCGGAAGCTTTTCCACATTTTTCCTTTGTCGTTTTCGCTTTTGCATATTTTATTTTTCCAGCAGCTTAGGCATTGTTTCTTTATTATTTTTACGAGTTCTACTTTATCTCTTTTGCAATTTCTATTTTCCTTTTTCCTTTTAGCATTTAGTTAATTCTTTTCGTACAATAGTTTCTACACCGGAAACTATTGTACACCTTTTTACCGGATCTAACCTTACGTTAGAATCTAGTTTTATTTCCTTCGTTTTAATTTGTTGTTTAACTGAAGAATCCAAGAACAAATCCTACCGGCTTGTGGTGGAGTGTTCAAGACTATTGTTTACCTCATTCAGGTTCTTTAATTATTATTTAATGCTTTGTTTTATTATTTATTTATATTATCTGCCTGGGATGAGTCTGTTTATGCATGATAAATATTTTAGTTTGTTTAGCATGTCTGGCTAATTTATTTAGGTATTGGTATGTAAAGTAAGCGGAATGAAGGAATAAAAACTAAGTCGGTTAAATTAAGTTTAGAATTAAAATCACTCTTTTTACGGTTTAAATTTACAGGTTTAATAACAAAGGTTTTTACGAAAGTAAAAGACATAAAGAAGTTAAAATCAATAGAGCGAGAGTTTGAGGTTTTAACTGGACAGTGTAAAGTAGACATTAATTCTAGATCAGGGCGAGAGCAAGTTTTAGAGTTAATTAAATTCCGATCTTTTCCAAAAAGTATTTTTAAAGATTGAATGTGAGGACGAGAGTTAAGCATTCGAATTTAACTATATAACCTAAGTCAACAGAGCGAGAGTTTGAGATAAGGGTGTTTAAACGGTCGGCGTTTTCTTGAAAAGAGTTTCTATGGACTGTATTGCTTTCAAAAAATGGTTTTTGACTTAATTATAAGTGACAGCTACATTAACATAAAATCATGGTTTATTCAATAGAGCGAGAGTTTGAGATAAAACTTTTAATCAATAAAGTCAACTGAAAAGATTTATTTTAAAACCAAGAGACCGACGAAGGATTGATTCCCTAATTACGACGAACTGCATACCGATATCTGCTTTATTAATATTTAATCTAGATCTTAGTTTAGTTTTTAGCTTTCCCCCAAACAATCAAACATTATTCACCTTAGCTTTACGAAGTAACCTTAGATAACGGTATATCGATTCATAAGTCCCTGTGGGATCGATATCTTTTAAAACTACGCGATAGAACTGTGCACTTGCAGTTTGTACCCCATTCTCGACTCACGAAGTCGAGCGATCAAGTTTTTGGCGCCGTTGCCGGGGACTTTTATTTAATCGATATCGTAACTCTTCCGTTACGCTGTAGAGACTAAGGTTTCTTTTTCTTCTATTCTTTATTTCGTTGATTTGTATGCCACGCACTCGCTCTCAAGGCGAACCGCTCTATTTACGAATCAACGATATCGAACTATATCTCCGAGTCTTACGACGAATTCGGGAATATCGTGCTGCAAACAATCTCCCTCCTATAGAACTTCCTGATTTCAAAAACCTTTTTCCTTCGATAACCGAGATGGCAGAACCAGCTCGTGCTCTTAGAGATTACGCCGCTCCATCGCAAGATGAGCCGCATTCAAGTATTGCTCCACCCGCTATCGAAGCAAACAACTTCGAACTTAAACCTTCGTTGTTGCAGGTTGTGCAACAGAACCAATTCTCTGGAAATCCTACCGAGGATCCAAACCTTCATTTATCCGTATTTGTCCAATACGCTGATACTGTTAAAGCTAATGGTGTCACTTCAGAGGCAATTCGACTTCGTCTTTTTCCTTTCTCATTAAGAGATAGCGCTAGAAGATGGCTTCAATCTCTTCCTTCCAACTCAGTCACCACATGGAACGAGTTGAAGAAAGTTTTTCTTGCCCGATACTTTCCGCCAAGCAAAACATCTATGTTAAGAGCCCAGATAAACGGATTTAAACAGAAAGACAACGAGTCTCTTTTCGAAGCATGGGAAAGATACAAAGATATGATGAGACTTTGCCCACACCATGGTTTGGAAGACTGGTTAGTAATTCACACATTTTATAATGGTCTCTTGTACAACACAAGGTTAACAATAGACGCCGCTGCAGGTGGTGCACTAATGAACAAACCTTATGCTGATGCTTACCAGCTTATCGAGAGCATGGCCCAAAACCACTATCAGTGGGGAACCGAACGAACAATGGTGGAAAAACCTCAAACGAAAACTGGCATGTACAAGATAAGCAACCTTGATCACGTTAATGCAAAAGTGGATGCTTTGGTCCAGAAAATTGAAAGTTTAAACGTATCACCTCCAGCCGCCGTGGTTGCTATAACTCAGAATTGCGAGGTCTGTGGAATCCAAGGTCACACTCCTACGGATTGTCAACTTTTGACAGGAATCCAAGCAGAGCAAGTAAACTATGCTCAAGGAAGCCCCTACTCGAATACCTATAACTCAAATTGGAAGAACCATCCAAACTTTTCATATAAGAGTAATAATGCTTTGTACGCACCTGGACAGTCTCCAAATCAAGCCCCAGCTATACCTCCGGGATATCAGAAACCGAACCCATCCATGCCTAACAATAACGCGCCTAGGAAATCCAACTTGGAAATCATGATGGAAAACTTTATAGCTTCCCAACAACAAACCAATAAAGATTTTTTAAACCAGAATGTACACACTGGCGAACAACTTAAACAACTAGCAAGCAAAGTAGATGCCTTGGCTACCCATAACAAAATGCTGGAAACACAAATATCACAAGTAGCTCAACAACAAGCACCTACTGCTGCCCCAACTGGTACATTCCCTGGACAGCCCCAACCTAACCCGAGAAGCCACGCTCATGCAATTATATTAAGAAGTGGAACGGAAGTGGAAGGACCGTCTGATCCAAGGATAGAAAACCAAAACCCTAAGAAATCAACTGAGGAAAGTGAACCTAAGGAAAAGGAAGAGAGTAATAAGGAAACCCTAGAAAAGAAGGAACCTTATGTACCTCCACCACCTTACAAACCACATATCCCTTACCCTCAAAGGCTTGTTAAAACCAAAGATGCGGGCCAATTCAGAAAATTTGTTGATCTCCTTAAACAATTAAACGTTACAATTCCGTTCACCGAAGCTATTACGCAGATGCCCTCCTATGCTAAATTCTTAAAAGAAATTCTTTCTAATAAGAGGAAACTTGAAGATAGCGAAACCGTTACACTCCCTGCCGAATGTAGCGCTATAATCCAAAACATGCCTCCTAAACTCAAGGATCCGGGTAATTTCTCTATACCCTGTCACATAGGAAAATTTGTCATCGACAAAGCCTTATGCGATTTAGGAGCCGGAATTAGCGTTATGCCTTTATCCATATGTAAGAAACTGGAAATGGGAGAATTAAGACCAACCAAAATGTCTGTGCAACTAGCAGATCGTTCCATAAAATATCCTGTAGGAATTCTTGAAAACGTTCCCGTACGCATAGGTCAATTCTACATTCCAACTGATTTTACAATTATGGACATTAGAGAATATGATATTACACCCATTATACTGGGAAGACCGTTTTTAGCAACTGCCGGTGCAATCATAGACGTAAAACGAGGACGACTCACCTTCGAAGTAGGTGAAGAGAAAATTGAGTTCATTCTTTCCCAATTCTTGAAAGCACCTGCAATAGAAGATACATGTTACTTCATGGATATCATCGATGAATGCATAAAAGAAGCAGAGTTAGGAGAAGACAAATCATCAGACTATCCTCTAAAAGACAAATCTAACCAATGTTCAGCAATAACACCGGACCCCACGCAATGTCTTAACAAACCAACCCCTGACCTGAAAACACTCCCCAAAAATCTGAGATATGAATTCCTAGACTTAGAACTTGAACGACCTGTGATAGTTAATGCAGACCTAGGAAGACTCGAAACAGAAAAACTCCTACATATCTTAAGAAAGTATCCAACCGCACTAGGTTACCACATCACTGATCTTAAAGGAATAAGTCCTTCTATTTGTATGCACCGCATCATGTTAGAAGAAGACTGTAAAACCTCTAGGGAACACCAGAGGAGACTAAATCCGATCCTGAGTGAGGTAGTAAAGAAGGAAATAACCAAGTTATTAGAAGCAGGTATTATATATCCTATATCTGATAGCAAATGGGTTAGTCCTGTACACGTAGTACCAAAGAAAGGAGGCATAACCGTTATTGAAAACGAAAAAGGGGAAACTATAACTAAACGAATCGAATCGGGATGGAGAATGTGCATTGACTATAGGAAACTAAACAAAGCAACCCGAAAAGATCATTTCCCTTTACCATTCATTGACCAGATGTTAGAACGATTAACAAAACATTCACATTTCTGTTATCTAGACGGTTATTCAGGCTTCTTCCAAATACCAATTCACCCTGATGACCAAGAAAAGACAACGTTCACATGCCCTTTTGGTACCTTCGCTTATAGACGAATGCCGTTTGGCCTGTGTAATGCTCCTGCAACCTTTCAAAGATGCATGATGGCAATTTTCGCCGACTTTCTCGAAAATATCATGGAAGTATTTATGGATGACTTTTCCGTATACGGACAAAGTTTTGAAGAATGCCTTGAAAACCTAGAAAGAGTTCTTGAGCGATGTGTGAAAGTAAACTTAGTACTTAACTGGGAGAAGTGCCATTTTATGGTGCAAGAAGGAATTGTTTTAGGACACATCATCTCGAACAGAGGAATTGAAGTAGACAAAGCCAAAATAGAGGTAATCGAAAACCTTCAACCCCCGAAAACTGTGAGAGAAGTACGAAGCTTCTTAGGACACGCCGGTTTTTACCGACGATTCATCAAAGACTTCTCTAAGATAACTAAACCTTTAACCGGACTATTGATGAAAGATGCTGATTTCATATTCGACGATAACTGTTTAAAAGCATTTCAAGCGCTTAAGCAAGCATTGATCTCCGCACCCATAATGCAGACACCCGACTGGAATGAACCATTCGAAATAATGTGCGATGCCAGCGATTATGCTGTAGGTGCTGTTTTAGGACAACGAAAGGATAAAAAGCTTCACGTTATATATTACGCAAGCAGAACCCTGGATGAAGCGCAAATGAATTACACCACTACCGAGAAAGAACTCCTAGCAGTTGTATTTGCGCTAGATAAATTTCGTTCTTACTTGGTCGGAGCCAAAATAATAGTTTACACTGATCACGCTGCTATCAAGTACCTTTTAACAAAAAAGGATGCTAAACCTAGACTCCTAAGATGGATCTTGTTGCTACAAGAATTCGATTTAGAAATCAAAGACAAGAAAGGAACTGAAAACGTAGTAGCAGACCACCTCTCTAGACTTGAGAACCTTGAACCGGAAAGAACCTCAATTAACGATGATTTCTCGTACGATAAACTTATAGCTACTTTGGAAGAGAACAACTCCGACATGCAAGTAGAAACCACCTTAGCTATATCTGTCACACCATGGTACGCTGATCTCGTCAATTATTTAGCCGCCGGAATAATTCCGCCCACTTTATCCTACCAGCAGAAGAAACGATTCTTTTACGATATAAAACACTATTACTGGGACGATCCCTTACTTTTCAAAAGGGGCCCCGATGGTATTTTCCATCGATGTATACCCGAAGAAGAGGTAGAAAATATAATCCAACACTGCCACTCCGCTCCTTATGGTGGACACACAAGTACATCCAAGACCTGCTCTAAAATCCTACAAGCAGGCTTTTATTGGCCAACTATATGGAAGGACGTACATGCGGCTATTAAGGAATGTGACAGATGTCAACGCACGGGAAACATATCTAGACGTGACGAGATGCCACAAAAAGGTATTTTGGAAGTAGAGATCTTCGACGTGTGGGGAATAGACTTCATGGGACCTTTTCCATCCTCTTTCGGTAACAAATACATACTCGTGGCAGTTGACTACGTATCAAAATGGATCGAAGCTATAGCTTCTCCAACAAATGACACCCGAGTAGTAACTAGACTCTTTAAGAATATAATATTTCCGAGATTTGGAATCCCAAGAATAGTAGTCAGTGATGGTGGATCGCACTTTATATCCAAGGTACTCGAAAAATTATTATTTAAATATGGCGTGAGACATAGGATAGCGACACCTTACCACCCTCAAACCAGTGGACAAGTGGAAGTATCTAACAGAGAAATCAAGCAAATACTAGAAAAAACAGTCGCCACTTCAAGGAAAGATTGGTCATTGAAATTACCAGAAGCTTTGTGGGCATACCGAACTGCTTATAAAACCCCCATAGGGACGACCCCATTCAAGCTCATATATGGAAAATCCTGCCACCTCCCGGTAGAGTTAGAACATAAGGCCTATTGGGCTATTAGAAACCTGAATCTAAACTATAAAGCCGCCGGTGAAAAGAGAATCCTTGACATAAACGAATTAGAGGAACTCAGAAGAGACGCCTATGAAAATGCCAGAATCTACAAAGAAAGAACAAAACAATGGCATGACAAGCGTATATCAAGGAAAATCTTCAAGCAAGGCGACGCAGTCCTTTTATTTAACTCTAGACTAAAGTTATTCCCGGGAAAACTACGATCCAGATGGTCAGGACCTTTTCATATCACTAACATCTTTCCCAGTGAAGCGATAGAAATTAAAGGCAAATCCACAGAACCGTTCACCGTAAACAGGCAACGTCTAAAACACTATCACTATGCGGAAACCAATGGAGATTCGCAAATCCTACACTTAGACGAAACGCCTCCAGGATTAATAGATTATATTTAACAGTTTCTTTGTCGAGCTTGCGACATTTAAACAAAGCGCTTAGTGGGAGACAACCCACGATTATTTTATTATTTCCTTTTATTATTATTATTATCTTCCTATTTCTTCCTTAATTATTCTTTTAATTTCTGTTTAGTATTCATTCCTAATTCATTTTAATTTAATAATAACTTTTCTTTCTTCTTTCGGCATTTGGCCAAATCCTGACTAAAACTCATGTTTTCTTTTCTCTAGCTAACACTAACCAGATGGGACATATTGATTGTATGGGTATCAAATTCAGAGGAATGGCTCAGAAACAAAAGTTTGAAGAACTAGCCACTAGAGAGATGCTACCTAGTTTATATGCTGATGATTGGGCTATGACTGCCCTTGGACTGAGACAAAGTGTCCTGTATTTGCTGAATCAGATAGGATGGGAGACATCCCCTATCCTGAGACATTTCACCACCTACCGGAGACTCACACTAGAATTCCTTAGCTCATTAATCTATCTACCCAGCCATGGAAAAGGAATTAGCAGAGGTTTTATCCAGTTCAGAATGTTCAACATGGAGTACCAATTTAATATTAGAGACTTTACCAACCTTTTGGGTTTTCCTACCTCCTTTGACACATTCACAGTAAGCCAGGAAGAACTTTTTGAATATAGAGAACTTGAACACTTTTGGGGTAAGTTGACTGGAAATGACGAGCCCGAGGAACATGAGTTTCTCTCTGGAAACATACACAACCCGGCCTTTCGCTATTTCCATAAGATCCTGACCCACACTTTATTTGGGAAGAAGCCAAATAGTACTTCAGTTTCACGTGATGAACTCTTCATCATATTTTGTGCTTCCCAGAACCGTCAAGTAAACGGTGCCACTTTTATGTTAGCTAATATGGACCACCTTATCCAGGATGAGCGAGCACCAATCCGAATAGGCGGTTTGATAACTATGATAGGTAATGCTATTGGATTACGTCAGCCTATGCTTGACCTAAGCCCTTTTTGTGGCATTACTACTATGAGTATACCCTTCCTCTTCAACACTATGTTTATAGCAAACCTAGGGTCTGACGAGTTTGAGCTTATTATTGATAACCAAGTTCTTTGCCTTTTCACCATGCCCGATCCTAGGACTAGTGTTCATAACCGCAGTAACTGGCTCTACAACCTGAACGAAACCCCCTCTCCGGCTAGATCCACTGAATCCATCCAGGACTATGAGATTTGTGATGACTATGAGACTTATGATGACCAGATCCCTCATGCTGAATCTGACCCTCAGACACCATCTGGCTATTATGATATTGACCCTCCTCCTCAGCCTGTTCAGACCGAAGAATCAGCAGTATCCGACCTCCGGCATCATATGCCCGGAACTGATTATAACACCGCCATTGAAGCTTTGATGTCAGAACAAGGCGCCCTCAGAGAAGAATTTACTGACATGAGACACGAAGTTCTAGGATACATGAGCAGTATGACAGATCAGTTTCACGAGTTGCTACATCGTGTTAACTCTTTTGCTCCTCCGGCCAGAGATCGTGCAGATGGATAGTATTTATTTGTTTTTCTTAGTTATTTAGTTTTAAGCTAGATTATTCATTAATGTTATTTGAATTCATGTTCGCATTTGTTTCCGTTTCGCATTTCTTTTGTTCTTCTTTCCAATATTACATTATGATCATTTTATGGAAGTTATTTATTTAATTTTATCATGCAATAGCTATTATGTTCTCTACTGTTGCTACCTATGACTTATTATTATACAAAGTAAAATAAGCATGCAGGAGAAATTAAATTGCAGAATAAATCATTCAGTAGAAAACAAACAAAAAAAAAATAATAACAATATATAATAACTTACCTGAAGGACGCTAGCTGAACATTGGCCAAACAGACAGTGTGACGAGCGTCACACATTCTGTCACGGACGTCACACTAAGAACCTGTTACGCCCGTCATGCACCTGTAACGAGCGTAACGCCCTTCAGACTAGGTGAATGTTAAGGAGCCGTTGGAGACGAACGTTACACCCCTTCAACTTTTTATCTTCCCCATTTATTCACATTTACCCATATTCATTCACTTTTCAACCACCTCCTTTCCAACTTCCAAATTCTTTTCCTATAAATACCCACCAAACCTTCCTTCATTCACCACAAACCATTCTCTCCTATCAAATACATTTCTTTTCTTTCCAAACCACTCATTCAAAATTCGTTCATCACAATGGCAGGAAATCAGAATTTCGGAAATATCATCTTCCAATCCGAAGATGAAAATTATCAAAGGGAGCAATTCGAGCGTTTCCAACAGCGAGGCGTCGTTTCCACCAGGTATCCCGATTTAACTTGTTTACAACAATTAGGATTACTCCAAGGTATCGAATGGATGCTCCGCCTAGCCAACTTAACCTTCCTTTGCACTCATAATCAACCCACCTACCCATCCCTAACCTTAGAATTCTTAAGTTCATACGACTACACCACTCCCACCGGTGAAGACGAATTTTTAACCGGTACCGCAACCTTCCGTATGTTTAACACCGAGTACTCATTAACCCAAAACCAATTGAGTACCATGCTACAATTCCCCATAGAAGGTCTGGTACACCCCAGAATCCCTCCAAACTCAAACTGGAACACAGTTGACGTTTTCGGCCTTTTCAAGAAAATTTCCGGTATAGATACCTACAACTGGGAAGAGCTCATTCTTTCTCATATACATAACCCCACTATCCGGTACTTTATCCGCATCTTGCAAAACACAGTTTTTGGAAGACCGAACAACAGCAAGGTCAACTCAAAGGAGCTTTTCTTCCTCCAATGCGTCTTCGAACCGGATACTCAGGTAAACGCCGCCTCCTTTCTATTTCATCATATCCGCACCTTATGTGCTAGAGGCCGGCAACCCTTTATAATTGGTGGATTAATCACCACCATAGCACTTGGCCTAAACCTAGGGGATAAACTCCAAACTTTAGAATCTCTACCTCCCCTATCTATGGATATCAGCTACTGTCGATCCAGCCGCCTGATTAAGAACAGAGTAGGCGGAGGATATTATCTTATGGTGAACAACCAAGCAGTCCCAAGCGTTGTTCTACCAAATATCACCCTAACTGATGTCACAAACCCCGACCGCCACCTCTATGATCTAAACGCTCCCGAAGCCACCGAGCCTTCACAAACAAACCCGCACACGGACGAGTTTGAAGCAATGGAGCAAGGTGATCATCCTCCTACACAACAGTCAGTCCCGCTCAACCCTTCCGGTAATGCAACTGGCTCATCCTCCCAACGTCGTCGACGAAGAAGGCCTGCAACCAACGACGACATCATGGATGCTATTGATGGTATGCAGGCACAGAATGTCGAGATGATGCAAATGATGCGCCAAATGCAACAACAACAGGATGCTAGGAATGCCATAACCGACCAGCGGTTTACTGAGTTGTTCAGCAGGTTCGACAACTTAGACTTACGTCAGAGATCACCAGGTCCAAGAACCAGAGGCGGAAGGCAGCCTTAGTTGTAGTTTCTTTTTCCTTTCCATATTGTATTTCATTTCCTTAAAACATTGGGGACAATGTTTAGTTTAAGTATGGGGGGGGGGGGGGGGGAAACCATGTTCTTTCTATTTTCATTTTTCAAGTATGTACCTTTCCCTCCATTGTTATTTTAATTATATTGTATTATATAAAAAAAAAATCTATTATTTTAAGTTAAGTCCCGAGTGTGAACAAATTTCTATTATCTATTCCCTCAAATTTTCATGAGCCACAACAACAAAAATTCAACACCCAATAAGTATAAAGGTTGCTCATCTTATCGATCTTGAGTCGAATCAAGACAAAGACTACTACCGCCAAACACTCTAAACGAACCCAACACGTTAGATCAGGATAAGTACCTATTATACCAATCCCCTGAACTTTTAGTTTTATAGTAACCCCAAGTAGTTTATACGAGAAATCAGCACCATCTTAATAGCAAACTACGTGGAGAGCCGATGAATATAAGTGAATGATTCCCAAAGTAACATAAAAAAAAATATTTATATATCAGGAAATGCACTAATTAAGTTAGGTGATCCTTACCAGATCATTTAATCTAAAGGTTGCAGATCATACAAAAACACAATATGAAAGATCCATTATGAGTTGGTTCAGTAGGTATCTGGTACTGAACTTGGTAGGGCGAACTACGGTTCGATCCCCCGCAATTTGCAATGGGCTGAATAACGAAGTTATCCGACTTATGTACCAGAACTTCTAGCTAAAAGAGGGATCATAATCACTAACCGGTTACTCCACTATGTGCGCGAAAAGATAAAGGGCTTAATGTGATTTCTCTAGAATGAAAACGGGTGAAATAAGAATAAAGGAACCAGGATAGCTATCATAGTGTACTTGAACTGATTTGCATAAGGCAGGGTTATCTAGGTTGTGACGGTGGTTGTTGATGTCAAGATTAAACTCAAGTTGCTTCTAAACTAAATCCACTTGCAACCTATTACGAATTGATGTGTGTTTTGAAATTTTATCTGGCTAAAACCTCTAACGAGTTCTATACCGAATTTTGCTTGAGGACAAGCAAAGATCTAAGTATGGGGGAGTTTGATAACACGAAATTATATCATATTTTTGGACTTAATTCAATTAAATTTTATTATTATTTATTTCAGTTCACTTCATTTTATTAGGTATTACGCGGTATTTTCTTCCTATTTGTCTCAGGTGGCTTATTTTGAAGCACAAGTAAAAATGGAAGAAAAGGAGGTACAAAAAGGAAAGAAAATGAACCAAATGTCAAAGCCCAGCCCAAAACACAAAAGCGCAGGTGCCGTGCATGTGACGGACGTCACAGAGGGCGTGACGAGCGTCACGCCTTGCACACTCCTGTGACGGACGTCACACATGGTGTGACGAACGTCACACCATTCCCCTACATTTTTGGCGCAAGGAACGCCTCAGAAACGTTGAGGAGACGTTGAGGAGTGTTGGGCCCTATATCCACGCCATGCATTTATCCACGTTGAAGACTTTTTGGCAGCGGAAGCGGTTACTCAAACATATATAAATAGCCACTTGCAAAAACCAAAGAGGGTTCCGGAAGCTTTTCCACATTTTTCCTTTGCCGTTTTCGCTTTTGCATATTTTATTTTTCCAGCAGCTTAGGCATTGTTTCTTTATTATTTTTACGAGTTCTACTTTATCTCTTTTGCAATTTCTATTTTCCTTTTTCCTTTTAGCATTTAGTTAATTCTTTTCGTACAATAGTTTCTACACCGGAAACTATTGTACACCTTTTTACCGGATCTAACCTTACGTTAGAATCTAGTTTTATTTCCTTCGTTTTAATTTGTTGTTTAACTGAAGAATCCAAGAACAAATCCTACCGGCTTGTGGTGGAGTGTTCAAGACTATTGTTTACCTCATTCAGGTTCTTTAATTATTATTTAATGCTTTGTTTTATTATTTATTTATATTATCTGCCTGGGATGAGTCTGTTTATGCATGATAAATATTTTAGTTTGTTTAGCATGTCTGGCTAATTTATTTAGGTATCGGTATGTAAAGTAAGCGGAATGAAGGAATAAAAACTAAGTCGGTTAAATTAAGTTTAGAATTAAAATCACTCTTTTTACGGTTTAAATTTACAGGTTTAATAACAAAGGTTTTTACGAAAGTAAAAGACATAAAGAAGTTAAAATCAATAGAGCGAGAGTTTGAGGTTTTAACTGGACAGTGTAAAGTAGACATTAATTCTAGATCAGGGCGAGAGCAAGTTTTAGAGTTAATTAAATTCCGATCTTTTCCAAAAAGTATTTTTAAAGATTGAATGTGAGGACGAGAGTTAAGCATTCGAATTTAACTATATAACCTAAGTCAACAGAGCGAGAGTTTGAGATAAGGGTGTTTAAACGGTCGGCGTTTTCTTGAAAAGAGTTTCTATGGACTGTATTGCTTTCAAAAAATGGTTTTTGACTTAATTATAAGTGACAGCTACATTAACATAAAATCATGGTTTATTCAATAGAGCGAGAGTTTGAGATAAAACTTTTAATCAATAAAGTCAACTGAAAAGATTTATTTTAAAACCAAGAGACCGACGAAGGATTGATTCCCTAATTACGACGAACTGCATACCGATATCTGCTTTATTAATATTTAATCTAGATCTTAGTTTAGTTTTTAGCTTTCCCCCAAACAATCAAACATTGTTCACCTTAGCTTTACGAAGTAACCTTAGATAACGGTATATCGATTCATAAGTCCCCGTGGGATCGATATCTTTTAAAACTACGCGATAGAACTGTGCACTTGCAGTTTGTACCCCATTCTCGACTCACGAAGTCGAGCGATCATTGCGCAAGACATGTTAGTGAAGGTGGACAAGTTCTTGTTTCCGGTAGATTTTGTGATAGTAGACATGGATGAGGATCGTGATGTTCCTCTAATTCTTGGAAGACCATTCATGAAAACGGCTCGAATGATGATCGATATTGATGATGGACTAATGAAAGTAAGGGTGCAAGATGAAGAGGTAGCCTTCAGTCTTTTTGAAGCCAAAAAGCATCCTAATGATAAGCATGATTCTTTCTGAATCGATGCCACCAAGGAGGAACTAGTGGAGGTCGCAAACCAGGTTCATGTTTCTAATCCATCAGAGAGATCTCTTATTGGAGTCTACAAAGTTTTGACCGAAAATGAAGGAAAAGAGATGGAAGCATTGTAGCATGAATTAGAGTCTTATGGAGAGCTTGTTTATCATGAAGAGACAAACGAAGGCTTGTATATGACAAAGAAAGTGGAAGAGCCAAAATTTGAGCCACATTTGAAGTATGTGTTCCTTGGTGATGATTGTACTAAACCAGTGATCATTAGCAATACCTTGTCCACAAAAGAGGAGAATCAATTGATACGAGTGCTGAAAAAGAAGGAAGTTGTCGAACTATTGGAGGCCGGGATGATTTGTCCTATCTCCGATGGTGAATGGGTGAGTGTTGTGCAAGTAGTTCCGAAAAAAGGTGGTATCGGATTTTATCGAAGGTTCATCAAGAATCTCTTAAAGACAACAAAGCCCTTGGGTAAGTTGCTCAGCAAATCCGGATCGTGAAGAGAATCATTGAACCGTCAAGCTCAAAACGACGTTAAACAAAGCGCTTGTTGGGAGGCAACCCAGTGTTGTAAGTCTGCATTTTATATTTTGTCAATTCTGATTGTGATGTGTAACACCTCAAAATTTGCCCTCCTCTCTTGGGACTAGCTTAACATATTGCATATCATTTGTAGGTCTTTAGGCATTGCATATTGCATATCATGTGGTTACATTGTGCAAGTCATCCTTCCAAGTCTTGATCAGAAGATAGGAGGTCATGTGCAAGCTAGGGTTTCATTGGACTGGTCATTAATCATCTGAGGATGTGGAGGTCCAAATTAGGGTTTTTGTGATTCTCAAGGAGATTGGTCTTTATCTTGATTGAAATGATTCATCATCATCATCATGGATTGTCATCATCAGGAGTTTGATCAGGATACCTTGAGATTAGGGTTTTGACCACTAGTCAACCCTAATCAGCTGCATTGGGCCAATCAGGGCATGGCAAGGAGATGGGGTCTATGATGGAGAGGGGGATCATTACATGATTTTATTATGCATATAGAGGCTAAGGTTTCATCCTTGAGCCATTTCATCAGAGAATTGGGGTTCAGATTGATCAGTGCATGACCAAATTCATCTATCAGTTGAAAAAGACAATTGTGGTCAACTGTGCTTGATTTTATGGATTTGGAGGTGGGATTGAGTTGGATACACTTCCTTCATGTTGGAACAATTGTTATTTGACATTGCAAAGCTCAAGAATGGAGAAAATCAAGTCAGAACAAAAATTGCCAAAAATAGAAAGTGACTTGTAATGGAAGTTTCCAAAAATGGAAAGTTTTTGACCACAAAATTACATGTCCAAGGAAGCTTCAAATGAAAATTTGTTCAACATGAAAGTTGTAGATCTTGGTCTCACCTTTCCAAAAAGTCCAAGAACATGAAATTCCCATGTATGGTTGGCAAGTTATGGTCCATTCAATTTCAAAAATGACCCATAATCAAAGTGGCATAACTTCCACATGGAGTGTCCAAATTGAGTGATCTTTTTATGTGCAAACTCCATTTAACATGTACTTTCATGGTGCATAATTGGAATTTATCAAAAATGGTCAATGCAAAAGGTCAATTTTCAAGTGTACAATTAAAATCCAAGGGCAAAATGGTCCAACTTGAGAAATAATGGGAATTTTGGAGTGGGAGTTTTTGCAACACCTCACATATGCCAATTAGAAATGGTTTGAATGGTCATAAGTGTTCAAGGTCCAATATTTGGCTAGGTCACTTTTGAACTTCACTTGAAAATGCAAAATTTGGCATAACATAGTGAAAATGAAAAATACAATGCCAATTGATGTGGAACCAATGCCAACACATCACAAATGATATTTGGAAGGTGTCTGAGCTGTCATACAGCTGTCACAAAGCCTAATGTGAAATACCAATTTTGCCCTTGCACTTGAGATTGCACATGATGCTAATTATTTCATTTTTTGGTTAATTAGTGATTAGAAGGTGATTAAGCTAGAGTATTTAAGCTTAATTGTAACAGAATGCAAATCAGAATCACAATTCACAAAAGCTTGTAACTGTTTTTCCCTCCAAAAGTGAAAATTCATCAAGAACCTTCATCAACCAAATTCATTGAAACTTCATCAATTCTTCATCAAACTGGTTGATTCTTCGTGGATCCATGCTTCATCATCATCATAGAGGAACTGTTTTGCTGAATTCAAGGCCAAATCATCAAGAATCACAACTGTTCAAAGTGTGCTCATCAATGGTGAATGGACATTTCTCACACGTGGAGCTGTTTCGGATCAAGCTACGAGTTGCATTCACTTGGCTGAACTTCAATCTTCATCTGTTTTGAAGAATTACGCGCAAAAGCTCAAAGAACAACCTCTGCCATTAACACAAGGTCAGATTTCGAATCTCATGGTTTCTTGAATTGTGATATGCGTAGCGTAGTATGTTCAATGTAGATGAATGTGCAACTTGTGATTTGTGAAATGATTGAGTGAGTTGAGAGAAATCTTGATTGAAAGCTTTGATGTCAAAACTTCATTTGTTCGATTCGTAATATACATGAAGTTCTGGATGATTTGATGATGATATTTGTGATCCACACACTTAGACCTTTCCATTGGTATATCATTTGTGAGTTTTGGTGAGGATTTGAGCGTAACCGAATTTGAAGAGGAAGAACGTATGAACACGGCCAAGAGCTTTCAAAATGCTGGAAAAAACGCTGCTGGATCTTGGTTGTTCGCTTGGCAATTCAAAAGTGTGTTTCCCTCCACATTCGTCCAACCACAGCGTGACAACACATTAATGCCATGCGCAGTCGTTTTGGCCAAGGCGTGATTATTTACCATACTGCCACTGTTAGTTAATTATATCATAATTCATTCTAAATAATTATCACATAATTTAACAAACTTAAAAAAATCATAAAAAATTCATTTCTAATCCAAAATTAGTGAGACTTTTTTTGATAGATCCCAAATTTTGTCTAGAATTTTATAGGCATAGTACCATAAGTTGTGCATGGAGAAATTTTGACCTTGCCTATTGATCTTTGACTTGTGTGCATATTTTGTATGTTTTTCCATTTTTAACATGAAATGCTCATACTTTTAAAGAAATGATTGAAATTTTTTGTGCTCATTCTGGACATGTTGATGGTGATTTCCATGTAAAGTTTATGATTTTTGGATACCTGATGATTGAGATATGATTTTTTGAATCTAGGTGTGACAATTTGTGTCACACCTAGCTAGGTCAACTTCATGAATTTATTTGCATGACCTATGATTGTTGGATTGGATTGAAATTTTGCATGAATGATCATTGGTATGTCAAGATAACATGTGAATTGTTCTGGAATTTTCTATGGCATTTTCCAATTGATTGATAATTTTCTTCACTGTATGCTCATTTGGTAATATTGTGTGACACATGTTTGTATATTGTTTGTGAAATTCTCATATGGTTTTGGATGAAGATGAAATTTGGTATGCTGATTATAGACACATTGTGGGACATCATGCTTTTGGTCCCATTCATTTCTTAATTGTTTTCACTGTTTTATGAATTTTTGAAGTGAATGCTTGTGTTGATGCTATGAATTGGCTTGAATAATTGTGTCTGGATTTCTTGATTTTCATTGACCTACTTCCTTTTGTCCAATTGAGCTGAAAATTGACATGCTACTTGTTAATTGTGTCCTGTTTAGGTGTGAATTATTTGAGGATTTTTGGAATTGTTTTGGTATGCTTTTGATTGAAGTCATTCTGTTTGGACTTTTGGTGTTGTATTTGACCTAGTTTGTGGTATATTGTACATGAATTGATATTGGTGAATGGTATAAGCATGGGACCAATTGCATTTGCTTTTGAATGGTTTTAATTTGATTTTGGATTGGTTTGGCTTGCTGTTTAGATTTTTTTTTCTCCCTTTTGGACCCTAGGCTTGGCCTAGTGGTCTAGTTTCTCACATTTGGTTTGGATTTTCAGGATGAAATGCACAATGCTTAAGGAGATTGCTTCAAGGCAATTTGAATTGAGTTTGGTTGATGTTTATAAACTAACTTGACTTTGTTTTGTAGGTTGTGATGCTTGAGCTTGGGCTTATAGCTTGCACTTGTGTGCATTAACTTGTGTTGCCTGTGCAGTTTAACTGATTAACATTTGCTGTTTACTGTTGGTTTGTCTGAGTACTGATGATACTTGATTGATTTCAGGTACATTTAGTCGCTTACAGTTCTTTAAGAACTTGCTTGCTGTTGCTTGGTTTTTAAACCACTTGAGGTAGGACTTCTATTCTTCATGTAGTCTGGAAGACCTGGCCTGTTACTTGGCCAGGCAACTGTCTGAAGTCCTCCTTAAGAGGCGATGTTTGTGGTTGTTTACATTTGTGCCCAAGCAGGTAAAGACCTCTATGAGGCAATTGGCGGATCATAGGGATATGCAATCTATCCCCCGCTATTCTGTTGAGTCGTCCCTCTGCTCACACGGCTGTGTGTTGATGCATTGGGACACAAACCCAAGATCTTGTGTTGTTGCACAATCGAGTCAGAGTCTTTGAGCGTAGAAGGGTCCCTCCATTCTGGACCCACGCTCCTTTGTCTGAAGCTCTCCCTGGTCAGGGATAAAAGCTGTGAAGTCTAATCTTCACTCACCTTTCATCTGCTTCACCTTAGCCTCGCAATGGCAAGGTTAAGAGCGAACACTACCCATGTACAGATGACTTGCTTCGGCAGTCAAACCCATTGTTTGAGCCTCACTTGACTGGTTATAGTGTGTGCTTTGTGAATATTTGTTTGCTCTATTTGCTTGTATGCTTGTATGCTTTCTTCCTGGATAGGATTAGCTTGCAGTTGTGCAAGTAGGTAGAAACCTCAACGTAGGGCAATGATGCATGACAACACTAGGCTCGAGTACAGCTCCCTGGTAGTGTGTCTTCCCTTGGTTTCTGGCTAGAATTTCTCCCCCGTTGGGGGGAACTACATCGCCCTGATCCTCGTTCCAGACGAGGTATGTAGGCAGGAGACCGTGCGAGGTCTCTCCGGGCACTTTTTTTCTTTTTGTGTGTGTTTGCATGTTATCTGATTGTGTGTTTGGTTCGGATGCTGACGTAAGTCCAGTGATTGGCAGTCGGGCTCCACGTTTGCCTCTTTGTGTGCGTTTTGGTTCGGATGCTGATGTAAGTCCAGTGATTGGCATTCAGGCTCCATGTTTGTCGGTGTGTTTATTTGCTTGTTTGGCGTGCGTGAGCCGAACTACGGCAGCTCTGATTCTCGTTCCAGACGAGATACGTAGGCATAGGATGCGACGTCCTATCGAGCTCTCTCCCCCTTAACCCCACCTGTGTTGTCTTCGGTGCGTGTGTGTGTGGTGTTTTAGCAACCTTTTCTTTTTTTTAGAACGTGGATCCCGTCGAGTACGACGGACGTGAGGGGTGCTAATACCTTCCCCTTGCGTAACCGACTCCCTTACCCTTTCTCTTTGGTCGCGAGACCATGCTTTTTCCAGGTTTCTCTGAGCGTTTCCTTTCCCTATCTTGGGATAAATAACGCGCAGTGGCGGCTCTGTGTTGTGTTTTTTATTTCAGCTCGCCGGTTATTTTTTCGCGGATGCGACATGATGATATTCTGTTGTGTTAATTTTTGTGAAACTTGAGTTCTGTCCACTGCAAATTAATTTTTTCAGAAATTCCTTCAGTTCGCCCCGCGAACTGAATGAAAAGCTTCAGTTTGCGCCGCAAACAAAGTTCGCCCAGCGAACGATGCGTGACAGAACCACTTAAATTCTGTTTAGGTTATTTTTCTGTCTACTCTCATTTTCACAAAACAACAACTTTTCCACTCCCACTTCCAAAACTTCCAAAAACTTCCAAAACTCAAAAATTTCCCTCTCCATCTCCCAAATCCCAGGCAGAATATGTTACTTATGCTAATTGGCCTGAGGGCAGGCTAACTTTTATGGGGGGTGCAGGAGGTGGTGCAAACCATAATGAGGAGATGGAGGACGTCCTTGGATCTATTGGTGGTGGCCAAGAGGAGGAAGATTGAGGAGTTAGTGAATTTGAGGAGTTTGTTTTATTTTGAGTTTTCTTTGTATTATTTTGCTTTTGTAAAATTTTGATTGTACTTTTGGGTGGCTCTAGTTCACCAAAACTTTGGTTTGTTAGTTGTTTTAATAATTGCATGAATACTCGTTGAGATTTAAGTGTGTTATAATCAATTTGGTTTACCAACATTTTTTGTTTAATTGTTCTTACTCTTAAGTCAAGCTTAAAGCAACCAAGAAATGTTCGCAAAGAAAGAAGCATAGGACACTTCGAGTGGTGATGATAAGAATTAGTGTTGACATTTCAAAGTACACTTTATCGCTTTCTAGACTTAACATGAGTAGTTTGATGGTGTGTGCAAATTCCATATCATAAATTCATTGAAATATATGTCATTTTTGAATCAAAATAGGACTTAACCAATTGTGAGGAAGCTTTCCATTGTACACTAAAAATGCGGGAAACCGAGCATTATTTCAACTCATTCTTATCATGCTAAATCATGCATCAATCTATTTTTGTGTGAAAATTTTGAAAATGATAGAGGCATTGCTTGTATGAGAAAAACCACTTGACCGAAAAGTTTGAATCAACTAACCTTGTGAGGAATAATCCTTAGTTAACCCCCTTTGAGCTTATTTTAGGATTCATTTGATTGATAATTGTAAAATCAATTGAAAATTTTATAAATAAATGAATCCTAATTTCTTTCGTATCAATTGAACCTTCAAACCGAGTTGTTTGCAAATTTTGCCTTTTGCTTATGTCTAAGTAGGGAGCATTATTGAAGAAATTTGGTTTTGGAATCTAAAGTTGGGAAGAGTAAAGAAAAAAAAAGAGTTGATTAGAAACTTGAAGAAGTGAGTTTTTATGAAAGGGTGAAAGTATGAAAAGAAACAAGAATAAGAAATCACCATTGAAACCATAGAGCAAAGAAAAAGAAAAGAAAGAAAAAAAAACAAAGAAAAGACTCATGGTTGTGTAGATGTAAAAAGAAAAAGAAAAAAAAGAAAAAGACGGGTATCAAAGAAATGGAAATTGTGTAGAGTTGAATGTTTGGGAATGCTCCCTTAAGATAGGCATTTTTGTTAAATTCTCTTAATCATATCCTTTCTTGTAACCCAAGCCACATTACAACCCTTGAAAGACCTCTTGATTCTAATTTTTCACATGATTTGGAATTTGCTTTGATGACCGTTTGATTTGAGTTGTTGTTGATTTAATTGCTTGGATGAGTGAAAGTAACCCTTCATGTTATTCATAATTACTATGATGTGTGTGTAAGTTTGATTCAATTTTGACATATATGGCTTTGAATTCCTTGGAATGATTTTTGCACCCAACCATTGCTCTTGTTCATGTTTTGTCTAGAATTGAGATAGGTGGATTGAGAAAGTGTCAAACACTTATGAACCATTTGAATGTCCTTGGTTAATCCTTGTTTCAATCTTTTGTGTCATTGCTTTGGTTGTGGTGGTGGAAACTTTTGTTTAGGGACAAACAAAATGCTAAGTTGGGGAGAGTTGTTAGGGACCAATTAGTACTACTTTTTATACAATTTTATTGGTCCCTTTTACCAAGTTTTGATGTAATTACACACTTTTATTCTCACTATTTTGTATAAATGCAATTAAGTTTAATTTATTGTGTTTTGAGTAGTTATTTCACATATTTGTTAATTTTGTAGAATTTTTTGGACAAGAAAGCTTTGGAATGCATAATCATAATTTGGAAGAAGTGTTGAATGCAATTTGGAGGCCTAATTTTGAAGAATACCACTTGGAAGACTATTTGGATGAAGCTTGCAAGGCAAGGAAGCTGAAGTAGCTTCAGTTCGCGCCGCGAACTCCTTTCGCGCCGCGAAGCTTGCGAATCCAGCAAGCTGTTTTGGCCAAGTGTGCTGTTTTCAAGGCCAGTTGTGTTTTGCCATTTTGGTGTCTGTCTTAGGGGGGCTTTTCAGCTTTAGATGAAAATGATCATTTTAGGAAATGTCAACCCTTTTTAGAAAATCAGAATGGAAATTATTCAGACATTGATAGATACATTGATTCATAATTTGATATTTTTTCAGAGAGAAAAAAACAGAGTTTTCTTCCATTGCCTTTTGGTTTCCAAAATGATGATGAGGAGCTAAACCCCATTTTGTCAAGATTGGAGGTAGTAGCTATTCTTATTTGGTTATGTATTTCATTTGACTTTTATCTATGATGAAAGATTGTTGATGTATTGAAAGATATTTTTGCCCTAAATTGAATATTAGATTTGAGTAGTTGTTGAAAGAGATTATTTAAGTCTTGACAGAAAATATGTTTTCAAGTAGTGAATAAGTTGTAGAGATAGATTTAATCATTACTATTCTTTTGTATCAACCATTAAAGATTGCTATATTGATAGTTAGGTGGAGAGATCGTCTAAGGATCAATATAGTGATTATCACACTATCATTTAGACATAAATGATGTTAAGAGGATACTTGAACATCATCAATAATCTTGAATCTATATAGTTGTCATAAGGAATCATAAGCATTTAGAATAGTGAACTCCAATCTTGTCAAGCCTTTTACATTTGATTAAAACCATTTTACTGTTTTAGTGACATCTTACCCAAAAGATAACTTTTCAAACCAAACAACTTTGTTACCCTCTAAACTTATAACAATTTGGATTATAGAACGGCGGTAATAGAAACCAATCTCTGTGGATACGATATAAAAATATTTGCCGAAAGTATACTTATCAACAGATATGCAGGCCAGTAATCCTCTTTTGCTACCACTGAAAAACTAATTTTGTAAACACTGCAAAAGCTTATGACTTTGTAAACGTTGGATAGTAAGTTGGATGGATCCCGTCGAACCTTTAACCATGATGATGATTCAGTTTGGACAACAAAAACACCAATTATCTGGTTCACTACTGTGGAGATGCACCAGAATGACTGTGTAAAACTACAGTTCGGCATGCAACAACAAATTCCAGAACCTCCGACATGTTTGGGAGATTGGCATCAACAAATAGTCGATGGCCAATGGGATTATTCCGATTGGAGAGATTTCACAAAAGAGATGTGTCGTCATTAGAGAAATCAACGGCAACACATCTTAAACGAACCAGTCATGCATGGTGTTAGACCAACTCAATATTATATGACATGGTTTAAATCGGTTACAACTCCAGAGTTTGTGTCTAAGCCAAGGTATTTGATTGATCCACGCCAATGAGCTTCGTCCTCATACGTCCAACAATAAATCTTCGCCCAAGAACAGTGTCAACCCACCCAAACCCAACGACCAACCTCACACCACCACCCTATCATATACACCCAACCACCAAACACTCAACCTCGCAATCAATTCATGCCACAGACCCAAACAAAAAACTAGGAATCAAACTCTAACCACCAACAACCATACACAACCACCACAAAAGTCTATAGCCCGGATGATTCATACGATTCAACGTCGTGCCATCGTAGCCCCCCATAAATGAACACCCAAACATCTCATCGCCACAACATCCAATCATTGTTTGACTTTAGTACACCACAGGAACCATTGTTTCGTTTCAAAAATGATTTAATGTCCTAATTCGGGCAACCATACCGTCCACATTCCACCCAAATACAACGACCCAACTACGACAACATGGACACCGAACTCAATTACGGAAGCGCCGTTGGCGACAATCCCCTATCTATTGGGGAGAAATGATGAGAAATCTATCAAATACCATTGTACCTTTTACCGGACCTTTACACCAGCCACCGTTGCATCATGTCAGCACTCAAAGACCCCAAATACCTCAGAGAAATCGTGGGAGACCTCGAAGACAGGCTAACGCACCTGGATGTGGAACAGGGGGGCATTTCAATCGGGCGGATCATTGATTTTCTTGTCAATTGTTATGTATTTTAACTTTATATTATAATATTATTTCTCATTTAAGTATTTAATTTAATTAATTATAAATATAAAATATAAAATTAAAAAGAAAAAACATTGCATAGTGCATGCGTCACATGCATTGGCGCATACACATGATGTGGTGTATGCATGTGCCAATGCAATTGACTTCAAGGTATGCATGCGCCCAACTAAATGGGGCCTATTCTCATTTGAAAATTTGCAAGGCATGCATGCGCCCTACCAAGTGGCGCCTGTGTTCATTGGAAATTAGATGCGCCAGTTGAACTGGCGCATACATAATGAAAGATGGTTATTTCCGTAATTATTTTGAAAAATAGGTTATTTTAGAATTTAAATTTCAAAATGTGGTTATTTTAAAAAAACGGAGTATAATAGAGGAAAAATAATAATAAATATTGCATTGATATTACAAACGGACAATTATTTTTAAGACGGAGAAAAAATACAAATGAAACACTTTTTATGAGACAGAGATAGTAGATTTGTACCTCACTTAGACTTTAATTCCTCGTTTTTTAATGGAAAACTAATAACTGGAACCCAATCAACCCATTTACTTAGAGGCCTAAGATAATTTAGAAAAATGTACTTGACACCCCCATTTGTACCTCCTACATGTAGTTGGCATCTTCCACCATCCTCCACCTGTATCTCGCACCCCACATGTCTAACAATTTTACCATAATATTTATAAATGATTAAAATTAATATATTTTAGATTTTTTTTAAATATAATATGTTGGCGCGGATAAAGATTGACGATTATTGCGAATCCTCCACCAGTAACCCATGTCAATAATCGTCATCCATTTCTCACAATCTTGAACACCCAAGCTAGAGATTCGCAATGAGTACCTGATTTTTTTAGACTATGTCATAGAGCACATTGGAATATAAATTAGTGTTTTGATAAACTTCACCATCTAGCTGCGTGCGAATCAATGACCATAAATCTTAATCCTATCCAAGTAAATCTCTAATAGCACGGAAACCATAATTTACATCTATCTCCACGTCTATAATATCTTCAATACATACATGCAAGAAAATAGGAAATTGAGACAAGTAAAGATGTCTTCAAGACTTGCTAGATGATTTACTTGATGGACTTTTATTAGATGATTTGTTGAGTATTTGACTTCCCTGTGAGGCATCAATATACTCCCATGTGAAGGATCACAATGCACATCACTCTCTTGCCCCCTTTTACTCTTCTTAACTCCATTTATTGACTTGTAACTCATTGGTGGTGGACACATAGAAGTTGTGCATGGATATGTACACTTATGCACCTTTTTCTTTATCGCCATATGACCAATAATATCCAAAGTGTTGAAATACCTCTTCTACTCTTCATATTCTTTGTCTAAGTCAAATTGTGTCTCACTCTCTTCTTCAATGACTTCATGCTCGTTAACGTGTAATTTTCTCCAAAACATGTAAATGGATTTTAATGGAACATGATAACCTTGTATTTGAAGACCTGCAAGTTCACATGCACAAGGTAACATATGTGTTGTCCTAATGAAGCATCCACGTGCATCTTTGTCAGCACCAAGCGTGTTTGGTGCCTATAATCAACAAATAAAGGGATATCACCACATACTACCTCAAAATGATGTAAGTGTTGCTAAAACTCAAACACTTTATTTGAATACACGACTTTGAATACACAACTTTATGTCATAGATCCATAACATGCTTTTTCCTATTAGCCTTGACATACTCCTTGAACTTCGAACTAACATTTTTTGAAATATGGAATGCACAAGAGATGAAATGAGGATGGGAACACAACTTCAATTGTATTCATCATATAAAGTTCATGACTTGTTACCATGATCTTGGAAAACAAATTCTGATGTGAACAACTCCTTCAGCTTCTCCACTGCTCGTGTGACATTTGCCTCCCTTTCATGTTCCAAGTAGGCAAACCCAACCGAGACAGTCAATTTGGCTGACATAACACCAATCTCAAGTAGAGGGAGTTGATACCTATTTGTTTTGTATGTAGATTCAAAGATCAAGACCAAATGAAACATGTTCAATAACTTCATAAAATCATGATGTGTCAAAATATATCATCCATAACATTTTATCTTTTTGTTTATGGTCCAGGACATGTGTTTCTCATCATGAATTAAGGTCAACATATGTTGCATTTCCATGAATGGACCTCAGATAGTAGACCGGTATGTTGATCTTTCCTTATACACCTGCATCGTAGTCATCAGATTATCAACATCCCTATCTTTCAATACAGACAATATGAACATCAACGCCATATGGTACTTTGTCATGTCATTCACAAACAATCTTTCATCAGGTTTTAGATCGTCTAATATTTCATGGCCCTCTTAATCCTGAGCTAGATCATAATTGTGAATACCACATCTAATTAAGATGTTCCAACCTCTACCGCTTGACACATATCTCAAATTAAATGGACATTTAACTCTTCTACTACAAGCGATTTGAGATTATTTCGGGTTCGTGTAGTTTCCTTCCCTTTCACAACCCATAATCAATTTGTTTTTTCACCCTCTTTACTCATTTGTTGTATTGGAATGAACGGTAACAACGATAATACAATGTTATCTCCCAATAGATTGAGTCTATGATAACATGTCAGTCCGGGAGGAAAATATTTATCAATTAAAATATATAATGAATTACTCATAGATACCATGACTCAATTAAAATTTTCAAAAATTCATATAAAACATCTAAGTAAAACATATCAAGTAAATGGTGAAAAACCAGGTAAAATATGTAGGGGGACTATCCATTTCAGATGAATATAAGGAAAGAATGCTTAAATAACTATCCGATTTTTTAGGGAAGAGGAAAATATCCAGTATACCAAATTTTAAAAAAATTTGGTGGATCAAAACCACGTATCAGATATTTCAGAAAATCCAATAAAAATTCAAAGTGAATTTTCAAAAAATCGATAAATATACGTAGTTTCTTATGGGTCAGTAAAAAAATCTATCAAATTTTTTAATGACACTATTGAACTTTTTGCATTTTATTGGTCTTTAAAATATATTTTCCCGTGAACTATAACTTTTAAAGGAGGTAAATAATGACAGAGGGAACTTTGGTATTATTGAAACATATGGTGGTGGGTAGGATCAACTTAGGATGACACGTAGATTTTTTGATAATTTCTTTTTTGCTTTAATTGTTATAATTTGTTATATGTTTGTTAAGTTGGTTTTAACTTAACTCTTTAAACTACTCTCTACATATAGCTCCGTAGTTGTAACTCAATTGAATTCAATTCATTTTAAATGATTATCTATTGAAGGTGATTAATTAACTATTAATAGATTTAAGACACCCAATTATATTAATTTATTATTTATTAAATATAATTAATTATATATTTAAAGTATACTGATATGTGGCATCTTAACTAGAGAATAAGTACATTGTAGTGTGCCTTCAATAATATATCATTAGATCTATTAAAATAAATAAATTTCGGCATTCAAATATATAATATAAGAATATTTAATATTTTGGAAAAATCTCTTTTTTCCCTAACTTTTACGATGTCATGTGTCCATTTCAATGATTCGTTTGTTATGATAACGTAGTTTAGAAATCTATACTTAACCTTTCGATCAGTTGATCATGTTGGATTCTCTAAGTATGTGACTAGTGGTCTTCTCCAGTCAGGCTCAATCAAATCTTCAATTGCAAAGACCTTAAAGTTTTCAGGATCTGCTGACCCCAACTTCGTTATTAATAGATCCGCAGGAGACAACCTTGTTGATTTTACTCTTCCTCGCACCTCAATCAAATCTTCTAAATTTTCCTTTTGTTGAATGTCCACAAAATTGAAACACTTAATTAGTCGGTTGACTATGACAAAATGCATGATTAAATTTTCCTTAATACATTTGTACTCCTTCGTTATTTGCTTAACAATTAATTCAAAGTCTCATCTTACTTCGACTCTTTTCACCCCCAAGTCTAACAAGATTTTGAGACAAGCTATTAAAGTTTCATGCTCGGCCTCATTATTTGAGCAAGAGCCGTCAATTTTATATTTGAACTTCGCCAGAATCTTATTAGGGGAAATTATTAAAATTCCAATGTCGTGTCCATTTTTATGGTTGGAGCCATCGAAGTATAGCTTCCAAGATTCTAGTTCCAAATAATTTTAGGTGCCTCGACTATCGCCTGATCCACGATGAAGTTGGCAACCACCTGCCCCTTCATTTCCTTTAAAGGCACATATGTTAGGGAATATTATGTCAGGGAAATGATCATTTTCCAATTCGACTATGTAAAATTGGTTTAGATAACATGTGCTTAGTAATGTTGAAATGCGGAAACACGTACACATCAACTGGTTTTATGTAGTGTTTTAATTTCATACATGAGAAATACCAATAAAGGCACATACTTTCTATAAGACTATACCTAGTTTTTGCATCGTTCAAGACTCGACTGAGATAATAAATGGCCCTTTCAACACCATTATCATCCTCTTGTGCTAACATGTTTTCCATAGTCGAGTCCGAAGCAGAAATATACAACCCCGTGCACTTATTTCTAACATAAGGGGAAAATTGGAGGATTCATCAAGTACTCCTTTATTTCGTCGAAAACCCTTTGATGCTCTAGCTCCCATCCGAACTCTTCCTTTTTTAGGCGAAGTAGCAACAAGAGCGCTCGAATCTTGCCATTCAGGTTTGAGATGAACCTCCTCAAAAAAATTATCTTCCCTAATAAATATTGGAGTTCTTTCTTGGTCGAAGGAGGTCGAGTTTCCATTATGGTCTTAGTCTTGTTCTGGTTAATCTCAATGCTCTTCTTGTAGACCATGAAACTAAGGAAATATCTAGCATGCACACAGAAAACACACTTAAAAGAATTCATTTTTAAAATGTATTTCCTCATTCTTTCGAATGATTGTCGAAGGTGGTCGAGATGACCATTTTCCGACGCAAACTTAATGATTATATCATCAATATATATTTGCATAAATGTTTCAATATAATCATGAAAAATAGAATTCATCACCCTCTGGAAAATTTCCCCAACATTCTTCAAGTCAAATGACATCACAACACATTCATAGGTGCCTAAGGCTCTTGGACATCAAAATGTCGTCTTTGACACATCTTCATCTACAATAAAAATTTGGTAATAACCAGAATAACCATCAAGCATACTGAGGTATTCAATACCCACTAATAAGTTGACCAACATTTCAGTGACAAGCATTGGGTATTTGTCTTTTGGGGTTGTCGCATTTAGATCTTTCTAACACTATCCAATGACTTTCTATTTAGGACTCCCTCTAAATAAGAGATCCCCTCTCGCATTCTCTCAATCACTAAACCCTGGTGATCAACTTCAATTCACAATGTTGAATGTTGATTTACAACTCAACTAGACAAACCTACAACTATATCAAGTTACTGAAACATAGTGTGATGTACATACAATAATAACAATGACTCAAATAAACCCTAGCACTATAATGTATTGTTTGTTTTCCAATGTAGGTTTTGAGCTCTTTATATAGCAAAAGTATTTTGAGTTTTTCTCCTGGGATCTTTGATTCAATTTTGTTCAGAATCTTTGCACAATCTATTGGATATGATTTGTTCCATAAATATCTCCAACAGAAAGACATGATTTGGTTTGTTTCAAATTCAAATTTAAATCACATTTAAATTTGATTTGACCTTAACAGTTGTCTAACAAATCATATAATCATATTGTTGAATAAAAACAATATAATCTAATTGAATCTTCAACAGAAAATTCATCACAAAATGCAACAATCTGATATGTTAAGTAAGACTCATATATCGTACCCACATAATATGACATCGCGTTTACATGTGCCCCTTCTGTACCAAAAAATCATCTTAAAATAGCTTGAAAATTTTGAACACTATTCTATGTTATTGTTTGACAAACTACAGTCAATCCAAAAAGAAGATCACCTTATTACAATCCTTTTAAGAAAAATCATGCTGAATGGAACATAACCACATTGAAAAAAAAATGGAGACCAACACATTAATACATCAACAATGAGTAAACTGATAATAATAAGTCCGTTAACAACAAGGGAAAAAACCAACCACTAATAAAATTAGAAACAAATATTTTAATAAAGACTAAATATTTATTTTAAAAAAAGTCATCGCGAATAAAGGAAGAAATGTGATTCTAGCAAGTGAAGTCGATATGTGAGGAAACAAAATCAATAAGCATATAATAGTTTATTTTCGAAAGATATGAGATACAATCAAAAACAAATCTTCCATATTATTTAAATAATGTAACCAATGATTTTTCAGTTTCAAAATAAGTATGTGGGGAGACTTGAAAGAAGAAACAACTAACTAAAACTCATTTTCCAGTAAAAGAAAATGATGAGGTCTCGTTTATCAATAAATTTCATACGGTTAGTTCTACATTTGAGCAAGTAAAGATTATAAGAATGAGAATTGTTCTAGTTGTTTAGCACTATCTTGGATTTTGGGGAGGAAACATCACGATTATTATGAAGTATTTTGATCATATTTGAAAATGTGGTGATCCAAATGGAGTGAAGTTGATGACAAATGACTGCTAACATTTCGAAATGCAATTTTTATGAAGACATTGAAGTCTAATCCGGATGATTGAAGACAATTTATTTGATGTCATCGACATGTTAACTAGTTGGGTCGATTTTCTTGTGACTTCCCATGATACTTAATCCTTTGAAAGATTGAATCACAATTAGATAAATGTATTCTCATCCCTTTTGTGAATAGCTCTTGAGATTTTTTTAACGAAATAGTTTTCTTCTTTTTTAAGACTAATCTAAATTTAAAACTGTACGACTCGACACTCGGATATAAACTCAATCAGTGTTTCAGATTCATGACGAGAAAACTCCATCCCATAGATACTTATTTGAAGTCTGAAATACATATTGGTGTTGGTTTGTGGTGGCAAAAATTCGAAAGAAGTTTGTCAATAATGGTAGGAATTAAGAATTTTCAGAATTAGGATGTTAGATAATTTTACATTAGGTTAAATATTGACTTTTGAAAAATTAAATTATATTGAATATGATCTATTTGACCTAAACATTAGTAATTTTGAAGTAAGAAGATAAAAATTGAAGTAAAATATACTACCAAATAAAGACAAATGAGATTAAATTGTGAGAAAATTTTAAAAATTAAGAGCAAAGTGGTGAAAGTGTGAGAAAATTTAAGTTTGAAATTTTCAAATGAACTAAATTATTAGAGTGAAAAAAATGTACTGAACGGAGTACAAATCTTCTTCCTTTTGCATGGAGCATAAATTGTACCGAACCTATTCTGATTTTTTATTCATGCAGAACCAAATTAACATGTTTTATCTTTTGCATCACCTCATTTTGGTGCTTTCATCTCTTTCTCGGTGCTTCACAAAAACACATCTAAGGTGAAGATTTCGTCTCTTTCTCAATGCTTCACAAATTAAATTGTTGATATAGTTTTGAAAAACTTTATGTGCTATTGTTCTCCTCCATCAGTGGGATAATATTTAGTTGTTATTGTTGTATATAGTGTTGCTCCTATGACAAATCATCACCAATACCGTTTCTTCTTGACAAACTAAAATTCTAAAAAAATCGCCGAATTTTCATCCTCAGTGAGGCACAAATTTGATGGACTTTAGGGACTAACCGTAATCTTTCTATTGTTCTAGGACCAAATCGGAGAGAGAATTAGTTTAAAAACTATATTGATGGTTTACACCGAGAAAACTATCACAAATATGAATCTACTTTGTCAATACATCAGTATCACGAATAGTCTTCATGGAAGGAAGAACAACCGCAGCTACTGGTTTATCGTGGTATCCACCACCTTCGTCGATTATCAACCTTAAGCCTTCAATATGGAGTTTTCCATGGTGACCGCTAACAATGATGGTTGAAGTCGCACTTAGCTCCTATAAGAAAAAAGTAATTTCATTATGATTGAAGAAGAAGGTTTAAAACCAACTGAAATTTAAAAAGAAAAGAAAACAAGCATCAAACTATTACCTCAGGAATATCCCATACGTTTTTTCGGCCACTTAGAGGCTGCAACTTAGGAATTCGAGTATCTCGAGCTTTCAAATATTTCATCTGCTCTTTCACGTCTACACCTTTCTCCAAACCAGCATGAACAGCAATCAACTTGCAGCACTTAACTCCATCATCAGTGTTCATAAAGACTTCATCCTGGTAAAACCGGAAAGCATGATCCAAAGAGCTTTTATAAGTTCATTAAATCAATTTCAGTTTGAAAATGAAACATGGATTGATTTTTTACTATAGAAAGAAAGTAAGCACGACCGCACGACCTCTTCGTGGACCCAAACCAAATCCGCGAGAAATTTCTTATGCTCATCAGGAACTGCCTTAACCAAATCTGCATGCAATGAATTTCTCCTTAAGTAAAGGATTTAGCAATATCAAATTTCCATTGCAGTACAAAACTTAGTCGATTATTTGTAGCTTCGAAAATCCCTATACATTGTGTTTGATGAAAGCTTAGTTCAGCTTTCTATAATCAAAAGAAATAATAAAGTCAAATTGCTTTCATACAAGTTGTATACAATTTTTATAAGTTGTTATAGAAAGCTTATTCAAATAAGCTGAAAACAATTGATAAACATATCCTAAGATATTTTCTAGGCTCTCTCAAACACTTAATCAAATAATCACTTCTAAACGCATCTATAATTCAACTACACCATTCACAAATAACTTAATGCTACATACATTAAAAACACAATTAATCGATGAAAAGAAGAATCATTTCATAATAATTTATAACTACACGCTTTCTTACCTGGTGAACCGTGGGGAACACCGTAAGACTGAAAAGTGGGTGCAGCATCATAAATAGAACCCTGATACTCAGTACCTTTAGCAACATTAAATTTAGCCTTTATACTCCCACTCCATCTTCTCCCTTGCAAATGCATCTTCTCATACCCATCCTCGTTAAACCACCCTTCTCTCTCCTCACAATCCTCAAACTCCTTCCACCCTTCCGAAAACTCAGACCCGTCAAGCGGCGGCGGGAGGAGGCGGAGGAAGGCGGCGAAGGCGAAATCATGGTTTCCGGCGAGGAACACGTGTCTCTGATTAGGGTAACGGGATGGTAAGGAGATGAGAAAATCGATTACTTGGCGGGTTTGAGGGCCTCTGTCGCAGTAATCGCCTAGGAAGATGATTGTGGCGGTTTTGAAGTGTGGTGGGTCGATTGTGGCTTCGAGATTGGACCAGAGGTTTTGGAGCTTGGTTATGTAGCCGTGGATGTCGCCGATGAGGCATATGGTTCTGGATTCAGGGGGTTCTGACATTGTTTTTGGCTTTGGGAACTTGTTTTTGAAGAATTTAGTTATTTAGTTTTTGGGAACTTGTTAAGAATTTGTGTGGCTGGCAGGTTCAGAAAAAACAAGAGTAGCAATCGAATGTAGGGAATGATTCCCTACACAACCTGCATTTTATTTTATTTTAAATAGATCAAAATAGTCTTTTCGTTTATGTAAGATGATGTGATTTTGATTTTGGTCCCTTATTTTTTTTATAGAGTTTCAATGAGATTTTATTTTTTTAATTTTTCATTTTGATTGATTATTTACACCTGGTCTCAAATATTTTTCACCAATTTTTTTAAAAAAATTTCATTTAATATTTTTATTTTTAGTCTTTGCAAATTAGAGTTTCAGAATATGAAAATTTTGGGAGCATTGTGGGAGACGATTGCGATGAAGATGATGTTTGTGGAGGCGAATGTGGTAGACAAATCAATTACACGATTGAGGAAGACTATCGATTCAAGAAAAATGTTATAGTTTTTGCATTTCAAATCGTTGCATCATTGAACAAGGTATGAGTTTTAATGTGAACTTTCATTATGGGGGAAAATTTGTTAAGGACAATGCAATATATTACTTAGGAAGGCATGAACATATAGTAGACATTGATCCTGATAAGTGGAGCTTTTTTGAAGCTACTGGTATCGTGAAAGACCTTAGTCACTTGAGCATTCGAAATATTAGTTATGGTGGTATAACAATGATTCAGACAAGTACAATAGAATGGTTAGTGATAGTGATGCTAATGAGGTATATAAATATGTTATTGAAATGAAATGTGTAGTGAACATATATGTTAAGCATAAAGTTAATGTTGAGGATGAATGTGGTGTTAATGATGATGATGATGTTAATGTTGAGGATGAAGGTTGTCTTAATGACGATGATAATGCTATTAATATTGAAGATGAAGATGTTGTTAATGATGATAATGATGGTGTTGTTAATGTTTAGGATGATGGTGTTGTTAATGTTCAAGTAGATCAGGAAGAGCATGGTGGAGATAATGTTAAAGTAGATGAGGTAGAACATTAGGATAGTGATGACAATGATGATAGTGACTTTGAAGTTGATGATATATCATTTTATGATATTGAATTTAATACATGTTTATTTGTTTGAAACTGACTTTGCAAGATTTAATCCATGTGTTTGAAGAAATATTGAGAGGGTGGAGCACAAGTTATGCCTTAGGCATTTATATGTCAATTTTAAAAAGAAGTTTGGAGGAGGCACGTAAATTAGGGGTTTGATGGTGGCAGCAGCAAAGGAAACATATACTCAAGCATGGGAAGCTAAGATGAAATAATTGAAGGAGATTAATGTGAAGGCTTGGTAGTGGTTGTCCAAAATACCCACCAAAGTATAGTTTAAGTGCATTTTCTTTATATCCCAAATGTGATGTACTTATGAATAATGTACCTGAAGCATTTAATAGCATAATATTAGTGGCCAAGGATAAACCAATCTTAACCATGTGTGAATGGATAAGAAACTACATCATGAATATGAATGAAAACTGAATAGAGATGATAGGTGACAACATAGGATAATACCTAGACCTAGACTTAGGTTAGATAAGGAAGTAGAACATGTTGGTAATTGGATTTCAAACTGGTCTGGTGAAACAATATGGCATGTTGAACATGTTCATTCAAACATAGTTTCATTGTGGACACTTCAAAAAGAGCATGCACTTGTAATTTATGGGAATTAGTAGGCATACCTTGTATACATGTAATATCTACATTAGGTTTTAGGAACCAATGCCCTGAAGATTTTGTGGATGATTTCTACTCCAAGGCGACCTATGTGACATGCTATGGTTATAATGTAAGTCCAAATAATGGACAAAACATGTGGACATAGGTTGACATTGAAGATATGTTACCTCTAGCATACAAAAGAAGATCAGGAAGGCCGAAGAAATTGAGGAGGAGGGAACCTGATGAAGACCCTAACAAGGGAATGACACAAACAAGTTATTGTCGCACAAAGTGTGGTATCAATGACCATAATGCAAGAAGTTGAACTAGTCTTGTGGTTGACCCTAACGCTTAAAAAAGAAAGGTACTTCATTATGTCTATTTGAAAACTGTAATAGCATTAATTCCATTGATGTCATATTAATTCTCTTATTTTTATGTGTAGAGAAAACCAAAGGAAACTGCAACACGAGCTGCATATGGGAATACAACCCAGGAATAACCTCAACCTAGTGATTCTGGAGTTGCAACCCAAGAGCAACAACAACCTTTTGAATCTTAAATTGAAGTTGATCCTAAACTTGAAATGCTTGCTGCAAATCTTGCAGCAACATTTGAAGCAACACAACCTCAACCAAATGTGAATGATGTTACATCCCAAATTGCACTTGTTCCAAATGCTCAAAATACATTTGTTCCAAATGCTCAAGCTGCACATGACTCTTGTTAGTTTTGTGTTTTGGGATTGACAGCTGTCGCGATGCAAAAAATACCCGAGCGTAAGGAACACTCGAAATATAAACAAAACAGAGTCGCCACCGAATTTTATTTATTCCCAAAGAGGGAAAGGGAAAACATCGATAAAACCTACGAAAAACAAAAAGAAATGGTCTTCGCAACCAAATCGGGTTCGGGAGTCGGTTATGCAAGGGGAAGGTATTAGCATCCCTCAAATCCATCGTACTCGATGGGACCCATCTACTTAGTTTCATGTAAGAGTGTTAGCGTGATATCGTTTGCGAACTTCTATTTATCGAGTGAGGAAAGAGAAAGAAAGAAAGAAAGGAAAGACTTAGGGTTTTTAATATTAATGTGCCTGACAAGATTTCGCAATCCTGCTCCTACGTATCTATAATGGTGATGTGATTTACAAGAGAAATGTTGACATGGTTCTGCTCAGATGCGTGGATAGACACGAAACAGACCTGTTGATGACTGAAGTCCATGAGGGTTCATTTGATACTCATTCCAATGGACATGCCATGGCAAAAAAGATGTTGAGAGCAGGCTACTATTAGCCGACAATGGAGTCTGACTGCTGCAAATACGTAAAGAAATGCCACAAGTGTCAGATTTATGCGGACAAGATTCATGTTCCCCCGACACTTCTGAATGTTATTTCCTCACCATGGCCTTTCTCCATGTGAGGAATTGACATGATTGGCATGGTTGAGCCTAAGGCGTCAAACGGTCACCATTTCATTCTCGTAGCCATTGATTACTTCACCAAGTGGGTTGAAGCGGCATCGTATGCAAATGTGACTAGGCAGGTGATTGTGAGATTTATCAAGAACCAACTCATATGTCGATATGGTGTGTCAGACAAGATCATTACTGATAATGGATCTAACTTGAACAATAAGATGATGAAAGAGCTGTGTAGCGAGTTCAAGATTACACATCATAATTCTTCTCCCTATAGACCCAAGATGAATGGGGATGTTGAAGCTGCTAACAAAAACATCAAGAAGATTATTCAGAAGATGGTTGTTACGTACAAAGATTGGCATGAGATGCTGCCATTTGCTTTGCATGGCTATCGCACATCCGCCCGCACTTCAACAGGGGCAACCCCTTTCTCTCTTGTATATGGCATGGAGGTTGTGCTCCCCGTAGACGCCGATGTCCCATCAATGAGAGTCTTGATGGAATCCAAGTTGACTGAAGCTGAATGGGTTCAGAGTCGTTATGACCAACTGAATTTGATTGAAGAGAAGGGATTAACTGCCATGTGTCATGGTCAGTTATATCAACAAAGGATGAAGAAAGACTTTGATAAGAAGGTCAAGCTGTTGGTGTAAGCCCTAGAGGCCAATACTTTTGGTACTTGTATCGAATTATTTATTAATAATAAAAGGATTTTTCTTTATTATGTTTGTTTAATAAAGTCCCTAGAATAGCTAGTCCGTTTAATGTATCAAGTATGACTTAATCATGAGATCACATTAAACATAAGGACACTATTCTTAAAGTATCCGTAATCGAGCTTTATGTGAAGTGGGATAACATTAAAGCATTAAGACTATTATGTTTGTAGACTGATGATCACATCTCATGGATCACGGATAAGGAGTTATCAAGTCTTAAACATAGGTATGAATATTAAGAGTAATATTTATACCGGATTGACCCGCTATGAGAATACTATATAGAAAGTTATGCAAAGTGTCATAAGTTATTCTCATGGTGATACTGGTGTATACCACTCTTCGACCTGAAACCACTATGGACCCTAGATGTAGATTCGATTGCTTTATTGTTGATCCAACGTTGTCCGTAACTGGATAACCATAAAGACAGTTGATGGGTACTCCACAAAGCATGCTGAGGGACATGAGTGTCCTAGATGGAATTTGCTCATCCTGCGTAATAGGATAAATGTCTATGGGCCCAATATTGAACTGGACAAGGATGACACGGTCAATACCTTGTGTTCAATATAGACATAAGGGCAAAAGGGTAATTATACAGATAATTATTATCACAGAAGGACTTGTCAGATCACATGACATTTTCGTGGCTTGGGTAGCAGTGATGTGTTGCTAGATACCGCTCACTATTTATTATGTTAAATACGTGATTTAATATAATTGCCAACGCCGCGAAAACCTATAGGGTCACACACAAAGGACGGATTGATGAGAGATAGAGTAACTAAGGAACATCGTAAGGTACGGTGTACTTAAGTAGAATACGAAATATGGTAAGGTACCAAATACTTAAGTGATTTTGGCATATTATCATAAGTTATTCTCATGGTGATAATGGTGTATACCACTCTTCGACCTGAAACCACTATGGACCCTAGATGTAGAGTCGATTGCTTTATTGCTGATCCAACATTGTCCGTAACTGGATAACCATAAAGACAGTTGATGGGTACTCCACAAAGCATGCTGAGGGACATGAGTGTCCTAGATGGAATTTGCCCATCCTGCATAATAGGATAAATGTCTATGGGCCCAATATTGAACTGGACAAGGATGACACGGTCTATACCTTGTGTTCAATATAGACATAAGGGAAAAAGGGTAATTATACACATAATTATTATCACAGAAGAACTTGTCAGATCACATGACATTTTCTTGGCTTGGGTAGCAGTGATGTGTTGCTAGATACCGCTCACTGTTTATTATGTTAAATACGTGATTTAATATAATTGCCAACGCCGCGAAAACTTATAGGGTCACACACAAAGGACGGATTGATGAGAGATACAGTAACTAAGGAACATCGTAAGGTACGGTGTACTTAAGTAGAATACGAAATATGGTAAGGTACCAAATACTTAAGTGATTTTGGCATATTATCATAAGTTATTCTCATGGTGATAATGGTGTATACCACTCTTCGACCTGAAACCACTATGGACCCTAGATGTAGAGTCGATTGCTTTATTGCTGATCCAACGTTGTCCGTAACTGGATAACCATAAAGACAGTTGATGGGTACTCCACAAAGCATGCTGAGGGACATGAGTGTCCTAGATGGAATTTGCCCATCCTGCGTAATAGGATAAATGTCTATGGGCCCAATATTGAACTGGACAAGGATGACACGGTCTATACCTTGTGTTCAATATAGACATAAGGGCAAAAGGGTAATTATACACATAATTATTATCACAGAAGAACTTGTCAGATCACATGACATTTTCTTGGCTTGGGTAGCAGTGATGTGTTGCTAGATACCGCTCACTGTTTATTATGTTAAATACGTGATTTAATATAATTGCCAACGCCGCGAAAACCTATAGGGTCACACACAAAGGACGGATTGATGAGAGATACAGTAACTAAGGAACATCGTAAGGTACGGTGTACTTAAGTAGAATACGAAATATGGTAAGGTACCAAATACTTAAGTGATTTTGGCATATTATGAGATATGGGCCAAAATACACTTAAGTGGACTTTTTAGCTTGAAGCCCACACATGTGGTTCTATAAATAGAACCCTTGGGTAGAAGCATTGTCACTCAGAGACTCAACTCAAGTGAAAACTTGGAATTTCGTTTCCCTCTCTCTCTCACTCAAAGCCTTCATTCGTACCAGCTAGCACTGAGATTGAAGGAACCCGTTCGTGTGGACTGAGTAGAGACGTTGTCATCGTTCAACGTTCGTGATCGCTCCGTGGATCTGTATCAAAGGTTTTGATCGTTACAAGAGATCTGCACCAAAGGTTTCAATCATCACAAGAGGTAACGATTCTATCACTGATCATGCCCATTCGCAAGGATCACTAAATGGAAAAATTTTTTAAATTCCGCTGCGCCTTGGATGGCAATTCTCCTTCATAAGCCTCGTGTGTTCCGAGAAGGTGACCTCTTGCTCAAGAAAGTCTTGTCTTTCGCACCCGATTCCAGGGGCAAGTGGACTCCAAACTATGAAGGTCCATACGTTGTTAAGAGAGCCTTTTCAGGCGGTGCTCTGTTGCTCACAACTATGGATGGGGAGGATTTCACTCGTCCTGTGAATTCAGATGTAGTCAAGAAATACTTCGCCTAAATAAATAAAGACAGAATAGCTCGCTAAGTTGAAAACCCGAAAGGGCGGCTTAGGCAAAAATGAGCGTCTCGGTGGATTGAAAACCCGAAAGGGCGATTCAGGCAAAAGTTAGAGACATAAAAAATGAATGTATATCCCGCTAGATTGAGTACCTCACCCTGGGACAATCTAGGCAAAAATTAGGGATTTGGCAAGTAACTGTATCCTGACAAGACTTGGTTCTACAACTGTCATCTGTCAAAGATTCTCGCTCAGTCATCATCAACTGAAGTTTCGAATAAAGTGGATTCAAAGTTGGTGGAGAAACGGTCATTATGTTTAATGTAGCCCTTTTCCATGTATATCACCAATTTCAAATTTGTAAAGGTCCATGGAGTCTCGCCATTTGCGGACTACCATTCTCTTAAATAAATTTGAGCCTTTATCCAATTCTTTGCACTTTTATTTGTTTCTGTTTAACAAATGTTTGCATGTTTTAGTTGATGAATATCATTATTTTAAACAAATAAAGTTTTCATGAATAAATTATTTTAAACAAAGTGAACATTCACAATGACTGAAAGGATAAGTGGAATGTCCTCAGTGCTTTCCCAAGGATGGTATGATCACCAGAGGGTAAGACATTTATTCATATTCTGGCATTCTTGATCCTTATATTCTCTTCATCATCCTTCAAGTTGTCTCCCCAATGTCGCATTACGCGAAAAACCGGCGGGAAAACGAAACAACAGAGCCGCCACCGTGCGTTATTTATCCCAAAAGAGGGAAAGGAAACGCTCGAAGTAAACCTGGAAAAGACATGGTCTCGCGACCAGAGAGAGATGGGATCGGGAGTCGATTATGCGAAGGGAAGGTATTGGCACCCCTACGCATCCGTCGTACTCGACGGGATCCACGCACAAAAGAAAGGATAAGGTTGCTAGAAACTGCTCACAAACTGCACACAGGCTGGAAGGAAACACAGAAAGACAAAAGAAGGTAACTCGGCAGGATATCGCATCCTGGGCCTACGTAGTTTGTTTGCACAAACATCAGAGTCGACGTAGTTTGGGACAGGGGGAAACGTGCTCGCTAGGATGTCGCATCCTATGCATACGTATCTTCTTTGACTGAAGAAGAATCAGAGCACTCGTAGCTCGGCTAACGCACGCCTAACAAAACACAATCAGGAAACCGACTGCCAATCGCTGGGCTTACGTCAGACTCCACACAAACAGGCAAACATGGAAACCGAATGCCAATCGCTGGACTTACATCAGACTCCGAAACAACAAACACACACACAGGAAACCGACTGCCAATCGCTGGACTTACGTCAGACTCCAACACACAAACAAGACACAGGAAACCGACTGCCAATCGCTGGACTTATGTCAGACTCCAACACACACAAAGGGGTTGCAAAAGAAAAAGGGCGCCCGGAGAGATCAGCTCATCTCCTGCCTACGTACCTCATCTGGTATGAGGATCAGGGCGACGTAGTTCCCTTACGTAGGGAAAGAACTTCTAACCTAACCAGATACAAAGGGAGACACAAACTACTAGGGAGACTACGACTCGAGCCTAGAAGTTGTCATGCATACGATCCCTATGTTAAGGTTTCTATCTAACTTGCACAGGGAGCAAGCTAGCCTAAACAGCACAAACAAATACATACAAGCACACAAAGCAAGCACACACACTATATGCACACAATTGGGCTCATACAAGGTTAGGCTGTGAAACACAAGCCAACTGGAATCGGGTATGGTTAGCTCTTAACCCTAACATTGAGAGTTAGGGTGAAGCAGATGAAATGGGAAGTGAGGGTAAGATCTCACAGCTCTTATCCCTGGCCTGGGAGAGCTTCAGACAAATGAAAGTGTGGGAGTTCAGAAAGTAGGAACTCTTCTCCACATATGACTGACACAACAAAGATCTTGGGTTGATATCCACAATGCATCAACACATGGTGTGAGCAAAGTGGATGACACACTGAATAGCAGGAGATGGATTACACATCTCTTTTATCTGCCAATTGCCTCATAAGAGGACTTTTCCTGCTTGGCCCAAAGATAAACAAACACAAGCATTGCCTCTTAAGGAGGGCTTCAGACAGGTGCCTGCCCACATAACAGGACAGGTCTTCCAGACTACATGAAGTCAGAGAGTTACACCTCAATGGTTAAGCAACCAAGCAAAGCAAAAGCAAGTTCAAAAGAACTCAAAGCAACTTAGGTACCTGTGAAAAATCTAACCCAATCAGTACACAGTTCAATCAATCAAACAGACAACAGTCAATCACACAGACATACAAAGCATCAGGCAACAATGTCCAAGGCACAACACAAATGACTTGGTATCAACCTACAAAACAACATAAGGTTAGCCAACATCAATCAACTAATCAATCCAAATGAGTGAACCAATCCAACCATGGCAATGTGCTTCTTAACCTGAAATCCACAATCCAAACAGTGAGTCCAAACCACTAGGTCAAAGACTAGGGTCAAAAGAGGGTCAAACATTCAAAACAGAACATGAAATTTAACATGAATCAACTTCAATCAAATCTTGACACATTCCAAAAGGTCCCATATCAATATCATTAACCAAAAGCATTTCATGATCAATTGAAGTTCAAGGCAATTTTAAAGCTCAAATATGATCAACCAGAATGAAAAATCTCACTTAAATCAGAAACGATTCAAATAATTCCAACAAAATTCATGCTCATTCACAACATCCATAACATGCATCATACAAAAAATCAGGACAATTGGAGATCATTTGGCATGGCAAACACATCATTCAAGTTGAACATCACAAGGTGTGACACAAATTGTCACACCAACTTAGCATGATCATAAAACAGAGGTGACAAGTGATAAAAATACCAAATCAACACCAAAATGTCAAGCAATGTGTCTAGTTATAGCATGCAATATTTCACATTCATTGGATCAAAGACCAGCATTTCACAACATGATAACCAAAGCAAGGTCAAACATACATACATGTGCAAACTCCTTAGACAAAATATTTTCCAGGCCAGGCACAACTTGCATTTTGATAATCACAAAAAAGTAGATAGAATGAGGAACATAATGCAAAAAATTGGGATGAATTTGGATGAGTTTTCAATTTTAAATGGATTTTTGAAGTTTGAGAAAAAATGAAATGAAAACATGAAGCCAAACATGAAATAATGAAGTAAAGGAGAAAAAATGCATGGCAAATGGAAAATGTCCTCGCTCAGACTCGAACCCTGTACAATTTTGAATCACCTAGCGCGCCAACCTCAAAACGACGTAGTTTTGACCTCTAACCCTAATCTGGCGCGCATGCATAACATTTGAAATCCGCAGGAAAACGTATGAACTCATGGCAAAATCCGCAGGAAAACGTATGCGTTTCACAACAAAATTCGCAGGAAATTTGGAAAATGCATGAACATGATGAACACAATGAAGATCTTCATCCAAAATTTTCCAGAAAAAATCAAAACGTCCAGAAATGAAAATCAAACACAACATTCAAATCATCAGGCATCATACATCAAGAATCCATGAATCATTCATGCAAAAACATCACAATACGCTTGGATCGAAGGAATGAAAAATCTACATCAAAACTTCAAATGCATGGATCTTGCTCAAAACAGCACGAAATCATTCCAAATTTGTACCAGAATTACCACCATTCAAAGATCTACACAATAGGCATGATGATTTGCAAAATTAAAGAGGTCGAAAAACCAACCTCTTGATGAGCAGAATTGAAATCCCTTGCTTCCAAGCCTTGCCACGCCTCAAATCTCTTCCAATATGCTTCTTGAGATGAATAATGATGAATGTGAGGCTCAAGGATGCACGAATCCAGCTCAAGCTTCAACTGCCATGGATGTTTCACACCTTGAACATGAACAAGAATGCAACAATTTCCTCTGTTTCCACGTGCAAATGTGCTCAATTATGCTTCATGATGATGAATTGATCACTAGAAAATGCTTAAGTTTGAAGAATTTTGCAGAAAAAGTGAGAGGAAATTTTGGAGATTTTGGTGATTCTAGATCTAGAATTGATAATTGTGATCAAAACAGTTATGATTAAGTACTTATACCTCATGTTAATCATGTTTAAGAAGTGTTTAGGGCAAATGCAAATTTGATTAGTGAGCTTTGTGGTGTTTGTGCAAAAATTCATTTTCTACTCCATGCACCTCCATGCACGTGAACAGTGCACACTCTTGGTCCAAAATGCCTTAAAAACATTCCATGCACACATTGAAATTGGTTTGGTATGCATATATTCAACCAAAATGAAGTTATACAATTTCTTCCCAAAATCTTCATGAATGAACCAATGCCATGCAAATGAGATTTCATGTCAAATGATGGTATGCTTGGAAAATACATGTCATAAGGATCAATATGCAAAAAGAATCACTCAAATTGGAGTTTTGGTTTGAAAGTTATGCTCATTTGAAGTTTAAACCACACTTTGCCATGATTGGACCATATCTCCTCAACCACACATGAGAAATCCATGATCTTGGACTTTTTAGAAATGGGAGAGAAAGATCTTCAACTTTCATGTTAGACAAAATTTCATCTAAAGCTTTATTGATGATGTAACCTTGAGTTGAAGTTGGTCCAAAATCTTTCCATTTTTGGAAAGTTCAAATTACAGGTTACCTGCTATTTTTGGAAAGTCTTGATCTGACTTCAAATTCTTCAATGTTGATGTTTGACATGTCAAATGAGACTTGTTTGAACATGAATGAGGCATCACTAACCACTTCCCACCTCCAAATTCACCATTGACTGTGCAGTTGACTTTTATTGACTTTTCAGGGCCTCAGATGATTTGCACATGGACTAATGAATTCTGAGCCTTCAACACTTGGCCAAATCACTTCAAAATGATCTTTGAATCATGTGAACTCAATGGGAATCACCCTAGGGCTTTAATCTCATGTACAATGCTCTTGCTTGCTTGCACAGTTGAATCTCCTGACCAGTCTGACTGATGACATGATGGACCATGCAAATGATAATGCAATGTTAATGACCTAAACATGAAATGTATATACAAATGGGGGGTGCAAATTTGAGGTGCTACACCCAACTGAGCACGGAAAGAATAATACCTCATCAACTTCCCAGAGAGTCTGGTATGAGAAGTTCTCCTTGATGGCAGTGGATTGATCTGTCTTATGGATTGCTTTCCCCAAGTTGGATTTTCATTCAATACATTCCCAGTAGTTTGTTTGTGTATGCATACTTGTCTCTCCCGCGGAGAGTTAGCAATCCATGATTGGTAGGTGATTGATCTGTGAATGATCCCTTCTTTTCAATCTTTGCCTCGATACTTTAGAGACGTGTATCCCTCAATATCAGGCACTAGCATTTGTGTTTATCAATTATATGGTTGTCATCCCTTGGGTGGACTGACCTAAAATCCCTTATATATTGATAAAAGTTGATATGCTTTAAGTTGAGAATATGTTTTGCATCACTATCCTGACTTTCTACTCACGAGAAAGGTTGTCTTTCCCTAGCATGAGTAAGAATCTCCAGCGAAATAAGCATGTGTTCCCTGCAGAGCTACCTTTCCAGATAATTGTCTCCTCAACAGGAAGTTTCCTAGTGCAATGGATGAAGTGCTTATTTACCATTTCATTTATTTTGAAAAGAGGTATCCCCAGTATGTCGCTTGTTGATGAAGGATTCATTTCCAATTTCTCCAACAAGGGTAGTTTCCTCAAGAGCATTTACAGCTTGTCCCCAGTAGGGTTTCCAGATCAGAGTTTGATGTTTATATTTCCTCCGAGTATAAATATTTCTTCTAGCATTAAGAACCGGTGGTGAAAATGTTTATTTCCTTCCCCCAGTGGAGCAAAATGTTATTATTCCCTTTTGCAGAGTTTCCTCTCCGGCAGATAAAAGGGAGTGTTTTGATTGATGTACATCTGATTGATGGTTGTTCCCCACGGAATTTCACATCATTCCTTAATAAGCTTCCCCAGTAGAGTTCTTCTCCGACGGATCTTATTGTTATTAAACCTCCTGTCCCCAAGAGAGTTGATGGAAACTCCCTGGCAGATTTTTTGTATCTTCCTTATGTCAGGATTGTTTGCTCTTGGAAGACTTCTCTTGTGCAGAGTGTTATCTCCTACAGTTGGAAGCTTTGACTTTGCCTATCCCCGACTATGGTTAAAGTCTTCCCTTGTTTACTCTTATTCCAGAAATAATCCCCATCAGAGTTGAGTTCTCTGTTTGATTATCTTCTTTCGCTGCTCCTGAATACATCTTCTTTGTATCCTCAGTGAGTGTAGCTTTGAGATAGGGTTTGATATCCCCGATGATTTATTTTCGTTCTTCTCGGGTTATTCCCAAGTTGATTTCTCCAGTAGGCTTCCCCCTTCTTGTCGAGACGTTTGTCGAGTGTCTATTCGTGATTCTTGGACTTGTCTGTGTTAGATATGTCTGTTTGTCAGCATTAATTATACACAACTCATGCATATACATGCATAATCATAACATTCAGATATTCATGATGCATTCTTTGCCATATATCTTTGCTTGTTATCTCCTGTTATTGATGAAATATTATTCCCCGAGCAGATGTTTGTGTCTGATCTCTCCATATAGAGTCAGCCCCATAGGCAGAAATGTCTATCTTTTCTTCTTTCTTCCCCACTGAGTTATGTCCTCGTGGATGATTATTGTTTCAGTTTCCTCCCCAATTGTGCATCGGGATGGAATTACTCCCCTGAGTTATATCCTCATCGGGTTGAGTCTTGTTTGATTGTGTCCTTCTAGTTTGTTCCTAGATTGATTTCTTTCTTGTTATCTCCTGACAGTTCCATGTGGTTCAGTTGTTCAATTGCTCAATAGCCAGTAATTGTTCATCCTTTCCCCAGCGGATTTTGTGGCCTTCTACCCAGTAACCGGTAGTTGTAAGTCCTATTTTTGTGGTTTTCTACCCAATAACTGGTAGATGTAATCCCCTCTTTGTTGGTTATCTTTACCCAGTATTCGGTATTGATATTCCTTCGTTTTTGAGTATACCACCCAGTAACCGGTGATATATCTCTTAGATAATTGCTTTTGTCAGGAAATTTGTGCCTGGCGAGTCATCTTTCATTTACCCCTGTTTGGTAATGATTGTTTCTCCTTCTGATTGGTCATCATTTTATACCCAGTAACCGGTATCCCGATGTCCTTTCTTTTCGGTCGATTTATCCTTTATTAACCCAGTAACCGGTTGCGGATAATCTTCCATGCGAGTATTTTATCTATGCTTTTACCCATATAACGGTAATAGATAATATATCTCATGCGCTCTTCAGTCGAAGTCTTTTTCTTCCCCACTGAACTTTATTTATTCCCAAAGAGGGAAAGGGAAAACATCGATAAAACCCACGAAAAACAAAAAGAAATGGTCTTCGCAACCAAATCAGGTTCGGGAGTCGGTTATGCAAGGTGAATGTATTAGCATCCCTCAAATCCATCGTACTCGATGGGACCCATCTACTTAGTTTCATGTAAGAGTGTTAGCGTGATATCGTTTGCGAACTTCTATTTATCGAGTGAGGAAAGAGAAAGAAAGAAAGGAAAGACTTAGGGTTTTTAATATTAATGTGCTTGACAAGATTTCGCAATCCTGCTCCTACGTATCTATAAGACCCTAATTTTGACCCTAAGATCCCTCATGGCATCATGATATTGCACAAGTGCATTGCCTCAAGGATCATAGCATGTTTGGCTCCTTAACCCTAGGGTTGGGACTTATTTGAGTGTTTTGAGATCACCAAGCATGCTTGTATTGTATGTCATTGCTTTTCTTATTTGATTACTAACCAAAAGCACAAAAATATGTCACTAACTCTTTTTGTTTTGAAGCTCAAGTGATCATGTGCTCCACAATGCTCCTAGGAGGCTCCTAAGCCCAATGCAATGGCTAGATGAAGATGAGAAAAACCATGAAAATGGTCCATAAAGTTCCTAATCATCATATATGTCTCCCAAGTATCTCAATTTGCCAATTTGATCAAGATAACCCAAAGGGCTTGAAGATTGTTTCCCAAGGAAACCCTAATTTCATTGTGCTTTGACTATGTCTTGTCCATGAAGCAATCTCAACCTCTGATCAAATTTAATCAAAGGAAGTTCTTTAATTTATCCTTTTATGCATATATGAGCTTATTTGAGGCCCCTCAATCATTTACTCATCAAGATTGGAAGTTTGACTTTGAAAAGTTGACCAGTCAAGTCATCTGACTAAGCTGAGATTCAATGAGCTATAATATTTTTATTTGTTTGTCAAATGAAGATGACCCCAAAATCAAAAATGTTCCTAAGAACCATATGAATAACTTTTGTGTTTATCAAAAATCCATTTGAGGCTTGGAAGGTCATCATTCATTTCAAAACATTATAGGTCATTTTGACTGAAACCCTAATTTTGGGTCAACTTACCAAGGGCATAACTTTCTCAATTTTTATGATTTTGAGGTGAGACCAACGGCATTGGAAATCTTGAGATGTAAACTTCAAATGTTATATTGGACAAAACTTTATAATCCTAAAGGAAATACATTTTATATTGCAAAATATTATAGGTCATCTTGGACCTAATTCATTGAATTTGAAAAAGTACCCAACTTCAAATGCCCATAACTTTGTCATAGAAAATCCAAATGATTCAAAATTTGAGTCTAGATTTATCATATTGAAAAGATCTACAACTTTTATGTTGGATATGTTTTTCATTTGAAGCTTGTATCATGAGGACAAAGGGGTTTGATCAAGCTTACTTTTGGTGAACGTTTTCAAAGTGGTTTGAACATGTTTTGTACTTGAATTTTCCAACCCAATTTTGATCAATTTTCACATGTCAAATGGTTTTTATCACAACATGACTTTTGTTCCTTACTTCAAAAGCTTTCCAACCATTACTCACAATGGTCATTTAGATCTACCATTTGGGAGATTCGAATTTCCTTTCATTTATATGCATTTTTGATATTTTATGTTATAACTTGAAATGCAAGTTGTTTCCATTCTATGTGCACGACCACATGCCTTCCATTTGAACTCAGCAGGTCTCTTCAGCCATTCATGGGCCTCTCACATGTCTACAAAGGCCCATGCATTCAAAAGTTCAAATCCCATGCACATGAGTAAAGTGTGATGATCAGATGCATTCAGCTATAAATAAAGGCCTTCACTCCTTCATTTAGCAACCTTTTGGAGATCCCATATGCTGCTGCACTGAAACCACACCCTCACCAAAGGAATCATTCACCATTTTTTTTTCAGATTTTCGAGCTTGAAATTCAGTAACATTAGCTGAGTTTCAAAGTTAGATTCCTTAGCCAATCATCTTCCCTACACTCAGAGATCAAAGAGGAGAAAAAAGCTTGAAGAATTTGTGGCCAGAAACTCACCAATTTGAAGGTATCAAATCAAACAGTTTGGATCTGAAACTCATAATTCAATGTAGTTTTCTTGTGTTTTGGTGGTTCTCTGAAGTCCTCATACTTGAGGCAAGCTTTTGGTGCATTCAATTTTCCATTTCATGAACAATCCGTGTGGACACCATGATTTTCTCCTTCATCTTTCTCTCAATATAGAAAGAATGAAAGAAATCCAATGGTACAGTGATGATCTACATCACAAGAGCTTTATTTCCATGTCCTTGTTTTTCATTTTCATTGAGATTTATTTTCCTGCAAATCTGGCCGGAGTTTGTGTGGTTGATCGGAAAAGACGGTGGTTTCCACCACCACCACCACGTCTTATGATCCCTGGCCCTTGGATCTCCCTTTCATGATCTAATCTCATGCGTCCGTTTTAATTACCTGTTTTAATTCATTATGTGGCGTTGTTGACTTAAGTGTATCGTGTGTCCTCATATCCAAATCGTGCACCACTGCCACATCAATTAATGAATTTGATCTAGTGGCTCAGCATTTTTCGTTCATTTTCATTTTCTCTTTATTTTCTTTTAATTCATTCCATTTTCAAAAATTCATTAAAAATTCATATGAAGTCAGAAAAATATGAGACCAACTCTGAAATTTTTCTTGAAAAATCTAGTTTCATATTATGATTTTTAATCATTTTTGTGACTTCATTTGATATTTTTTATGAATTACTTGGTTTTTAATGATTTTAATTCATTTTAAAATACCTTGTGACTTTTAAAAAATACAAAAATATTTTCATAGCATCTATGGATCATGATAAGTCAATGAAAAATAGTCTCAATAATTTCTTGTTTGTTTTGAGATTATTTGAGATTTTAATTCATATTATGCTATTTTTGGTTGTTTTTAATTGATTTTAATTACTTTCTGACTTTAAAAATTTGTGAGAAAATTAGTCAAAGTTTGTTTGACTATGTTAAACCTATGAAAATTTAATTGGACTCATTGAGGTTGCTTTGAATTGAATTTGAGGTTCAACTTTGTTTGTTTATTTTTTATTTGTATTTTCTTTTAATTCAAAAAATACCAAAAAAATATTACTGACTTCTTGGCTTGTTATATTGATTCTTCTTCTGTTTGGTGTTGATCAAGGTTGAATTGATTCAACTTTGATCAAATTCATTGGATCTTGTGGTTTGAAAATCCTTAAGGATCATCACCTAGAAAGATGAATGAATTTGATCAAGGATGAGTTATCCCTTGATCAATTGGGTTTGGTTGTTATCTTCTTACCCCCCTCCCTTTCATCTTCATCCCTTTCTTTCCCTCAATGGCCAATGAGTTAAAGTCTTGAGGTTGGTCTTGACAAATAGGAGTTTAATCTTCTTTGGTCCAAACCAAATTCAACTTGATCCATGATCAAGTGAGTTATTTTGTGTCAAAGATAGGTTACTTCTTGGTCAAGCAAATAACCAAAAGTCAATACAAGGCCCTTCCCCTTTTGTTTGGCATGGCAAGTTTATGGAGCTTGGCTTACTAGTCATGATCTCTAACTTGTGTTCTTTGCCCATATTCTTATTGACCGACCTCAGATAGGTGTGGCTACTATATTAGTCCACTTACGATTGCTTAACATAGTGCTACATTGTCTCATGACAAGCTAACATAACTCTACTAACTACTAACTTTAATTTGAGCTTTTAAATTCTTGTCATTTACTTTTAATGTCATTTATTTCTTGCTCATTAGTCATCTTGATTTTTATTTTGCTCACTTGAGCACATATTTTATGTTTTATGTCATTTTTCTTTTGCTCATTTGAGCCCATTATTGTGTAAATATATTGTTATTTTGTGTTGTTTTGTGTTTGTTTTCATGTGAACCAAAATGCAAAAGGAGAAAGGAATTAGAATTAGGATTTACCCATGCTTAAAGGAGTTCAAGAGCAACTAGGCCTCATGCCTTTAGAATGCAAAAATATGTTGAAGAGCAACTAGGCCTCATGCCTTTAGAATGCTAAAATTCAAAGTTGACCTCAAAGGAATTCTCCTCAAACTTATTCTTTGTCCATTCCTTTTATTATGTTGTGAGCCTTTTTGATGTGTGCTTTTGTGTGATAGGAACCCCATCTTAAGATTCTGAAAAGAGGACCATTGTCATGAGTAACCGAGTTAAGAGCCAAGACAAATGGAGATCCTGTGAGCTTGAATCATTGATTGCTTGTTTTGTGTGCTAAATCCAAAGGAAATGAGCATCTTAAGTCATCTCTATGACTCCAAGAATAGGAACTCCAAGGGTTATCTCTCCCCTTTTATCTTTGTATGCTTTAGGAATAGCCCTTCTCTCTTCTCCCCACTCTAACCAAGCCAAAAATCATTTTCAAAACTTTGACTTTATTTCAAATTAGAAACCTAGGCCTTAGGCCTTTGACTTTTTCAAAAACCATTTTTTTTATAAATACTCATTGTAAATAAACTTTAATCCCACTTTGACCTCATTTTGTAAATAAATTTAACTTGTAAATATAACCCATTTCAAGTTGTTTTTGTGGTTCCAATGGCCATTTGTTTCACTCTTTTCAAAAACATTAGTCATAGGTTTGAGTTATCATAGTGGTTGATGTAAATCTCACCTCATCCTTAGTGTTGGATTATAAGCCTTCCATGCTTATTATAGGGTTAACCCCTCACTAGCATGTTGAAGCCTTCCTCACATGGTGGATTGTTGGTTTAGGTTGAGTTTTCTCCCTTTGATAACAAAAGACCTTAAGACTTTTGATTAAAATCAATTCACCAATCTTTGAAATTTTTACCACGAACTACGAGGTTTTGATCCTCCTTTGTTATGGTACGTAGGAAATGGTTTCATCCATTCAAACAACAAAATTTGTAAATATAATCTATTCTCTTCTCATCCCTCCAATCTTTTGCACAAATCTTTTCACAAATACCAACCTACAACACATATTTACAAAAAGGGTTCCCTTAGAGTACTAAGGATGTTTTGGGTGCGTAAAACCTTCCCATTTCATAACCAACCCCCTTACCTAGATCTCTGACATTTTTATTAGTTTTTGATTTAAAAAACTTCTTACTTGACTTTTGTTCGCTTTTTAGCCTTTCCTTTGGACAAATAAAAGTGCGGGGGCGACTCGAATTGTATGTTGACTTTTGGTTTAGTCAATAAACCTAAAGGTAACGAAAACCCCGCTATAGTATCTTCAGGTGCTATGAAGAACTCAAGGCATACGTAGTTCTGCCCAAAGAGAACTACTTGGTGGATTGCTTTTAAAGAGAGTGATGCTTGGATCACATTTGAGCGATTAAACATTTACTTGCTGCTCACTCTTGGAGGCTGAAGTCTTTGTTTGTTTCGCATCAAAATAGATGTTGCATACTTTTTTCTAAAAATGTTTTTGGAGTCGCACAAGGGCGGAAAACAAGTTTGATGAGTTTGAGTTGATTTTAAGCGGAGACAAGCATCCAAGCAGGGAGCTCTACTGCAGTACTCAGATGCTCGAAAAGGAAGAGGCCTAAGTCCAATCACTCTCTTTTCATCCAAAAGTTTGTTATGAAAATGTGTGGTAAATTAGGTCAAAGTTCATTAACGGAAGACGATTAATCAGACAGAGAGCTCTATAGCAGTGTCCAAATAATCAGGAAAGAGAAGGTTGATACCCAATCAATCTTTTTCTTCTATAAGAGAAATGACCTGATTCTGGTAATTACTGTATTTTAATATGGAAGACGAATGTTTGAACATTGAGCTCTACAGTAGTATCCTAACATTCGAAATAGAGAAAGTTTAAACTTAATCAATTTCTTCCATTTTTATTGTGAAAAGCTCTTAAAAACAGGGGGACGTCTTGACGTTAGATCAAGTGTCAAAAGTTTACTTATGAAAATAATTTGGATGTGGTGGGGGTTTAAGTTCATTAACGGAAGACTATTATTTAGACAGGGAGCCCTACTGTAGTGAATAATTAATATGGAAAGAGAAGTTCGATATTCGATCAATCTTTTTCTTCTATAAGAGAACCAACCTGATTCGATTGATTAATATGTTTTAAAATGGAAGGTCGTCGTTTAGACATGGAGCTCTACAGCAGTGTCCAAACACTCGGGGAAAGAGAAAGTTTGATGATACCCAATCCATCCCTTTTCTTCCATGTTATTGAAAAAAGCTTGAAAACGAACAATTTGACGTTAGATCAAGCGTTCAAAAATGATTAAAAAAAGAGTGTGACTATATTTGAACATTTATATTTAATTATTATCTTTTTATTTAACTAATTGTAACAAATTAAAAGAAAATAAATGAAATAATAAGACTAAATAAATATTAAATAAAAAAGGATTATGGAAGGTGAGAAAATCGGCATGGTCATACACACCACCAATTCATTTGTGTGGCTACGCCTCATATCCACCCACGAAATGTATACAACAAAAGATATGAGCAAGATTTAAAAAATAATTAATAATAATTTTAATGTAACATAGTCAGGTTATTATCTCCTACATTAGAGACCTTGAATCCTATAAATACCAACAAAACCACACAATGTAATTGTAAGACCCCAATTTTGTCCCTAAGATCCCTCATGGCATCATAACATTGCATTTGGCATTGCCTCAAGGATCATTAGCATCTTGGTTCCCCTTGCCTTTGGGTGAGACTCCTTGTGAGTGGTTTGAGATCACCAAGCATGCTTGAATTGTATATCATTGCTTTTCTCATTTTATTTACTAACCAAAAGCACAAAAATATGTCACTAACATCTTTTGTTTGTAGCTTGAGCAATCACAAGGTCAAAAGCTTCAAGGAGATCATTGGTACAAAGACATGGTCAAAAGGAGATGAAAGCAAGCATGGTAATGGTTCCCAAAGCTCTCATTCATCAAATATGCCTCCCTAGTACCTCAATGCATCATTTTGATCAAAGCAAGTCAAAGGGTTTAAGGTCTTGTTCTTCAAGGAAACCCTAATTCATCTGTGCACCACAATGCCTTGCTCCTAAAGCAACCTCAGCCCATGATCAAATACAATCAAGGGAAGTTCTTTAATTCATCATTTCATGCATATTTGAACTTATTTGAGTATCCTCAATCATCAATTCATCAAGATATGAGTCATGGACTTGAGAAGTTGATCAGCCAATTCATCTGACTATTTTGAAATGCACTGAGACCTAACTTTTTATGTGTTGGTCAAATGGAGAGGGTTACAAAAGAAAAACTGTTCTTAAGGGCAATATGAACAACTTTCATGTTCATCAAAAATTGATTTGAAGCTTGGAAGGCCATCTGTCATTCCAATACATTATGGGTCATTTTGACTGAAACCCTAATTTTGGGTCAACTTCCCAAGGACATAACTCATTCATGTTTTATGATTTTGAGGTGGGATCAAATGAATTGGAAAGCTTAAGCTGTCTACTTCAAATGTTATGTTGAGAAAAACTTCAAAATATCAAAGGAGATACATGTGATAATGCAAGACATTATAGGTCCTTTTTGACCAAATGCATTAAAAGGAAAAAAAGTCCAACTTCAAGTGCCCATAACTTCTTCATCAAAAATCCAAATGATGCAAAATTTAAGTCCATTTTTATTGTCGTGAAAAGATCCACAACTTTGATGTTGGAGGTTTTTCCATTTGAGGCTTGCATCATCAAAACAGAGGGGCTTGAAAATTGGCCAATTTTAGAAACCTTGCCTTGACATGTCATGCACCTTGCACTTTAAACTCAAATTTCATAAATTTCCACACTTCAAATGGATTTTTTCCCAACATAACAATTTTTTCTTACATCAAGACCTTTCCAACCATTACTCACATGATCATGTTTGGATTTTTTCATTGGGACTTTCGAAGAGATGAATGTTTAGGTACAAATGAGGAATTCACTTGAAATCTTGGTACATAAGCAATTGCCTTGCAGGTCACACGTCCAATTTTTATTGGGCTAATGCTCAGAATTCATTTGGCATTGTTTTTGGGCCTTGTGCATGATCATGCAAGCCCATGCAATGAAGCTCCACATGCCATGCACACAGATTGATCACATTCTCCTTGCCACTTCCTCTATAAATAAAGACCTCATTCCATTCATTTCAGACACCTGATTTAACTTGAATTGCTGCAGAAATCAAAACTCAACCTCTCACCAAAGAAGCAATTTCATTTTTCTCAAATTTTTTAGATCTAAAATTCAACTTCATCTGGTTGAATTCTTAGATCTAATGCTTCTAAACCTCCATCATTCATCTCATTGAACTTCTGTTTTGGTAAAGCAAGTAAGGAATCGAGCTCAAGTTACCAGAATTCAAGCTTACACTTCAACTGGTATTTTCTTCGAATCTCATCATCCATTAACCTATTTGCTTGGATCTTGTGTTGGCTGAAGTCCTCTCAATAGAGACATCATGATTATGCATTCAATTTTTGAATTCCATTAAGTTCATGATGAACACCAGATTTTTCAATCTCTGATTTCTCACACCATGGAAATCTAGAGTGAAAATGGATGGTACAGGGATGATGTACATCATCCCAGCTTTCTAAAGATGTATAGATCGTGCATTTTCATTAAGGTTTGGATCTCTGCAATTTTCGCCGGAAAATCCAAGTTCATCGGAGAAGACGGTGGCTCCGGTGGCTTTATCATTGCCAGATCCAATCTGGACCGTGTGATCTCTTTTCCAGATCTAATCTGGACCTTCAGTTGTTATGACTTTTTTTAATACACCCTGCGCTTCAGTTGACTAGTGTGTTTGGTACGCGCGCGCCTCTGGATGCTTGGATTTGCCAGCTCAATTAATGAGCTTAGATCCAAGGGCTCTCGTTTTTTGCTATTTTTAATTTCTGGTTTTATTTTCTTTAATTCCAATTATTTTCAAAAATCAATATCTCTCTCATTTTTAATCCAAAAATTATGGGACCAATTGCGTTAGTCTCCAAATAATTTTTAGTTTCTATTTCTGATTTTTAATATTTTTTATTTTGTCATTTGATATTTTTTGTGAATTTTATCTTTTCTGGTTATTTTTAATTCATTTTAAATAGTTTTTGATATTCAAAAAATACAAAAATATTTTCCTAACCTATTTGAATGATGATGGATCTATGAAAAATATTCTCATCAATTTTCAAATTGATTTGAGATTTATTTGAGATTTTAGTTCAATTAGGTTATTTTTATTCATTTTTAATTGATTAAAAATAGTTTCTGACTTTTAAAAATGCTGAAATTTTTTGTGAAACTTTGTTTGACCTTGTTGAACTTGGGATTTACTTGGACCTTTCAAGGTTGATTTGAAGTAAATTTGAAGTTTGACCTTTCCCTTTATTTTAATTCAAGTTTAATTTTAAATATTAAAAAATGCCAAAAATAGTTTATTCATTTCTTGACTCCCAATCTTCGTCTCACTTCTATTTTTGATTGTTTGACCTTGACTTTCAATGTTATTGGTCAACATATGAGGATTGGTACATTGTATTTCATTTAATGCACTTTAATTTTGCCATTTGCATTTCTCTTATCCATCTTCTCCTTCTTCTTCTTCCACTTCTTTTCTTCTTGATCAATGAGTTGAAGGTTGATAAATAAGCATTGGTTAGGGAGATTTAATCTTTCTTGATTCAAATCTAATTCATCTTGATCAATTGATCAAGTGAATGGATTTGCATTAAGGATAGGTTGTCTTCTAAATCATGCAAAAGGCTTAAACCAATACAAGATCAATTCTCATTTTGTTTTTGGCATGGCAAGTTGTTGGAACTTGGTTCTCTAATCAAGACTTCTAACTTGTGTTGTTACCTACATTATTATTGACCGGCCTCAGATATTTGTGACTTCTACATAAGTCCAATTACGATTGTTTAACATAGCGCTAAATTTGCCTTATGGCACACTAACTACTAACACTAATCATTAACCATTAACATTTACTTTATGCACTTTACTTTTATGCAATTTATTATTCTTGCACATATTATCCATTTGCTTTTCTCTTTGCTCACTTGAGCACATGTTTATGTTAATGCCATTTGCCTTTTGCTCACTTGAGCACATAATTGTGTATATATTATTATGCTTGTGTTTTGTTTTGTTTGTTGTGAACCAAATGCAAAGAAATGGACTTAGTTTCTAGGACTTCCCCTATGCAAAGAAATGGAGAATTAGACTTAGATTCTAGGACCTTTCCTTATGCAAAATTGGAGTAAAAGGATCTTAATGACGAAGATGGATTAGAAGACCCAAATCTCTAAACTCACTCTTGTCCATTCTTGTTTTACTTCATGGAACTTTTGATGTGTGTGCTTTTGTGCTAGGAGTTTCCATGTGAGCTTAATTGAAGGACCATTGCCATGTTCATCCAAGTGGAAGATACAAGATACATTGAGGATCTCCTAAGAGGCTTGTTTGATGATTGCTTATGCTTTGTGTGATTGCTTATTCCAAAGGATGGGAGCTACTTGGATCATCTATATGATCTCAAGAGAGGGAACCCATTATGGTTTTAATTCTTCATCCCTTCTCTTTTTGTTTTACCTAGGACTTAGCCCTTCTTCTTCTTCTCTCCACTCTAACTCAAGCCAAAACCTTTTGTGCAAACATTTAACTATTGTTTTCAAACATTAGAAACCTAAGCCTTATGCTTTTGATTTTCAAACTTTCCTTTTTACAATACTTATTTTGAATTGAGTCTTTAAGTCAACTTTGACCATTTTTGTACATACTTTTAATTGGGAAATATAACTCATCTAAATGTCTTTTTGTGGTTCCAATGGCCACCTTCTTAATCAAATTTTCCATAACCTTTAGCTATTAGGTTTGAGTTATCTTTGTGGTAGATGTAATACTCACCTATATCCTTAGTGATGGATAATGAGTCTTCCATGCTTATTATAGGGTTAACCCCTCACTAGCATGTTGAAGCTATCCTCACATGGTGGATTTGTGGTTTGGTTGAGTTTTCTCCCTTTGATAACAAAAGACCTTAAGGCTTTTGGACCAATCAATTCACCAACTTGTTTTGAGATTTTTACCCCGAACTACGAGGTTTTGATCCTAATCTTTTTATAAGATGGTACATAGGCAATGGGTTTATCCATCCAAACACAAAATGTAAATAACTTGTCTATTCTCCTCTCATCTCTTCAATCATGTTTGCACAAACAAATTTTCACAAAACAAACAACCTTACAACAAGTATGAAAAGGGCTCCCTAGGAGTACCTAGGATGTTTTGGGTGCCTAACACCTTCCCATTGCATAACCAACCCCCTTACCCAGATCTCTGTTCCTTTTACTAGTTTTTGTTAAAACTATTAGGTTTTTGTTCGCTTTCTAACCATTCCTTTGGATAAATAGAAGTGCGGCGGCGACTTGACTTGTATGATTTACCTTAGATTTAGTCAATATATCTAATGGTAACGAATACCCCGCTACAGAAAAGTGGCGACTCTGCTGGGGAAATCATTTGCCTAGTGGGTTTTGCCAACTTTTCATGCTTGTTGTATTGTATTGTCTTGTGACACATTTTTGTGCAATTTGGGATTACTGTATTGTATGTAATGATTGAATTGCTTGAATATTAATTCCTTGTATGCTTGGTGATCTTTGTGAGATGAGTTCTATACCCGGACTCGAGTGCACTTAGGATAGGAGGATGGCGTAGTCTTGTTGACTTGTGTGGAGTTATTCCTTAGCAAGTTGACTTGCAAGTCCATTCACTTGGTGGAGGTCATGTTGGGATCAATAATGTCACACAAGTAAGTTGTGGTTAGACATTACTCTTTCCAATATAGACCTTAGAAGCCAAGGACCTTAGTTTACCAAGCCCATCTTGGCCTATTCTTAGGATGTAGTGCGAAAGTCGTTCAAATGTAGGATTTGATACGATTGTTACGCAATACTACACTCATAAGAGTCTCTCATGAGAATATTTTTGGAATACGAGTAGTCGTTTCTCCGATAATATCCAAAAGATGGGATGATGACTATGGGAACCTCTTGTAGAACATGTTTGGCAGGTTTAAACCCTAATACCCTCCCCTTGGGTGGTTCTTAACCTAAACTCCATGCTCGTGACTTACAACAAACCCTTGATTCATGGTTGATCCGTTCATGTATCCTTAATATCAATGGAACTTGGGTGTTGATAAGGTGTAAGCCATAATCCACCAAAATGGATGATTGATATTAAGAATAACATGATCCATCCCATGACCTTTGTTTGGTGTGCTTTGCTTGATCCTTGAGTGTGATTGTTGCATTCATGCATCCATGCACTCATTTGCATCCATATCATCAATAATGAAGAAAATTTTCAAGGAACTTAAGGGGTTTATTTGCAAAAATTTTAGACATGGAAAGACAAAGAAGGAATACAAAGAAGTACAGCTTCAGACAGCCAGATTTGAAAGAGTTAAGGAATCTGACATCCTATGTATTAGATCCTTTGGGTTTGTTTTGGGAAGCTTCTTCCTCTTCTGACTACTCAGGTGGATGAAGGGTTGATGAGTGTATTGGTGCAGTTTTATGATCCCTTGTACCGTTGCTTCACATTTCCGGATTTCCAACTTTTGCCTACGCTTGAGGAGTATGCTTACCTTGTGGGTATACCTATTCTAGACCAGTTGCCGTTCAGTGGCTTGGAGAGTATTCCTGCTTCTCAAGAGATAGCTGACATGTTACACATAGATGAATCTCTAGTTGGTGCTCATATGACTACCAAAGGTGGAATTCAAGGTCTCCCTTCTGAGTTCCTCATTGCTCAAGCTACTGTATATGGGAAGGCCATGAGTGAGGATGCCTTTGAAGCCATATTTGTACTTCTCATCTATGGATTGGTATTGTTCCCCAACATCGACAAGTTTGTGGATGTGAACACTATTAGGAGCTTTTCTACTCTTAATCCCGTTCTGACTCTGTTGGGTGATACCTAATTCTCTTTGCATATGAGGAATGCAAAAGGTGGTGGTGCCATTGTGTGTTGTTTGCCTCTGTTGTATAAGTGGTTTATTTCTCACTTACCGCAGACGGTCTCCTTCAAGGAGAACAAGGGATGTCTACGGTGGTCTACGAGACTTATGTCTCTCACTAATGATGATATCTCTTGGTATAACCGTGTGTATGATGGTGTGCAAATTATCGACTCTTGTGGTGAATTCTCTAATGTACCTCTTTTTGGTACATGTGGTGGGATTAACTACAACCCTGTTTTAGCACGTCGTCAACTTGGGTTCCCCCTAAAGGATAAACCTAATAACATTCTGTTAGAGGGTGTGTTCTTTCAGGAGGGTAAAGATCCCCAATGCTTGAAGGGCAGAATGGTCCACGCTTGGCGCAAGATTCATAGGAAAGGAAGGAAAGAGTTGGGTCCTAAGAATTGTGTTGCTATGGAGCCTTACACTGCTTGGGTTAGGAAGAGAGCTTCTGAGTATCTCATGCCTTACGAGTATCCGAGACCTACACCTTTGGTTATGGTTGGGCCTTCAACCCTCCCTAACCAAGGAGTAAAGGAGTTGAGAGACGAAGACCGATCACGTGCTTGGATCCGTGAAAGGGAAGAGTTGCTTCAGCAGATTAGAGAGAAGGATGCTTTGATAAAGTTCCTCGAACATCAGGTTATTGATGATCCTGATAATGCATGGACTTCTCTACTTCCTCAGTCTTCCAAGTTTTGGAAGAGGAAGTATGATCGACTCGCCAAGGAGAAGGCGGATATGGAGGCAGCCTATGAGAGGGAGGTGAAGAGACTTCGTGCATCCTATCTTCCTGTGTCCCGAGCTTTAGATGATTGTTTCTAGGGATCCATAGGATGATTATTTTCCTTTTCTCTTGTATATGATTGACAATGTTGTACTTCTTTTCCCTGATATTATTTTATGAGATATTTCCATATGTGATAAATGTTTAATATTTCCAAAATTTGCAAATAAAACCCTAGAGTTCCTTTGAAATAAAAACAAATCATATGCACAAACATTGCATGCATCATGTGCATAAGCAGGTTTTGTTCCCGGCTTCTTGTCCTGTGGTCTAACTCTGTGTTCTTCATTTATTTTGAAGACAAGCTGACTCACCGGTACTACACTAGAGCCAACATTTCGAGACTGATGGATCACCTAGAACAAGAGAACCGTGAGCTGAAAGAGGAAGTGGCCAAACTGAGTGCCTTGATGGAATCATTCTTGGCTGCCCAGAGCCAGTCCTCCCCGACGCCTTCAACTCCTCCCCAGAGGACAGTCATCTCTGAGGTTGCCTCCTCAACTGTGCCTGCAGCCAGTGCACATTTTGCTCCAGCGGCCATGCCAGCCGAATTCCCGTGGGGGATGCCTCCTAATTTTATGCTTGAGGGTCCTGCTCCAACTTTTGCTTCCATGTCGGCATCTAGCCTGGTCCTTGTTGTTCCTCCTCCTGTCGTGCATGCTATACCCAGAGTAGACGACACCATCTATCATTCTGAGCCATTTGAAGGCCCAGATGTCTATGAGAAGATGGACGCTATGAATGATCAATTTCTTGAGCTTCGTAAGGAATTGAAAACTCTTAGAGGAAAGGATCTTTTCGGCAAGTCTGCTGCCGAATTGTGCTTGGTCCCCAATGTGAAGGTCCCTGTGAAATTCAAGGTCCCTGACTTTGAAAAATACAAGGGAAATACTTGTCCTCTCAGCCACCTGGTCATGTATGCCAGGAAAATGTCTACTCAGACCGACAACGATCAGTTACTCATCCACTACTTTCAGGACAGTCTGTTCGGTGCCGCTCTGCGTTGGTACATGGGTTTAGACAGTGCGAACATCCGATCCTTCAACGACCTTGGCGAGGCCTTCGTCAAGCAGTACAAGTACAATGTGGATATGGCTCCCGATAGGGATCAATTGACAACCATGTCCCAGAAGGACAAGGAAACGTTTAAAGAATACGCCCAGAGGTGGCGAGAGTTGGCAGCACAGATCGTGCCTCCGCTGGAAGAGAAGGAAATGACCAAGATATTTCTGAAGACCTTGAGTTCATTCTATTATGAGCGGATGATCGCTAGCGCTCCATCTGACTTCACCGAGATGGTGAATATGGGGATGCGTCTAGAAGAAGGGGTTAGAGAAGGACGTCTAACTAGAGAAGAAGGCTCTTCTGCCAAACGTTATGGGGCGTTTGCAAAGAAGAAAGATGGAGAGGCACATGTTGTGACCTCCCATGTGAAACCAAGAAGACCCTCGGTGAGGAGGAAGACCGTGCGTCCCGCCGATAACCAGCACCAGGTGGCTCATATAGCACCCGTTTTCAGAGACAATCAACAATATCAGCAACATAGCAACAATCAGCAACCACATCCGTAATATCAGCAACAACAACATCGCCCGTAATAGCAGGCCTACTAGCCTCGAAACAATAATCAAACCAGCACGAGTTACGAGAGGAAAAGGGTCACTTTCGATCCTATTCCAATGACGTATGCAGAATTATATCCCTCTTTGATAGAGAGGAAGTTGATTACTCCAAGAGACCCACCGGCTATACCTGCTAACCCCCAGTGGTGGTATAAGCCTGAATTACATTGTGTTTATCATTCTGGTGCTCCCGGCCACGACGTGGAGAATTGTTACCCTTTGAAGACCAAGGTTCAAGACCTTGTGAGGTGCGGCATTCTGTGTTTCGAGGACGTAGGTCCTAATGTAAAGAAGAACCCATTGCCCGAGCATGGGAAATCTGTCAATATGGTCCAGGGCTGCCCTGGCAAGTACAAAGTCAAATATGTCAGTCATATTCGACAGTCTCTTGTCGAAATGCATCGTTTGCTATGTGAGTACAGTCACTATGAGCATGACCATGATAGATTCCGAGTATGCTCTGTTAACCGATTGGGTTGTCGCCAGGTGCGCAAGGATATTCAGGAAATGCTGGATGAAGGAGTCATTGAGATTCTTCAGAATAGGAATGTTGACGAAGATGAGGCTGAGGTCAACGTAATTTCCCCAGTATTCCGGATGCCCGAGCCTGTTATCATCAAGTATGATGGTAGCAAGAAGAAGGCTTCTCCTGTTCTTATCATTAAGCCCGCCGGTCCGGTACCGTACTCCCCTGAAAAAGCAATTCCTTTTCGTTACAATGCTGTTGCTGTAGAAGATGGAAAAGAAGTGTCCTTACCATCCTCCTCTGTTGATTGCGGATGTAAGTGGTTTGAACCGCAGCGGTCGTGTGTTTTCAGCACCTCCCAAGCCCCAGGCTAATGCTGATTTTGTTGAACGCCCGATTGGGAATGCTGTGAGCACCCCGAATCCGGCACCTGTTGTTAAGCCCTCCTCTACATTGATAACTCCTACTTCTGTTGGCCCAAGCGGCAATGTGAAAGAAGACTGTGATGAGATGCTGAGGCTCATCAAGAAAAGTGAGTACAATTTTGTAGACCAGCTTCTACAAACACCATCCAAGATATCGGTGTTATCTTTGCTCTTGAATTCAGAACCACATAGAGAGGCACTGCAGAAGGTATTGGATGTGGCATATGTAGATCATGATGTCATAGTAGAACAATTCGATAGCATTGTTGCAAACATTACCGCTTGTAACAACTTGAGTTTCTGTGACTCTGATCTCCCTGAGGAGGGAAGAGGCCACAACTTGGCTTTACACATATCTATGAATTGCAAAGATGACGCCATGTCCAATGTGCTGGTGGACACTGGGTCATCACTGAATGTATTGCCAAAAACCACTCTCTCGAAGCTGTCATATCAAGGGTCTCCCATGAGGCAGAGTGGAATAGTTGTGAAGGCTTTTGATGGGTCTCGCAAAACTGTGATTGGGGAAGTTGATCTCCCAATCAAAATTGGACCAAGTGATTTCCAGATTACCTTCCAGGTTATGGACATCCACCCATCGTATAGTTGTCTCTTAGGAAGACCATGGATTCACGAGGCAGGCGCCGTGACATCCACCCTACACCAGAAACTGAAATTTGTGAAAAATAAGAAGCTGGTAGTGGTAGGGGGAGAAAAGGCTCTCCTGGTCAGCCACTTGTCTTCCTTCTCATATATAGATGCTGAGGATGAAGTTGGAACTACTTTCCAAGCTTTATCTATTGCTGAGCCTACTGAGAAGAGAACTCCTTCATTTGCTTCCTATAAAGCAAAGTTGGCCATTGAGTATGGTGCAACTGCTGGTTTAGGGAAAATGATTGAGCTAGAAGACAATAAGTCTCGGGCTGGCATAGGCTTTTCTTCTGGGGTCTTCAACAAGGAAGGGTTGTTCAAGAGTGGAGGGTTCATCCACACCGGTCAGGATGAAGAAGCTGATGTTGTCTTGGAAGAAGATACAGAGGATTCTGGCAATTTCATCATCCCTGGAGGGGTCTACAACAATTGGGTCGTTGTGGATATTCCTACAGTCATCCATAAGTCACGTAATGATCACTTTGTTTAAAAACCCTTCTCCCATGCCAAAAGAAGGAGTGATGACATTGTTGGCACATAAATACAATGATAATTTCATTCAATAAATGCATGTTAAATGTTTGTTTTTCCAATTATTTTCCCTTTTTGCTTTTTTACATGAAATTAGTGATCACATAAAACCTAAAAAAAAAAAAAATCAATCTTTTCATCTGCATAATGATTTGCCTTGTTTGATTTCTAAAAGCTTTTCATATCCAAAATCATTATGCAGGTTGATCAAACACATTGAACATAATGATCCAACACCATCTCCCAATTTTGAGTTCCCTGTATTTGAGGCGGAAGAAGATGATGTTGAAGAGATTCCTGATGAGATTACCCGTCTACTTGAGCATGAAGAGAAGATCATTCAGCCGCATCTCGAGAATCTGGAAACAATCAACTTGGGGTCTGAGGGTTGTGTTCGTGAAGTGAAGATTGGGGCACTCCTTGAAGAATCTGTTAAGAAAGGGTTGATTGAATTGCTACGAGAATACGTTGATGTCTTTGCATGGTCATATGAAGACATGCTAGGTCTAGATACAGATATTGTGTAACATTTCTTACCTTTAAAGCCTGAGTGCGTTCCTGTGAAGCAGAAGCTCAGAAGAACTCATCCTGATATGGCAGTGAAGATCAAAGAGGAAGTTCAGAAGCAAATTGATGCAGGGTTTCTGGTGACTTCTACATATCCTCAATGGGTGGCCAATATTGTGTCCGTGCCTAAGAAAGATGGAAAAGTCCGGATGTGTGTGGACTATAGAGACTTGAATAAAGCTAGTCCGAAAGATGATTTTCCTCTACCACACATTGATATGTTGGTAGATAATACAGCTAAATTCAATGTCTTCTCATTTATGGATGGATTTTCCGGATATAACCAGATCAAGATGGCACCTAAGGATATGGAGAAGACAACATTCATCACACCTTGGGGAACATTCTGTTATCGAGTGATGCCCTTAGGTTTGAAGAACACCGGAGCCACGTATCAACGAGCTATGACCACCTTGTTTCATGATATGATGCACAAGGAGATCGAGGTATACGTTGACGATATGATTGCTAAGTCAAGAACGGAAGTTTAACATGAAGAGCATTTGTTGAAGCTTTTCCAGCGTTTGAGGAAGTACAAGCTTCGTCTGAATCCCAACAAGTGTACATTTGGAGTCCGTTCCGGCAAGTTATTAGGCTTCATTGTTAGTGAAAGAGGTATTGAGGTTGATCCTGCAAAGGTCAAAGCAATACAAGAGATGCCTGCGCCCAAAACTGAGAAGCAAGTCCGAGGTTTTCTTGGCCGCTTGAATTATATTTCCAGATTCATATCCCACATGACTACCACATGTGCGCCTATATTCAAGCTCCTCCGGAAAGATAAGTCCCATGATTGGACCGAGGATTGCCAGAAAGCTTTCGACAGTATTAAAGAGTATCTGTCTGAACCTCCGATCCTGTCTCTGCCCGTGGAAGGAAGACCTTTGATCATTATCTAACTGTTCTTGAAGACTTAATGGGTTGTGTCCTTGGTCAGTAAGACGAATCAGGGAAGAAGGAGTATGCTATTTATTACTTAAGCAAGAAGTTCACTGATTGTGAGTCTCGATACTCAATGCTTGAGAAGACGTGTTGTGCTTTGGCTTGGGCTGCTAAGCGCTTACGCCAGTATATGATAAATCATACGACTTGGTTGATATCCAGAATGGATCCAATCAAATACATCTTCGAGAAGCCTGCTTTAATAGGAAGGACTGCCCGTTGGCAGATGTTGTTATCTGAGTATGATATTGAGTATCGAGCTCAAAAGGCTATTAAAGGTAGTATCTTCGCTGACCACTTGGCACATCAGCCGATCGAGGATTATCAGTCAGTTCAGTATGACTTCCCAGATGAGGAGATCCTGTATTTGAAAATAAAAGATTGTGATGAGCCTACACTCAATGAAGGGCCAGAGCCTGGTTCCTGATGGAGTATGGTATTTGATGGCGCTGTAAATCAGTATGGAAATGGTATTGGGGCAGTGATTGTTACTCCTCAGGGCACACATATTCCTTTTACAGCAAGGCTAACTTTCAAATGCACGAATAATATGGTTGAGTATGAGGCTTGTATTATGGGTTTAGAAGAGTGTATTGATTTAAGGATCAAGTGTCTTGATGTATATGGAGATTCGGCCCTCGTTGTTAATCAGATTAAGAGTGAATGGGAAACGAATCAGCCTGGTCTCATTCCATATAAAGATTATGTGAGGAGGATTTCAACATTCTTTACTGAGGTTGACTTCCATCATATTCCTCGAGATGAGAATCGGATGGCAGACGCTCTTGCTACACTTGCTTCGATGATTGTGGTTAAACTTTGGAATGAAGTCCCCAACATCACCGTGATGCGCTTGGACAGACCAGCTCATGTATTTGCAGTAGAAGAAGCGAAAGATGATAAGCCATGGTATTATGACATCAAGTGTTTCCTTCAGAACCAGGTTTACCCGCCTGGGGCATCTGTGAAAGATAGGAAGACTTTGAGGAGATTGTCAGGCAGTTTCTACCTCAATGGCGAAGTGCTTTATAAGAGAGATTTTGACATGGTTCTGCTCAGATGCGTGGATAGACACGAAGCAGACCTGTTGATGACTGAGGTCCATGAGGGTTCATTTGGTACTCATTCCAATGGACATGCCATGGCTAGAAAGATGTTGAGAGCAGGCTACTATTGGCTGACAATGGAGTCTGACTGCTGCAAATACGTGAAGAAATGCCATAAGTGTCAGATTTATGCGGATAAGATTCATATTCCTCCGACACTTCTGAATGTGATTTCGTCACCATGGCCCTTCTCCATGTGGGGAATTGACATGATTGGCATGATAGAGCCGAAAGCGTCCAACGGGCACAAATTCATTCTCGTAGCAATTGATTACTTCACCAAATGGGTTGAAGCGGCATCATATGCAAATGTGACCAGGCAGGTGGTAGTGAAGTTTATCAAGAATCAGCTTATATGCCGTTATGGTGTGCCAGATAAGATCATTACTGATAATGGATCTAACTTGAATAACAAAATGATGAAAGAGCTGTGTAATGAGTTCAAGATTGCACACCATAATTCTTCTCCTTACAGACCCAAGATGAACGGGGCTGTTGAAGCTGCTAATAAGAATATCAAGAGGATTATCCAGAAGATGGTTGTCACGTATAAGGATTGGCATGAGATGTTGCCATTTGCTTTGCATGGATATCGTACATCTGTCCGCACTTCAACAGGGGCAACCCCTTTCTCTCTTGTTTATGGCATGGAGGTTGTACTCCTAGTAGAGGTGGAGATCCCATCAATGAGAGTCTTGATGGAAGCCAAGTTGACTGATGCTGAATGGGTTCAGAGTCGTTATGACCAGCTGAATTTGATAGAAGAGAAGAGATTGACTGCCATGTGCCACGGTCGGTTATATCAGCAGAGAATGAAGAAAGCTTTTGATAAGAAGGTCAAGCCTCGTGTTTTCCAAGAGGGTGACCTTGTGCTCAAGAAAGTCTTGTCTTTCGCGCCCGATTCCAGGGGCAAATGGACTCCAAACTATGAAGGTCCATATGTTGTTAAAAGAGCCTTTTCAGGCGGTGTTTTGATACTTACAACTATGGATGGGGAGGATTTCACTCGTCCTGTGAATTCAGATGCAGTCAAGAAATACTTCGCCTAAAATAAAAACAGAATAGCTCGCTAAGTTGAAAACCCAAAAAGGGCGACTTAGGTAAAAATGAGCGTCTCGGTGGATTGAAAACCCGAAAGGGCGGTCCAGGCAAAAGTTAGAGACATAAAAAAAATGAATATTTGTATCCCGCTAGATTGAGTACCTCACCCTGGGGCAATCTAGGCAAAAATTAGGGATTTGGCAAGTAACTGCATCCTGACAAGACTTTGTTCTACAACTGTCACCCGTCAGAGATTCTTGCTCATTCGTCATCAACCGAAGCTTCAAATCCATCAAATTCAGAATGGGTGGAGAAATGGTCATTATGTTCAATGTAGCCCTTTTCCAATATATATCACCAATTTCAAATTTGTAAATATCTATGGAGTCTTGCCATTTGCAGACTACCATTCCATCAAATAAATTTGGGCCTTTTATCCAATTATTTGCACTCTTATTTGTTTCTATTCAACAAACGTTTACATGTTTTAATTGAGAAAATATCATTGTTTTGAGTAAACGAATTTCTCATAACTTGTTTTAAACAAAGTGAACATTCACCATGACAAAAGGATACTTAGGAGATCCTCAGTGCTCTCCCAAGGATGGTATGATCTCCAACAGGGTAAGACAGTTGTTCATATTCCTGGCATGACTGTATCTTCTTCCTCCGGAGCCTTTTTGTGGCTTATCCTTTTGAGTGGTATGCTTGTTGAGATATTCACCACTCTCCCCTTCGGCGGGGTAGCAACCTTTCCTCCTCAGCAGATGTGATCTCTTTGGCGAGTACGGTACTTGGTGGTTGATCCCCGGAATCCATTTATCCCTTGGATAGATTCCCCAGTAGAGTTGCTTATGTGGCAGATTCTACCTGTACAATAAACTTTTTTCCCCAGCTGTGACTGATGATTCATCCCCTGCGGAGGTCTTTGCTCCCTGGTATCTCTGATTCTCGGCAGATTGGATACTCTCTGGTGATCTGGCTTTCTCTCTTGAGATGTAGTACCGGATGTTTGTATTCCTGTGAAGCCTGTTTGTGTTAGAAATGTCTGTTTGTCAACATTCATCATACATTAACCACACGCATGTGTGCATATAATTTTTGAACATTTGGATATTCATATTGCATTTCTTGCCATATATCTTTTGTTTGTTATCCTCTGCTAGTTGGTAATACACTTCCCAAGAAGATACCGGTGTCTGATCCCTCAATGTAGAGTCAGCCCTTTAAGCAGAAAGTGTTTATCTTTCCTTCCGCATTCCCCACTGAGTTATATCCTTGTGGACGATGGTTGTTTTCGCTTCCTCCCAACACATATATTGGGATGGGTTTCCCTTTTGAGTTATATCCTCACTAGGACGAGTCTTGATTCAATTTGCCTCTTTGGTTTGATCCTAAATTGGCCTCTTGTGTTTGTTTCTTTTGTTTCCCCGTGGTATAAATGAATAATTGCTCAGCAATCAGTAATCATTCATCTTATCCCCGGCGGAATCTGTAGTTTTCTACCCATATACCGGTAGTTGTCAACCCTATTTTCTCCCCTTTGCAGAGTTAACCTTTTTGTTCATCCTAAGTTGATGACGGTTACTTTTCCGTGGTTTTCTACCCAGTATCCGATAGATGTAATCCCCTCCTTGATGGTTATCATTATCCAATATTCGATGGTGATATTCCCTCATTCTTTTAGATAATTGCTCTGATTAGGCAGTCTATCCCCAACAAATCATTTTTCATACCGGTTGCCGGTAATGTTTGTTGCTCCCCTTGAATGGTCATCATTATATACCTAGTTTTGGTATCCCGATGCCTTTCTTTGTCGGTCGATTTATCCTTTATTAACCCAGTAACCAGTTGTGGATAATCTTCCATGCGAGTATATTATCTACGTTCTGACGGTAATAGATAATATATCTCATGCACTCTTTGGTCGAAGCTTTTTGTACTTCCCCAGTTGAGTAAGATTCGTGTCCCTTTTTTGGAATCGAATGTCCATCCCTTAATCGAGTTTGCTTTTGCCCTCTTTTCGGATGATGAGTGTTTTGGGAATATTCTCCAATCCATGCTTTGGTTGGTCACCTATTATATGCCCAGTAACCGGCATCCCTGGTGTTCCTTCCTTCTGCTCCCTATTATGACTTTTTGTCCCCTGTGGAGTCAGATTTTCCTGAGTTGAAATATACCTTTCTAGGTCTTCCTCAGATGACTTGGTTAATTGATATCTCTCACCCTTATACCGGTCTTAGATATTCATTCTTCCCGAGCATGTTGTTCTCTCACCCTTATACCGGTGATCAGATCACACGTCTCTTTTGAGCTTATTACCCAGTAACCGGTAATACCTCATCCCGTTGCTTCCCCAGAAGAGTCCTTTTTGGATATCCCCAGTGAGGTCCCTTAGTGGATTATCCTCACTTGGGTCCGGATTTTTATTCGAAGTATCCATTGTGGATAATGTTGTTGTGTTGGCATATTCCCCAACACATGCACTTTCGAGTCAGCTCGAGTCTTTCCATTGGATTCACTCCCTTTGGAATTTTGTTCCCCAAGTTTTGAGTCGTGACCTGCTCACGCATTTTCACCCTCTATCTCCCTAGTGAGTGTATTACTCCTCTGGATTGTCGATTTCTCCGAATTTCTTTTCTTCTTTTGTGGACACATATCCCCACAGAGTTTGTCCTATTTGCATGCATACATCTGCATCATGAGGTCTCTTAGGGACCAAAATTCGTCTCTTTGTTATTATTTAAGCCCATTCTACCCCGTCGAGACGAAGATTTTAACCTTCACTTCTCCGGTTAGAATGACCTTAAATAGGGGCATGTGTAAGACCCCAATTTTGTCCCTAAGATCCCTCATGGCATCATAACATTGCATTTGGCATTGCCTCAAGGATCATTAGCATCTTGGTTCCCCTTGCCTTTGGGTGAGACTCCTTGTGAGTGGTTTGAGATCACCAAGCATGCTTGAATTGTATATCATTGCTTTTCTCATTTTATTTACTAACCAAAAGCACAAAAATATGTCACTAACATCTTTTGTTTGTAGCTTGAGCAATCACAAGGTCAAAAGCTTCAAGGAGATCATTGGTACAAAGACATGGTCAAGAGGAGATGAAAGCAAGCATGGTAATGGTTCCCAAATCTCTCATTCATCAAATATGCCTCCCTAGTACCTCAATGCATCATTTTGATCAAATCAAGTCAAAGGGTTTGAGGTCTTGTTCTTCAAGGAAACCCTAATTCATCTGTGCACCACAATGCCTTGCTCCTGAAGCAACCTCAGCCCATGATCAAATACAATCAAGGGAACTTATTTAATTCATAATTTCATGCATATTTGAACTTATTTGAGTATCCTCAATCATCAATTCATCAAGATATGAGTCATGGACTTGAGAAGTTGATCAGCCAATTCATCTGACTATTTTGAAATGCACTTAGACCTAACTTTTTATGTGTTGGTCAAATGGAGATGGTTCCAAAAGCAAAACTGTTCTTAAGGACAATATGAACAACTTTCATGTTCATCAAAAATTGATTTGAAGCTTGGAAGGCCATCTGTCATTCCAATACATTATGGGTCATTTTGACTGAAACCCTAATTTTGGGTCAACTTCCCAAGGACATAACTCATTCATTTTTTATGATTTTGAGGTGGGATCAAATGAATTGGAAAGCTTAAGATGTATAATTCAAATTTTATTTTTAGAAAAACTTCAAAATCTCAAAGGAGATACATGTGATAATGCAATACATTATAGGTCCTTTTTGACCAAATGCATTAAAAGGCAAAAAAGTCCAACTTCAAGTGCCCATAACTTCTTCATCAAAAATCCAAATGATGTACAATTTAAGTCCATTTTGATTGTATTTAAAAGATCCGCAACTTTTATGTTGGAGGTTTTTCCATTTGAGGCTTGCATCATCAAAACAGAGGGGCTTTAAAATTGGCCAATTTTAGAAACCTTGCCTTGACATGTCATGCACCTTGCACTTTAAACTCAAATTTCATAGATTTCCACACTTCAAATGTATTTTTGCCCAACATAACAATTATTCCTTACATCAAAACCTTTCCAACCATTACTCACATGATCATGTTTGGATTTTTTCATTGGGACTTTCGAAGAGATGAATGTTTAGGTACAAATGAGGAATTCACTTGAAATCTTGGTACATAAGCAATTGCCTTGCAGGTCACACATCCAATTTCATTTGGCTAATGCTCAGAATTCATTTGGCATTGTTTTTGGGCCTTATGCATGATCATGCAAGCCCATGCAATGAAGCTCCACATGCCATGCACACGAATTGATCACATTCTCCTTGCCACTTCCTCTATAAATAGAGACCTCATTCCATTCATTTCAGACACCTGATTCAACCTGAATTGCTGCAGAAATCAAAACTCAACCTCTCACCAAAGAAGCAATTTCATTTTTCTCAAATTTTTCAGATCTAAAATTCAACTTCATCTGGTTGAATTCTTAGATCTAATGGTATTTTCTTAGATCTAATGCTTCTAAACCTCCATCATTCATCTCATTGAACTTCTGTTTTGGTAAAGCAAGCAAGGAATCGAGCTCAACTTACCAGAATTCAAGCTTACACTTCAACTGGTATTTTCTTCGAATCTCATCATCCATTTACCTATTTGCTTGGATCTTGTGTTGGCTGAAGTCCTCTCAATAGAGGCATCATGATTATGCATTCAATTTTTGAAATCCATTAAGTTCATGATGAACACCAGATTTTTCAATCTCTGATTTCTCACACCATGGAAATCTAGAGTGAAAATGGATGGTACAGGGATGATGTACATTATCCCAGCTTTCTAAAGATGTATAGATCGTGCATTTTCATTAAGGTTTGGATCTCTGCAATTTTCGCCGGAAAATCCAAGCTCACCGGAGAAGACGGTGGCTCCGGTGGCTTCATCATTGCCAGATCCAATCTGGACCGTGTGATCTCTTTTCCAGATCTAATCTGGACCTTCAGTTGTTATGACTTTTTTTAATACACCCTGCGCTTCAGTTGACTAGTGTGTTTGGTACGCGCGCGCCTCTGGATGCTTGGATCTGCCAGCTCAATTAATGAGCTCAGATCCAAGGGCTCTCGTTTTTTGCTATTTTTAATTTCTGGTTTTATTTTCTTTAATTCCAATTATTTTCAAAAATCAATATCTCTCTCATTTTTAATCCAAAAATTATGGGACCAAATGCATTAGTCTCCAAATAATTTCTAGTTTCTATTTCTGATTTTTAATATTTTTTATTTTGTCATTTGATATTTTTTGTAAATTTTCTCTTTTCTGGTTATTTTTAATTCATTTTAAATAGTGTTTGATATTCAAAAAATACAAAAATATCTTCCTAACCTATTTGAACGATGATGGATCTATGAAAAATATTCTCATCAATTTTCAAATTGATTTGAGGTTTATTTGAGATTTTAGTTCAATTAGGTTATTTTTATTCATTTTTAATTGATTAAAAATAGTTTCTGACTTTTAAAAATGCTGAAATTTTTTGTCAAACTTTATTTGACCTTGTTGAACTTGGGATAAATTACTTGGACCTTTCAAGGTTGATTTGAAGTAAATTTGAAGTTTGACATTTCCCTTTATTTTAATTCAAGTTTAATTTTAAATATTAAAAAATGCCAAAAATAGTTTATTCATTTCTTGACTCCCAATCTTCATCTCACTTCTGTTTTTGATTGTTTGACCTTGACTTTCAATATTATTGGTCAACATATGAGGATTGGTACATTGTATTTCATTTAATGCACTTTAATTTTGCCATTTCCATTTTTCTTATCCATCTTCTCCTTCTTCTTCTTCCACTTCTTTTCTTCATGATCAATGAGTTGAAGGTTGATAAGTTAGCATTGGTTAGGGAGATTTAATCTTCCTTGATTCAAATCTAATTCATCTTGATCAATTGATCAAGTGAATGGCTTTGCATTAAGGATAGGTTGTCTTCTAAATCATGCAAAAGGCTTAAACCAATACAAGATCAATTCTCATTTTCTTTTTGGCATGGCAAGTTGTTGGAACTTGGTTCTTTAATCAAGACTTCTAACTTGTGTTGTTGCCTACATTATTATTGACCGGCCTCAGATAGTTGTGACTTCTACATAAGTCCAATTACGATTGCTTAACATAGCGCTAAATTTGTCTTATGGCACACTAACTACTAACACTAATCATTAACCATTAACATTTACTTTATGCACTTTACTTTTATGCAATTTATTATTCTTGCACATATTATCCATTTGCTTTTCTCTTTGCTCACTTGAGCACATGTTTATGTTAATGTCATTTGCCTTTTGCTCACTTGAGCATATAATTGTGTATATATTATTATGCTTGTGTTTTGTTTTGTTTGTTGTGAACCAAATGTAAAGAAATGGACTTAGTTTCTAGGACTTCCCCTATGCAAAGAAATGGAGAATTGGACTTAGATTCTAGGACCTTTCCTTATGCAAAATTGGAGTAAAAGGATCTTAATGACGAAGATGGATTAGAAGACCCAAATCTCTAAACTCACTCTTGTCCATTCTTGTTTTACTTCATGGAACTTTTGATGTGTGTGCTTTTGTGCTAGGAGTTTCCATTTGAGCTTAATTGAAGGACCATTGCCATGTTCATCCAAGTGGAAGATACAAGATACATTGAGGATCTCCTAAGAGGCTTGTTTGATGATTGTTTATGCTTTGTGTGAATGCTTATTCCAAGGATGGGAGCTACTTGGATCATCTATATGATCTCAAGAGAGGGACTCCATTATGGTTTTGATTCTTCATCCCTTCTCTTTTTGTTTTACCTAGGACTTAGCCCTTCTTCTTCTTCTCTCCACTCTAACCCAAGCCAAAACCTTTTGTGCAAACATTTAACTATTGTTTTCAAACATTAGAAACCTAAGCCTTATGCTTTTGATTTTCAAACTTTCTTTTTTACAATACTTATTTTGAATTGAGTCTTTAAGTCAACTTTGACCATTTTTGTACATACTTTTAATCAAATTTTCCATAACCTTTAGCTATTAGGTTTGAGTTATCTTTGTGGTAGATGTAATACTCACCTATATCCTTAGTGATGAACAATGAGTCTTCCATGCTTATTATAGGGTTAACCCCTCACTAGCATGTTGAAGCTATCCTCACATGGTGGATTTGTGGTTTGGTTGAGTTTTCTACCTTTGATAACAAAAGACCTTAAGGCTTTTGGACCAATCAATTCACCAACTTGTTTTGAGATTTTTACCCCGAACTACGAGGTTTTGATCCTAATCTTTTTATAAGATGGTACGTAGGCAATGGGTTTATCCTTCCAAACACAAAATGTAAATAACTTGTCTATTCTCCTCTCATATCTTCAATCATGTTTGCACAAACAAATTTTCACAAAACAAACAACCTTACAACAAGTATGAAAAGGGCTCCCTAGGAGTACCTAAGATGTTTTGGGTGCCTAACACCTTCCCATTGCATAACCAACCCCCTTACCCAGATCTCTGTTCCTTTTACTAGTTTTTGTTAAAACTATTAGGTTTTTGTTCGCTTTCTAACCATTCCTTTGGATAAATAGAAGTGCGGTGGCGACTCGACTTGTATGATTTACCTTAGATTTAGTCAATATATCTAATGGTAACGAATACCCCGCTACAGTAACATTGAAAATATGCTTCATACATTTTTGTAAAAGAAAATAAACAAATTTATCAAGAACAATATTTAATAACAATATAATAACATTCTTATATCCAAACCAAATTTAAAGTAAAAAACAAAACCAAAACTCCACTAAATGGAACAAGTAAATACACAAATAAATCATATCAGAATTTTTCTGCCTCTAAAATGCAACTTCCATTCAGACTTACTCATAATCTAATGAGTTACGATTCCATACAATCGACTCTAATCAAAATCATGTTTATGCAACACTCATCTAGAACAATAACTCACTTATTTGTCTTTAAAACATAACACCTAAAAAAGTGTCACATTATCATAAGCAAATAACTTTGATCCATAAACTCAAAACAAGTCACAATTTAGGTTCAAGTTAAATGCTATAAGAAACGAGATATCAAAACCAAAAAGAAACTAACCATGCTAAAATTATTTGCTTCATCCTACTGCCTTTGACTATAATCTCTTGGGAAAAAACAACAAATGCCTCATTGTTAGTAAAACAATTAAAATCTGACAGATGATTAAGTTAATTAAGCAAACCAAAATAAAAGAGAACACCAAAATTCAGCAATATGCATTGGACAAAAATTAATCATCCAGAAAGAAAAAAAAATAGATTCAATAACTAATCAACTAAAATATCAAGGTTGTTCAGGTCTAACAATTCAACTTCTCATTAATCACATCTAACGAACATCTTAAGATTTTGAAACACAGTATTTCAACATAATCATGTGACTCATATTCATCCATCATGCTTATATTCAAATTGAAAACAAAGACCTATCCTTCAAGGTCAAATATACAACAAGCCTGATAATTTATGCATCCTTACAAAAGAAACAAAATGAAGGTGATAACATCAAATGGTCCATTCGCCTATAATTTTATAGTATTGCCATTTCACGAACAAATCACAAACATATAGACTCCTCTTGAATTAATGAAAATAGATGAAATAGAATGAGATAATCATAAACTTCAATAGTCCTACCACTACTACAAATATGACAAAAACAAACTAAATTGCTCGAAACATAAACAGATACAACCATCCTACAACATAATTAATACAAAATGATTAACACAATCAACTTAACTATAAACAATAAGATAATAGCAACACAAAAAAAAGCGAGTGATTCGAGAATATCGACCGAGTTGACGAAACCAAGTTAGCTTAGTAGTGTTATATTGAGAACTGGATAGTTGAAATCATTCTTTATGCATTGCAAGAAAAATTGAAATAATGAAGAGAGAAACCTTGAAGACCGTGACCCATAATCATCACATCCTTGAAGAGATCCAATTATTTTGTTGCAAGCTCAGTGGCTTCTGATTCTCTTCATTTTTCGAGTGTTGATGGTTCTTGCTCCATTTTAGATTTCCAAGCTAAAAGATGCTACTCGGTTCTGTTATTCTGTGTTTGAGTTTAAAATAATGGTGTTTGTATGGGTTTGAAAATAATGTTGGGTGAGGTTTGAAGTTAGGTTGGGGGGAAGTTTTAGGTGTTATTACCGTTCATTTTTCGTGGTGGTTGGTGAGGGTATACGGTGAATTGAGCGGCTAGTTTAGGTTTGACACAGTGACGCGTGAGGAATGAATAAAGGTGAAGTGTGTGGATCGTGTGTGTTGCGTGTGTTCATAAAGGATGTGGTGTTGATTAAGTTGTTTTAAACAAATCGACGATGAAGATAGTGTATCGGAGTTGTGTTTGTTGGAGGAAAAAGAAGAGAGGTTCGTTAGGTGATAGAAACAACTTTTCCTGCTTTTTTTGTGATTTTCCTTTAAGATGAGAAATATCATGTGAACATATAGAAAAGAAGTTGGTGGGAGAAAAAAATCTGAGCCAGAAAACATGAGAGGGAGATAACATATCTTCAAGCAAAGCCACATGTTGCATCCTCCATGGTCCAAATTAACCAATTTTAAGAAATAAAACAAATGCCAAGTGTCACATGGTGATTGAAATAAAACAAATGCCAAGTGTCACATGGTGATTGGATAGGAAAGAGATATTTTATGACTTTTTCTTAATTTCAAAAAGACTAAAAACTAAAATGTTAACCATTTAAAACAAAATTGAAATAAAAACGTAAAAAATTCTATTTAACTCCAACGATTATTTAGGTTAAAAAATAAAAATAATCAGATAAAAAATGAATAAAAGTTGGGCGAAAAAAATGCTCGGAAAAATAAACTGAACGCACCAAAATGATCCGCTCGAAATAAACTTCTCGAAAACATACATGTTTTGATCAGATTTTGAAATAAAAAATGACTGGTTAAAAGGCTCAGACTGATTAAAATGCAACCAAAAAAGTAGTCGAAAAAATAAAATGAGCACGGCAGATTAAGCTACCCGAACTATAGATTAAGAAAACTGACGCCTGAAAGCTCAATTTTGAATTTTTTCATCCACTAATTCGACGTACAATTGAAAAAAGATTCGAACGATTTGTCTGTAGATCCGGAAAATTATTTTGTATGACATTTTAAGTGTTATACAAAACAAAATACATGTTGTGACAAGTATACAAATGCAGACGTCTTATAAATGAACTGAATTGTTGACTGAATAAACTAGAATGGACAATCAGATGCAAATTAATCGTCCTTGGATCATTTACTTCTGATTCTCAAACACAAACAAAACCCTACAAAGATTTAGATTACGATAATACTCTTAATTGTTACCTTATGAACCTCTGAAAAATATAGCAATGAAAACAAATGATGCGATTGAGATTGAGAATCAAGTTTTTGACTTCTTAATCAAAAAACGACTGAATGAATGTCATCAAGACCAGATAAAATTTCAGAGCTCCTGAATTTTTATTTGAACCCTGATTAATGCTTTTTAACTGATAAAAATGCACGACAAAATGGATCGATTTATGTTATGCTGATGCGAGCGAAAACTCAAGGTAAAATTTAGGGTATGACAACAGCATTTTGTTAAAACTTGTATCACAGCAAGATGTTAAGCAAGATATTATGACATGTCGATCAGACATTTTTGCAGGTTTTGTTTTGCTTCTTGGAAGACTTATTTTATTATGAGATATCTGAAGATTCTCTAAATATCCAACTATCATATCTAGTTGTCCATGAAGGTTTATTTTAGGAACTCTTGTTTCGTTTTCAGTTGTGCACTTGTTTCATAAAAAGGGATGTTGAGACATCTTAAGGAAACATTAGATCATATTTGATTTGATTATGCAGAAGATTGTGTAGAATGGATGTCGAAACATTTAAGAAAACATTTGATTTGATTCTGCAGAAGATTGTGCAAGTTGGATGTCAACATTTAAGAAAACATTTGATTTGATTTTGTAGAAGATTGTACAGACTGGATGTCAAAACATTTAAGGAGACATCATAGTTGATTTGATCAAATATTATACAGATAAGATGTCAAAACATTTAAGGAGACATCAGATTTGATCTGATCAAATATTATGCAAAACAGATGTCAAAACATTTAAGGGGACATCATATTTGATTTGATCTTATTTGATTTGATTTGATTTGTTGTGGATCTACTGATTTTTTAGCCCGGAGCCCATGTTGTTATGGGGCTATTTAAATGGTAATTCTAAAGTAAGAAAATAAGATTGAGATGTGCTGGAAATTATTATTGTTAGGGTTTATTTGTCGTTGTTATTTGTGAGACATTCTAGTATCTCTTTGATACTTGAATTAGACTGAGTTTAATGAGTTGTAATTGTGAATCACTCATGAGCTTTTAAGTAAGATTGCATTTTGTTTCATTGGAAGTGTGTCTTCTGTTCTTTGATTTGTTTTCAGGTGTTATCATTGTTGTGTGATTGAAGGGAAGTGAGAGGGGTCTCATATCTAAGAAAGTCTTAGATAGAAATTCCATGGGTAGTAATTAGGTGAGAAGTTTGTAAAACCAGAGGTTGTTTAGAACTTCAAACTAATATTATTAAAGTGGATTTCCATCCTAGCTTGGGTGTCCCCAGATGTAGGTGACGTTGCATCGAACTGGGTTAACAATTGACATGTGTTATTTACTTCTTGCTTTTTACACTGTAATTGTTTCTTGTGTGACGTGTCCTGAATCTGATGTCGTGATATCGTATACGAAATCTATTATCTGCTTACTATTATTGTTGTGTGAAGTCTTGATATTAGTGTCGTGACATCACATACGACATCTGATATCTGCGTACCAGAATTTCAATTGGCATCAGAGCAGGCACACTGTTTTGTTTTGGGTGAGCTCTAGGGAGATACTTTCTTGTACCACAGAAGGAGGATTTGTTAACAAACCATTCATCTTAGATGGCACTAACTATGACTATTGGAAGTAACTTATGGTGGAATTCCTAAAATATATGGACAATAAGACTTGGAAAGTTGTCATCAAGAGTTGGGAACATCCTGTTGTGAAGGACAGAGATGGGAAGGCTATTATTGACTTGAAGCCTGAAGAGGACTGGTCTAAGGAAAAAGATGATCGGGCTCTTGGAAACTCCAAAGCTTTGAATGCTATATTCAATGGAGTTGACAAAAACATATTCAGGTTAATAAACACATATATTGTGGCCAAAGATGCATGGGATATTCTCAGAACCACCCATTAAGGCATATATAAAGTGAAGATGTCTACACTTTAGCTTCTCACTACCAGATTTGAGAATCTAAAGATGAAAGATGATTAGAGTATTCATGATTTTCACATGAATGTTCTTGAAATAGAAAAGTCATCTAGTGCATTGGGAGAGAAGATGTAAGAAGAAAAGTTGGTTAGAAAAGTTCTCAGGTCCCTACCTAAGAAATTTGACATGAAGGCCACAACCATTGAAGAGCCCAAGACGTCAGCAACATGAGAGTAGATGAACTTGTTGGATCACTCCAAACTTTTTAATTGGGTATTAGTGACAGATCTAAAAAGAAGAACAAGAGCATAACTTTTGTATCCAACATTGAAGATGAAGAAGATCAATGTGACTTGGAGACTAATGACGGAATTTCTAATGCCATTGTGCTTCTTGAGAGGCAATTCAATAAGGTGTTGAAGAAAATGGATAGGAAGTGAAGACCTGATGTCAAGAACATGTCATTCGACATCAGTAAAAAAAAATGATTCTCATAGAAAAGCAAGAAAAAAGGAAAAGCTCAATCAAGGAAAAGGTATTCAGTGTCATGAATGTGAGGGTTTTTGTCACATTAGATCAGAATTTCCCACGTATCTCAAGAAACAAAAGATAGGCTCATCTATTTCTTTTTCCGATGATTCTGAAGGTGAAATTGATGATGAACCTGCTAAGCATGTTACAGCTTTCACTGGTAGATATGAATCTGATGAAGATTATTATGATGAGGATGTCTTGTATGAACAATTGGTTGCTTCCTACAAAGAGCTTATGTCAGAAGTGAAGAGGTGTGTAAGACAGGAGAAGAGAAGAAGAGAATCATAGCTCAACTACAGGATGAAAAAGAGAAACTTTTTTCTACAGTCACTGATCTTGAAAATGAGGTAACTCTATTGTCTCCTAAACTTTAAAACATGACCAAATCCATAAGAATGTCCAACAATGGGTTTGATATGCTAGATGAAATTCTTCAAGTTGGAAAAGAGGATGGAAACTTAAAAGGGATAGGTTTTAATTACCAATATCAAAATAACAAGGAAAAACCCCTGTGACAAAATTTATTTCTCCAGAAAGGAAGTGTGAGCCCATGATGCCCGGCCAAATGTTACAACATCCTGCCAGACATCAGAAAACTCAAACCAAAGTCAAGTTTTTGCCTTGGAAATTTCATTATTATGGTAAATATGGACATATAAAGCCTTTCGCTACAGATTGTATGGTTATCCAAAACATCCAAGACATCCTGGGGCTAATCATGTAATGATTAAAACCGGAAAGGAGTGGAAATCTAAGGTTGTTCCACGTGAAACTACTTGTCTTTCACATGCCTAATGCCCAAGAAAGATGAAATCAAGTTGTGGCACCAAAAGCTTGGACATCTGAATCTCAAAGGGATATCTCTTGGTTACTCTACAAACAGTAGAGCTTTCAGGGTATTTAACTCCAGAACCAATGGCATAATGGAATCCATTAATGTTGTGGTTGATGATTCAATTATTGTAAAAGGTTGATGTTGATGAAGATGTTGGAACATCATCTCAGCAGACTGATGCTTTAGAAAATATGGAAGACATTTAGTCAAACATTGAGCCAACAAGGAATGAACCAAATGCTTCTAGTGACATCTGAGTTGTTTGTTTTTATGATTGATTCTGTATGTTTTATTGTGGGTCTTTGCCCTGAATATTGCACCTTTGTGTGACATGGTCTGTACTTTTAACTCACACATTCTGCTATTGCTTTGCTCTATTGTTTTGTTTCCATTGATGAATGTTTGCTTGGTTTGTCATATTCTAGCTAAAAGGGGGAGTAGATAGTGTAGAGTTATGCTAGTTGTGCTCTTGATATTTTTTATCTCTTTGTGAAGGCTCTGTGTGAAGGTTGTTTCTTTGAGTGAGAGTATGTTTCCTGTGTGACAAGGGGAGTTATTTCTATGTGTTGATGATCATGACATTCAGAGGGAGTGTGATATGTTTGTACTTAAGTTGTTGTGTACTTACTGTGATGTCAGACAGAATGTCTTGATATTTTGTTTCAAAGAGTTATGTTTGTGCTTAGGTTGTTGTGTACTTGCTGTGATCTTAGACAGAATGTCTTGACATTGTGTTTTAGAGAATTTTGTTTGTGCTTAGGATGTTGTGTGCTTGTTGTGATGTCAGACAGAATGTCTTCACATTTTGTTTGGAGTGTGAGATTTTATTTATCTTTGTGTGTTTTCCGCGAGGTTGGGTTTCTACTACTTAATTTGGTTGCGTGTGCCTCTGATATGTCTTGGTGTTATACCAAGTGTTTGGTTGTTTGGTTTTTACGCTTGTGATTATTGTTGATGTTTTATCTTTACTCCAACTATATGATGCAAAGGTTGTTTTAGCCAAAAAAAATCAAATGGAGAGATTGTTAGTTATGTGTTTTGTGATTGGCAGTATTTTGTTAAAACTTGTATCACAACAAGATTTTGAACAAGATCTCGTGACATGTTGATCAAACATATTTTTAGGTTTTATTTTACTTATTGGAAGACTTATTTTATTATGAGATACATAAAGATTCTCTGAATATTAAACTATCATATCTGACTGTCCAAGAAGGTTTATTTTAGGAACTCTTATTTCGTTTCCAATTGTGCACTTGCTTCGTAAAAAGGGATGTTGAGACATCTTAAGGAAACATTAGATTTGATTTGATTTGATTCTGCAAAAGATTATAAAGAATGGATATCGAAAGATTTAAGGAAACATTTGATTTGATTCTGCAGAAGATTATGCAGACTGGATGTCAAAACATTTAAGGAGACATTTGATTTTATTCTGCAGAAGATTGTGCAAACTGAATGTCGAAACATTTAAGCAAACATCATATTTGATTTGATCAAATATTATGCAAAACAGATGTCAAAACATTTAAGGAGACATCAAATTTGATTTGATCAAATATTATGCAGAATAGTTGTCAAAATATTTAAGGAGACATCAAATTTGATTTGATTTGATTTGTTTTGGATCTGCTGATTTTTTAGCCCGAAGCCCATGCTATTATGAGGCTTTTTAAAAGGGTGATTCTAAACATAAGAAAAGAAGATAGAGTTGCGCTAGAAATTGTTATTATTAGGGTTTAGTTATCCTTGTTATTTGTTAGCCATTCTAGTATCTCTTTGATACTTGAATTGGATTGAGTTTATTGAGTTGTAATTGTGAATCACCCATGAGCTTTTAAGCAAGAGTACATTTTGTTTCATTGGAAGTGGGTCTTCAGTTCTTTGATTTATTTTCTGGTGTTATCATTGTTGTATGATTGAAGAGAAGTAAGAGGAGTCACATATCTAGGAGGGTCTTAGATAGAAATTCCATGGGTAGTGATTAGGTGAGAAGTTTGTTAAACTAGAGGTTGTTTAGAACTTCAAACTAATACTATTATAGTGGATTTTCTTCCTGGTATGGATGCCCCCAGATATAGGTGACGTTGCACCGAACTGGATTAACAATTGACATGTGTTATTTACTTCATGCTTTTTACACTGTAATTATTTTTGGTGTGACATGTCCTGAACCTGATGTCGTGACATCATCTACGATATTTGTTATCTGCTTACTATTATTGTTGTATGAAGTCCGGATATTAGTTTTGTGACATCGCATACGAAATTTGATATTTGTGTACCATAATTTCAACTCTTGTATAAGTGGTTCTCAGCCTGATTATATTTTATTTGCACCTGTTCCAACTGTTGAACTTGTTCCTGAGGTAGATGTATCTGCAACTCCAACCAATCTTAAACCAGTTGAGTTATTTAAACCAATTAAGATTATTGAAACAATTAGGTTTCTTGCATGCATTTGGATGCTTGTGTTATGCAGAAAAAGCAAAGCAAAACAAAAGTTGCAAGGAAATTGGAGTTGAGGAGAAGTGATAGAACAAGAGTCCTTAAATTTAAAAAGCTAAAGGGATAAGGAAGTGATCCAACACAACTTTTGAATTTGTAGACATTAGTTAATTTTCATATTGTTTAATTTTGATGTTGCTTGAGATTGTTATGCCTTTTTGGCTTTATGTATTTGTTGTATGATATATTTTGAGACATGAACAAATTGGAGACAAGACATTGTTATATATATATATATATATATATATATATATATATATATATATATATATATATATATATATATATATATATATATATATATATATATATATATAATATATATATATATATATATATATATATATATATATATATATATATATATATATATATATATATATATATATATATATATATATATATATATATATATATATATATATATATATATATATATATATATATATATATATATATATATATATATATATATATATATATATATAATATATTATATATATATATATATATATATATATATATTTGAGATAATTTGGTTAGGGTTAAAAGAAGATGGTTCATGAGGGAGCAAGAGAAGTCAAATGCATTAACATTCAACGAACATCCCAGTAGCGCCACAGGCCGCTCAAAGCAAAGGGCACAGGTTTCCCAGAAGGAAGGGTGTAATTCTCCTAAAAGAGATGTCGTTGGTCACCCAGATTACTCAATAAGTCGCCCAGATTGGGCTTGGGCCACTCGAATTTTCTTCAGCATCCATCTATTTATTAAACTTGGGTGGTGACATGCCCTTGCACTAAATGAGTAAAAAGGCCAGTAAATGAGAATGATTTGTCTCCCCATAATCCAAAGGAGAACGAATTTTCTTTACTTCATATCTCTAGTGGGGAAACTGTAGTAAAATCACTTCCTAGATCTCTAAGCCTAGACTCCTGGGATTTCTAAATATATCTCATTCTAAGAATAAGGAGGGGTATCAAATATTTCTCTTAGAAATAAATACACAACTTTTCACAACCTTGTGTAAGCTAGCCCTAAACATAATCAAATACCCTAAACATCACAAACAACCTACACAGTAAGGGGTTGTCCTTACTATACTTTTTTAGCAAGTATAACTAATGTCTACCATAGGGCCAAGTTAAACTAACATGGGCCACACTCATTCTCATTCACCAACCATCACAGTCGCTTCCCTAACATGATGGCGGAACGAGGCGCTGTAACACCCACTAATGAAGATGTGATTGTCGACACCATAGCAAGAGGGTTCGTAGAGGTAGAGAATTTGGTTCTTCCTATCGGAAGTATGCCATATAGGTCATCATACTCGTCATCCTTGAGGAAAATTCGGAAAAGGATTTAGATCAATAAATCACCTTTTTTTGTAGAGACGTCGTCAACATCCTCCTCAAAACAATGACCACATGGTCATCATAGTGAAGTACGGTGATTAGGACGTAAAACGGGTATCGATTGACTTTGAAAGCTCAGTGGACGTCTTATTCTATAATGCCCTTGAAACACTTTGATCGATCTAGACTATATTCTAGCAACCATGTACTGGTGAAAGGTCATATTACCCTTTAGATAACATTTTCCTTATACAAGAACACAAATAAAGTCAAAGTTAGATACATCGCAGTAGAGGTCACATCATCGTACAACATCATCATGAGGAAGACCTCCCTCAATTTTGGGGGGCCTTTTATCCACTTTAGACTTAAGCATGAAATACCTGCTACATAACATGTGGGTTGGGGTGATGCAAAGAGGCCAAGAGGTCGCCCAAAAATGTGATCAAAGTAAACTCGAAATGAGAAAAGTGGGATGGCCTCCATCATCCCACTTCCAGGCACGTATGGAATTAATGTTGCAAACTTAGATCCTATAATTGAAACAAAGAATGAAAGACTCACTCCCATAGAGGACCTAAAAGAGGTCTAGATTGAACCTCTATATTTTCGAGTTACGAAACTAGGCACCTCTCTATCTGAAATAGAAGGGGATGACCGTTATTACCAATGTTTTACACTATGGGGAATCAGATTTCATAGTCGCATGCACGTGGTGTTTGTGACATCAACCCTGAGTCCTTGTGTTAGGGCTTTAACCCCTTTGGCTCTACCTCAGAACTTGTTGTTACCTTACACAATCATAAAGAAATGAATATTTCAGAATTTGCAACATTTCATTAATACTTGGGGATTAATCATACATTATGGAAGGTGATTATATAGACATATCTTCTAATGCAAATAATAAAGAAAAACATAACCAGGCAAACTAGCCATCGCTTATCCTTCTTGTTTGCTTCCCATTTGATCAACCACTTTTGAGAGGTTGGACGTTCATACTTCTGAGTTGGACGACTAGGGATTTCATGTTGATTTCCACCTCTTTTCCTTCTTATTACTCTCACTAGAGTATTTGATAGATTTTCTTTGCTCCCTCGAGATCGAATTGTTGGTGACCGTCTCTCCTTGAAGATTATGGTATTTGAGCTTAAGATGGACTAGTGAGGTTACGACATCGAAGAGTGGTGTGAAGGATCTTCTAAGAATACAATTATAGATACTCCTGAAAGGGACCACAAGGAACTATGAACTGACATACAAGACGTATTTCCCTTCTCCCATAGATATCATTAACTCGACATACCCCTACAGACAGGTTTTCATGCCATTGAATTCCTGCAAGTCTAAGCCTTCATACATCTATAAGCTTCCTCTTTCAAGGATCTTACTCTAAAATAGCTCAGAGTATATGATATCGCATGATATACCTCATTCGATCATATTTTGGGAGATGTCAAAATCTTTTATCGTAGTTGTTATCACTAAGGGAAAGATTTGTTTGGGGTTCCTCTAACTTTATCTAAATCTTAGAACCCTAGCATTGTCTGGTCATGTTTTTTTGTGTACTCATATCCTTCTTGTGAACGGCCATCATCTCAAAAACCTTTCTCTTCATATTTCCCTTATACGGGAGGTTAGATCGGGGTGCCCATATAGTGATATCAGCGATGTACTGGCGTTTTCCCGTGCTAGGATTTTTGTCTTCGTCGTTGGTCCCGACTTCTGCAAATTTTGAGGGGGACTTACCCTTGGGAGATTCTTCTTTTTCTTTCTTACCTTTCTTCACGTACTTTGATAGACAACCTCTCTTTATTAGCCTCTCAATAGCATCTTTCATCTGTATGCATTCATTTGTGTTATGGTCGTGACCCTTATGGAAACGACAATACTTAGTCTCATTTGTCTGGGATGACTCTCTGATGGGAAAAATGGTTCTAATTCATCCCTTCTAGAACTCTGTGTTAGCACCCTCTTGATATATATTTTCCTTCGAGGCATTAAACAATGTGTACTTGTCGTACCGACCATGTGTTCCTCGATCAGATTCAACCTTTTGCAGATGGGACTCATTCCCTTCAGGACGACTAGAATTTGCATCGGTGTTGACTGGGTTGTCGAATTGGTTGCTTAGACTTTCCTCGAGGTTGATGAAAGATCGATCCCTACTCAACATATCCTACATGGTGAACACTTCTTTCCTCCCCAGCTTTTGCAGGAAGGGGTTGTCCCGTAGTAGACCGTTCTAAAAAATCCAGCACTTACGCTCTTATGCGGCTCCTTCTACTTCGAAAACCATCTGCGTGAATCGGTCCATGTCAGATTGTAGGATTTCTTTCTTTCATTGAGTGATCACGCTCAAGGCAGCTACTGTCACTGGATTTCTATTTCAGGCAATGAAGTGGGTGGTGAATCTCTCGCAGAAGTCCTTCTATAGCTCAATTCTCCCATCCGGTAAAGCATTAAATCACATCCTAACCAGTCAAATCAAAGTTAGCGCAAATAACTTACAGTTGGAGGCCTCGCCAGCATGGAAGTAATTTGATCGCTCGCTGGAGAGTTGCACGTGCTTATCCGGATCTCCCTTTCTTTTGTACTCGCTTAGCTTATGAGGCTTCCCTATTGATTTAGGTATTTTGGTATCCTGAATGCGGGCACAAAGAGGATGCTTCTACAGATTCTTTGGCGGATACTTTTCTACATGAACATGTGAAGAAGCATGACTACCTCAATCTCCTTCGAGGATCGGAGGAGGACTTTGACATTTCTTGCTCCTCTAATGATTTAGAAATTTCAAAGCTTCATCTCTTATGAACGCGGTCGACTCTAGGATAAAAAATTAACTTCTCTTAGATATAGCTTCTTGAGCGGTGTTTCCTCATAGAGGAGCGTTGTGTAGGCTTTATTTGAGACAAAGTAGTATCTCCTTAATTTCATGTGAATTCTACTGTCAAACGATGTTGTACATATTATTCAGCAGCTGATTGGCACCTTGTATCCTGAGGTTGGCTCGTAGCAGTTGAAAACCAGACAAGGCTTCTAGTGGTGAAGCTGGAGGTGGTATAGAAGGTTTGTTCGCAATGCTAGGGTAAATCTAGAAATCTGAGGAGCTTGAAGCAAATATGGATGTAGCAGAGTGTACGCTACTTGACTTGCAATGCCTTGAGGAGGAGGTATATGAGGTTGATTGATAGTTGCTTAAGTGATAGTAGTTGCGGCAACAACTTCATGTACTGCGGAAGAACGAGTAGCTCGAGATCCAGCCTGCTAAGAAGTATGGAAGTCGGGGATCTGAAAATTCAAGCAAGCAAATGATACACTATGTGATTAGATTGAACATGACGGATCTTTGTGTTCGATTTCGAGAACTCTTGATCTGATAAACTATAAAGGTTGTGAGTTGATGAATCAAGGAGCGAGCGTGCAATCATGAAAAACTCAAGAATCAGAAATTAAATTCCACAAACAGCATCACTATTACATTGTGGAATAAAAAATGGAGTGAGAAACAGTGATTATAGAGGATTGCGATGGATCTGAGCTTCCGATATGGTGGTGAAGGTAACCTGCAAGATTAACACTTTAATATTCAAGTCAGCATATGAAGGAGATGAATGAATTGAAATTGTTTACCTTAAAATAATGTGTTTCCTATTTATAATTGAGAGGTTCTAACAACCTATTATTTATTAGGCATGCAACTTAGAAAGTTGTTGGATGTATCTAGGACATGGATCATAGGATAATTCGCCTATGTTAAGAAAGTTTTAGACAAATATCATCCCTTTCTAAATGTCGGCCAGAAACCTTTATAATCGGCCATAATAATTAACTTAATTGATTATAACTAATTTCTATTGTGGTTACTCTTTCATTGCACTTCTATTATTATATATACAAGCAGAGACATTGATATAAAAATAATTTTTTATATATGATGTATGTATGAAAGTTTTACCTCATACCCCTACATTTATCCCTACACCCCTACATTTCATAAAAATACCAATTGTATCCTTATATATTTTTAACTAATTTATTATTTTATTTTTATTTTAAAAAAAAATTGTGTACCGGAAGACTTTACAAAAGAGTTCCGGAAGTCAATTTTTATGAATCGGAAGACTTTGCAAAAGAGTTCCGGTAGTCATTTTTCAAGTATTTTTTAAATATTTTTTTTGTGTACCGGAAGACTTTGGAAAAGAGTTCCGGTAGTCAATTTTTGTGTACCGGAAGACTTTGCAAAAGAGTTCCGGTACTCATTTTTCAAGTATTTTTTTTTTTAAAAATTGTATACCGGAAGACTTTACAAAAGAGTTTCGGTAGTCAATTTTTGTGTATCGAAACTCTTTTCCAAAATCTTCCGGTACACACAAAAAAAGTTAAAAAATACTACCGGAACTCTTTTGCAAACTCTTCCGGTACGCAAAATAAAATTTAAAAAATATTTAAAAATAAAATAATAAATTAGTTAAAAATATATAAGGGTAAAATTGATACTTTTTATAAAATATAGGGATACATGGATAAATGTAGGGGTATAAAGTAAAGTTTTCTGTATGTATTCATTAAATCCTAATTTTTTAATCTCTTTATCATTTGATTGTTTTTTAAAATAGATTTTATTGGACTTTGTTGGATTTTTTGATAAATTTTATATGATAAAATGTGTTTATATATATATATATATATATATATATATATATATATATATATATATATATATATATATATATATATATATATATATATATATATATATATATATATATATATATATAGAAAAATATTATTTTATAAAACTTCAAAAATGATTTTTAAATTTTAGAAACACCTGACATATCTCATACATATATAATTCGTTTTTTAAAATTATACTCCAATTTTATAATTAAATTTATTTCAGATAAACATGGTTTGAAAATGCATTTTCAAAACTACTGAAATGCGTTAATCCTTCTAGCACCGTTGCCACTGATGCCTTACTTCTACCACAACCAAATAGCACCGGTACCACTGATGCCTTACTTCTACCACCACCAAATTTATATGGCTTCTTTCATATTAATTATATAGAAACGTCTTTTAATTCATACTATGTTGTTAAAAGATTGTGGTACAGAAAATAGTAACAATTATTTATACCATTGACAGCCTACAATTTAATGTCGCTTTTTGGAATCAAATCATTGTACTCTTGTTTTATCTTCTTAGCATTTAGTCGGTTCATAGTTTTTGAAGATATTTATTTACAATCCAGTTAGTAGAGCGTAGAAAGAATTTAATCATAGCATTGAGAAACTTGAATTTCATTGTTATGATATTTATACTAGATCTTAATATTCCGAAAATACATATCTAAAACAAATTTAATCATATAATTGATATATAACTGATATGTAATTCAAAAATAATGTATATAACCTCTAAAAATATATCTTCAGAATTTAAAAATATTTATGAGAATCGAGAAATAATCTATGAAATCTAAAAATATTTATGAGAATGGAGAAATAATCTATAAATAATTTCCATATTTTTAACTCTTATTTCAGTTATGGAAGAATTTTATCGATTACAAACTAGACACTCCTTTAAGTCACAATTATAATCACAATTATAAGGAAAAGAAATGTCATTGTACCCTAGGTACTAGTTAAGATTTTCAAATAAAAATATATATTATATAATCAGTCCATTCAATATATATAATGTTCTTTAAAAAAATATTAATTAGTATTTCTGTTTTTAGAAAACATATTTTAAAAAAAACATATCTTTTTAATTTCTTAAAGAATATTCAAGTTATCTTTTTAATATCTTAAGTGTCTCATAAATACTACAAAATCTTAAATTTTGATCATTAAGCAATTAGTTTTAATTATTTAATGCTATAACTAAGCCTTTCATTTAACTCAAAAACATTTAAGGTAGGTGTAGTTGATACAACAAGAACAAGTTAATTATTAGTGATCCGAGGAAATACTAATGTGACATTGACTGTAACCCCATAAATAAACCTTTGAGCCGATTATGCATTAAATTGCCATTGCTCGTGTTGACTAAAACAGTGTGTTGACTAAAATTGATTATGTTAAGACTTATAAGTATTTAAGTTATTAGACGTCAAAATCATTCTTTTAATTTATAGAAGAATAAATTTGAAACCTTTTCCATTATAATCAATTTTTAAAATACAAAAAATAAATCACTTTTTTAAATTCTTAAATAAACTCTTCTTTTGGAATTATTGTTTCTTTTGGAGTTGGAAAAAAATCTTTAATCTATATCAGCATAGGAATTGATGGATTACGACATTTTCGGTTATTAGCTTCGGCCTTCATTTTCTTTCAGATTGCGACTATCAAGTTGCCATATAACCTGAACTTCCTACACCTTATAAAGCACATATTACTGTGCTAAAATCAAAAATAATTTACAACATACGCTTCCATAATTGTTGCAACTTGACTACTAGTTTAACATAGAGCCCGAATACGAGGGAATCCACAAGAATGCCCTCTAAAACAACTCAAATTCCACTTGTTCTCCTGTTGTTGCGCATTCTAAATATTTACCACCCTTGCTTTGTGACTCTGCGATCATGTCTGAAACTCCCAACTCGAATTCACAAAGGTCTGGAAGTTCTGGTGGGATAGCGCAACGTATTAAGGCCCAATTAAGGCCCTCGAAGAAGGGGTGTTGTTTAATCTCCGCAGCGCCTTTCTCTGTACCCAAACGGTTTTCCGGCTCTTTAACTAACAACCCTTTGATAAGATCCCTCGCTTGGAAACTAACAAATGGGGTATCAGGGAATCTAAGATTTTGCAACACGACATTGGCTAATGTTTCTTCGTTATTAGAACCTTTGAAGGGTGTTCTACCATATAAAAGCTCGTAAAGAAAAACACCAAATGTCCACCAATCAACTGCAGCTCCGTGTCCTTCTCCTTTGATGATCTCGGGCGCTAGGTATTCGTGAGTACCAACAAATGAATTTGATCTTGCATCGGTGGGCTCTGCCACAAGCTGTGGCAACGATTTGATATGTGCAGCAAGATCAGCTTTTAGTTTCCTTGCTTTTGCCGCGGGTGGTAAGAATCTAGGACTGAAGCATGGAACTTGACAAGATGGTTCAATGCAGAATGGCTCAATGCAACTTGACTTTGCATATGGGCCTGAAACCTTGGCAGGATCTTTGTCAGAGGATGATTTCAGAAGTGTTGGACTAACATCACACCGGAGTGAAAGGTCAAAATCTGTGAGCATAATGTGGCCGTCTTCTCGAACAAGAATGTTTTCTGGTTTTAAATCACGGTAAACAACTCCTAGCATGTGCAAGTACTCCAAAGCAAGAAGGACTTCGGCTACGTAAAACCTGCATGTACAAAAGGTTCTCTGATGAATACAAAATCATGTTCCAATGTGTTTTCATGTAGTGTACAAGGTTTGGCTTACACAGACAAAAAATTACAGTTCAAAAAGATCATTTAATTAATTACATTCACTATCAAAGCAACTTGCAACTTGATAACTACTTAAGAGTATGCAGGTGGCATGATGTATTCGTTGAAAAATTGCATGCACATATAGGGGAAGCTAACATTAATCAAGACTAATATCATAGTTAATAAATTTGGAATGACAGGAAAGACTTTAGCTCAAACCTTTAGTATGAGAAATAAACCTAACTTAGACATCAAAAAATTTAGCTCAGTCTAGCATATCTCGCCTGTGTAGAGGCAAGATTTCATCGTTTATAGGAAAGAGAAATATCTATACAGAAAGAGTGAGTGGATACTTCACAATGGACCTATAACCAAAATTAAAGTGTGTTGGGTTGAGGGGGGATGAGAAAATACATTTTCAACCTAAACAATCTGCATTCTGCAACAGTGCGCTAGCAGGCACACACATGTATATGCAATATGTTATAACTCAGAATCATATTTTATATAGTGCAGCAATGCAACATGTTCCACCTATAAACATATCGAAATTCAAAACCTTATCGTGTGCACCTTCTAAACCAGAAATACATGACAAATTATGATTGATGACAATGAGCACAAGTATATATCAACATACAAATTAAACATATGATATAACTTGTGACCAAAAGGAAAACAAAATCCCAACATATTACAAATAGCAGTTCTTAGTTTTGTACCTTGCTGCTGGCTCTGAAAAACATCTGCCAAGTTGTTTCTGACGTAGAACATGAAGATCTCCTCCAGGACAATACTCCATAACTAGACATGACAGATTTTCTGATGTAAACTGCGCATAGAGTGTTGGAAGAAAAGGATGATCCAGCATTCGCAAAATTTCCCTTTCAGTTTGAGCCCTAGGCATCTTCTTCCTTCTTGCCAAAAATTCATTGTCCATTACTTTTATAGCAAACAAACAATTTTGGCCAATTAGTTCAGAAAGATATACAGTACCAATGTCTCCACAACCTAGTTTCTTCAAAAGATTGAAGTGTCTCAAGCCCAAGACTCTGTGCTGAACTTGAGCATCCCGTATGGCCTGCCATCTATAATCCTTTGACATGTGAGGTCTATTGCCGCAACTAGAACCACTAACATTACTCTCGTCGCTGGTGCTTGTACTACTACTGTAGTCACCTTGGCTGCTCTTTGAACTCTGTGAGAATTCAAGCTGCTCTTTCAATCTGCTATTTTTTTTCACTTTTGCAACTTCTCTGCTGCTATTACAACCAGCTGAAGCTGGCCCAGAGAGCATACTCTTCAAGTTTATTCCATCTGCAGGGCTGAGAGAGCCCGGTGTTACAATACCTTTGCTGTTTTCTATATTTGTATTTTCTATTTCACACCAACATCTCTCGCAAACAAGTGGAGCTGTACTAGCAGGAACTGACTTATTATTTGTTTCATTGCATGGAGGAGCAGATAAAGCAGAATCAGAACCCTGTTTTAGTTTCTTCTTACCCGAATCCTTGTTTTTGATGGCCAATTTCACTGTTCGGGGGCTGCGCGAAAGTTTACAAACTCTACTGCCATTTACTGAAGTAGACGAGGAAGATGTAGTTTGTAACATACCTTTCCGTACATTCTTCGACATAGATGCTTTATTTCCCAATTTCTTAGGGGAGGAATCTTTTTCACACAACTCTACTTTACTTCCATTGGTGTTGCAACAAGATATAGAAGAAGAAGCAGATGTTTGATTTTCAATTTGATAAGGTTCTGATGATTGGAGTGAACCCTCAACTTTACTTGATGAACATTCCAAATCACTTTGCATAAATGACGCCCCATTATCATTTTGTGGGGTTGCAACTGCAATTTTGGAAGAAGGAGCATTTCGGCTCAATGTGCTTTTGGAAGTTTGATGAGACTGAGATTCTTTATTCAAGGGAAGTGACTTGCTTTCTTCTAGCACCAGAGATATTTCATTTGAACTCCGTTTACTCTCAACATTAGAAGGCCCAGATCTCCTAGCATCATCAGCAACGACCGAATTGTACAATGTCTGTATCTTCCCAACCTCTGATATTCTTGGAGAAGCTCCTGACTTAGATAACCTCTTCGTAGCAGCCATTTCTGATGCCTTAGATATACATAGGTCTCTTAATGCCTGCTTCAAAGTCACCGGCTCAGAAGTCCCAACTCGTGGAGATCGAGGTATACCCACAATCATCGGCTTTTTTAACGCACTTTTCATCCTAGGACTTGTTCCATCTGGTAGATAGCTCAAATCTCTTGATGAAGATTTGAGATTAATTGACTCAAACAGCTTGTTAATATCATCATCTAGATTATACTTGTATCCCAGTTTCACCGCAGGAAGCTTCAGATTTTTCTCAGCCATACTGTATCCAGAACTGGACTGATATACCCCCGATTCTTTCAATGTATTTATCTCTTCTCTCGCTTCAACAATTTCACAAGTCCCCGAAAACGAACCCATGAGAAATAAATTGCTCCACTAAATTCAGTATGATAGAAATAGCATAAACAATTGGAATCTCAAACCAAAAGTCTAGTGTGATTCATTTCACATGTAATATTTCAGACACCATAAACTCACAACTCAAGACAACGAACCCGCAATCCAACTTTCGGAATTCAAACCAATCTTCCGGTGAAATCAAATCCAAAGAATGAACGGTTCATCCCTTTTTTCACCATCTATGTGACATAAAACCTGATAATAGTCAATAGTTGAATACTTCAGAAAACCAAGAGGTAAAATAGAAACTGCAAATTAAGTATATAAAAAAGAATGCTTCACCAATCACATAAATCACCAAAATCAGATCAAACACCAAACAAACCAAACTTGTAAGAAAACTCCAGTTCATATTCAAACCAACATTTTCCACTAAAAAAAATAGCAAGTAATGCAAATTTATTCACAGATCCATACACACTTTCTCCCCAAAAAAATCGCACAAATCACAAAGTACAACAACAATGAAGATTCATATTGCAGTATCTTCCACCATGAATACCATAATCAAACAGAAATAGAAGCTTCTTCCTCAAAAAGTAAGGTTCCAAAACAACAAAAAGAAAAAGCTGAAAACGAATTATTACTACTATTAGTTAACAGATTCAGAAAAAGTAAAGTGCAAATATGAACTAACATTAACAACACACACTTTTCACAAATCAACACAAAACTAAAAGCTCAAAGTGCGATCGGAAACCGCACCTGCAAGTAAGCAAAATTGGAAACACCGGTAGCACATTGAAATAGCGTATGAAATCCACAGAAGAGAAGAAGAAATCGAGATGAAGAACTGAAAGGAACACAGAAAAAGAAAGAGAAACCCTAATCCACCATGGAAATGGTAAACGAACTTCGGAAGAAGAAGAAGAAGAAGAAAATGGAGATGCAGTTTTTTTTTTCTTCTGTGTTATGCTTTTAGCACCGGCACTGATAATTTTGTATAGAGGGACCCACTGATATAAGAAAAACAAAACAAAATAAAATAAAATTTGAACCGTTTCATTTCATTTTCATTTTATATTATATAATTAAAAAAAAACTAAAAAAATAAACCATAGGATGGGGTACACGGAAATCGAATTATTTAATTAGAAAATAATAAGAACTTTATTCTCATCCATTAAAAAATTTACCATCTCAGATTCGGCTTCCTATCAATTTTAAATTAAATTAGAAATAGTATCCGATGCTATTTTTTTTTTGGTTTAATATATTCGCATGTGATATTGTCAGAATTATAGTTCAATTAATGGAGTGCTATTAATTTCACATTAAATATTGCAAAATAAAACAAGGAATTTGTACCAAAGGAAAGTGATTTTTCAAATTAAATAGTTGATGCTATGAAATATGAATACCCATAGTTAGAGGAAAACAATAAATGTGTACAAAAGAAAAGAAGCAAACATTAACAAAGGTACAATAGTGGAATTTTTTTATATTTATTTTGTTTGAATAAAATGAATGCATTTACTCACTCAAGTTCAATTTGAATATTTGTATGTACTAGTAGTATATGTAATGTATATAAAGAGCATATTAAAAATGAATGTAATTTATTTATTGTAGTATGTATACTAGTACTAGTGTTTTTGAAATTGGAAGAATGGTGGTCATCATCATGAAGCTAATTTTACCTAATATCATTGCATTCTGCATTGCCATAATGATGATGATCATTGATAACAATGAATCCTGAAATAGAGACAACTTAAATGTGCACCAACCAATGAGCTTTCATCAATGCCAAACATTAACATATGTAATTGTTGGTATTATCAAATTAGTGTCTCTTATTGGATGGAAAAATGAGTGTTAAAGTAGTAACATTTAAATGGAGGATTTGTATATATAAAGGTTTAAGATTTTTGGTTAGGATGTTGTGTGGTTGTTTGAAATTCAATGTGATAGTGTTTAAATTCTCAAATGATGTCTTAGAGTTTATTTTATCAATTTTTCGTATTGAAATTTTTAAAAAAATAACAGTGGCTCAGGTGATATATCTTGTTGATATAGAGGTGGTGCATCCTGTTGATAAAGAATAATAATAATGCAATAAAAATGTTTCAAAAGCAATAATACTCTTTTTTTTAATTGAAGAGGGTCAAAGCCCATAGTAAAAAGGAGCTATTAGTTTTATCTTTTACATAATATACCTCAACGTCTTCATAGCAATTTTTAAAATAGAGTAAATATATTTTGATGTTATTACTCATCTTAGTTAAAGAGTCAATATTACAATTTACCTTTCTATTTACATGAACAGATCTGAGTTCCTCCTTCTTATATACTTGAGTAAAGTTATGCTTAAACCAAAGTTTTACTTCTCTTGCTTGAGAGCAATATATATTTCTTTGGAATATATAACACTCTAAAAACCCCACTTAAAATCATATGGAATAAATCAATTATAAATAATGATTTCATATAGGATGTCACAGAAACTCCACATTTAACTTGCTATGTAACACTTATTAAAATAAAATATTTAATTCAAAATATTTGTCATCACATGTCCGCCTTTACTTAGGCTCATCGCATCATAATTAATTATTAAAAACAATTACTCAATCAAATAAATTCAAATATAACTTTTATTTAAAATTAAAATCAACTAGGGAAATATGTCTTCCACATCAAAGTAACTCAAAATCATATGGAATAATATTTAATCTCGCAACAATAACGCAAAATAAAACAAGACATAACGTTCGTCCGCCCAGTGTTACAGATTAGATCAACAATAATCTAAAAACGCATAAAAGTGGAAAATAAGAATAGCCTCAACGTCATCCTTTAACTCTATAGCAGCTACTCGTCTACCTGTTTGTTTGTACCTCGAAAGGAGCACAGAACACCACAACAAAACAAATGGGTGGGAATACGCTCAAAATCTATAATTGTGCAAAAGAATACAAGGGTAGCCTAAGGCAAAACATCAACTTTCATACATTTCAATTACATAAATCAATATAAGAATTACTTAACAACACCCAAAACAACCCATATGCACAAACTTTATGTAATGCAATGCAACAACGACTCAACTCAACAAAGGTTCTTCATATGTATCAGATTCCAATATCTGAACCCTAAACCCCGTCATCTGAGCTCGAAACGAATCACTAGTCTCAACATCTGAACTTGTGGCTCGCCTCTTTCACAACAACGACAACATATGATGTATGGCGTACAATAACGCAACGACCACAACACAACAATGATTATAGCCCCACATCTGATTGTAAATAATCATGCATTTAAACGCATCACGATAGTTCTCACTTCGAACTATGCATCAAAACATAACACATATAATTACATTCATAACACATAATTGTATTTGCAACACAACAACTCATAAACATAATCATAATTCATCACTCATAATTATGTAATTAATCATAACCCTTCACATAACCCCAAACAGTTTAGGACATCATCCACTAATCACCAAAACATAACATTGTCTCTCAAATTAACTCGAAGCGGTTCAATTCTACATTGTGACCCTCGCTAGGAGACATGCAGGTCGCTGGGTGTGTAATATCCTAAATCCTGAAACTTATAAATAAATTATTACTCAATAATTTAAGGTGTCACCAACGCCAATCCTTTAACAAACATAGACATTTTTAAAACATACAGCGGAAAAGTAAATAACATACAACACCTGTCATCGCATGTTTACCTTCACTTAGGGTATCATCGCAGTGAGATCACATTATCGCATATCAACTTCAAATTGGATCTTATAAAGACTTAATTTTTCACAAAATGATTTCAAAAAGGATTTCAATATCCCACTCTCAACAACTTCAAAACAACGCAACGTAATAGTTATTAAACTTCGACGAGACAAGTAAGTTGACATCAAAAATAATAAAAGAAACATCGTTCACCCCCAGTGTTATAGAATCAAAGCATAGTGACTAAAATAAAAGCGATAACTAATGAAAATAACTCCAAGATTTCCCACTCACAACAGCAACTATACTCTTGAGTATCTGCAAGATGTCCATGATGGACAACATCAAAGCAAATGGGGTGGTAATTCATATCAATAATTTAATGGCATAAGCTAGAAGGTAGAATTCAAACATCTACACATTTAATAACAATCACAAAACAACATTCTCACACCGATTTCATCAACATACACAAAATAATCACATGTTTATCATTTAAATTATACAATGAGGCCCACAACTTCAACCAGACTCATATGCATGTGGTATCATATCATCATTAATTGGTTCACTCAGGAATCAGGTTCATCTTGCTCGAACCCTAAATTCACCCTGTTCAGATTCGGGACAAGTTACCAAACCACCCTATTCGGATTGCAACTTGCCTATTTCATCAACAACAACGATATAATGAATGCATATCACAACATGTCAATGCAATACCAATATAATATTTAAAGTCCCCTCCCAATAATAAACAAAATATGCATTGAACCAAAAATAATAGTTCCCTTTTCCCTGACTATTATCCCACAATAACATACTAACAATTCAGCGACATAATTCATGCTCATATAGTAGCATACCATCATCACAATTCACAGAAATTATCACAACATCATCATCACGTATGCACATACCCATCATTCATCAATAAGTCATAAATTTGATGAAAATCATGTTTAATCGTTTAAGTCATGCCAAGACATCATTTGAACATTAGCTAACAGAGTATAACAGTATCCAAAACATCCACGAAAGTTAAAAAATCATAATTTGCAACTTAATATCGTCAAAATAAGTATTTACGCTCCCTGCAGACTCATGACGGGTTACCAGTCACGGTCGCGACGTCCATCACCTTCCCCAACACTGCAGAATATCGCCTATGTAACGACCGACTTGAAAAACAAGCCTGGGCAGCATGACTGGTTACCAGTTACTAGTATGACTCTTGTCAGAACCCTCAAAACTTCAGAATGTTACCTATGTGATGATCGACTTGGAAATCAAGCCTGGGAAACGTGACGGGTTACCCGTCACCAGCGTGACGCCCGTCAGCGCCCTAAAACCTGCAAAATTTTGTCTTCTTCAATGGAGTTCTCTGCAGAACTCCTATTTAGCAATCCAGACATCAAAAATTGATCCAAAACATTACATACATGTTATATACTCATCAATAACATCTAATTTCATCAAATTAACACCTTTAATTCATGTGTTTTTTGTATAAAATCATATTATTCTCAAACCTTCAAATAACAACAATGGTGAATATATGTTAATTCATCAAAGCAGAATTTGTCATACAATTTAGTACACGAAATTCATCACCAATCATCATCACATACAACAAATCAATCATCAATAACATAATTTTATTAAAATCCCAAAGTCCTATTAGAGCTTAAGGACTCCTCAATTTTACCTCTCATGCATATACTTATTATTGAGATAGTTTTCCCCCTTATCATGTTAGTCCAACAGTTATGCAAAGTTATGGATTTGATTCTCTAATCCCCTCCAAGTTATAAGCTTTCTCTTTCACTTTATCTAGCCTCATCTCTATTCTCCAAATTTTGATTTTTACACATTGATAAAAACCTCTAAAACTAGGTTATGCTTTAATTTATATTATTAAGGTAAATCTTATTAAAATTCCAATTCTGCCCCGACACTTATTCCTCCTTTTTATTCCTCATAAATCACACTTTGGCTCCAAACTCTCTATTTTCTATTGAATTCAATAAATATAAGTACTAGTATTTTAATTATTAAATTAAACTCTACTAATTTAAATCGAACCATACAAGCCTCTAATTACTCTCAACACTCTCACCTCAATGTCACACACCTCCACCACCCTTATTTATTTAATTAATATTACCCAATAATCAAATAAATACACAAAAGTCATAATAAATCAAATAATTTCAATAAATTAAAAACTGGGGTGTTGCAACTCTCCCCCACTTAAAGAATTTTCACCCTCGGAAATTACCTTAAGTAAACAAATTCGAATACGACTCCCTCATTTGGCTCTCAAGCTCCCAAGTCATATTTCCACTAGCTAGCCCTTCCCAAGCTACCTTCACTAAGGTAATCTCCTTACCACACAATTGTTTCACTTCTCGATCCTCTATCAGCATGTGTGATGCCTCAATAGTCAGGTTATCTCTCACCTGCACATCATTCACTTAGGTCACATGAGACGAACCTAGAATGTACCTCCTCAATTGAGACACATGAAACACATCATGAATATTAACAAGGGAATATGGTAAGGAAATCGGATAGTTCACTTCTCCTATCTGCTACAAAATCTGATATGGAATAATGAAATGCGGAGTAAGCTTTTGAGACTTCAACGCTCGACCAACACCAGTTACCGAAGTAACTTTGGAAAACATGTGATACCCCTCTTGGAACTCAAGTGCTTTCCTTCGTTTATCATGATAGCTCTTTTGGCAACTTTGTGAAGCCATCATCTTCTCTTGGATTACCTTGATCTTCTTTGTGGTCTGTTGAACAATCTCTGGTTCAATCACAACACCCTCTCCCTACTCATACCAACATAAAGGTGTCATACACCTTCTACCATACAACACCTCAAACGGTGCCATTCTAATGCTCGAATGGAAACTGTTGTTTTAGGTAAACTCGGTCAACGGTAAAAAGTTATCCTAAGCACCTCTTTGATCTAGAACACATGCCCTTAAAAAGTATTTTAAGGATTGGATAATCCTATTGGTTTGACCATCTGTCTGCGGATGATAAGTAGAGCTTAAACATAGCTTCGTACCTAAATCTTTCTGCAAACTCTCCCAGAACCTCGACGTAAATCTAAAATCCCTATCAGATACAATACTTGATGGAACCCCATGCAAATTGACGATATTCTCAATATACAACTCTGCTAGCCTCTCCAATGGATAGTTAAGTTAAATCAGAATGAAGTGAGCCAATTTAGTCAACCTATCCATAATTACCCAAATGGTATCACAATTCTTCATTGTTCGTGGAAAACCAGACACAAAGTCCATCGAAATGATGTCTCACATCCACTCAGGGATAAACAACGACTATATGAAACCCAACGGCTTTTGATGTTGAATCTTTGACTTCTGGCAAGTCAAACAAGCATACACGAACTAAAAAAATATCCTTCTTCATTCCTGACCACCAAAAGAACTTCTTCAAGTCTTGATACATTTTAGTAGCATTAGGATGAATACTCAAGCTACTCATGTGGCCTTCCTCAAGAATACTCTTCTTAAGTTCAGACACATCTAGTACACAAACTTTATCTCTGAATCTTATCACACCATTCTCGTCTATTCTGAAATCACCACCTTGACCTTGATTAATCGACACCAATCGGTAAACTAATCCTAAGCCAATCTTATGACCTTCTCTGGTCTCTTCAAGAATACCATTGGTCAGTTTTAACATGCCTAACCTCACGCTATTACGAGTCCTTTCACATACTAAACTCAGATCTTGGAATTTTCCAATCAAGTCCAACTCTCGAACCATAAGCATCGGCATACGTAATGGCTTCCTACTCAAAGCATCAGCTACGACATTGACTTTACCATTGTGGTCATTCAAACCAAAATCATAGTTCTTCAAAAATTCAAGTCACCTTATTTGCCTCATATTCAACTCTTTCTGATCGAATAAGTACTTCAAACTCTTGTGATCACTGAACACTTCAAATATGGAACCAAATAGGTAATGCCTCCAAATTTTAAGTACAAGCACAACGACAGCTAATTCCAGATCATGCGTAGGATAATTCCTCTCATAAACTTTCAATTTTCTAGAAGAGTAATCCGCAACCTGTCTATTTTGCATCAGTAAACCATTCATACCCATCATCAAAGCATCATAATACACAACAAAAGACTCACTCGGATTCGGAAAATTCAATACTAGAGCAGACATCAACCTCTTCTCGAGCTCTATAAAACTCTATTCATACAAATCATCACACACATATGCTTGACCCTTTCGATTTAACTGAGTCAAAGGCATCGCCAACTTCGAAAAGCCTTCAATAAACCTTCTGTAGCAACTAGCCAAACCTAGAAAACTTCTGATCTCAGTAACAAACTTTGGAGTTTCCCATTGTAACACAACATCAACCTTCGATGGATCAACAATAATACCTCCACGAGAAATTACATGACCTAAGAAACTCACTTCTTTAGTCTAGAACTTACACTTAGATAAATTTGCATACAACTTCTTTTCTTTAAAGGTTTGCAACATGATTCTCATATATGTTGTATGATCTTCATCTGACTTCGAATATATCAAAATATCATCGATGAACACAACCATAAACTGATCTAGATACAGATGGAATATCCGATTCATGTATTCCATGAACACTCCATGCACGTTAGATACACCAAATGGCATCACATAACACTCGTAATAACCATATTTTGTTCTCAATGCAGTCTTCGAAATATTCTCTGGTTTCACTCGAATCTGATGATAACCCGATCACAAATTAATCTTGTTGAAAATACAAGCCTTAACTAACGGATCCATTATATCGTCGATTCTCAGAGGTAGATACTTGTTCTAAATTGTCACTTTTTCATGGGTTTGACAACAACACTTTCATCATTCACACAATTCAACATTCATCATTCCTCGAATTCAACATAGAGAAGAAAACACAAAACCTACATGGCATAATCTACCCACCACCATCATGTTAACCCTTAGATAATCAGAACCCCGTCCTTACCTTAGAGTTCCTAGAAATAACTTCTTTAACCTTCAACAATGGTGAATCTCCCCTTGATCTCTAACCTCTTCTTTTCTCTTTCTCTGCTCCTCCTCTTTTCTCCCCAAATATTATGTACTGCGTTTCTATCCCAATACCCCTTTTATATTTTTATTATAAATCCTATTATTTTATTAACTTATTATATTATCACTATTTTCTTAATAATAATAATAGTAATAGTAATAATAATAATAATAATAATAATTCACTCAAATTAAATAATTAAATTAATATTAATATAATATTAATTATTTAAATAAATAATAACTAATATGATTAATTAGTTTTACGCACCACACCGCCCTTTCTACATTTTTGCTCACACACTCTCCAACACCTTAATTTCTAAGGCAACTATCCCACACTAAGGATACACAACACATCAAAACACTAATCAACACAACATAACCATAATTATCACATAATTAAATTATGGAAAATGATTTTAAAAAAATCGGGGCATTACAACTATCCCTCACTTAGAACATTTTCGTCCTCGAAAATTACCTGATGCGAACAATTTTGGATACGACTTTCACATCCTGCTTTCCAACTCCTAAGTCATATTTCCTTCGGCAGCACCTCCCCACACTACTTTCACGAGAGCAATCTCTTTGTCTCTCAACTATTTCAGTTCTCAATCATCAATCCTTATAGGTAGGGCCTCAATTGGAAGGTTATCCCTCACCTGAACATCATCCATCGGAATCACATGCGACGGATCCGAAACATACTTCTAAAGTTGTGAAACATGGAACAAATCATGTAGATTTGACAAATTTGGTGGCAACACCACTCTATAAGCAACCGATCCAACTCGCCCGAATATTTGATACAGACCAACAAACCGAGGAGTAATCTTCATCGACTTCAAAGTACGTCCTACACCGGTCACCTGAGTGACTCTCAAGGATACATGGTATCCCTCTTGAAACTCAAGATCCTTTCTCCTCTTATCATGGTAGCTTTTCTGCCTACTCTATGAAGCTTTCCTATTCTCCCAAATTAGCTCCACCTTCTCAGTAGTTTGTTGGACAATATCAGGTCCAAGCATTACACTCTCACCAGATTCATGCAAACACAAAGTTGTCATGCACCTTCGGTGATACAAGGATTCAAAAGGTGCCATTCAAACACTATAATGGATACTTTTATTATACATAAACTTAATCAATGACAAATGACCATCCCAAGCACCTCCTTGCTCGAGAACATAAGCTCTCAATAAGTCCTCTAATGATTGAATGATCCTCTATGTCTGACCATCGATCTGCGGATGATAAGTTGAACTCAACCTAAGCTTCGAACCCAAAGCTTCCTAAAAACTCTCCCAAAATCTGGAAGTGAACCTCATATCTCTATCATTTCCAACTCTCTAACCATCATAGGAGACATATGCAAAGACTTCTGACTTAAAGCATCAGCCACGACATTCGCCTTACCGAGATGATAATTCAAGCCAAATTCATAATCCTTTAAGAATTCTAACCATCTGTGTTGTCTTATATTTAATTCCTTCTGATCAAATAAATATTTTAAACTCTTATGATCACTAAACACTTTAAATTTGGAACCATGGAGATAATGCCTCCAAATTTTCAATACGAACACCACTGCAGCCAACTCCAAATCATGAGTAGGATACTTTCTCTCATGAATCCTCAACTGTCATGAAGCATAAGCAACAACCTTTCCATCTTGCATTATCACACCATATAAACCCATCAACGACGCATCGAAATACACCACAAATGGTTCATTCGGTTCAGGTAAAATCAAAATCGGAGTTGTAGTCGACCTTTTCTTTAGCTATACAAAATTGTTCTCACAACGAACATCCCACACAAACAGTTTACCTTTGCAGGTCAACTGAATTAACAGAAGTTCCAACTTGGAAAAGCCTTCAATAAACCCGCGGTAATAACCAGCAAGCCCTAAAGCTTCTAATATTTGTTACCGACTTTGGAGCCTTCCATTATAGAACTGCATCTACCTTGGATGGATCCATAACAATACCACCACTTGAAATAACATGACCAATAAAGCTAACCTCTTTCAACCATAATTCACACTTCAACTATTTAGCATAAAGCTTTTTCTCTTTCAACACTTACAATACAACTCGCAAATGCTCAACATGTTCTTCTTCTGGTTTAGAATAGATCAAAATGTCATAAATAAATACCACAACAAAACGATCTAAGTAAATATGAAAGATATGATTCATGTACTCCATAAATACTCCAGGTGCATCAAAAACACCGAACAAAATCACCAAAGATTCATAGTGTCCATATCGAGTTCTAAACATCGTCTTCTGTACATCTTCATCCTTCACTCTGTTCTGGTGGTAACCTGACCTCAAATCAATTTTGCTAAACACGCGTGCACCCACCAACTGATCCATCAAGTCATCTATTCTAGGAAGTGGATACTTGTTCTTAATCATAAATTTATTCAATTGTCAGTAATCTACACACAACCTCATGCTATAGTCTTTCTTATTTACCAATAACATCGGGGCTCCCCAAGGAGACACACTTGGTATCACAAATCTCTTTTCTAATAGATCTTCTAATTGTTTCTTCAACTTTGTTAACTCCTATGCAGACATCCTGTATGGTGCCATAGAAACGGGTCTGGTAATAGGGATAAGATCAATAGAAAACTCCACCTCTCTCTCTGGCGGTACATTTGAAATATCATCTGGAAACACCTCTGGAAATTCCTGCACTACTTACATTTCATTAATCACCACCTGGCTCTTAGCAGATAGTGTCGCGAACAACATAAATAATAAGAGCACCAATATCAATAATAGCAATCAGAGGCGTATTATTAATATAACACAGACCTCTAATCAACCTGTCATCACTGGAAGTATGAGTCTCTGTCAGAGCGAACACCTTTCCTCCAGTTGAAGCTTGCTTAGGCTTCGGGAAATGAGTGTTAATATGTCCTGGTTTACCATAATTGTAGCAAGTCACTACATTCTCTTTTCAATTAGCAACCAGATGTCCTGACTTCCCACACTTGTAACACTTCTTCACGTCACTTTTGCATTCACTGACACGATGATCCAACTCACCGCACCTATAACACTTAAGAGGAGTAGGAGCACCTCCCCCACTTGGCCTCTTACCATCAATAGCTCTTTGTTTACCTTTATCAGCTAGAGCACTATATGGCTTCCCACAGTTCAGATTCTACTTTCCTCTTCTCTCGCTCAACCCCTTGTAGTGAGCCCACCGAGCCTTACTATCATCCTCATAAATTTTACAGTTGTTTACCAACTAGAAACCTCCTGATATGTTGGTATCCAATCGCCTGCTTAATTTCAGGATGAAAACCATTCTCGAACTTGATACACTTCGAGAACTCATCAGTCGCCTCACTGGAATGAGGGTAGAACTTATCAAGTTCCACAAATCTGGTAGCATACTCAGTAACCGACAAATTACCTTGTTTCAGCTCCAGAAACTCAATCTTCTTCTTCCCACAAACATCATTGGGAAAGTACTTTCTCATAAATTCCCTGCTGAACACAACCAAAGTCATAACTTCAATTGCAGCATCCAACACCTGACGGGTGTTGATCCACCACTCATCAACTTCCTCAGATAACATATGCATACCGAACCATACTGTGCTTAGAGTAATCCATCACTCTGAAAATCCTCTCAATCTCCCTGATCTAAGTTTGCGCTCCATCAGGATCGTTCCTACCCTTGAAATTAGGCAGATTGTTCCTCTGGAACTTCCCCAAATGTCGGAACTCGTCATTCCCACAAGCATTAGGCTGATTCTGCATATCCTGAGCAACAACCTGCAAAGTAGCAGCAGTAGCAACATCATTTCTTCCAGCCATTTTTTGTTTCACACCACCACCACCAATAATGGTTAAAAAGACAACATCAACAATATTAAACTGTCACACCATACCGACTCAACAATTTGGCCGGACAGATCAACCTACTCTGATACCACTATATAACACCCTGAATTTCCCCTGAGTAAATTTAAAACATTTATTAGAGTAAACTAAATCATCATGCTACACTATAACATACATCCAACCTACTCAGTTATAAAGACATGCAACACTTTGCATTTATAAAAATAGTAGTAATAACCACATGTCTGAATGTTAAAACTTTTATTAAATCGTAGTGGAACAACAATAACAAACAGTTAACTCAACATAACCAACATCAACATAACATGTCATATAAGAAATATTAAAACATAAAGAAAGACACAACTTTCCAATTCCCTAGTGTTACACATCAGAGGAGACGCCGACACTAAAATAAAACAGAAGACTTCATCTTCCACTCACATTTGAGCTTCTACTGCGAATTATCTGCATGTTACCCACATGGAGGCAATATTCAAACAGAAGGGGTGAGATATCATAATTAATTAAAGGAAAGCATGATAATAAGTAAGCATCATATTAGCACATGCACATCACCCATTCTAGAATACGATTCCATATAAATCCACACAACAACTACTCACGACAGAATAACAACATAATCAATCATCCACACAATATCAAATGCAACCAATGTATAATGCGATGAGACTCAACAACTCAATTCAATGCATGTGGTACCAATACATGAACACTCAGGTTCACCATTTAGATCCTCACCTCCTAGGATCAAAATCATCAATTCATTACCATCACCTCCGATAATTTCTCATTGATTCCATCACCTCCGAAATCAGCTACCGACCCAATTCACACAATGGGATTTGAGGCTCACTAACAACTGACCATTTATCCAACAATATGAATGCATGCAACATACAATACATGCAACAACAACATCATGCAAAGGGACCCACCTCCATTGTCAATGTATATCGCCAATACTGGCCATAATGCATCAAACACATGTTATATAGTTCAACAACATTAACATACAACATAATAAGCAACAACAATGCATTTAAGGTTATGTCACACCACCACATAAATAGTACAATGCATATCAACATCATCACTCTGAAAAATATTCAATTTCAGGTATTGAAACCAATTTTAAATGACAATACACACTCTTAGATTTCCGACGCTTCGAACCACGCGGCAAACGGAGTTACGGAGCTCAATTATGTCATTTTCAATTTCCCAAATTTTCACGTAACAGTGGTAACTGTCGCATACGCGAAAAACAACCGGCGGGAAAAGACACAGAGCCGCCACCGTGCGTTATTTATCCCAAAGGAGGGAAAGGAAACGCTCGAAGTAAACCTGAAAAAGGGAAAGGAATGGTCCTACGACCAGAGATTGCAAGGTACGGGAGTCGGTTACGCAAGGGGAAGGTATTAGCACCCCTCACGTCCGTCGTACTCGACGGGATCCACGCTCAAAAGAATAGGAAAAGGTTGCTGATAAACTGCTCAAAGAATGCACACACTGGAATAATAAAACAGGTGAAAGAAGATGGAGGAAGGGGACTCGGCAGGATGTCGCATCCTAGGCCTACTTAGTTTGTCAGAAACAAACATCAGAGTCGACGTAGTTCGGGGAAATGGGAAACATGCTCGCTAGGACATCGCATCCTATGCATACGTATCTTCTCTAACCAGAGTAAGAATCAGAGCACTCGTAGCTCGGCTAACGCACGCCGAAATAAATACTGAAAGGAGACGCTGAGACGTCAAAAGAAACACACCAAGGAAACGGAATACCAATAGATGGACTTACATCCGACTCCGAACAAACAAACAAAAATAGGAAACCGAATGCCAATAAATGGACTTACATCCGACTCCTAACAAACACACACAAAAAGAAGAAGGGGTCTCGATTGCAACGAGGGCAAGAGAAAAGGAAGGTCTCGATCGCAACGAGGGCGAGAGAAAAGAATCGCAACGAGGGCGAAAACCAGCAAGGATTAAATGTTAGTCGTCAGTCAAACTCGACAAGACATCGCATCCTGTGCCTACGTATCTCATCTGAACATGAGAATCAGAGTTGCCGTAGTTCGGCTAAACTATTTCTATTTGTTTTGTGTTTTTTATGTGAACGACGTTACTACGCAATCTACCGGATGCTCGACCTTTGGAGACTTACTCACCTGTAGTAGAAGGAGTCAACGTGTCCTTAAGAAAAGATAACGTTTGTTTGTGTTTTAGGAAAAAAGGAAGTCCTGGACGAAGGAACCGTGCTACCTTAATTGACATGCAAACGAGAGACTATACGAAGTCTAGCAATCCTATGGGGATACGAAGCAAGTCTCAAAAGAGAACAACAAAACTGGAAACAGAAAGCCAATCAATGGTCTTACATCTAACTCCACAAATAAAACAGGAAACAGATAGCCAATCAATGGTCTTACATCTAACTCCTCAAACAAATAAAAGGGTGAAAAGCAAACATATGAAAGCTTCACAGATAAGCAAACAAGCAATCAAGCAACACACTCTATATGCAAACAAGCGGCTCATACAAGGTCGGGCTTTAGTCAAGGGGTCATATCAACCTCGACAAACAAGCCAACATTGTAGGGGTGTGCAGAAGAGCTCTTAACCGCTGACATTGACCGTCAGGGTGAGCAGATGAAAGGTAATGAGGATTAGACCTCATGCTCTTAACCCTGGCCTGGGTGAGCTTGAATCAAAGAATGTGTGGGGATCCAGAATAAGGGATCCTGTTCCACTTAACTGACTCTATATACAAAGATCTTGGGTTAGGTTCAAGAGCATCAGCACGTTGTGCGAGCATAATGAACGACTCAATGATTAACAGGGGATTGATTGCTAATCCCTTCTATCTGTCAATTGCCTCTTCACTTAGGAGGACTTAACAAGTAACATGCCTCGACAAGGAGGTCTTTAGCACAAATGCAAACAAACACAGTCATTGCCTCTTAAGGAGGACTTCAGCCAAATGCCTGCCAAAAGAAACGACAGGGCTTCCAGACTACATGGAGTTAGAGGATGATTACCTAGGTGGTATACCAACCACAACCAAATCAAAGCTCAAGCAATGAGCTAAAAGCGACTAATGTACCTGTAAGAAAGTCAAACAAGTCAATATCATATTCAGACAAACCAAACAGACAATCAACAGTGGTTCCTCAATATGTACACAATACAAGTCCTATGTGTAAAAAACTCAAGTGAGTTCATCACCAAGGGACCTACAACACAACAAAGGTTAGTGGACAAAGCAAACTTGTATCTCAAGTAATGAGATCACATCAACCACTAGAGCTAATTGCTTGAACCTGAAATACAAAGCTCAAAAGGTGAGTACAAACCACTAGTACCAAGACTAGGGTCAAAGGCAAAACAAATAGTCAAGACAGCAGCCAATATTCACCATGAAGCACATTCAATCAAATAAGAACATGTCATAAAAAGGATCAAACTCAAATCATAAGGCAAGGCCATCAATTGAACAAGATGAGGCAAAGACAAACAATGTAATCACAATTGGATATCAAACATAGAAAATCCACATTAAAACAGAAATGAATCCAATGATCATGGAAATTTTCATGTAAGCTCAACATGTAATGAACAAGCATCATACCAAAAATGAAGTTCAGAAGAGCTAATATGATATGTAAATGAAAATGCACAAGTATAAGGTCAAGAATGTGACACCAAATGTTACACAACATGTCCATGTGTCTAAAACTGTGATGGTGAATGGAAAAAATTCCAAACAAAAGCCAAAAGATCATGTTATGTGTCATGAATAAGCATGTCAAATTTCAAGGCAATTAGATCAAGTATGAGCATTTCACAAAACAATGGGCACAACATGTCAAATTTGTATCATGTTCAAACACTCAAGCTCAATCAAAAATCCAGAAATGCTAAAATCAGGAAAATCACATTACAAAATAATAGACATTAAAATGAACATGTGGAAAAAAGAATGGGTTAAATTGGATACATTTGCTATTTTTAGTGATTTTGGGAAGTTGATGAAAATAAATGGGAATCAAATGAGAATCATGTAAAATGAAATGAAATGAAATGAAGAACAACATAATGCCATCAGCAAGATTCGAACCAAGGCCATGCAAGTCAACAGTGCGCTCAGAAAATCAATTGGAAAATTCAAGAATATACAAGCAGGGATCGAACTGGAGACTGTGAGGTCATAGGCGCGCTCAGCCAAAAACAATTGGAATAAAATGGAACCAAGCGATGCCAGGTTCGAACTGAGGACCACAAGGTCCAAGGCGTTATCAAAACGCCATGTTTCACTTCAATGAAGCCGAATGAAAAATAAAAACACAAAGCCATGAGGAATCGAACACGGGACCTGAAGGTGAAAGGCGCTCAAATAGTAAACCCTAACCATCTGAACCAGACGGCCGGAATAGTAATTCCGGTCGTCTTCTCCGGCCAGCTCACGACGGAGATGATGAACACTCAATATTTTTTTTCCAGAATCAAGCATTTTTTACACGGATCGAACCGTCTCGATACCAGGAGCACGGATCTAACATCAATTCAGGCTAAAACTCCATGAACAAGGCAAATTGAACAAAAACATAATGCACAACAAAATTTCAACTCAACATATCTCATTCAATACTTCACCAAATTAAAATCTATTGATATCAGCATCATCAGTGAGTCAAGGCCTATCTAATCATGGCAATAAAATGGCAAATTATGAGATTCGAAATCCAACCTCTTTGAAGAACAGTGAACTGATTTCTTGGATTCAAGCTCCAACAATGTCCAAATCCACTCCTAAGCTTGTGTATGGAAGCTTTATGCACGAATTGATGCTTAAATCCACTTGAATGCAGCTCAAACTTCAAGTTCCATGTTCATCTTCAAGCTTGGTGTGTGCATGGTTCTTGGCCAATTTCTTCAATCCACAGCTTGATCCCTACTAAATGATGATCAATGAACACGAATATGCAATAAAATTGAGGTGTTATGTGAAGAATTTTCAATTTTGGAATGAGAGAATTTTTGGAGGGAAAACCAATTTCTAGATCTAGAATCTGTAATCTGAGCAATTCTGTTACAATTAAGCTTTTATACCATATGCTAATCAAGTTGTAATGATAATTAGGCATTGGCTAATGAAAGATTAACAAAATATGGAGTGTGATGCAAAATTGGTAAGTGCACCTTATGCATGGCAAAAATGGACGTGAACAGTGCCATGTGAGTGTGTAAAATCATTTAAAATCAGTTCATGAACACAATTGGATTGGAATTAAGCATGTATGATGCACCAAATTTGAATTAGGCATTTTCCCTCCAAAATACTCATGCATGGACAAATGATCACGTGAGTTAATTTCATGCAATGCAATGATTCAATTGGAAAGCCTTGGTTACAAGAAGCATTTTGCAAAAAGAGTGGCTCAATTTGGAGTTTTGTAGCCAAAGTTATGCCATGTTGAACTTCCATGTGCACTTTGCAATCATTTGCTCATAACTCCTCAACCCTTCATCAGATGCTCATGATCTTGGACTTTTTGAAAATGGGAGAGAAAGATATTCAACTTTCATGTTGACCAAAAATTCATTTGAAGCTTTTTCGATGTTGGAAAGTCAAGTTGAATGTGGTCCAAAAACTTGCCATTTTTGGAAACTTGAAATTACAGGTCACTTTCCATTTTTGGAAACTTTTGATTTGACTTCAAATTCTTCAAGGTAGATGTTTGACATGATGAATAAGCCTCTTTTGGACATGAATGAAGTGTCTTAAACCATTTCTCCAACTCAAGGCCCTCAGTTGATTGTACAGTTGACTTGTATGGGCCTCAGATGACCTGGAAATGTACTAATGAATTTGGGCCTCTACCACTTGGTAAAGTTACTTCAAAATGAACCTTGGCTTATATAAGCTCTTTTAGAATAATCATGTGGCCTTCATCTCAAGGAAAGACTTGCTCTTTTGCACTGATGAATTCTCTTGATGCCAATGCTGACTGATATGATGCAATGCACTATGAAATGATATGTGACCTAAAAGATGAAATGAATGCATGAATTGGGGGTGCAAATTTGAGGTGCTACAGTAACCGGTTACACTCAAGTTGGTAACTCATTACGAGCTCGAAAATAAACCATAAACCTATTTTTCAAGTGGTAACCGGTTACACTCATATTGGTAACTGGTTACAGGTTCGAAGAACAACCTAGACAATTATTTTTCACCCTTGGATGTCTTCCAGACCTCCGATTTCGATTATGTAAAAACCTTCAATCGCAGAATTCGAAATACTATAATTATTCTATTATTAAAATAACAAATTCACATTATATCACATATTAGCATAAAAAAACCATTCATTCTCATCAATTCACATGTACCCCAAACCTTCCAACAACAACAATTGCAACAATTCATCATTCTAACTCTGACCCGAAACCACATCAATTCACACAACTTTTACATCAACAATCTAATCAAATTTCATGGGTTTAACAACAACATTTTCATCATTCACACAATTCAACATTCATCACTCCCACAATTCAACATAGAGAAGAAAACACAAACCTGCATGGCATAATCTACCAATCATCATTATGTTAATCCTTAGATAATCAGAAACTGAGAGGTTTGTGGCGATAGTTTTAAAAATATAAAAATATTGTTATTGGGGATCGAATCAATGACCATTTCAACTATCCTATCGATTAATCAGAAATCGAGGGGTAAAGTGTCAGGTTTTCATGACACCCTTCATTACCTCACTTGTATAAACGAGGTAAAATTGCATTCATGGTTGAGGTAAAATTTGTTGTTTGTAGTAATGTTTAGGGCTAGATGCAAAGGCCACTTTCGACCTAGTTTGTTGGATTAATTTGATAATCCATTATTATTGTGTATCTAATCAATTGAGTTAGGATACGGTTTGTTAGTTTGTCCCTGCTAGGTTGGAAATTTTACTTGAAGATATCAACGAAGAGTGGTAATGACCATGTTTGAAAATGTTAAGAGTCAAGAGTCTCAAACATAACTTCAAAATATTAACCATGTCGACTAAAGATGGTTCGACCACCTCGTCAGATGATCTGGTACATAATGTTATTTTCACGACCACAAAGCCTGGTTTAGAAGAGTCTCAAGATCAAATCCATAAGATTAAGATCACTCTCTCTTCAAAACATATCTAGAATCTCGAAGAGGTTTGCCCAAATCAACACTTCAACGAGTGTTGAGTTCGACCATCAGGTGTTGGAGACTTAGTTTGTTTTTAGTCTGGAAGTCATCCAAACTAGGGATGTTTAGTAAAAACTATAGAGTCGACCAAAGATTCTTGACAAAGGCAGATAGAGAGTTCAAAGGAAGTTATTAACATGATAGGTGGTTTGCAGGAGTTTTAACATTGAAGACGCGTTGAAGCAAATTAGAATGTTGAAGCCCACGTAAGGGGATACATGTCAAGTTCTATGGAGGTAACCATTGTTAATGGTTCACATTATATTATTATATAAGTTGATCTCATTATTTTGATCAAGGGTCACAAATTTCATTTATTCTCTATAGAACTAAAGTATTCAAGTCATAGAGAGAAACAATTTGTGAGAAAATTTATGTTAGTGTCCTTTCTTTGAATTCTTGAAGAGTTTTCAATTGAAGCATTTATTTTTATGACATTTATTATTCTTTTTGTTTATTTTCTTCTTCCAAAGAAATTTTACATTGTCTCAATTAGAGTTTATGTTCAGTTTATCAACATTAAAACATCCAAAATCCATCACAAATAATTTTTGTTGCACTTTTCTGCACAAATTATCCTTAGAATTTTTTCGAGTTTAATCCTTTCAGTAAACTAAAACTCGTAATTGTTTACTAAAAATACTATCAAACAAATTGGTACCCCTGATGAAACCCTTTTGTGCAAGAAATTTTAACTTCTGCAGAAAAGTGTTGTGTCTTTTATTATTTATTTTGTTCTTCATACAAATGATTTAATGTGTATGTGTTTGAGAAGTGGAAAAGTTAAAAGGAAAATGACAGCAAGAAAGTAAAAAAAAAACTTCTCTTCCATAAAATGACACACCAAAAATGGAATAATAACCCATCAAAATGACAGCTGGTGGTGTGGGAACTTCAACATCTATTAAAGTAACTGCTCCTGTTATAAGCCAAATACTAGTTTTGGCGATGTTACCCGAAGTTGAGGTTTCCTGACGACAAGTAACGAGTATCCCAACTACCCCATGGATTACACAACCAATTTTGGGAGATCCTAGGCATTCTTTTCTCCCAAGTTTTACCCTACCCCCTATTGGTAGGGAATACCCTTATGGCATGCCAACTGCACTCATGGCAGGCCAACAAACCAATGCATCTACATATGCAGATAATGCCCAGAATGACATAGCCAACGTGTTCGACTAAAATTTTGCCCAGAATGACCTCAATGTTGGCCTTCATAGGAAATTTGTTGTCTATGCTTTTTGGGTGAGGTGGGGGGGGGGGGGGGGGGGGGGGGGAGAATAACATAGCCAACATGTTCGACCAAAATTTTGCCTAGAATGACCTCAATGTTGGCCTTCATAGGAAATTTTTTGTCTATGCTTTGTTTGAATATGTGTTGCATGGGGGGGGGGGGGGGGGGAATAACATAGCCAACGTCTTCGACCAAAATTTTGCCCAGAATGACCTCAATGTTGCCCTTCATAGGAATTTTTTTTGTCTATTCTTTGTTTGAATATGTGTTGCGTACTGAACTTCCAAGGGGTTGGAAAATTCCTAAGTTCAATAAGTTTGTAGGGGATACCAAAGAATCCAATGTCGAACATATTACTAGATATCAGTATGAGGCAGGAGACTTGTCTAATAAGGAAAACTTAAAAATGAAGTATTTCCCAAATTCGTTAACTAAGAATGCTTTTAAATGGTTTACTACCATCTCCCCAAATTCCATATGCATTTGGAATCAGTTGAAAAGAGTATTCCATGAGCAGTTCTAAATGGGCCAGTCAAAGATTAACATAAAAGAACTGGTCAGTGTAAAATGAAAGTTCAATGTGTCAATAGATGACTACCTTAATAGGTTTAGGATATTATAGGCAAGGTATTTTATCCAATTTCCTAAACATGAGTTAGTCGAAATAGCTATAGGCGGGTTAGACTATTCCATTAGGAATAAGTTAGATACCCAATACTTAAGGGACATGGCCCAATTAGTATATAGAGTTTGACAAGCCGGACCTTTGAAAGTTGAGAAGGCTAGGCCAAATAAATATCACAAAAAATAAAAAGCCGCCTATGTTAAGGTGGATGAAAATGATCAAGGATCTGACATATGTTATGAATATGTCGAAGAAAATAAGGTTAATTTGGAAAAACTAAAGTCAGAGCCTCCTTATGTTTGTAACGTTTTAAAACATTCAAACGGGAAAAATCTGGTAGAACTAAGTAAAAATGATAAATTTGTAAAAAAAACATATGCATTTGATGTAACCAAGTGTGATGATATTTTTGACATGTTAGTTTCCGATGGCCAAACCATAGTCCTGATGGGGCTCAAGACACTGCCATTAGAACAAAGAAAGAAGAAAAGGCTTTTGTAAATTTCATAGTTTTATGGGTCACAAAACTTCTCAATGTGTTCTTTTCAAGGATCTAGTGCAGAACACTTTGAAAGATGGAAGACTAAAGTTTGCTAACAAACAAAAGCCTCAAATGGAAAGTGAATCAGACCCCTCGTGTAAATTCAAGCTTTCAAAGAAGATATTTTAATAAAGACAATCAAGATGGTGAAGTCATGTTCAAATAAGAAAGAATGAAGAATCGTCTAAAAAAGATTAAGTTATGGATGATCAAACATAAATGGTATAATATGCTATCTCAAGGTTATATATCTTAAGTGCTCAAACCATCTTAAAAGTAATCATAACATGTCATACAAAATTCATAACTTTGCATATTTTAGTTTTTAATCTCAAAAATATTTTTTTCACAACATATATCTTATGCACACTTTCAACAAATGATGGATATACTCTAATGGTTGAAAGACATGTCTTAAGTTACTTAATGGTCATGGGTTTGAATCTTGTGTATGACACTTTTTAGCTTATATTTTTAACACCATTTTTTAAGGATTCAATAGATTTACTAGATTCATCAATCGATTGGCACAATTTATTTTTGTAAATATTTGATCTTTCAATCGATTGAAAGGTCCTTACAATCGATTGTCATTGCTTTAAATTTCGAAAAATTTAAACGTAAAAATAATTACAATCAATTGTACCACTTACTACAATAGATTGTCACCTATTATTTTCAGAAAAATACTTTATTAATTCCATCTTTTCATATCTCCTTCGTTACATCTTTTCATATCTCCTTCGTTACATATTTTCATATCAATTTCATACCTTATCATGAATTATCAAGAGGTTTTTCTTGATTCAAAGAGGTGTGAATGGCAATATAAAAGGAGAAGTTTTTTATATGAGAAATTCACCTCTTTCAAATTCTCTTCCTAAAATTTCTCATTGTATTTCACTGCTTAGTAAACTTTCAAGCATCAAGAACTCATTCATTATTTTCATAAATAAAATAAATATTCTTGAGCACTTAGAAATATTATTGTGAAATACTATATTGATTGAAAGAAAAGAAATTCTACAAGTTAGGATTGAGTACCATCCTTCTGCTATAATTTCTCATTATATCAAAAAACCAGATACTTGTGCTACACTTTGTTGTCCAGGATTGTTGGAAACAAGAGAGTGAAAATAGAGGATTGTTTTCTTTTTCTACTTTGTAAAATCATAAGGAAAGTGTCTTATTGATTTAGTTAGTAACTTGTGTATATAGTCTAGGATTAGGCTTGTACAATGTTATAACAAATAGTGAAATCTCTTACATGTGGTAAGGGGAATAGACGTACTCTCGGATTGTGAGAGGAACTAGGATAATCCATCAGTGTTCTTTATTTTCTACATTTTATAGCTTTTATAACACACACCAAACCAGTAAAATAAAGTAACATTTCATTAAAACCTAGAATCAATCAATGTACTTAATTCACCCCCTCTTAGGTGCATTATACACTTACACCTTGAAGTTTGAAGAAGCCCTTTTCTTCGATCATGTAGAAGTTCTGTTGGTCGACATTGTTAAAGGCCTTGACACAAAGGTGGATGAAGTGAGTATGCTCCACTACACTGAGCAGATGAAAGTGGTTTACCCCAAAGCTTGGGAAGTACTGGTCGACTTCCTAAATAGGTGTAAGATTAAGGGCTCAAAAGTTATGCTTTATCCATCCTGTAGTGCAATATTCGACAATGAGGCTGCTAAGGAACTAGAGAAGGTCACACCTCAGCAACCAAGACAATTTGGTAGAGATGGAAGGAAGAGAAAATTCGTCTTCGTCAAAAGAGAAATCCCTCACAAAAGACATCAAAATAGGACATATGTCCTACCTACCAATGATCCTATGGGTAAGTGGGTTAGGCTTGCAGAATAAAAAAATTCAGATCAACAAAAACGAATATCGATTGAAGTGGGTTCATGATCATCTTACCATGATAATTAAAAAAAATCAAAGAAGTATTCTTGTACTTCTGAAAACTACCTAGGAAAAAACCTATGACTAGGACCCAATGAAGAATGCACCAGCGTAAGAAAAGGTTGCCTTTGAGGTTGATATCTCAAGTAAGAGTGGCAATTATCAAGCCATGATTGAAGTTCAAACGACGAAAAGACTTGTAAAGCAAAGATTGTTTCCCCCTTTGCCACCTAAGGAAAAATACAATGAGAAAGAGTCCATATAGAATGAAGACGAAGACATGGCGACAAATAACTTTGAGTCTGGTTCTGAAGAAGAACTAGACATTATATGTAATATGATCTCTGTGTTACCCATGGAGTTTGATCAGATCACTGAGGTGACTGAAGAGGAGAACAATAGATTGGATGAAGAATTAGCAAACCATAAACCTCTGTATTACTACGTGATAAATAACAGTGTAATAGATAAAGATAAGGCCACATTTAAAAGGCCTGATTATGGCATGCAACAACACCTGTAGCCCCTTTTCATATGGGCAAAGGTTGAAAATGTAGGGATTAATAAAGTCATGGTCGATTGGGATGGGGGGCTATAGTAAACCCGATGCCATACTCTTTATTGAGAAAGATTGGGAAATATGATACTGACCTAAGAACCCATAATATGGTCCTCTCAAACTATGAGGGGAAAACTAGCAAAGCCTTAAGAATCATACATGTGGATGCTGTTGTAGAGACCATTACAAGTCTAACGTTATTTGTGGTCATTCCTACCAAGACAAATTATAGTTTATTAATGGGTCGAGAATGGATCCATGGTGTAGGAGTGGTACCTTTGACCATGCACCAGAGGATTGCAATCTGGAGACATAATGGTGTTTTTGAAAATGTTGAAGTAGATCAGAGTTTCTTCTTAACTGAGGTTAATCATGTCGACAAGAAAATATTTGATATAAAATTGGCCAACATTACACCATGTACTCCTGCATGGATGACCTTTTCTCTAGAGGGAGATATTTCACTATATGAAATTACATCCAACATATGGGTTCATGTGGGAGTATGAAACCATGGGAAAAGGTTCAACCAATTCCACTACATGGTCGACAAAAGATAATGATGATTGAGTCAGATGCACTGGCTTGAATTTTGGCCTACGTAGCCAAAAATAGAATAAAAGCGACTTTAGAATCTGCTTTCTAACAAAGAGTGGTTGTCGAAGCCAATCATATTGAAAATAATAGGACAGAGGTTACAAAAAACCGAATTCTAAACAAATAAAGGCTTGATTGCATATATGATGATGAGCCTTTGTGATTTGAGATAGAACCTTTGGTTTCAAATAAGAGGATTCTGTCCCAAGATCCGTTGGAGGAGGTTGATTTGGGAAATGGAAAAATAAAAATGAAAACATTTGTAAGTGCGAAAATTGAGCCAAACCTGAAGTCCTAGATAATGGAGTTGTTGGATGAATTCAAAGAATATTTCGCTCGGTACTATGGCAAAATGGGAGAACTCAATCGAGATTTGGTGGAATTGAAACTACCAATTTGACCAGATAAAAGACCTGTGAAACACACGCCAAGGAGGTTCGCACCAGAAATAATGTTAGAATCAAAGAAGATATCAAAAGGCTTCTCAAGAATAAGTTTATAAGAACTTCCAGTTATGTTGAATGGTTAGCAAATATCATCCTTGTGATTAAAAATAATGGGACTCTTAGAGTCTATATTGACTTTAGAGACCTAAATGTTGCTACTCAAAAACGTGAATATCATATGCCTGTAGTAGGAATGCTAGTCGATTCAGTGACATGCTTTAAGTATTTAAGTTTTTTAGATGGTTATTCTAGATATAACCAAATTTTTATTGGAGAGGAAGATGTGTCAAAAATGACATTTTGATGCTCAGGGGCCTTAGGAACTTATGAATGGGTAGTGATGCGTTTTGGCCTAGAGAATTATGGTGCGACGTACCAAAGGGCGATGAATCATATGTTTTATGATTTCATCGAGACCTTTATGTTGGTATACATAGATGATATAGTAATTAAATCCTCGTCAAAAAATGGTCACTCAGACCACCTTCGACAGTCCTTTGAAAGGATGAGGAAACATGGACTTAAAATGAATCCATTAAAATGTACTTTTGGTGTTCATGCAGGTGACTTTTTAGGCTTTGTAGTACACAAGAAAGGCATATAAATAAATCATAATAAAATAAAGGCCATATTTAATGCGAAGCCTCCATCAAATAAGAAGCAACTCCAATATTTTTTTTCGGAATATACATTTCTTAAGGAGGTTCATTTTGAATCTAAGCGGCAGGACAAAAGTTTTTTCGCCTTTGCTATGATTAAAGAAAGAAGAAGGATTCATATGGGAACCAAAGCATCAAATAGCCTTTGAGGAGATTAAGATGTACCTGTTAAATCCTTCTATATTATTACCTCCTAGGAGGAATAAACCAATGAAGTTGTATATTTTTGCATCTGATTGGATAATAGGCAGTATGTTAGTACAAGAGGATGATGATGGCGTCGAAAGGGCAGTTTATTACCTTAGTCGAGTTTTAAATGATGCAGAAACTAGATATAACCCAATAGAGAAATTGTGCCTATGTTTATACTTCTCTTTTACAAAATTGAAATATTATATAAAGCTAATAAATGTTTTCGTCTATTCTCATTTCGACGTTATTAAACATATGCTGTCATAACCTATTTTACATAGTCGAATTCAAAATTAGGCTCTGGATTTAACTGAATATTCTCTAATTATGGATGATTTCATTGTGGATCATGCAAAAGTCAAAGTAATACAAAGTTATGTTGAGCTAAAGCCCTGGAGGTTATACTTCGACGACTCTAGACACAAAAACATAACTAGTACTGGAATTCTAATTATTTCCCCCAAAGGGACTCCAACCAAGTTCAAATTCAAAATATAAGGTTGTTGATATAATAACAAGGCTGAATATGAGGCCTTAATTGCATGCCTTAGAATCTTGTTAGACTTAGGGGAAAAAGGAGTCAAAATTAAAGGCGACTCAAAAGTGGTTGTGAAGCAATTGAAAAAAGAATATATTGCATCAAAGAGAATCTATTGTTGTACTTAGTTGCAGCCAATTCATTGTTAAAAAGAGGCTACTGACTTGGCACAAATTGCTCCAAGTTATAGAATCATCAAAGAAAAGTTGGAATAACTGATCGAAGTCACAAAAATATTAATTTCAACCAGTATTCTTCCCTCAGAATTGTAAAAGTCAAAACTGGTGGGGGTAGAAAGGTTGGAAGATTTACAAAATTTTGAAATTTTTGCCATTGACAATTTGCAGAATAATGATTAGCAAAAAATCAATTATAATTTTTTTGGAAGATCCAAGAAGAACAACAAATCAAAATATCAAATAGAAGGCATTGAGTTATGTTATTATTGGGAATGAGTTGTCTAAAAAGACACCTGAAAGGATTCTACGTAAATGCCTTAGTGAGAGCGAAGCATATTTGGAATTTTTCAATGTCTATAGTGGATCATATGGTGCTCATCAAGCAGGTCATAAGACGAAATGGCTCTTATTTCGTCAGAGTATGTATTGGCCAACTATGTTGAAGGATTGCATAGAATTTTACAAAGGGTTCCAAGAATGTTAAAAACTTACAGGTATTCAACATGTCCATGCAAGTGAATTACATTATATTGTTAAGCTTTGTCCATTTAGAGGTTTGGAATTATATTTAATTGGTGAAACTCGACCTACATCATCTAAGGCTTATAGGTACATCTTGGTAGGCATGGATTAATTTACGAAATGGGTCAAAGTTATGCCTTTGGCGAATATTGATCAAGAAGCTGTGATCAACTTTATCTAGAGTCATATCATTTGCAGGTTTGGAATTCTTGAAAGTTTAACCCCTAACCAGGGTTCAGTTTTCACTAATCAAAAGATGGTTAAGTTTTCTTCAGAATCAGGAATTAAACTTCTGACTTATACCCCTTATTATGCTTAAGCAAATGGTCAAAGTCGAAGTAACCAATAAAATTATGAAGGACTAATTAAAAGATATATGGGTCAAAAGGAAAGGAATTGGCATAAAACTTTAGACCAAACACTTTAGGCTTATCGAACGTCTCCTAGAGAAGCAATACCCCGCTTCGACTGACATTTGGTCATAATGCAATCTTGCCTGTAGAAATTTACTTGTAGTCAATTAGGATTCAAATACAATTTGAAATTACTTCTAACCAGTATTATAGTATGAGGCTAGATGAGTTAGTCAATTTAGGCTAAGAAAGGTTAGCTGCTTTAGATGTTCTTATAAGACAAAAGGAATAAATATCTAAAGCCTGTAATAAAAAGGTTAAGTCGAAAACCTTTTATGTTGGAGATTATGTTTGGAAGTTTTTTTCCCATGGATCGAAAGGACAAAACATTAGGAAAATGGTCACCAAACAAGGAAGGGCCATTAAAAATTAGCCAAATGTTTTCAAACAATGTTTATGAAGTCGAAGAGTTAGGTCCTGAAAGTTCAATTCATAGGTTAAATGGCAAATACATAACAAGGTACAAGCCTATATTATAAGAAATTCAAATAGCAGGAGAGTAGTAATGCCTGGAAAAATATAGAATGCTAAAATGGCGTTAATTTAAAAAATGCCAAAATGGCATAGTCATTTATATAATAGTAATAGAAGTACATATAGGCAAAAAAATCAGAAAGGGAAGTCAACTTTCATTTTTTCAAAGTGCATCCTAGCAAGTCGAAGCTTCTTCTCATTCATGGAGTCTTCTGCCTTTAGTCTATCAATTTCTTTCCTTATATAGAGCATTGTCAGCATGTTGGATGCCAATCTTGGGTTCCTCAACCAATTTTTCATCAATAGAAGCCAACTAGGAAGCTTTAATATCAGTTTTCTCCTTTTCTATTGCTTCAATTTTCTTCTCTCCACCTTAGAATGTTGGCATCACAAATGGCCAACCTCTCCTTGTCGTCTTTATCTTTTGCTTCCCACTTTTTGATTCCACTTTTGAGACTGAGTAACTAAGTCCCATTCCTGAGACATAGCATTGGTATGTCAGTCAAGTCTCTTAGTGGACTCCTTTTTAAGCCTGGCATTTTGAGCAGTTTTCTCAAGAAATGACTCAAAATAGAGAATAAAGTCGACAAAGGAGTCGGATGCCTATGGTTTATTCAATTATGCCAGCAATCCTATGGTCTCATAAAGAACAACAAGCTTGTCTTTGATGGTATGAATTAGATCCATGTCAACAAATTTTTGCTTTCAACTATTGGATTAACTCAACGAAGAAATCACCAGAAGGTTCACTGCATGGATCAGGTGAATAGTTGGGGGATTTCTCAACCAAATTCTATTGGCTACCCATGAGTTTCTTAAAAACTTAGACAAGATTCTTCTATCTGATATCCTCCGGTCTTCATTGATCAAAAGTGGCACTGAAGGTGTTGAAGGAAGAAGTCGAATATGGGCTTTAGCTGGCTATTGGCGAGAGCGTTGCAGCATGAGATTTTGGGTTTCTTTCCTCCTAGACCACATCATGCTAAGGTTGGGCAAGATCTTGACCAACATTTGCATTTTCTAGTGTCGAAACACCTTTTTCTTGACTAGTCGATTGATGGCCAAGGTTTTCAAGGCTTTTGTTGTCTGACCCATCATATGAGTATCTAAATTGTTGGCCTTCATCCATTTTGGCAGATAAGTCAACATTATTTTCCTCTACCATTTTCTATGGTTGATCAACAATTGTCTCTCCGGCTGGATTATCACTTATTGTTGGTTGAATTGGTAGAGAGATTGGTATAGGGGTTGACCAATGGATACTTGAAGCAACGTTTGTTGATGTAGGATTACCAGAGTGTGGTTGTGATTATGGAAACTCAAAGTTAAGGGGTTACTCATGTGAAGGAAATCGAATCAGAATATATAATGTAAAGATAGAGATCAAAGAAAAGATGAAAAGACATCTAAAAAGAATACCTCGGTGACCCTCAAATCAAGACTCGAATTGGCCCTCTCTGGGATTTTTCCAGATAGGTTTTTCCTTGTTTAATATGTTTTCTCTCTAGTTAGCTGAAGGCGTTCCTCTTCTTCATTATCTCCATCAATAGTGACAATGGTTTCCTTCTTAATTTTCTTGGGATTGGCCTCAGAAGTTGGTTTATTTGCTTTACTTTTATTTTTAGTCTGTCAATGTTCAAAAGTCTCAACAGGGGCTTTGTCCTTCTTTGCTTATTAAAGTCTAGTAGCTATGGTGGGTTGATATTTAGGGGGTGTATTGAGTCGAAACCAAACTTTCGTCTTTGGATTTTGTCTCTTCATTCTCTTCTTGAACCTTTTGTGCAAACTGGGGTATTCATAATTTTTAGTATGATAAAGGATAAATATGAATAAATGAAATATAAAAAGAAAGTAAGTTAAACTTGTGTCCCTTCTTGGTCGGGAACTTCAGCCTCCTAGTTCTTCTTAGCTTTCTTTGCAGTGGGTGGGGCAGTAGTGAAAGTGTTTCCTCTCTTTCGAGCCTAGAAGATAAATACAAAGAAGAATAAGTTTTGCAAGAAGGCATATACTCTTAGAATAAAACAAAGGTATATAAAGTTTACTTGTGTTGTTTCCCTTGCTTAGTGTTCGAGCTACGGTATAGAGGCGAGTGAGCAAAAGTTAAGTTGGAAGTATTCCGGGTTTTATCGTATCCACAGGGATTAGTGTGATATCAAATGTCATTCAACGGTATCTACGTTTATAAGTTTACTAAAGGGTTTGGAAGCATACAAATGAGGAAAGTAAGACATATGCACAAGTAATTAAAGTAACGAAGAGAATTCTTAAGGAATAAATTTCATCCACCTATCTAATACGCAAATTTACAAATAAGTCCTACACAACCAAAAACATTTATCAATATCATCATGTATCCTTCACATCGGTGTTCATGTTTGAAGGGCTGAAGAGAGCTTTATCCTATTGTTTAATCAACGATTTGTCAGCCTATTAAACAATATGGGGCATTAAGAATCAATACCCATAGTGAATGTTAGATCTAAATCTATGTCTAGAGTTTAAAATCTAACAGATGTTCATCTTAGTTCAAGATCTGAAGAGTATTTCTCAATAGCGGTTCAAGTCCAAATATAAAACAAGTAAACAAAGATGACATTGATATAGGTTCATAACATAGATTGTATACAACGCCATGATCAATAAATATACATACTATCAAAGTAAACTTACATACAAAACCCCAACAAGAAAGGTACAAAGAGAAGAAGAAAGATGAAGAAGAATCTGTCGTCGTGTCCAGCAGATTGATGCAAATCCAACTCCAGATCTTCAAGATGCAACCCCTAATGTTGTTTCTAAGCTATTCTCCACAAAGAACTATGTTGATGGAAATGGGGTTAAAAGTTCCCAAAACCATACCCTAAAAATCTATGTATAAATGAATAAATAGGAGTTGGAAAAGTGGAATCGCGCTAAGCCCTAGCAGAGCTCGCTTAGCACGATCATCAAAAATAAACTTAAACCGCCTTGATTCGCGCTAAGCACGCTCCTAGCACACTCCTAGCATGAATTTCCCAATTCCCCACTTCCTCTATTTCTCTAAGCGCACTAGAACCGCGCTTAGCCCGCTCTGGAAAACTTGGAATCTTAAAAAATGTTACTTTGGGTCTTGCTTGCCTTTAGGTTTATCATGCTTACAATAGGCTTTGAAACCTACAAACTTGCACCAAAATGATCAAACAAAAGCTATTTACATGATAACGCAACTATATAATATATATGCAAAAGTTGTGGTTTATGCTGAAAATCAATTGAAATAAGTCAATAAGTGCCAATTATTCACACACAAAATTACCATAATTTAGCACTTATCACTTGGTCAGACATTTATTCATCGTTGGTTGTCTCTTTTTATTTTTTATTCGATTCATTTGGATTAATGGGTATGGCTGAAATAGTTCGACATAAGTGAGTAAACGAGGAACATTAATGAAAGTTCAACATTTCCTAAGACTCTTGTATTTCACCTACTTAGATGGGGGATAATACTTGAACATGTTCAATATCAACATGAAGATGGCCTATATAATTGTCCATGTGATACTTAGTCGAAGCTACCCTATGACGAGGCTTTTACGATTCATTATTTAAAGCTGATAAAGACCCACATGGTAACCAATATGGAATTGTTGGACAAAAATCCAAGCCAAATTCACAAGTTGGAAATGATAGATGTTAAGAAAAATAAAAATTTAAAGCAAAGTTATACTTATCTTCTACATAGGTGGGTATTTTGAAGTTCAAAAGTTTTTCAGTAACTTTATGTTTTACAGTAACAGTTGAATCATAAATGGTTCGACTAAGATCATAAGGATTATATACGGTTTCAAAATAACGCTAGAAAGCTTGAATTTATTTGACATGCATACCTCTGCTTTTCTTCGCCTGGATCTGCAAAAACGAAAAGGAATTTGTTAGGTGTTGAATCATAATTAAAGGGTCTATCATGCCAGGTAGTAAGCGAACCATCATTCTTTAAATTCTTTGGTATAATGGAAATAAGACGAGAATTCAAAGGGATTCAAATGCAAGACTGTTTTGGCATAAAATTTTAAACACTCTTGGTGCCATTGAGAGTTTAAAAAATTCCATCCAAGTGTCATAAACCTTTATATGATTCTCAGGCGAGGAGGCTGGGAAAGCCATCCTAAACTCGTCTGTTCCATGGCTTCGACTAACAAAATGTGTCATAGCCGAGATAAATGCTTTGTAATGGTGGAACATGAATAAGTACTTTTCAAAGACTTATTTTGATGGAACATTTCCATCATCTGGCATGACCAAGGCAAGTCTTAGGCCCTCGACTCCCCTCTCTAGCTCAGGTAAGACATTAGGACTGATAAATAGTTCTAAGGTGGCATTAAGCCACAACCGCAAAATCTAGATGGGGCCAGAAACAAGAAAATTCTCCTTAGGGTCTTCCCTTGCCTTGAGTTCACGAGAGGAGGTCCCCAAGGATTCATATAGGTTTCCCAAAATCAATTTGCTCAGGAAAATGTTTCTCTTCTCATGAAGCTGAGTAGCTAGAGGAATAAATTTCTTGGCTATTTAAAGAGAACCAGAGTAGAAAACAAAGTGAGATAACAAGAGGGTAATGCAGGTTATATGTTCCTGAACGTTGATGTTGTCGATAGAGGCATGATGGTATATGATGAAAGCAGTAAAACTATCATGAGAAAAGGTGAAGTTAGGTTTAGTTTTAATTTTCAAAGTGGGGTAGAAGGTTTCGCCATTTGGTCGAAGGCCAACAATTCGTGCTAGGTCAAACAACGTAGGGGTAACCATCCCACATGGTAGATGAAATGTGTTGTCAAAGTTTCCTAGTGGAAAATAGCAGTGATCAACATATGAGGGTTATACTTAGGGCCAACTCATGAGAGCTGTATCAAATCAAAGATACTATGGTCTTTCCATGTTCTTTCCTTCTTCTATTGAACCCTATCCATCCAAATAACATAAAAGGTGTTGTTGATTGAGGGAGAGGAACAAAATATATGGTTTCTAATGAAACTGAAATCAAAATGTTCGTCCTCAAACACAAGGCGTTTTCATGATAAGAGACAAAAACTCTCTAAGTTATGTGATTTCTTGTTTAACCTGGGTAGAGGACCCATAAAAGCATGAACAATACATGCAATGGAGTAAGGGATTAGTACTTAAGAAAACCAAATTGCAGATTTGTCTTCTTGCATTCGAGGTTTTGGGACGTAAGTGCGACCATCTCTGAAAATGGAACCTTTGAGTTTGGAAGCAGAGGGAACTTGCGGTTGACGCTTAATGAGAGAACTGGAAGTCATTTTCTAAGTGAAAAAAGAAGTTTGTTGAAGAAGTAATGGAAATAGGTGTTGCAGAAAGCTTGAAGTTGTTTTTAGGGTTTTGAGGACGGAGAAGGTAGTGAAAAGAAAAAAGAAATGAGGAAGGAGCCTATATATAGTCGTAGGGAAAAAACTTTTCAATTTCCCTCTAAAAAGTTGGACAAGTGGCATCTCGAATTGTATAGTTGACATTAAATCTTTTGAGAAAAAATTAAATTAAATTATTTTTTAAATATGACTTAATTTTATGACCTGTGATTGTTCTAGGAAATCAGAGCGATGATGACAATTTGCATGCACGTCCTTGACGTGACGATTCGGTGAAAAATGGTCATGATGACTAAAAATATTTAATTATTATGACATGTGTAGATCATCTTGAACAATGTCAAACAATTACTAAAAACACCACATCTCTTCCATCTTTTGTACATGATAAAAATTGACATTTTTGAGGGGCATCTGTTAGCTTGAAAATTTTAGGTGAAGAAATGAACGAAGAGTAATAATGACCACTTTTGAAAATGCTAAATGTCAAGAGTCTCAAACATAGTTTCGACATATTAACCATGTCGACTAAAAATGGTTTGACCACCTTGTCAGATGATCTGTGACATAGTATTATTTTCATGACCACGGAATATGATTTGGAAGAGTCTCAAGAACAAATCCACGAGAATATGATCACTCTTTGTTCAAAACATGTCCAAGATCTCTAAGAGATTTGCATAAATCAACACTTTGACAAGTGTCGAATTCGACACGTCCATCAGGTATTGGAGACTTAATTTGTTTTTAGTTTGTAAGTCAGCCAAACTAGGGATGTTTAGTTTAAAAAAACTATAGGAGTCAAATAAAGATTCTCGACAGAGGCAGATAAAGGATTCAAAGGCAGTTATCAACATATGGGTGGTTTGCATCAATTTTAACATTGAAGACACATGGAAGCAAAACTAGAATGCTGAAGTCCACGTAAGGGAATATGTGTCGAGTTCTGTGGAGGTAACCGTTGTCTACGGTTAACATTGTATTAATATATAACTTGATCTCATTGTTGTGATAAATGGTCACAAATTTCATTTATTCTCTATAAAACTAAAGTATCTAAATCACAAAGAGAAATAATTTGTGAGAAAATATATGTATGTGTCGTTTCTTTAAATTCTTGAAGTATTTTTAATTGAAGCATTTACTTTAATGACCCTTATTATGCTTTTGTTTATTTTCTTCTTCCAAAGCAATTTTACATCATCTCAGTTAAAGTTTATGTTTAGTTTGTCAACATTCAAACGTCCAAAACTCAATCAAGAACACCTTTCGTTGCACTTTTCTACATAAATTATATATAGGATTTTTCGAGTTTAATACATTCAATAAACTAAAACTCCTTATTATTTACTAAAAATACATGTAAACAATTCCTTCCTCCCTTCTTGTATTGGATTGAGTGTCTCCTCTATTCAATAAAATTCTCTATTTATAAAAAAAAATTAGGAGCTACTTTATATAATTATAAATGTAATAAATATTATAATTGTTTTCACTAGATTTACACAAAGTGTCAAAGAAGAAAGCCAAATTTCTTCATCAAGATGTAAAATATTATCAATAAAATACTACACATAATAGCTTTATCATTAAATGTATAGGCCATCGCTTTTTTACAGGACTTCAAATTCTTCCCCTATAACACTAATGAATTGTCAAAGCTTACCAAAAATGAAATTATCAAAAGACATAAGCATGGTTTTATTCAAAGACTTCAATCACAAGTCAAATTGAATGGAATTAGTGGCTAATTTTAATTCTCGCCTAATGATGTGTGAAGCTGACCTAACAAAGTATAAAAACCACATGGCCTCAATTCAATAATATATAGTATATCATTATTATACTCGATAACGTATTTTGTTTTCTTCCAATCAAGACTAGAAATAGCCACAAGATATGAATGCGATAGATTTTGCACTAAATATATCTATTTGAAATATCAGCTGCTACAGTACAAAATATTTACTGTCATGAATAAATAATGGTGCTGTTCTGCGTCATCTAACAGGGAACGCAAATTTCAGTGATCAGTGTTTGGCTTTTCTCTGCAGTGTGTTCCTCAGGCTGGTCCCATATTGAAGAGTCGTTTTGGCGTGTATCGATATGAACTCTTGAACTTGAAAATGATTTTGAAAATGTTATAGATACTGTTACAGGAAAATGTCAGATATATAATCTTGTTATAAACAGTGACACTTTCTCGTCTTGACCCTACCTCTCTCTTAACCTGTATGCCATTGATGGATCTCTTTCACCATATTCAATATCTCATATAGTACCGGATATAAATAAGTGTAAGTATATGTGTCATTTTTTGTTACATTTTACAAAACAAAGTGGGATTGCTAGTTTTTTTTGGGGGGAAAGGATTGCTAGGTTGTTTGTTCATGAGAATAAATCCTCTCTCGCGTGTATTGATTTAGAGTTGACATGAACATGGACAATGAACATGGACAAGATTGTTTGGATGCAATGTAGGATGATATTAAGTTGCTACGCAATGAGGAATGGTGTACGTGCAAGAATTTCAATAATGAAATATATGAAAATTTTAGGTGAACCTAAAAGCAAGAGTTTGAGAGTTTTAAATGGTGAGATTGAGATATAAAGGAGTTGCTAATTTCATCTTGGAAAAACATCATATGAAAAATTGGAAAATGTCTATTTGATTTTGAAAATGTACTTTCAGACACATCTTTTGTCTCATTGAAACACGTTACAACTGAGACTCACTCCATATTTTTTTTCAAATTTTTTTCCGGAAATGCAATTCCGGAACTAGTCTATTTACACCTCAAGCATTCCTCACAGAAATGTACTTTTCTTGACATAAATTAATTCAGATATGCACCTCTGTAATCACACTTGAAAGAATTCAAAGATGTATCTCTGAAACCACATCAAACCGTAGTTTTTTACTTTGGTTTAGAGATGCTCCAATGAATTTAACGATATATTATACCTATAAATATAAATCATAAAAAATGACATATATAAATTAATAAATCCACGGTACACAATGAAGTCAAATTTAAACAGAACCAAAAATAGTGCTCCTAATACAAATACTATATACTACTGTGTATGAAGGACTCTTGCCCCCTATTCCTAAGTTGCCTCGTGTACTACAATGTCTCCCACATCATGGCATATAGAACATCCTTCACCTCAGAGCCATCCGAAAAAATTCCTCAGTCTATACCCGTCTGCCCAATCTCTATGATATAACGACATCTAGGAAACACATCAACAACATGACCTGCTCTAGCCTGCTCCTCCTCTAGGATCTCCTGATGAGCTGGCCTAGGTGATTCTCCCGGAGAATCCAGTGTCATATAAGGCTATGACACCCTGAAAAACCACTAGATGTAGTTGTGTACAAAAGTCCAATCGCTAGAAAGTATGGTACTTCATACCTCCTATAGTACCAGATGATTAAGATAATCATCAAACATGGTATCCATATCTTTACGTGTCATAGCGAGAGGAGAAGACTCAAAAGGGTCTCTGGAAATATACTTCATGTATCCAAAGTGTCACATGACGTGCTCAGGCAAATGAGGATACGTCGAACTTGAACTGCAAGCCAACCATCCCGAATATAAGGATATGTCGTCAAAGGTGCACATCTCACGGTGAGTGACATAACTATGGAAATGTATATCCACTGCTACTAAGCGATCAAGATACACTCAATATTGTTAGACTATGGCACGGATCTAGAAGGGGGGGTTGAATAGATCCCAATTAAAAACTTGAGTCGGCGCTACCAATTTAAAAGAAAATTGGTTTTAAAAATTGTTTTAAGTGCGGAAGCAGCCGAGGAAAATTTTAGTCTAAAACGAACCGTTATTGGAAAACCGGATATGCGTTAAGCTAATGGAGTAGAGATAAAATGAAATACTAATTACTACACTATTTGCACACTCAATTGATATATTTCACTAGCAAGCCTAGTTCCAATGATACAAAATACCAAATTAAACTGAATGTAAACTTAAGACAACTTTGGCTTATGCAAATTCACAAACACTTGGTGTGCATACACTCCAAGAGATATTTGAGTTGAGTAAGTAGTTCAATTTTATCTAGTACAATAAACTATTGTACTTTGTATTCAAACAGCAGTTTTAGTTTCTTACTCAACTTATATCAAAGTTTGGGAAAATTGCTTAAACTAAAATCACTTAATTTTTAAGCTGAAAAACAGATTATGCAGAAAATTAAAGAAGACAGAGATTTGATGAGGCAGTTCCCCCGCCGTCCTCGCTTCGGGGTACGTCTGCCCTCAATTCTAAAAATAGAATTGAGATGATTAATTAGATATCACCTGTGAAATTTAATCGTTTATACAAGGATTGCAAAGCATGTAAACAACAGAACTTCCAATGTGTTGAATGATGCTTCCTATCCTTGCTCCTTGATTCAAGATGAATCAAGACCTTCGATCGTTGATGCTAGACCTCCGATTCCAGCCCCTTTGTTGAAGAATCTTCCGTTCTTCAAACCCTCGGCCCGGCTGATCTCAAACACAACGAGTCGAACCCGAATCCTTCACTTCAATGCCACCGAATCCGCTACTAGACTGATGAAGACTTTCCTCTTCTTAATCACCTTCGCTCGGCTGAATATTGAAGAACGATTCGTCCAAAAACCCCCAAACTCAAACCCGTATTGGAGGACAAAACCCTAACGGTTTTATTCAAGAAAGAACCTGCCACAAGCTTCAACCCGAACTGGATTCTTCGATCACAGCTTCGAACCTTATCACCTTTGCTCGATCACGAACCACATCAAAAGTAATTGTTTGCTGATGATGAGTTGTGAAATGTTGAAGATGAAGATGATGAGTCTTGGACACCTTTTTCACTCTTTCTTGTTTCCTTGAACACTTGAACTCAATTAGCAAATGTTGGTTAATGACAGTGTTTTAACTTCTATATATAGTAACAGACAAAACCAATTAAAAATAACAGAATTTCAAATATTGGAAATAACTCAGAAAACTGAGTTTACGCACGAGCGGTCGACCATAGGTCGGCGTGCGCTGAGCCGTGAGTGATGCGCCGACCCCTATGGTCGACCCATGGTTCTATGCGCTGACCCAGGATTACTTCATTTAGCCATGCGCTGACTTCTGGTCGACGCAAGGAGTTTTTGCGCTAACCCGTGAGTTATGCGCCGACCCTTATGGTCGACGCAAGGGAGCATGCGCTGACCAATCTCAGTTCTGCTGAGCTTTGCGCTGACCCGTGAGCTTTGAGCTGACCCCTATGGTCGACTCAAGGCCTTCAAATCTGCATAAAACTGTGTTTTGTGATTTTCATGCATTTCGTCATGATTACACTTTGTCCACATATGTTTTTGATCATTATAATAGGTTTAGACAAACATAGAAAGGATATGGTGGATAATGTGTTTCATTTGTTTGTAGACGTGCATGATGGTCGTTTGTCATCATCGAAACTTGCGATTGTATGCTGTCTGACTCTTTGTCTTTACATACTCCCCCTTTTTGATGATGACAACCTGTATAATTCAGCATGCGATATTGACACATTTTCCACACTCCCCCTTTCTTTTGTAATCTAAGGCTATCTGCAGAAAGCTACTGTTAGTTGTGGGCATTTTTGTCTGCCTGCTTTGTGCACCTTTCTCCCCCTTTGACAACATCAAAAAGAGAGACAAAGTGATTTTTCAAGATATCAAGGAAATTTCACAGGAAATAACATAAACAGATAATAGTAACACACCAATGTCATTTTTGAGCAATAGTCATTTATAAAGGAAAACAAGTAAAACATAGAAATACATTCAAAATAACAGTCAAACTACATAATGCATGTGAATGTCTATGTCCTAGTGGCGGTGTCCTGGATGATAACAAATTCCCGGGTTTTTGTAAGGGTCAGCCAGAGATGATAGGTATTCGGTGACACCGTTCAGATGCTTGAGACTCTCGTCGATTGACTTTTCTTGAAGTTCAAATGAAGCCGAAAAGGTTGCAAACCGGTCATTCATGCTTGTAGAGAAGGAGTCGAGACGCGCATTTTGGGCTTGAATTTGCTCGTTGATATGAGCATAGCGCTCATCTTGAGCTTGCATGAAGGACTGTTGAGCTATCTGCATATTATGCATCATATCCAACAGTTCTGAAGAATCAGCTTGTTGTGGAGGGGACGGAGGAGATTCTTCCTCATCTTGGTAATATGGCTGGTAAAATTGACGCTGAGTTGACCAACCCTTGTGTTGCCATTCACCCCAGCCACCCCAGCGTGGAGCATCTTCTTCATTTGAATGCGACTGCTGAGCCCAAGCGGAGTCCGAGTAGTCTTGAGTGTCAACGGGTGGAGGATCATCATCTCCACCATTGTCATCCACATCGTGCCTGACTTCTTCTTCTTCATTTTCTTCTTCATCTTCTTGGTCTTCGCTTTCATCACTATCATCATCTGCAGGAATATTTGCTCTCCGAATAAACTTATACATCCTCCGCTCATTGCACCAAAGATATCCCATCATAGACATGGTTTTTGTACTGAACTCTTTGTCAGATGAGATGGAAGTGTACTTGAAAGACGGATGATGAACGTTAGCTGCAGTCAGGACCTCTTGAATGAAGGATCCGTAGGCAAGCGCCGTTCCTCGTCCGGAGTCACGTAGCCCAAACATTCTACTGGCAATGTAGTACGGCCAGTTGATTTTTATCTTATTTTTCAGAATGTAAATCAGATGAACCTCGGCCGGTTCGACTCTGGAGAGGCCTCCCTTCTTTGGGCGCAGGATTCGTGAGACGACCCACTGAAGAATCCTTTCTCCGGCTTTCAGCTTGCCGGCAGTGACAGTTCGTGGGAACGCGTCACTGTTCACAAACTGATCAGTATAGGGTCGTCTCAGCATGTCATTCAATGCATTTTTAAACTCATACCCAGCTACGTGGTGAGAGTCAGTGACCTCAGGTAGAGGGTTTCCATCATCATCAACAGACATATCAAAATATTGGTTCCAGATATTTGATTTAAGCGGTACCTTTGTCGGACCAATTCTAGAATGGAACTTGTGCCCGCGAAAGTTGTCATGAAGGCCGGCATAGAACACGCGAACAAGGTCTTCACTGTATTTGGTATTACATTCCAAGAAGTTGATAAAGCCCTGATGCTGCAGCAGAGCCAGGACCTCAGGAAGGTGCATGCGTTCAGCGGTAAGTTTGTAGAACGCATGTTGTTGCACAACGCCTCTTTTGCTGATGTCTCTGTTGAAGACTTCGACACGAGCGGGTGGAACGAGTGATACAGCAGATATGGGTAGAGATGCGGCGGATGATTCTCGGGATCTCTTCCCGGAGGGTCTGCGTGATGTGGTAGCCATTTGAGCAAGTTTGAAGCGGAGTGTTTGGGTATAGAGAGAAGGTTTAAGAAGGGTTTTGAGAGTGATTCTGCTAGGTAGAGGTTTCTCCCAATTTATAGTGGAAAGGTTAGGGTTTTGGGAAGATGGAAGATCAAAGAACAATAGCCACTAGGTAGATGCAAGTTACAAAGTAGTGGGTAGTTTGAAAGGTGATGGAATGTAAATGCACAATTAATGATGATTTTTGGATGGGAATGCATGAAAAACGATTTAAATTTTTCTGCAGAAAAACGAAATTTTCGAGCGATGCGTCGACCATAGCCCTGTATGCGTCGACGCATACTGTTTGGTTTTTGAGAAAATGCAGAAATTAATTTGCTTGCGTCGACCATAGCCCTGCTGCGGTCGACTCATACAGTCCAAATTCCAATTTTTCACTATTTTCCACATGCGATGACAGGTTTGATGCATAATTAACACACCATACAACAATAAACATCCAAAGAGAGAGATCATATATATATATATATATAAACAACATCATTATGAGATATAACTATTGTAGTCATGAGATTTTGCAGAGAGAGAAGGAGAGGAACAATATCACCTCAATGTCGGAGTGACTTAGTGAACGGTAGACTTGTGCTTACAACAACATAGATTGGTTAGAGGTACAAGATTAAAGTCTTAAATGGAATAAGGTAAAACAACAGATTATAGTCCCCGTTCCGAAATATCGAGAATGCCAAGTTCTCGGCGGATATGAAAGAAAGGTTCAGTGGCTAGCGGCTTTGTGAAAATGTCCGCTAGTTGATTTTCAGTATTGACATGTTCAAACACAATGTCACCTTTCTCTACATGATCCCGAAGAAAGTGGTGTCGTATTTCGATATGTTTGGTGCGAGAATGTAGCACAGGATTCTTGGTTAGGTTAATGGCACTTGTATTGTCACAAAAAATGGGAATACGTTCAAGTTTGAGGTTAAAATCCAATAGTTGTTGCTTAATCCATAGGATTTGGGCACAACAACCACCGGCGGCAACGTATTCCGCTTCGGCGGTTGACAAAGCAACAGAAACCTGTTTCTTGCTATGCCAACTGACCAAAGAGTTTGAAAATAAGTGACAAGTGCCACTGGTGCTCTTCCTATCCGATTTGCAACCGGCAAAGTCGGAATCGGAAAAACCTACCAATGAACAATCATTACCTTTGGAATACCATAGTCCATACTTCGGAGTACCGGATAGGTATCGAAGTATTCGTTTGACGGCTTTTAAATGGGATTCCTTGGGACATGATTGATATCTTGCGCACATGCATACGCTAAACATAATATCGGGACGAGAAGCAGTAAGATAAAGGAGTGAACCAATCATACCTCTATACCGTTTTACATCTACTTCCTTACCGTCTTCATCTTTGTTCAAGTTTGTACACGTAGGCATGGGGGTGTCTATGGCCTTTGCTTTTGCCATGTCAAATCTCTTGATAAGGTCCAAACAGTACTTTGTCTGGCTCACGAAAGTTCCTTCTTTGAGCTGTTTGATTTGCAGATCGAGAAAGTATGTGAGCTCCCCCATCATACTCATCTCGAATTCGCCCTGCATAAGGTCAGAAAACTCTCTCACAAGATTCATGTTAGTAGATCCAAATATGATATCATCTACATAAATTTGCACTAATATCAAGTGCTTTCCTTGACGTTTAATGAAGAGGGTTGTGTCAACCTTTCCTCTTGAGTATTTTTGATCGAGTAAGAATTTGCTTAGTCTCTTATACCAAGCTCTAGGAGCTTGTTTGAGGCCATACAAAGCTCTTTTTAGTTTATAGACATGATCAGGATACTCATGGGATTCAAAACCCGGAGGTTGTGCGACATAAACCTCTTCATTTATGTGACCGTTAAGGAATGCACTCTTGACATCCATTTGGAATAGCTTAAAGTCTTTCGCACATGCGAAAGCAAGGAGAAGGCGTATAGCCTCGAGTCGGGCAACCGGCGCATAAGTTTCCTCATAGTCGATGCCTTCCTCTTGGTTATACCCTTGCACGACTAAACGCGCCTTATTACGGGTTATTACCCCGTTTTCGTCCAGCTTGTTCCTAAACACCCATCGGATGCCGATTACTCGATGATCTCGCGGAGGAGGGACGAGGTCCCAAACCTCATTTCTGGTGAACTGATTAAGTTCCTCCTGCATTGATAAAAACCAGTGTTCATCGAGTAGGGCTTCTTTAGGGTTTTTAGGTTCCATCTGCGAAACGAAAGCGAAGTGATAACAGAAGTTACTTAGCTTAGATCGAGTTGTTACACCCTTTGATATGTCCCCGAGAATGTTGTCTATTGGATGGTCTTTGGAAGACTTCCAAGCTTGAGGAAGATTATCGTTTGAAGGCGGATGAACTACCTCGGTTTCCTCATGGTGTACATCTTTGTCCTCCTCAATTTTGACTATGTCGGGTTGATCAATCCCCGGCTCGCCACCTTTGAGTATGTCTTCAGTAGATGTACCTGCACCATGTAAAACACTACCCTTTCCGACATTTCTCGGATTGGATTCATCAAAAGTGACATGTACAGACTCTTCTACAGTAAGTAATCGCTTGTTGTATATTCTATATGCTTTGCTAGATTGAGAGTATCCGAGGAAGATACCTTCGTCGGCCTTGGAATCGAATTTCCCTAAGTTTTTCTTTCCATTGTTCAATACAAAACATTTGCAACCAAAGACATGTAAGTGAGAAACATTTGGCTTTCGCCCTTTTAAAAGTTCATACGGTGTTTTGTTTAGAATGGGGCGAATGAGCACCCTATTCAAAACGTAACAAGCCGTACTAATGGCGTCAGCCCAAAAATATTTTGGTAAGCCACTTTCATTGATCATTGTTCTTCCCAATTCTTCCAAAATTCGATTTTTACGCTCCACAACCCCATTTTGTTGAGGAGTATGTGGAGCGGAGAAGTTATGATCAATACCATGGTTACCGCAATATTCTTCAAATAAGTGATTTTCAAATTCACCTCCATGATCGCTTCTAATTGCAACAATGTTTGTATTTAGTTTATTTTGGGAAAGCTTAGCAAATCGTTCAAAGGCGGCGAATGTGTCACTCTTACTTACTAGGAAAATAGTCCAACAAAATCGAGAAAAGTCGTCCACTATTACGAAACCGTAATAGTTTCCTCCTAGACTTTTAATCCTAGATGGCCCAAATAAATCCATATGGAGAAGCTCGAGAGGTCTCGTTGTTGAAACGATATTTTTGGATTTAAATGAGATCCTCGTTTGCTTCCCCTTTTGACAAGCATCACAAAGGTGATCCTTGGTGAACTTAATTTTGGGGAGACCTAGGACTAGATCTTTTGAGACTACTTTGTTGAGTAAGTCAAAGTTAACATGTGCTAAACGCCTATGCCATAACCATGAATCTTCACTCATTGTTACGAGGCATTTGTCACTTATTAACGATACTTCATTTAAGTCAAGCATATAGACATTGTTCACACGAAGACCATTAAACATACTCTTCTTATCATCATTATGTACAATTTTGCAACAATCTTTTGAAAACGATACATTGTATCCTTTGTCACATAATTGACTGATGCTAAGTAGATTGTGTTTAAGACCTTCGACAAGCAACACATCAGAAATAGTAGTAGAGAAGGGATTACCTACACTACCTTTACCAAGTATTGCTCCACGGTTGTTATCACCATAAGTTACATATCCCTTCTTCTTAGCCACAAAGTCAATGAAGAGAGATATGTCACCTGACATGTGCCTTGAGCATCCACTGTCGAGAAACCATCTTCTCTCGGTAGTCTCGAGGCATTGTACCTGTGACAAGATAATTAACAAGAGAAGGTACCCAATTGCTTATTGGGTCCTGAGTGGTGAGGAACGAAATGGTTGCATTTGGGCATCCATTGATAAATGCCTTTAGGAACTAAAAACCTCCTAAATCTACATTTAGCAATGGAATGGCCTTTCTTGCAACAATAGAGACAAGAGAAAGTTACATTTGGATTGCTTTTGCTATCTTCATCTTTTATAACATATTTATATTTTTGATATGGATTAACCATACTTTTTCGAAAATTAGATTTGTTGATAGCAAAAGTAATCTTGGGCTCAAGAGCCTTGTCAAGTTTGGCTTTTAGGTTTCTTACTTCACCTTGCCAAATGTAACAAGTATCACACCCAAAGTTCATCATTCTACTTTTAAGGTCCTCATAACTTGTTTTTGTGCTTTCCACTATAGAAGCTTTAAGAGCCTCAAGTTTCCGTTCGGATTCTTGAATTTTATGTTCCAAATGAGAAAAAATTTTCTTATTTGAGGCAAGCCTTTTAAAGGCTTCTTTTGCTTCATAGTGTAAAGTATCAAAAGCAGTTTGCAATTCATTATGAGACATACTAGAGGATTTTTCATATTTAGCATGTCGTACCTGTTTCTTTTTGTTCTTTTGATGAGCAGAAAGACATAGATTTGCATTTTCATCTTCATCACTAGAGCTTTCATCATCAGAGGAGTCGCTATCGCTTTCCCAAGCGATGTATGCTCTCCTTGGCTTTGATGGTTTCTTGTGTGATTTGTATGAGTCTTTTTCTTTTGTCTTTTTGTTCATCGGACAGTCCGGTTTGTAGTGACCCGACTTTCCACACTTATAGCACGACCCTCTAGTTGTTTTTCCTTTTGAGTCATCATTTTTGGAGAACCTAGATTGCTTCCGGAAGTTTACTAAGTTCTTCTCGGAATGTTGGATGTCGTTCTTTCTCACGTAACGGTTGTAGCGTTTGACGAACAGCCCCATATCTTCACTCTTGTCCTCTTCTTCTTCGTCACTTGATGAATAATCACTTTGCTCTTTTGCTTGAGACTTTGAGGAGGAAGTCTTTAGAGTTATTGATTTCTTTTCACTCACCTTTGCTTTGTCTTTCTTGTCTTTCTTTTCGTGTTGTTCCAGGCTTAAGAGAACTTGTTCGTGCTCTTGTAGTTTACCGAACAATGTTGTCAAGTCTAATGTGGTAAGATCATTTGCCTCTTTTATGGCGGTCACTTTCGGCTGCCATTCCCTGTTAAGACATCTTAAGATCTTATTAGTAGCAATATCATTGGAAACAGGCCTACCAAGTGAATGTAATCGATTGATGAGATGAGTGAATCTCTTTTGCATGTCGGCAATGGTTTCCCCTTGCTCCATGAAAAAGAGATCAAACTCTTGTGTTAGTGTATTGATTCTAGCCAATCTAACATCATTTGTCCCCTCATGGGCAATTTGTAGTGAATCCCACATAGCCCTAGCAGTAGGACAATGGGATACATGATAGTATTCATCTACGCCTAATGAGGAGATTAGGATATTTTTGGCTTTCCAATCATAATTGTATTTCTTTTCATCATCATCGGTCCATTGTGCTTCGGGCTTAGGCACAACTTCGTTGTTCTCATTGGTCATGGTTATTTGAATTGGACCATTGAGAATAACATTCCATATTTTTCTATCTATGGAATTTATGTGCACCCGCATACAGTCTTTCCAATAACTATAATTTTCACCATTGAAAACGGGAGCTCTATTGTAAGCCCCTTTAGGTTCGTTAGCCATTTTCTATCAACGTTGTATTTTGAAGCACGGAGTGAACCGAAGCTCCTGATACCACTTGTTAGACTATGGCACGGATCTAGAAGGGGGGGTTGAATAGATCCCAATTAAAAACTTGAGTCGGCGCTACCAATTTAAAAGAAAATTGGTTTTAAAAATTGTTTTAAGTGCGGAAGCAGCCGAGGAAAATTTTAGTCTAAAACGAACCGTTATTGGAAAACCGGATATGCGTTAAGCTAATGGAGTAGAGATAAAATGAAATACTAATTACTACACTATTTGCACACTCAATTGATATATTTCACTAACTAGCAAGCCTAGTCCCAATGATACAAAATACCAAATTAAACTGAATGTAAACTTAAGACAACTTTGGCTTATGCAAATTCACAAACACTTGGTGTGCATACACTCCAAGAGATATTTGAGTTGAGTAAGTAGTTCAATTTTATCTAGTACAATAAACTATTGTACTTTGTATTCAAACAGCAGTTTTAGTTTCTTACTCAACTTATATCAAAGTTTGGGAAAATTGCTTAAACTAAAATCACTTAATTTTTAAGCTGAAAAACAGATTATGCAGAAAATTAAAGAAGACAGAGATTTGATGAGGCAGTTCCCCCGCCGTCCTCGCTTCGGGGTACGTCTGCCCTCAATTCTAAAAATAGAATTGAGATGATTAATTAGATATCACCTGTGAAATTTAATCGTTTATACAAGGATTGCAAAGCATGTAAACAACAGAACTTCCAATGTGTTGAATGATGCTTCCTATCCTTGCTCCTTGATTCAAGATGAATCAAGACCTTCGATCGTTGATGCTAGACCTCCGATTCCAGCCCCTTTGTTGAAGAATCTTCCGTTCTTCAAACCCTCGGCCCGGCTGATCTCAAACACAACGAGTCGAACCCGAATCCTTCACTTCAATGCCACCGAATCCGCTACTAGACTGATGAAGACTTTCCTCTTCTCAATCACCTTCGCTCGGCTGAATATTGAAGAACGATTCGTCCAAAAACCCCCAAACTCAAACCCGTATTGGAGGACAAAACCCTAACGGTTTTATTCAAGAAAGAACCTGCCACAAGCTTCAACCCGAACTGGATTCTTCGATCACAGCTTCGAACCTTATCACCTTTGCTCGATCACGAACCACATCAAAAGTAATTGTTTGCTGATGATGAGTTGTGAAATGTTGAAGATGAAGATGATGAGTCTTGGACACCTTTTTCACTCTTTCTTGTTTCCTTGAACACTTGAACTCAATTAGCAAATGTTGGTTAATGACAGTGTTTTAACTTCTATATATAGTAACAGACAAAACCAATTAAAAATAACAGAATTTCAAATATTGGAAATAACTCAGAAAACTGAGTTTACGCACGAGCGGTCGACCATAGGTCGGCGTGCGCTGAGCCGTGAGTGATGCGCCGACCCCTATGGTCGACCCATGGTTCTATGCGCTGACCCAGGATTACTTCATTTAGCCATGCGCTGACTTCTGGTCGACGCAAGGAGTTTTTGTGCTAACCCGTGAGTTATGCGCCGACCCTTATGGTCGATGCAAGGGAGCATGCGCTGACCAATCTCAGTTCTGCTGAGCTTTGCGCTGACCCGTGAGCTTTGAGCTGACCCCTATGGTCGACTCATGGCCTTCAAATCTGCATAAAACTGTGTTTTGTGATTTTCATGCATTTCGTCATGATTACACTTTGTCCACATATGTTTTTGATCATTATAATAGGTTTAGACAAACATAGAAAGGATATGGTGGATAATGTGTTTCATTTGTTTGTAGACGTGCATGATGGTCGTTTGTCATCATCGAAACTTGCGATCGTATGTTGTCTGACTCTTTGTCTTTACAAATATGACTTCATCGTCTTATTCTCTCTGAGCGAAAGGAATGCATAAGCACTAGGCATATCCTCATTGTAGGTCGGAAGACATGACCAGTCCGATATGCACGGGAAGTTCTGGAGGATCAAAGCCTGGAAATGGTACATATGAATCATTAGTAAAAGATATAGAAATGGACGTAGGAAAAGTGTTACGAAAATTACACACTAAAAGATGCATACATATTACTGTCAACAGTGTGATGATATTGGTCACCTATTTGGTCTTCCACATAAACCTTTGGCTAATCTGGAGTACAAGTATACCAAATAAGTGGTTCCTCAATTGTACTCATGGATCCACTCCAAGTCATTGAAGTAACGCATGTAGACCACATCCACATAAGTGGAACCCATATCCATAAAAATGGATGTGTCAACCAAATACAACAGGTTTGCTATAAGAGCATATGTCATATGTTATGCAACTTGTTTGTCATCACCAGAAGCCTATTCTGCATCATGCAACTGTTGTGTATACAACCTCTCAAGAAATCAAAAACCTATCATGAGCCCCTCGAGTGGCTTATAACTTCTGCATGTCATCCTCTATGTCAGTTCCTAGATAGTCTACCATTATCTCCAATGCCTCATCTATGTTAATCTTGCAGTGGTTTAGCATTCTCCCCCTGATCAGAAGATGCAGCAACATAAGACATTGTCCAGTGTGATAGGCATCTCACCATGTGGAAGATGAAATAATGATGTCTCAGAGTGCCATCTATCTATAAACGCATATAACATACCATGGTTAACCGTAACATAACTGATATTGCACAAGTCTCTCAGTCTAGATAATTGCATCATATCCTTAAATCATTTCTCATTAGATTGTTGCAGACATCTAATCTTTCGACCACAAATGATGAATTTTAAAACATCACGGTCATGCAAGAGAATAAATCATCATCGAAATACTTAGAATATTATAAAAATAATGATGTTTAAAATAATGAATACTATTGAATTTTACCTCTCCGTCCTATACATGTCTGACAACATGGTTCGGGTATAGAGGCATCTGCGATAAGTATGACAAACCTTCTCCAAACCCCTCGGGTGCTTGAGGTTCCTGCGGAGCCTCGGGTGTCTCGAGTGCCTCTGGTTCCTCAGATGCCTGAGTAAGTGACATCTGTCTCTTACGAGAAGACGGAGGTGGAGATCCATGAGCCTCAGAAGTTGACACCCTCACATCAACCAGGATAGAAACAAGTGCCTGTGATGATCGAGCTTTTTTCCTCCAAATCGATGCATGTTGCACAATTCTTTCGTGCCTCAACCTATCTAGGTTATGAACCACAATACTTGTAAGTAAACCACACAAGTATTATACAAATGAAACATTATAAGATCAAACCAAACATAGCAGACTGAAAAGTTCCGGAGATGCATCTAAGGATTCTGGAAATTAAAACGTTAGAAAATTTTGGAGATGCATCTCCGTTGATTTTTGCAACTCAGAATGACGTTAATGGCAAAAATGTAGTTCATTCTAACATCCAAAAAAATGCATTGATAATTTAAACTACCCATGGGAATGGTCGTTTTCTCATATTAAAGGTAACCATGGATCTCAAGCAATCGTTAAAGTGAGGCACGGTGGTCCGTTTCAAGGAGAAAAACCTTAGAGTCTATTTCAAGTACAAATGACTTCCAAACTTTTGTTTTTCTTATGGTAGAATTGGGAAATAGTTGAAGGATTGTGAGGGTATGTGGGGATCTGGGTGAAGAAGGGTACAAAGATCTTGAAGAACAGGATTTGGCTTTTGGCTTATGGCTTCGAGCGTCCCTACTTCCGAAGTTCACTAAGGAACAGAGGAAGAAATAGTCCAGCTTTGGGAATTGCAGTAAGAGTCTCTTCAATATTTCGTCTAGTTAAAGTAGGTGCGAGAACAAAGAAAAATTCAAAGAGGCTGAAAAGGTTGAGGTTGAACAACAAAAGGGTAAATAAATCTATACGGATGCAAATAATGAATTGATGTATAACAAACCTGTCGTAAATTGCTTAGAGATTGAATCGGTAACTGAATCTTTGGGAGTGGTAGACATCTCAAATAAGGGGAATAAGGATGCTTCTATGATTAAAGGGAAAGTCGGTAAGAGAAAGAAATGGATGAGGCGGAAAGTGGTCAAGAAAGGAGAGCAAGTTCAACCAAAGGCGTTGGAGGTTGAAATTGGAAAAAGACAATTAGTGGAGGTGATGGTAACTGAAGGAACAATTGAAGAATGGGGGAACAATGATAAGAAAATGAAGAACTCAATGGACATGGAAACAAAAACAATGGAACCAGAGGTGGTGTTTGATAACGCGAAAACGTATCGTATTTTTGGCTCCATATGCATTGCTTTTTACTCGATTAACACTTATCATTACACAATATTTTATGTTTATTGTAGGTATTTATCGATTAAAATATTTACCGCAAGAAAAATGGAAAATAGAAAAAAGGAAAGAAAAAGGCAAGAAAGGAGAAGAAAATGAGGTTTTCAAAGAGATAATGGACCACCAAAGCAAATGGGCTTGTGGCGCCCATTATCTAAAGAGTGTGGCGCCAGCCAGATAGGCCCAAGAGGGAGGTGGCGCCCGCCACATAGGCCCAAGAGGGAGGTGGCGCCCGCCACCAACCCTTGAGAAGTGGAAAACGGTTGCTACAATAGTGGCGCTCACCACTCATCATGAAGCTAGGGTTGTGGCAACCGCCACAACCTAGTCTTCCTACCTTTCCTCCACTTTTTTAGCCATGATTTCCACTACTTTTGCTACAAATTAGGAATATGGAAAGGATATAAAAAAGACCTCTCAGACTCGCACGGACACTCTCGCTCTTCTTCATGTTTTCAGTTTACGCTTAATTTTATAAAGCATTATTTTTCTTTTAATTTTCTAGGAAGTTTCTTACCATTGTAAAAGTGATAGTTTCTCCACATCGGGGACTATTACGGTTTATTATTTTTTACGTGTTTGGGATTCAATTGTAAGGATTATTCATTGCCAAAGCCTGCCGGAATTATTTTAATCGAAGATTCAAGATACAGTTCCAGTTCTTAAATTGCAATCCAGGTTTTATTTTGATTACTGTTTTATTTATTTATGCCTTATTGCATGTTTAATTCCCCAATCACCATGTTTGTTACCGGATCCATGTCCGGCTAAACCCTTAGGTATCAGTATGTAAAGATCGTTGAAACGACGAGATTCAATAAATAATTGGTGTTAGTTTTTATAAAACTTATTTTTTCGGTTTTTAGTTTCTTATTTTAATCAAACTGTTTTTCGTACGAGAGTACAAAACAAACTAAGGTTACGGTCAACAAGAACGAGAGTTTGAGATTTTAACTAGATAGCTGAAACTAGGCATTAATCCTAAACACAGCGAGAGCGCTTTAGGATTAATTAGACTTTATTTATATTCAAAATTTACTTTTAAATTCAAAATGAGACCGCGAGAGCCAAGCATTCTAGTTTAGGAGTATGGTCAGAGTCAATAAAAACGAGAGTGTGAGACTAAGTCCTTTCTATAAATAATTTCTACTGAAGAATATTTTAACCAATAAGATTACACCAACTATCTATCGAATCCCCAAAGTTTGAGGTATTACATACCGATATCCCCTATATCCCATATCTTATTTCTATTTACGTTATAGTTATTTCTCTTCATCCCTCCAATCATAGAACAATCATCAGCCTTAGATTTACATAGCAACATTAGACCACGATAAGTTCGATTATTAGTCCTTGTGGGTTCGATAATCTTTAAAACTACGCGATAGGACTGTGCACTTGTAGTCACGATTCACATAGACTTACTAAGTCACGATCAAGTTTTTGACGCCGTTGTCGGTGACTAATTTAGTCGATATCGTAACTCTAGCGTTACCCAGTATAGACTTAGGCAAACAATTCTTTTTCCTTTTCTACATCTGTCGAGTGTATGCCAAGTACTCGCTCTCAAGGCGAGAAATTAAAGCTACAATTAGATGAACCCGAGCGTTATCTTAGATTAGAACGTCGGATACGAGACTTGATACGGGAACATCACATCAAGCTAAATCTTCTTGACCTTAACATTCCTACTTCTGAATCAGTTGTTCAACCAGAGATGGCCGAACAAGTGCAAAACCGTCCTCTTAAGTATTATGCAATCCCTTCACCGGATGAACCTCATAACAACATCGTTGCCCCTACAATCAAAGCCAACAATTTTGAGCTAAAACCCTCACTGTTGTCAGCCATACAGCAAAACTAGTTTTCAGGTAGTCCCACTGAGGACCCGAACCTACACTTGTCAGTATTTTTGTAATACGCAGACACGGTGAAAGCGAATGGTGTCAGCTCAGAAGCTATAAGACTCCGTCTTTTCCCATTTTCATTAAGAGATAGAGCTAGAGCTTGGCTCCAGTCTCTACCATCCAACTCTGTCACTACGTGGAACGAGTTGAAGGAAGTCTTCTTAGCCCGATATTTCCAACCTAGCAAGACGGCTATGCTAAGAGCCCAAATAAATTGGTTTAAACAAAAGGATAATGAATCACTTTTTGAAGCTTGGGAGCGATACAAAGACATGATGAGGCTTTGTCCATATCAAGGTCTAGAAGAATGGCTGATCATTCACACCTTTTATAACAGTCTCTTGTATAATACAAGATTGACAATAGACGCCGTCGTAGGTGGCGCACTGATGGATAAACCATACAACGAGGCCTATCAACTCATCAAAAGTATGGCCCAAAATCATTACCAATGGGGAAGCGAAAGAACCTCTATAGAGAAACCTTAACCGAAGGGCGGCATGTACAAATTAAGCAGTCTTGACCATGTCAACGCCAAGGTAGATGCCCTGACCCAGAAGATAGACAGCTTGACCATAACACCAGCAGCCACCGTGGCTGCCGTAGCACCAAACTGCGAGATATGCGGAGTTCAAGGGCATACTGCCCCAGAATGTTAAATCTTGACAGAAACCTCCACTGACCAGGTGAACTATGCTCAAGGAAACCCTTACTTAAATACCTATAACCCAGGTTGGAAGAACCATCCTAACTTCTCGTACAAAAATAATAATACATTGTATGCACCTAACCAAGCACCTGCTGTACCACCAGGATATCAAAAAGCTGCCACAAATACTCAAAATGCTCATAGGAAATCAAACTTAGAAATAATGATGGAAAACTTTATAGCTACCCAAGCCCAAACAAATAAAGATTTCTTAAATCAAAACATACACACTAGTGAGCAAATCAAGCAGTTAGCAAACAAGGTAGACGCATTAGCCACCCATAACAAAATGTTGGAAACACAAATGTCACAAGTGACTCAACAACAAGCACCTAGTGCTGCTCTGCAGGCATATTTCCTGGACAACCGCAACCAAACCCGGAAGGTCATGCAAATGCTATTATATTACAAAGTGAGATAGAACTAGACGGACCGACCGACCCTAGAACTCAAAACCCATCCATGCATCAAGACCCAGGTGTCATACGGTGAACTGACTTGGGGTGTTTTGCTTTTTATCGCAATGTCGCGGATAGCAAGAGTCGCCACCGACTTTTCTTTTATCCAATAAGGAAAGGTGGAAAAGAACAGAAAAGACCTCAATAGATTTTGGGTTCGGGAGGTACATTATACAAAGGGAAGGTGTTAGCACCCTTTGTATCCATGGTTGTCCATGGGCTCTTAATTGCTAGATCACTTATATTTTTGTCTGAAAAGTGTTCGTGAATTGTTTAAAAAATGTTTCGAAAAGAGAGTTTAGCTTTGTAATGATTCTCGTATGAATGTATACAAAGTATTTATCTCGTTTGATTTTGAAAACGGTTTAGAAAAATGTAACTTGGTAATGATTCTAGTATGAATGTATACCGAGTGGTGATTTTCTAGGATTTGCAAAGTGTGAGGGGTGGGAAATGTTTTAGGTTATGATCCAGCAATTGAGAGTTATACCTTCCTAAGGTCGTTATGAACGTTTCCTATCCTTATGAGGGTAAAACTGTCCTTACTATTGAGAAGTAAGTAATTTTATCCTTTGGATGTAAAAGGGCCATTGTAGGGTCATCGATAGGTCATTGAAGGCAACAGTTGTAAGGATACCTTAGCATTCGAAGGGACGATCATCATTTAACCGTAGGCTACACCGAAGGGTCATCAAGGGACAAAATCGTAATTTCGAAAGCAACATCCGAGGGACCATGATTTATTTTATGATGATTTAACCGAAGGGTCTTTGCTAAGTGTATCCCTACATTCGCGGGACATGACCGTTATACCGTAATACCGTAGGGCAGCAAAGAGAGGTCCAAAATCACATGTTTAAAGGTCATATTTTAAAGTCAATTAGGTGATTAGGATGAATCTCCACATTAAAATTAATACATTAAAATTAATACATTAAAATTAATACATTAAAATTAATTAAGCAATTTAGGGTGGATCTTCATAAGGGTATCCCACAAATAAAATGGAAGGCCTAAACAACACTCTTTTCCTGGGATATGTGAACCTTCACAAAATTCAGCAAACGGGTTAGAATACCAATCAGGGTGCAATCGAGGATTACACCGCAAAAGAAAACACAGCAGCATGAATGTCAGGCAAAACAGTGCATAATTAACATAGAATAGATCAGGTTACGCATAGGACATAACAAATATCAACGGCTGTCCCGTTCGCCTCTGCCTCGCCTAGCGAGGTCCTAGCGAATGCTCGCTACATGCTCGCTTAGCGATGTGCTAGCGAGCGGCTGCGGGTTTTGAATTTCAGAACAGTATGATCTCAGCATGCTGCATGCCTTATTGCATTCAATTACAGAAATAATATGGTCAAACACTCAGGATATTCAGGCGTACTGGAATTCACATGCAAAGTCTAATTACATATCCAAAAATTCAATCATGATGCATTACGTATTTAGAGATTTACAAATTGGAAGCATAAAACAATAATGATACACAAACCTGTTTGCAATGGAATGGTAATGCTGAATTGGCAAGTCACTTTTGGTATCGGGTTGAGTTGGGCGGCGGTAACTTCGGCGCGGATGAGCGGCCGTCAGGGTTTCTTCACTCCGACTTCTCTGGGCTACTCTCCGGGGTTGCTATGCCAGGGTTTCCGGCCGTCTCCGTCTCGGTTTTTCGTTCTCCTTTTCATTACTGAAGTGCTGGTATTTATAATGCTCTTTTTTGTGACCTAATGGGCTCAGAATGAAGCCCGAAATTTTCTGTTGTCTGTCAGCTTCGCTAGGCGAGCGTGTAGCGAACGTGTAGCGAACGTTCGCTAGGCGAGCGTGTAGCGAACAGGCCAGTTTGGGCCATTTTCTGGATTGGGCCATTCGTGAGCTGGGCCTTTGTTCCTTTAAGATCAGTGCCATACAAATGAGTCGGAATACCCTGAAAAATGTCTTAAAATATTAATGGGCAAATTTTGGAGTATGACAGTTGCCCCTGTTCGATATTCTTGAACCGAGAGAGTCATAATGGTATGTACGCCATTCGTGGTCTGGAGGTGGAAGATTATTGAACACTTAGAATGCCCCAAAAATTTGCACTTGTCAAGTAGTTAGTCTTGATGGAGATGGGCTTAAAGATGCCATCTAGGAAGTTTGATGATGAGAGCTTCAGAGTACGTCGTACGTTTAGAAGATATCTGAAGTCATGGGTGTCACTGGGTCATACGCTAGACCGTATAGTGAGTCACTCATTAGGCCGTCGACTTCACTGGGGAGTTAGAATGGGTCATACGCCACTGGGGATAACAGATCAGAATGGATCATACGCTAGATCGTATCTGAGTTGCAGAATGGGCCGTCTGTTAGGTTGTATCTGACGAAAAGTAGTCGTACGCTAGACTACACCTCGGGATGTACCGTACGCTAGGTAGTATCTGAGGAATGAAGATTCGAATGGTTCGTACGCTAGACCATATTGTTGGAGGAGTAATATGCTGGGGATAAAGGATCAGAATGGATCGTACGCTAGATCGTATCTGAGTTGCGGAACGAGCCGTCCGTTAGGCTGTATCGTTACTGGGGGTGAAGGATCAGAATGGATCGTATGCTAGATCGTATCTGAGTTGTAGACTGAGCCGTCCGTTAGGCTGTACCTGATGATGAAGGGGGTAGTCATACGCCAGACTACACTTCAGAATGTACCGTACGCTAGGTAGCATTTGAGGCCTTGAAGGTCCAAATGGGTCGCATGCTAGACCGTATTGGAGTTGTTGAAGGTCGGAATGGATCGTACGTTAGATCGATCTGAGTTGAAAGAGTCATATGTTGAGCTGAATCAGAATGAACCGTACGCTAGGCTATATCTGATAGTATTTGTATATGTTGTATTTGCAGTAAATGTCTGGGATGGGCTTATAGATGCCATCGTTAGGAGGATGTCAGAATGAATGTTGTCATGGAGTGTATCTGAAAGATGTATTTGAATCTGAACGTAATCGATGAAGATGTCCGTCTGAATGGCTCTCTATTTTGACTGTATCAGGAAGATAATTAACCTGAAAAATAAAGTTAGCTTCATGCCATGTCATGATGCATGAGATGTTTTATGCTTTCGAAAATAACTGCGAACGATGTATGCATGCGTATGCTGTGAAATGATGTAATGAATGAATTATGCATCTGAAAAGTTCTTCCAGAGGACTCTACTGGGGAAAACAAATCTCAATCTTCTGGTTGGAGATACTGGTATCGGTGATCCTTTCTTAGCTGGGGATACTTGATTCTGTCTGAGGGTAGAAATATTTAACAGAAGCCTGGCTGGGGGTGGAAGAGATGACCAATTTGTCTAGTAATGCCAATTGCTTTTGGGGAATAACTGGCTTTGCTGGGGAATAGAATTAGCAACGGATTCATTGGAAAGCATGATTAGACCTTCTCCTCGATCCTGAAGCCTAGTAGTAATCGCTATTTCTATTTTATGCACGCATTTTTGGTAAACATCGATCATATCCAAATGCATATATTAATTCGAATTAAATCAATGGACGTTTATGCAAACAAAATAGTGAAAGTAAAACAAGAGCATTTTTTTTGAAACTAAAATTATATTGATTTCGAAAGAGGGCCTATAAACAGGCAATTTGTGTACAAGGAGACAAAAATCCTAGTAAGAGGAAATTGTCAAGAAAACAAAGAGAAAGCTATGCCGAAAACGTCCTATTGACTTTAATTCCACTACTGCCATTATGTCTTCAAGCCTCTCATCTCCTGCTGTCGGATAGAAGTGATTAGCTTGTTCAGTCCTTTGAACTTGGATGAAGCTGTCTGAGAACGGGACATAGTCATACGCTTTAATCCCTAATTTTTGCCTGGACCGCCTTTTCAGGTTTTCAATCCACCAGGATACCCCTTTTTGCCCAAGCCGCCTTTTCAGGTTTTCGACTTGCCGGGTGCACATTTTTTATGTTTATCCCTAATTTTTGCCCGAACCTTTTTGGTTCGCCGGGATGCCCTTACTTTTGCCTAGGTACGTCGACCTAGCAGGTCTCTTTTATGCGTAGTATTTTTTGACTATGTCTGCGTTCACGGGATGCGGGAATTCTTCGCCGTCCATTGTAGTAAGCATCATGGCTCCACCAGAGAATACCTTCTTAACTACAAACGGCCCTTCGTACGTGGGAATCCATTTGCCTCTGGGATCACCTTGTGGTAGAGTGATGCGCTTTATTACCAAATCGCCAATTCGATATACCTGTCTCTTGACTCTTTTGTTAAATGCCTGGGTCATGCGCTTCTGATATATCTGTCCATGACAAACAACCGCAAGCCTCTTCTCATCAATCAAATTTATCTGATCGAGTCGAGTCTGAATCCATTCATCTTCATCTAAGCCCGCCTCTTTCATGATTCTTAGAGAGGGAATCTGAACTTCCACTGGTAAGACGGCTTCCATTCCGTAGACTAAAGAGAAAGGAGTTGCTCCTGTCGAAGTGCGTACTGAAGTGCGATAACCGTGAAGAGCAAACGGTAACATCTCATGCCAGTCTTTGTACGTCACCGTCATCTTTTGTATGATTTTCTTGATATTCTTATTAGCAGCTTCCACGGCGCCGTTCATCTTTGGCCGGTACGGAGAAGAGTTATGGTGTCGTATCTTGAACTGCGTGCAGAGTTCAGTAATCATCTTGTTGTTCAAATTAGTACCATTGTCAGTAATAATTCTTTCAGGAACGCCGTATCGGCAAATGAGATTATTCTTGACGAATCGTGCCACCACATTCTTGGTGACAGAAGCAAATGAGGCTGCCTCTACCCACTTTGTAAAGTAATCAATAGCAACAAGGATGAAACGATGCCCGTTAGAAGCAGTAGGTTTAATCTCCCCAATCATATCAATGCCCCACATTGCAAAGGGCCAAGGTGCGGTCAACACGTTCAATGGAGCAGGAGGTGCATGTACTTTATCCGCATATATCTGGCACTTGTGACAGGTTCTGGAGTGATGGTGGCAATCAGCTTCCATGGTAGACCAATAATACCCTGATCTCAGAATCTTCTTGGCCATCGTATGTCCACTAGAATGAGTCCCAAAAATACCGTCGTGCATATCTCCCATAATCTTTTCAGCTTCCTTTTTATCCACACAGCGAAGCAAAGTCGAATTGTGGTTACGTTTGTATAATACTCCATTACTCAGAAAGAACTTAGCGGAGAACTTCCTCAGGAATTTTTTGTCATTGATGGATGCCCCTTCAGGGTATTCCTGAGCTTCTAAATATCTTTTTACTTCGTGGAACCAAGGTTTCTCTTCCACTTCATCAGTATTAAGCTCATAACAATGTGCTGGTTCATCCAATCGCTCAATGGTGATCATGGGAGCTTCATTGTCCCATCTGACTCTGAACATAGATGACATGGTAGCTAATGCGTCTGCCAACTGATTCTCTTCTCGTGGGATATGTTCGAATGTAATCTCTTCAAAGTATGGGATTAATGTCATCACCCGTTCTCGGTAAGGGATGAGATTCGGATGCTTAGTGTCCCATTCTCCTTTGATCTGACTGATTACTAATGCTGAGTCTCCGTACACACTCAAAAACTTGACCCGCCGGTCTATAGCAGCCTTGAGTCCCAAAATACATGCTTCATACTCAGCCATATTATTGGTACAATGAAAACATAGTCTAGCAGTGAAAGGCGTATGGTAACCCTCGGGAGAAATGATTACCACACCAACACCATTGCCCAATGCATTAGAAGACCCATCGAAAACCATAGTCCATCGGGATCCTAGTTCGGGTCCTTCATCCGGTCCATGTTCTTCATGATTGGTAACAAACATGACATCTTCATCTGGAAACTCAAAATTCATAGATTGGTAATCATCCACCGCTTGATGAGCCAAATGATCAGCTAGCACGCTTCCTTTGATTGCTTTCTGAGTAGTATACTGGATGTCATACTCTGTTAAGATCATCTGCCATCTTGCTATTCTTCCGGAGAGAGCGGGTTTCTCAAATATGTATTTGATGGGATCCATCTTAGAAATCAATAAAGTGGTGTGATTCAACATATACTGTCTCAGTCGGCGAGCAGCCCAGGCCAAAGCACAACAAGTTTTCTCGGGCAGTGAGTATCTTGTTTCACAGTCGGTAAACTTTTTGCTAAGGTAGTATATGGCATGCTCTTTTCGGCCAGACTCGTCATGTTGTCCCAACACACACCCCATTGAATTTTCTAACACGGTCAAGTACATGATTAAAGGTCTTCCTTCAACTGGTGGCATCAGAATGGGAGGTTTTTGAAGATACTCCTTGATTTTGTCGAAAGCTTCTTGACATTCATCATTCCATCTCATCTCTTGATTTTTCCTCAGTAGCTTGAAGAGGGGTTTGCAGGTGGCGGTCAAATGGGAGATAAATCGGGCAATGTAATTCAAGCGTCCCAAGAAACCTCTGACTTCTTTATCTGTACTGGGAACTGGCATTTCTTGAATAGCTCTCACCTTGGCCGGGTCAACCTCAATCCCTTTACCACTGACAATAAAGCCCAGGAGTTTGCCGGACCTTACCCCAAAGGTGCATTTGTTCGGGTTCAACCTCAACTTGTATTTCTTCAACCTCTCGAATAGTTTGTATAAATGATCGAGATGTTCGTCCTCAGTATGAGATCTGGCTATCCTGTCATCCACATATACTTCTATTTCATGATGGATCATATCATGGAACAAAACCACCATAACACGCTGGTACGTTGCCCCTGCATTCTTTAAACCAAATGGCATTACTTTATAACAGAACGTGCCCCATTGCGTCACAAACGTAGTTTTCTCCATGTCCTCAGGCGCCATCTTAATCTGGTTGTAACCTGAGAATCCATCCATGAATGAGAACACCTTGTGTTGAGCGGTGTTATCTACCAGAACATCAATGTGCGGGAGTGGAAAGTCATCCTTGGGACTCGCTTTATTTAGGTCTCGGTAATCTACACACATTCGCACCTTACCATCCTTCTTTGGCACTGGTACCACATTAGCAACCCATTGAGGATAAGAAGTAACAGCCAGAAAACCTGCATCAAATTGTTTCATCACATCGGCTTTGATTTTCTCAGACATTTCAGGACGCATGCGACGAACCTTTTGCTTAACAGGACGACATTCTTCCCTCGTTGGCAGTCGATGCACTACTATATCGGTATCCAGTCCTGGCATATCTTCATAAGACCAAGCAAAAATCTCTACATAGTCATGTAACATCTGAATCAACCTTCTTTTGACACTGTTTTCCAAGCCTGCTCCTATTTTGACTTCTTTCTTGTTTACTTCAGTACCCAGATTTACAGTCTCAACTGACTCCTCGTGTGGCTGTATAGTCCTTTCTTCCTGCAGTAACAGTCTGGCAAGTTCTCCAGGTAATTCACAATCTTCCACACTTCCATCCTCGGCTTGGTAGATCGGATTTTCAAAGTCATAATGAACAGTAGTAGAACTATTGTCAACAGGATCCAGAGTGGGTATGGATCTGCAATTCGTTACGTGAGTGTGTGTAAGAAAACATAGCTCGTTTGGAAGATGACAGAAAAGATAAAGAGCGCAATATTTGAATGCAAAAAGTCCATTGATTTATTGAATATGAATATGCTTATGAAAATGACAAAACCCTTAACAAACTAGCTATTGTGCCCCGGGCATAGACACAACGCTTGGAGAAGTTCAATTGTAAAAAAAACAAAAATTTGCAACACCAAAATAGACAATAACAATTACTCCTGACTAAAGGAAATCGGGATAGTGTCTTCAGCCTTCCAATTATTGAGTCTGTCACCAATTGTTGGGAAAATCCAGCTATCCAGGTCGCAATCGCTGTCAGCGTCTTCTACAGCATTAATTTGACTCTTGGCTACCTTCTCAGAGCTAAACCCCAGGCCAAATTTGTCAGACTTGTACGGTACGTCGATCAATTGACCCCAGCCAGTACGACCACCATCTTCAACCACGGCTTGAGCGTCCTTCAGAGAAATCATAGCAGGAGGAGCACGAATAACCTTGGGTACACAGGAAGTTGGCTTAAGGACAGGATTGGTCGGAGGAACTACCTCAAATGACTGACAAGGAGTCTCAATGAATTCACCATCCATCTCGACGTATCTGAAGGTATGCACACTACTGACAATGTACTCTTCTTCTCCACACACGGTGACAATTTTGCCCTTTGTGGGATACCTCAACTTTTGATGGAGAGACGAGGCTACAGCGCCTGCCCCATGAATCCAAGGGCGTCCCAGTAAGCAGGAATAGGCAGGACGAATGTTCATTACATGGAAGGTAGTGTTAAAGACTTGAGGTCCTATCTTGATAGGAAGGACTACTTCGCCATGGACAACACTCTTCGCACCATCGTAAGCACGTACCACAATGTCACTAGGTTTTAGTTCAATGCTTTTACAATCCAGCTTATCCAGCACAGCTGTCGGCAGCACATTCAAGGAAGAGCCATTATCGATCAACACATGAGACAAAGTGATTCCCCTACACTCAATGGAGATATGCAGGGCTTTATTGTGATTCTTTCCCGCTGGTGTCAGGTCAGCATCGGAAAAGCCTAGGCCATTGTCAACAGCCAAGTGAGCAACATAATTTTCGAACTGATCGACAGATGTTTCCTGAGGCACATGAGCAGTCTTCAAGAATTTTATCAATGCATTGGCATGAGATTCAGAAGATAACAGCAAGGATAACATCGAGATCTTAGACGGGGTATGCCCCAACTGTTCTACAACATCAAAATCACTCTTGCGAATGATTTTCAGCACTTCTTCCATTTCTTGTTTGGCAACATCTTCGGGAGTAACTTCGACCGGTGTCTCTGACTGAGAATGATTGACTGGTTCCTTTCCTCGAGTTTCAAGGACAGGGGGTGAGATTTCTGGAGAGAAGATCCTTCCGCTTCGAGTGATTTTACTAGTCCCAACAATGCCACTAGTGTTAGCAGCATTATCCACTTGCTTCACGCCATGGACGTAAACATCACCGCCATAATTCCACGGAATAGCTTTGCTTGAGGAATACGGGATCGGGCCAGGTGCAGTGATGATTAGGGGAGCAATCCTGGGCTCAGCAGTAATCTTCACAGGCGCCCTGGTAGCGGTAATCTTCACTGGAACTTTGGACCTAGCAATCACAGATATTTCTTCAATAGGGTTTTCCGCCTTAGGAATCCTTTCGAAGAGAACTGTACGATCGTCCATCATCCGTTGAATACCATTCTTCAATTTCAAACAGTCCTCGGGCCGGAGTATGCAGAGATTGCAATCTTCAGCACAACCTGGAAATAAACCAGCTTGCAATAAATTCCTCTTTATGATCGGGAGAGGAGATGTTAAGTCTGCCACATTGGAAATGTGAGAATCGTCATCCATAGCATTAACAGTCTTGTCATGGTTAGGCATAGGAGCAGTGATGACATTAGGAGTCTCCGGAGGCTCAAACTCAATTTCTCCAGCTTCGATCATATCCTGAATCTTATTCTTCAATGACCAGCAATCGTTTGTATCATGCCCGGGGCTATCGGAGTGATATGCACACCTGGCATTGGGATTATAACGAGAAGAGGTAGTGTTGGGATTTGTAGGAGGATCTCTAAGGGTGATCAAATTTGCCTTTAGCATTCCCTGCAGTGCCTGTGCCAAGGTCATATTGATCCTGGTGAACTGCCTTCTTGGCCTGTCTTGTTTGGGCTGGAAGTTTTGAGATGGTGGTGCTGCAATCGTAACTGCTCCAATGTCGTGGTCACGGTTTTTCTTGTTACGACCCTTTTGACCGTACACAGCATTTGATTCATTCCTCCCCTGATAGGACCTTTTGGTGCTTGCAGAGGTAGCCGCCTGTATCTTTCCACTTCGGATGCCGCTTTCAACATGTTCACCTGTTAATATAAGTTCAGTGAAACCCGATGAAGAACTTCCCAGTAGATGGCTGTAGAATGGGCCGGTCAGTGTGCCCATGAACATGTCCACCAATTCTCTGTCAGTCATAGGGGGTTTGACTCTGCCAGCCAAATCTCTCCACTTTTGAGCATATTCTTTAAAGCTTTCTTTAGGTCCCATAGTCATATTCTGCAACTGTAGTCGGGTAGGTGCTAGTTCAGAGTTATACTGGTACTGTTTATAGAAAGCTGTTGCTAAATCAGTCCAGGTGCGGATGTCAGAGCTCTCGAGTTGATAATACCATTCCAACTGTGTGCCAGACAGGCTCTCTTGGAAGAAATGGATCCATAGCTTCCTGTCAGTGGTATGCGGCTGAATCTTTCTCACATAAGCTCTCAGATGCATCTGAGGACAAGACGCACCATCGTACTTAGTGAAAGTGGGGATTTTGAATTTGCGAGGAATGGTCACATCGGAGACCAGACCCAAACTCTCGAAATCCAGACCGGGCGCCTTCTGACCCTCCATAGCTAGCATACGTTCTTCCAGCAACTTGTACTTATCATCTCTTGGAGAGTACTGTTCATTTTCATAATCTTCATCGTCGTCCTCAGGGTTGAAGAGATCGACATTCTCCTCTTCTGAATCATTCTCTATCTCCTCTTCTGGACCATTCGGGATCCCAAACTTGACTCCCGCGGCCTGTCCTTTACGCCTTCTTCCCGGGTTAATGAAACTCACAGCTTTCTTGTCTTTCTTCTTTTCGAGCAAAAGAGCCTTCAGTTCCTCCTGCCCCTTGGATAAGCTTAGCATCATCTCCTTGAATTGAGCATTCTGAGTCTGGAGATCTTTGACAGTTTGTTCGAGATCCATTTTTCTGTTTGCAATGAAGACCGTGAGAACATTGAACTTGTAGAATACCTGTTATGCAGTGTTATGTTATGTTATGCAATGCATGAAATATTTTCAAGGACCTTTGGAATTTAACTTTGCGTAAATCACCAACAAGAGAGAAATGTTTATTGCTAATTTCTTTGATCAATGTTCATTACAAAAGGAATAATAATAAAAATACAATGAAAGCTCAAGTCTCCCAGGGGCGGCTTCTTTTTGGGCGAAGATACGCATTGAGTCTTCGTTCCTCATTAAGCTGACTGGTAAGTTCTAACACTTTCTTCCTTTCTGCGACGAACTGAGTCTCGAAAGTATCCCTTTCTTCTCTCAACTGGATCCAGGATCTCTTTAGTTCCTCAACATTGGTAGGCATATCTGGATAAGGAATGATCTGAGGAGCACCTCCTTCAGCTTCAGGTTCGACAATCTGAGGTCCGATTGCAAGATATGGCATGACAAGTTCACGAGCTCTGGCGCGTACCCATCTGAGATAAGGTTCCATAGGAATAGAATTTTTCTGTCCTAACGTACCTCTCTTCACCATGCCCCAAGCTCGTACAAATCTTTGACGGAGGCCTTGGGAATCGTTGTCATAGTCGAACATGATGCCTTCGATGATCATTTCATGTGGACCATCTCTTCGAGCACAACCAAACTGTCGCAGAGCTAAAGCAGGATTATAGGTAATACCTCCTCTTATTCCTAGGAGTGGTACATTAGGGAACTCGCCACAACGGTCAATGATGGTGACATTTTCCTTGAACTGAGGACACCAACAGATGTCTGGGTGGGAGAGCGACATTATCCTTTGAGACCATTTCAAATTCTGCTCGTTCTTCAAGACCGATTGAGGAAGGTGCGAAATAAACCACCTAGACAACAAAGGTATGCAGCACATGAGAGTCCCTTGCTTCTTCATGGTACGAGTGTGGAGGGAATGCAAAATGTCTCCCAGCAAGGTAGGTACAGGGTTATGAGTGAGAAATATCTTAATAGCATTCATGTCTATGAATTGGTCTGGATTAGGGAATAACACCAAGCCATAGATTAGCAATGCCAGGATGTCTTCGAAAGCACGGACATTCATAACTTTTAAGAATTCTCGGGCCTTATTGGTCAGGAATTTGGCAAGTAAACCCTTAACTCCACTCCTTGTTACCCAATTAGCTTCAATGTCGGACTTCGTCATGTGTAAAGCTGCGGCAACTTCTTCAGACTTCGGAACCTTTTCTAAACCACTGAACGGTAGTTGATCAAGGATAGGTATCCCAAGCAGTCTGGAGAATTCTTCCAGTGTAGGTACCAACTGATAATCTGGGAATGTGAAGCAATGATGTTTAGGGTCGAAGAACTGGAATAAAACTCTCATCATATCTTCTTTGAAACCAGTGGTAACCAAATTGAGGAGAGAACCGTGTTTCTTGATGAACTGCGCATGATCGGAAAGTTCTGACACTAAGTTCTTGAGTTGAGGAGAGATTGCTACAAGATTAATCCGGATGGTCTTCCTGGGAGCCATAGCTTCACAAAACAGAGCAAAGTTAAATCCCTAAGTCCTTGAAATGGTTAGTACAATGTTATGATGTCATGATGTTATGATGTTATGATGTTATGAGGTTAAATAAATAACAAGCACAAGCAAGTCACACAACCATCATTCCTAGGTTTTAAGGCTTGCATGAGTTCCATAGGTAAGTACCCTCCCCACTGAAGTTTAGTTGGTTCAACCTGTCCTAGAATAGTAACCGGGTTCTAAAAGGATCTCAAATCACCGACCTTCCTTTAAGTCCACTTCAGTGCAACACCAAGTGGTTGACCGAAGCTTCCCTAAAGTCCAATCTCAAAGAGTGTAGTATCGAGTCTCAACCAACCCCAGTCGGAACCGAAGTCAGTTATCTCACTACTTTGTAATGGCCAGGATGAGTCAATTAGGGTTCTAAAGGTCTGGTTAATGCTTTAATGACACCGCGCGGAAGCCAAATTTTTCCTCAAGTGAACATGAGGAACATCAGGACATCCAAAGTATCACATTAACCGTAGCCATCATTTTAACCATTCCAGTATACGCCGGATAGTCGCGATGATCTATTGCTACTTACCTAAGGTACACTAGATCCGGGTGTAGGATCTTTCACTCAAAAATACCCAAGCAATCCCTTAAAAGTAAATCAGACAATTTGGAATAAGTGATCTTGTTTTTAAGGTAACCTCTCTTTTTAAAGTGTCCCCAGCAGAGTCGCCAGTTCTGTCATACGGTGAACTGACTTGGGGTGTTTTGCTTTTTATCGCAATGTCGCGGATAGCAAGAGTCGCCACCGACTTTTCTTTTATCCAATAAGGAAAGGTGGAAAAGAACAGGAAAGACCTCAATAGATTTTGGGTTCGGGAGGTACATTATACAAAGGGAAGGTGTTAGCACCCTTTGTATCCATGGTTGTCCATGGGCTCTTAATTGCTAGATCACTTATATTTTTGTCTGAAAAGTGTTCGTGAATTGTTTAAAAAATGTTTCGAAAAGAGAGTTTAGCTTTGTAATGATTCTCGTATGAATGTATACAAAGTATTTATCTCGTTTGATTTTGAAAACGGTTTAGAAAAATGTAACTTGGTAATGATTCTAGTATGAATGTATACCGAGTGGTGATTTTCTAGGATTTGCAAAGTGTGAGGGGTGGGAAATGTTTTAGGTTATGATCCAGCAATTGAGAGTTATACCTTCCTAAGGTCGTTATGAACGTTTCCTATCCTTATGAGGGTAAAACTGTCCTTACTATTGAGAAGTAAGTAATTTTATCCTTTGGATGTAAAAGGGCCATTGTAGGGTCATCGATAGGTCATTGAAGGCAACAGTTGTAAGGATACCTTAGCATTCGAAGGGACGATCATCATTTAACCGTAGGCTACACCGAAGGGTCATCGAGAGACAAAATCGTAATTTCGAAAGCAACATCCGAGGGACCATGATTTATTTTATGATGATTTAACCGAAGGGTCTTTGCTAAGTGTATCCCTACATTCGCGGGACATGACCGTTATACCGTAATACCGTAGGGCAGCAAAGAGAGGTCCAAAATCACATGTTTAAAGGTCATATTTTAAAGTCAATTAGGTGATTAGGATGAATCTCCACATTAAAATCAATACATTAAAATTAATACATTAAAATTAATACATTAAAATTAATACATTAAAATTAATTAAGCAATTTAGGGTGGATCTTCATAAGGGTATCCCACAAATAAAGTGGAAGGCCTAAACAACACTCTTTTCCTGGGATATGTGAACCTTCACAAAATTCAGCAAACGGGTTAGAATACCAATCAGGGTGCAATCGAGGATTACACCGCAAAAGAAAACACAGCAGCATGAATGTCAGGCAAAACAGTGCATAATTAACATAGAATAGATCAGGTTACGCATAGGACATAACAAATATCAACGGCTGTCCCGTTCGCCTCTGCCTCGCCTAGCGAGGTCCTAGCGAATGCTCGCTACATGCTCGCTTAGCGATGTGCTAGCGAGCGGCTGCGGGTTTTGAATTTCAGAACAGTATGATCTCAGCATGCTGCATGCCTTATTGCATTCAATTACAGAAATAATATGGTCAAACACTCAGGATATTCAGGCGTACTGGAATTCACAGGCAAAGTCTAATTACATATCCAAAAATTCAATCATGATGCATTACGTATTTAGAGATTTACAAATTGGAAGCATAAAACAATAATGATACACAAACCTGTTTGCAATGGAATGGTAATGCTGAATTGGCAAGTCACTTTTGGTATCGGGTTGAGTTGGGCGGCGGTAACTTCGGCGCGGATGAGCGGCCGTCAGGGTTTCTTCACTCCGACTTCTCTGGGCTACTCTCCGGGGTTGCTATGCCAGGGTTTCCGGCCGTCTCCGTCTCGGTTTTTCGTTCTCCTTTTCATTACTGAAGTGCTGGTATTTATAATGCTCTTTTTTGTGACCTAATGGGCTCAGAATGAAGCCCGAAATTTTCTGTTGTCTGTCAGCTTCGCTAGGCGAGCGTGTAGCGAACGTGTAGCGAACGTTCGCTAGGCGAGCGTGTAGCGAACAGGCCAGTTTGGGCCATTTTCTGGATTGGGCCATTCGTGAGCTGGGCCTTTGTTCCTTTAAGATCAGTGTCATACAAATGAGTCGGAATGCCCTGAAAAATGTCTTAAAATATTAATGGGCAAATTTTGGGGTATGACACCAGGTAAGGTAACTGAGAAGGAAGACGAACAAGAGGAAGATAAAAACGAAGAGGCCGTAGAGAAAGAAGAACCTTATGTGCCTCCACCACTGTATAAACCCCTTATCCCTTATCCTCAAAGACTTGTTAAATCTAAAAGTGTAGGGCAATTTAAAAAATTTGTAGAGCTTCTAAAACAATTGAATATCACAATACCCTTTACGGAAGCCATAACTCAAATGCCATCATATGCTAAGTTTCTCAAAGAAATCTTATCTAACAAGAAGAAGATAGAGGATACCGAAACTGTTACACTTACTGCTGAGTGTAGCGCCATAATACAAAATAATATGCCTCATAAGCTGAAAGACCCATGTAGTTTCTCCATACCCTGTGTAATCGGAAAGTTTGTCATCGACAAAGCTTTATGTGACTTAGGAGCCAATATTAGTTTAATGCCCTTGTCCATATGCGAAAGGCTAAAAATGGGAGAACTAAGACCTACGAGGATGTCCGTGCAACTTACAGACCGTTCTGTTAAATTTCCCGTAGGTATGCTAGAAAACGTTCTGGTGCGCATAGGACAATTCTATATTCCTACTGATTTTATAATCATGGATATAAAAGAGGATTCCAACATCCCTATCATATTAGGAAGACCATTCCTAGCCACAACCGGAGCTATCATAGATGTTAAAAGAGGCAAGCTAACCTTCGAAGTTGGTGAGGAAAAGGTCGAATTCATTTTGACGCAATTCCTAAAGACACCAGCTATAGACGATACCTATTGTCTACTAGATGTCATCGACGAATGAATAAGAGAAATGGAGAATGAACAAACATCATACTCCGAAATACTGAAAATTCCAAGGCCTCCTACTTTTGAAGACTAAAATCTAAGTAAGGAATACCAAGATGACAGCCTAAGCGAATGCCTAGCACTAACGCCCGATCATATGCCTTGCCCAAAGAAACCAGCCCTAGAACTTAAGATGTTACCCAAAAATCTAAGGTACGAATTCCTAGACACTGAACTTGAACGACCTGTAATAGTAAATGCAGACTTAGGACAGATAGAGATCGAAAAGCTTCTACACGTTTTAAGAAAATACCCAACCGCTTTAGGCTACAATATCTCAGATCTAAAAGGAATAAGCCATTCCATATGCATGCATCGCATAATGCTAGAGGAAGATAGTAAGACCTCTAGAGAACACCAAAGAAGGATAAATCTCATTTTGAGTGATGTAGTAAAGAAAGAAGTGCAAAAGTTGTTAGAAATAGGTATCATCTACCCGATATCCGATAGTCAATGGGTCAGCCCAGTACATGTCGTACCAAAGAAGGGAGGCGTCACAGTTGTTAAAAATGAAAAAGGAGAATCTATAGCACAAAGAGTGGTTACTAGAAGTAGAATGTGTATTAATTATAGAAAATTAAACAAAGCCACTCGAAAGGATCATTTTCCTTTACCGTTTATTGATCAAATGCTTGAAAGATCGGATAAGCATTCTCACTTCTGCTACCTAGACGGTTATTCGGGATTTTTCCAAATTCCTATTCATCCCGACGACCAAGAGAAAACGACCTTCATATGCTCCTATGGTACATTCGCCTACCGACGAATGCCATTCGAACTGTGTAACGCTCCCGCAACATTCCAAAGATGCATGATGTCAATTTTTGCTGATTTCATAGATGACATCATGGAAGTCTTCATGGACGATTTCTCTGTATGCGGACAAGGCTGCTTATTGAATCTTGAAATGGTACTAAAAAGATACGTAAAAGTGAACCTAGTGTTAAACTGGGAAAAATGCCATTTCATGGTCCGACAAGGAATCGTGCTCGGACACATAGTATCCAACAAGGGGATTGAAGTCGACAAGGCCAAAATAGAAGTTATAGAAAACCTCCAGCCTCGGAAAACCGTAAGAGAAATACGAAGCTTCTTAGGACACGCCTGTTTCTATCGGGGATTCATTAAAGATTTCTCAAAAATCACCAAACCACGGACTGGCTTATTAATGAAAGACGCTGAATTCATCTTTGACGACAAATGCCTAGCGGCGTTTGAACAACTGAAAACAACTCTTATTACCGCACCTATTATGCAACCACCCGATTGGAGATTACCTTTTGAAATCATGTGTGACGCTAGTGACTATGCTGTAGGCGCAGTCTTAGGACAAAGAAGGGATAAGAAACTTCATGCAATATACTATGCAAGTAGAACCCTAGACCTGCACAAATGAACTATGCCACCACAGAAAAGGAACTTTTAGCCGTAGTGTTCGCTCTGGATAAATTCCGTTCCTACCTAGTAGGAGCAAAGATAATTATCTATATCGATCATGCTGCAATTAGATACTTGTTAAACAAAAAAGTGGATCTTACTATTACAAGAGTTTGACCTAGAAATCAAGGATAAAAGAGGTACTGAAAACGTTGTAGTCGATCACTTGTCAAGAATGGAAGGTATTGAACCCGAACGAGTGCCTATAAACGATGATTTTCCGTACGAAAGACTCATAGCCCAATTGGAAAGCAATACAACTAAAAATGCGTTAACCCATAAGGATACTAAAACAAACGAAGTAGTGGAAGAAATTTACACCCAAACCATATTACCATGGTACGCTGACTTCGTCAACTACTTAGCAGCTAGGGTGCTTCCTCCAGACTCGACGTACCAACAAAAGAAAAAATTCTTCCACGATCTTAAACACTACTATTGGGATGAGCCTCTACTTTTTAAGAGAGGCGCCGACGACATTTTCCGTCGATGTGTCCCAGAAGATGAGGTAGAAAACGTAATTTCCCACTGTCATTCTGCTTCTTATGGAGGACATGCAAGCACCTCGAAGACTTACGTTAAGATCTTGCAAGGTGACCTCTTTTGGCCTACTCTGTGGAAAGATGTCCACATCGCGATCACAAATTACAACCGGTGTCAATGCACTGGCAGCATATCTAGACGCGACGAGATGCCGCTTAAAGGCACTTTGGAAGTAGAAGTCTTCGATGTTTGGGGAATCGATTTTATGGGACCTTTCCCATCTTCTTTTGGTAACAAGTATATCCTTGTTGTGGTCGATTACGTATCAAATTGGATTAAGGCCATAACCTCTCCAACGAACGACACACTAGTGGTAATTAGACTCTTTAAGCGAATAATCTTCCCTAGATTTGGAGTGTTGAGATTTTTCATCAGCGATGGTGGCCCCCATTTTATTTCAAGAATTTTTGAAAAGCTATTACTAAAATATGGAGTCTGACATCGTGTAGCAACACCCTACCACCCACAGACGAGTGGGCAAGTAGAAGTCTCAAACCGAGAAATTAAACGAATCTTAGAAAAGACAGTTGCCACCTCTAGGAAAGATTGGTCCTCAAAATTACCAGAAGCCCTATGCGCATATAGGACAGCTTATAAGACCTCAATAGGAACCACGCCATTTAAGCTAGTTTATGGAAAATCATGTCACATACCGGTAGAATTAGAACATAAAGCATATTGGGCCATGCAGGCCATTGTCAATGCGAAGCGAGTCCCAATTATTTTTGGAGGTTTAATAACCTCCAAAGCCAGAGTCCTAGGACTCGAAGAAAAATTCTCCAGGCTAACCCCGCTCCCGCATCGTGCCATTGACATTGACATGGCAAGGAGCATGAAACTAGTAAAACGAAGGAGTGGCGGTAAATTTAATTTAATAATTGCTAATAATGTGTTACAAGAATTTATCCTCCCAAATACAAATCGCAGAGATGTGCGCAACCCGGGTAATTATTATTATACTAATAATCTGGTGCCTAACCAAGTCCCCCCCACATACCTGAGAATGTAGCTGCTGGCGGGGACACCGATGAGGATCACATTCTAGAGCAAACTGCTCCCGCTACTGACCCGCACACCACACACACGTCATTTGAAAATGTTGCAGGTACATCTTCCAGTCAACGACCAAGAAGAAATGTGGCACCAGCCACTCTTGATGAGATCTATGCTGAATTGTTGCGGCGTAGAGAATTAGACGCTCAACGAGACCTACAGATCCAAATCATGGGAGCTCAGCAAATGGAAATGATGCAAATCCTTTTCCAAATGCAGCATGATCAACACAACTATGCTCTCAGGACCAAACAGAACATGTCTGGCTTGATCGATGAAATGAAAACACTGACAATGCAAGTGGAAGATCTCCAGAACTATACACCACCTCACCAGCCAGGAAACGGTGGACGTCCATGTACACGTGGCAGAAGGCGTCAGTAGCAGAATAACCAGGTTCTACCTTTCTTTCCTATCTTATGTCGTTGCATTGAGGACAATGCAAGATTTAAGTATGGGGGAGGAAGCTTTACCGCTTTTTATTTACCGTTTTCTAGTTAGATTTAAATTTTTGTTATTTTATAATTTTTGGTTATTTTAATTTTTGTTAAAGTGTCAATCGAGTTAAATATCAATGTGATGTCGAGTCTTTATGCGTGGTTTTCGTTATTTACTAATTCTCCTATTTTACTTAAGCCATGCAAAAATTTTGCAAAAATCTAGACTTAGAGATACAATGCATCTTTTGAAAATTCTGAACTATAAATCAAACTGAGGTTGAATCGTAGAGATTTGGAAAAGCTTTATAAGATTGGTATCGCTTTAACACCTTAAATATCCCGAGTATAAGATCGATTTGAGTACTTGTTATGCCATAGCCTTAAATTCTATCCTTTAATATTTCCTTAAGTAGTTTATCTAGCAGTCGACACCATCCTAAGCATACACTACGCAAGAAGTCGATGCAAATAAGTGTATGATTTCAGGCTTAAAAGAAGAAAAGATTACAAAATGTATGAAAAACGTTGTTCCCTCAAAGTTAGGTGATCCTCACCCGTTCATTTAGCCCAACGGTATAACCATCTTCAAATGTTATTTGAGCCAAAGTGCGAAAAAGAAAGAAAGAAATAATGATGAGATCATAGTCACTAACAGACTATCTTGCTATGAATGTGAAAGGATAACGGACTTAATGTGATTGCACTAGAATGAAAAAGGATAAAAAGAAGGTTTAGTAAGGTAGGCTTAGGCATGACAACATGATTTGGATTGGTTTGTATAGGAGGGAGACTTATGGTTGCAACATTGCGACTATGTGTTCTAACGATACCCTTAGTGTGCAAGTAAGTACCTGTTAATACAATTTGGAACCAAAGTAAAGTTTATAGACTAGAATAAGTATCCGAATGCAATTGTGTTTTCTATGAGTCTTGATAATATATGCTGTAAGTATTTTACAAAACTTTTTATGTACGCGGCATTTCCTTGAGGACAAGCAAAGGTTTAAGTATGGGGGAGTTTGATAACGCGAAAACGTATCGTATTTTTGGCTCCATATGCATTGCTTTTTACTCGATTAACACTTATTATTATACAATATTTTATGTTTATTGCAGGTATTTATAGATTAAAAGGTTTACCGCAAAAAAAATGGAAAATAGTAAAAAGGAAAGAAAAAGGCAAGAAAAAAAGAAGAAAATGAGGTTTCCAAAGGGATAATGGGCCACCAAAGCAAATGGGCTTGTGGCGCCCATTATCCAAAGAGTGTGGCGCCCGCCACATAGGCCCAAGAGGGAGGTGGCGCCTGCCACCAATCCTTGAGAAGTGGAAAACGGTTGCTACAAGAGTGGCGCTCACCACTCATCATGAAGCTAGGGTTGTGGAAACTGCCACAACCTAGTCTTCCTACCTTTCCTCCACTTTTTTAGCCACGATTTCCACTACTTTTGCTACAAATGAGGAATATGGAAAGGATATAAAAAGACCTCTCAGACTCGCACGGACACTCTCGCTCTTCTTCCAGTTTTCAATTTACGCTTAATTTTATTCAACACTATTTTTCTTTTAGTTTTCTAGGCAGTTTCTTACCATTGTAAAAGTGATAGTTTCTCCATATCGGGGACTATTACGGTTTATTATTTTTTACGCATTTGGGATTCAATTGTAAGGATTATTCATTGCCAAAGCCTGCTGGAATTATTTTAATCGAAGATTCAAGATTCAGTTCTAGTTCTTAAATTGCAATCCAGGTTTTATTTTGATTACTGTTTTATTTATTTATGCCTTATTGCATGTTTAATTCCCCAATCACCATGTGTGTTACCGGATCCATGTATGGCTAAACCCTTAGGTATCGGTACGTAAAGAATGTCGAAACGACGGGATTCAATAAATAATTGGTGTTAGTTTTTATAAAACTTATTTTTCTGGTTTTTAGTTTCTTATTTTAATCAAACTGTTTTTCGTACGAGATTACAAAACAAACTAAGGTTACAATCAATAAGAACGAGAGTTTGAGATTTTAACTAGATAGCTGAAACTAGGCATTAATCCTAAACATAGCGAGAGCGCTTTAGGATTAATTAGACTTTATTTATATTCAAAAATTACTTTTAAATTCAAAATGACACCGCGAGAGCCAAGCATTCTGGTTTAGGAGTATGGTCAGAGTCAATAAAAACGAGAGTGTGAGACTAAGTCCTTTCTATAAATAATTTCTACTGAAGAATATTTTAACCAATAAGATTACACCAATTATCTATCGAATCCCCGAAGTTTGAGGTATTACATACCGATATCCCCTATATTCGATATCTTATTTCTATTTACGTTATAGTTATTTCTCTTCATCCCTCCAATCATAGAACAATCATCAACCTTAGATTTACATAGCAACATTAGACCATGATACGTTTGATTATTAGTCCTTGTGGGTTCGATAATCTTTAAAACTACGCTATAGGACTGTGCACTTGCAGTCACGATTCACATAGACTTACTAAGTCGAGATCAGTGTTGGAGGTCCAACACCGCCTACAACAATGAAGATCATCAGTTGGAACTATAGGGGGTTAGGAAGTCCTCATGCAGTTCGAGCCTTGTTAAGACTCCTCCATTTGGAAAACCCTTATATGGTTTTACTTATAGAAAGTCGCCTGAAAGAGGATGAAGTTCTGAGTATTAGAATACAATTTGGTTTTGATTTTTGTCAGGTGGTGGAGTGTAACGGTACTGGTAAAAAAAGAGTGGGTGGGGGTTGATCTTGTTCTGGAAGGTTAAATATCATATTGATATTCTCTCTTTCTCTATAAACAACATCAGTGGTTTGATAAGAGGAGATAATGGGGTGTAAGATCGGTTCTTTAATGGGGTTTGTAGCTTCCCGGATAAGGTTAACAAGAGGAGGACCTGAATTCTTGTCTAGGAGATGGTTAGGAGGGGAGGAGACCAAGCTGTCTGTTTCGGGGATTTTAACGACATCGTAGCTGAGCATGAGAAGATCGGTGTTGTGAATAGAACTTCATATCTATTTTCGAGGGGTGCCAAACTCTGGAGTTATGTGGCCTAATTGATCTAGGGTTTGAAGGTTACCCATTCACATGGTGTAACGAGAGACAAAATTATGAAAATATCCAATGTAGGCTTGATCGAGTGGTGGCTTCTGCCAGCTCCATTCAAAGGTTTGACCCTGTCAAATTCAAGCATCTCTCTTGTCATGGTTCTGATCATGCTGCTATTGGAATTTTCTTTGAAGCAAATACTGAGGAACCTAATAAAAAACATAAACACATATTCAGGTTCAAAAAGGTTTGGTTGAAGGACCCTAAATGTGAAGCTTTGATTGAGAAATTATGGAATGGTGCAAGATTTCAAGGACACCTCCGAATCCAAGCGATGCACGGGGTTGATGAGTATTTTAAGGAGTATAAATTTGGGAGGGTGTCTAAGGAGCTGACCAGATTGAAGGATTTACTGAAGGAGGATTCCAGATGTGAGGCTAGTGCTAAGGAAATCAAGACCCTTAAAACAATCGAGAACCAACACAGCAAGCTCATGAAGTTTGAGGAAATCATATGAAGACAAAAAAGTAGGGTTGTTGGGCTGAATCATGGAGACCATAACACCAATTTTTCCATGGAAAAGAGTAACAAAGAAGGATGGCCAATTCAATTAAAAAGCTCAAAGATGACCACAAATATTGGTGGAAATGTCATGATAAGTGTGATAGACTGCTTGTCAAACATTTCTCTTAGGTGTTCTCAACTTCTCACCCGCAACAAATAGAAGAAAATTGTGAGTCTGTTAAAGGTAACTTGTTCCTTGATTATATAAAGTGGTGTGAGGAGAAATTTTATGCCCTTGAGGTTAAGGAAGCCCTTTTCCAAATGCATCCACTGAAAGCTCCAGGTCCGGATGGACTCCCCGTTTTGTTCTACCAGAAGTTTTGACATATAATGGGTTTAGATGTTACCAGATTGGTGTTGGACATTCTCAACAATAACAAAGATCCTGGTTCCCTAAATTCTACCTTTATTGTTCTGATTCCAAAGCGTAAGAATCCTTCTTCCCCAAAGGAGTTTTGTCTTATTAGCCTCTATAACATGATCATGAACGTTGTGATGAAAACTATTGCAAATAGGCTAAAGCAATTTCTCCTGGAGGTGATCGATGAGGAACAAAATGCTTTTGTTCATGGAAGACTATTTACTGACAATGCCATTATAATGTTGGAATGTTTTCACTAGCTTAAGAAGAAAACTAAAGGAAAGAAAGAAGTCATGGTGCTTAAATTGGACATGTCGAAGGCTTATGATAGTTTGGAGTGGGACTTTGTTGTGGCTACTTTATGTCATGGTGGATTTTAATCACATATGTATCTCTTCATTCTCATATTAAATCCTCTTCAACGATCAAGCAAGCAAGAATTTAATTCTTGAGAAGGGCCTCCGCCAAGGGGACCCTATCTCACCCTAATTGTTTATTTTGTGTGCTAATGTTTTTTCAAGGATGCTTAAGGGAGAAGTCCTAAAGGGAGGTACTCACGACATTAAGGTTGCCAAACAAGCTCTTGTCATTTCTCATCTTTTTTTCGCGGATGACAGCTTAATGTTTGCAAGGGATAATGTTCTAGAAGAGAGAAGTATCCTGGTTATCCTACAAAGATATCAAGTTTCCTTGGTTCAGATTGTGAATTGGGATAAATCAGAAGCCTCTTTTAGTCGTAATATGGAAGAGAATGTCAAAAGTTCCATTTATCGAGACATGGGTGTTAAGATGGTTACGAGTCATGCTAAGTATCTAGGATTTCCGGTTATCTTTGGGAGGTCTAAGAAGGATGTTTTTTTTGCCATGGTTAAGGAAATAGTGTGGAAGAATATCAAGGGTTGGAAGGAGAAGTTTCTATCGAGGGCGGGTAAGGAGGTGCTTATCAAAGAGGTAGTGCAAGTTATCCCTAGTTATGTCATGAGTTATTACAAACTCCCAGAAAGTTGTTGGCAAGAGATTGAAGCCATGATTTCTAAGTTTTTATGGGAGCGAATGAAGGCAAAATAAAGATTCATTGGTTAAGTTGGGATAAGCTAGCTTGTGCTAAGGAGGAATGAGGTCTGAGGTTCCGCGAAATTAGTGATTTCAACATAAGCTTGCTTGAGAAACATTATTGGAGACTCCTCAATGATGTAAATTCACTACTTGGTAGGGTTTTGAAGGGTAGGTACTACCCTCGTAGCTCCATTTTAGAAGCCACTTCAGGATACAATCCAAGCTATGTTTGGAGAAGTATTCTTAGTGCAAGGGATTTGGTGGAAAGTGATACCAGATGGAGGATTGTAATGGCGATAAGGTGAGAATTTGGGGTGGAAATTGGTTGCCTGATTGTCCTGGTTTCAAGTTGTTCAATTCATCTGAAGCTCCTGACAATGAGGCGCAAGTTTATGATCTCATTGATAATGACCTTGGGATGTGGAATATTGACAAAGTCCATGCCTGTTTCAACCATATGGAGGCTAACTAGTTTTTGAACATTCCCTTTTCGAGAAGGTTACCGGATGACAAACAAATTTGGAATCACAAAAAGGATGGTGAATATACTATGAGGTATTCTTATCATCTACTTTAACAATTGAGTTTCTCCAAGAAACTTGGATCTTCTTTAACAAAAATCAACCTCTAAGCTAAATGCGTTAAGCTCGACACTTTGTGCTCATTATGCCACTCTACTCCTAAAACTAGTTCTCATCTTTTCATGCAATGCGAGTTTACTAAGGCTTCTTATTTCTCTCCTCCCTTGGGCTATCGTATCCTTCCGGATTTAGAGTTATTGGACTGGTTGTTGAGGTTTCTTAGATCCAAAGATAAAATTAGTGCTCAACTTCTTAGCACCATTTTATGGAAGATTTGGACAACAAGAAATTATGATATGCACAACATGAAGTTGGTGAATCCTGCAGCAGTGGAAGATGGGGCTTGATAATGTGTGATGGAATCTAGCAAGGAGAGCCATTAATGGAGAATACTGGCCAAAATTCTCTCGTTGAGCCTATCCGGAAAGGTGTTTGTGTGGTTCAGGTGGATGTTGGCTCGTTGGATGGGGAACATATTACGTTTGGGTGTGTTGTCAAAGACCATGAGCATAAAATTTTAGTTGCAGCTTGCAAGAAGGAGAGGATATGCGTTGACTCTTGTACTATTGAGATGCTAGCCATTAGATGGTGCCTTAACATGATGAAAGATGTATGCATTGATAGTGTGCTCATTTAGTCTGACCCTCTTAATGTTGTGGATTGCATAAATTTTGTTTTGGGTCTTGCAAATCTTGACCATATTGATTTGGATTGTAAGTCTCTTTTAAATAGCTTTAAATCTGCTAATGTTATGTATTTGAGGAGATGTTTTACCGTGGATGCTCACCACATGGCTAGTTTTGCCAAAACCGTAGGTTCTAAAACTTGGTTTGGGTGTCTTCCTTGTGTTAGCTCAGTTGTTTCTGAGCGTGTCGTTTCAGCTTAATGAAATTGATTCAGTTGTAAAAAAAATTAATGTCCCATTTTAGTTTCTTAACTAAAAAACGTTAAACATTTGTGCAAATTTGAGTCAGCATATATAATTAAAAATTAATACACTATTTAAACTGCAGAGGTTTTGTTTTCGGAGGTTAAAAACAAAATTCCTGCAGTAAACGAGTATCAATATTTAACTATATATGTTAACTCAGATTTGTACCAATGGTAATGCTATCAGACCACGTAATCAGAACTTATCATTTTTTTGTTAGAAATTGATGAAAAATACTCCCTCTTTTTCCTTTATAAGTGTCACTTTCTTACAAACAAATTGTTTCTTTATAATTGTCACTTGCAAAATTCAAGGTAGTATTAATTACACTTTTGTCAAAATTATCCCTAAATAATTATTACATAGAGAGAAAAAGTAAAATGAATGTAATAAATAATTAAGGATATTATAGGTAAAAAAATTATTGTTTGAAAAGTGACAATAATGATTAACTTTCTTAATATGTGTAAAAAATCAAAAAATGACATTTTAAAAAAATGGAGGGAGTACCAAATAAAATAACATATGTGAATTTAAAGAACTAACTTATAATATTTTTTAATTAAAAGATTAAAATAAAATATTAAATTAAATCAAGAACATAAATAAAACAAATGAAAAAAAAGCAAGCAAAGAGTTGCCACACCACACCACATGGCAAGTGCCTAACTTTGTGGGATAGAGATGGCTGGCCAGGGAGTTTGCCTTAAAAGCCAATAGAAAATTAGTACACGCATCATAAAAGCAACCAACCTCCTTTACCTGTTATCTTGTTTCCAAAAGAAACAAGAACAAGAATTGGTTACAATTTTTGGAAAGCAACTAAACCTACAAGAGTTCAAATCATACATAAATTTCATGTCCGATTTCCACCACTTTTTAGTTCATCACACTCGTTTTTTAGTTTCCGATTCTATTATATGGTCCAAATAATAGATGCAATGCACGAGTTATCTCAGCTAAAGATTTTCATTGTAAATGTCAATTAAAATTTGAACAAGAATGTGGTCCTGTATATTACTTCCTTCCGTACATGGTTGATGTGCTTCGTTCACTTGTAAAAAAAGAGTGAAACAATGAATTAATAATAGGAAAATAAATGTGTGAAAACAATTGTTGGTTTTTTATTTTATTATGCTGATAACATGTGAAGTGATGTCTACGTATGGAATTGGTGTTCCGGAGCCACCGACCGAATAATCTTAAGCTTTTTATATTTTCAAAATGTGCGGCGTCATAATCATTAAGTATTTGGTTGGTTGCAAGTTTTCTTTCATAGTGTTTAAATTAGTCAAAAACAAAAGAATTAATTTTTTATCAAATAAAAAGTTAAAGAAAAATTCAGTTATTTTATTTTAATATTTAATTTTAGGACAAAAGGGGAAATCGGTCTATGAAAAAATCTTGGACTCGAATTATCCTTTATCCAACATTTATCCCTTAACTTTTTCAATATATCATTTTGACCAAAATATTTTATTTGTTCTAAATTTTAACTTTTTTCTTATTTTATTCTAAAAAATTTCAAGCTAGTAGAAGAGGTAAAAAAATTTAACATACCATAACTTTTCAATCAAATTATTCGATCCACGGATATAAAATTAAAAATCTTTCTTCCTAATTATCTTATAAAAAAAGCCATTAAATTTTTTACCTGGTATGTATACTGTAACACTCGAAATCTTGAAAGTAAGTTTTTCGGTATTGTGTTTTTAAATTTTTCTTGGTAGAACTTTGATAAAAATTATTTAATAAAGAAAAATAAACTACCAGATTACTTACCTTATAGATATCCAAGACGACCATATTTTTAGCCACAAGATGTCTTTGATAATAGACATCTGATTTAATAGTTTTTTTTCTAGTAGCGTGAACCCGAAGATGTGACGGTCAGATCCCAGTACGTGCAGGTGTAGGACGAGACGCTTGAAAGGCGATGGATGGCGAGGATGAGTATGTAGGCGCATATGCATTTGCTCCACAACCGTTAGGGTTTTCAGGAGGGTCGTATGATACGCCTCTTCTAGTAAGTAGGAGCATCATGTTGTTTGTCATTTATGCTCGACAAGGTAAGTAAATGACAGTCACTTTATTTTGAATGATTTTTAATTTTAATTTTATATTTTATAATATATACTTTAAATTGTTTTCAAGAGAGAGGTCTGAAGAAAGAACTCAAGGTTGTTGGTCATGGGAGTGAGCTTATATGATGGGTTCCACATTGTCTCCCATCTGCGATATAGGGGTTTATTGAGTGACTATGGTCTAACTTCACTCGAGAGAACCAGTTTGTCGAGGATATACTGAAACTTGATATCAACATTTGTAGGGAGATGGCTTCTAAAGACATCATCATTTCACATGCCATTTGGTGAGATGACCATTATATTGGACACCATTTCTTGCCTACTTCACCTTCTGATTATGTTGAGTTCTAGGCCCCTCCACCAGGCGCCACTGAAGAAGATGTTGTTGGTATTGCTGTTGATTTCTTTGGAGTGCCATTTGAGGAAGCAGTAGTACATGTATGTGCTTGCAGGGGTACTCATTATAAGATGGAATGGATGTATGAGTTATTTACACACCATCAATTTGCTTCTAGATAAGACTGTGCTACTAGAGCTTATATGATGATACTAGTATGTTGCATTATTTTTGTCGATAAGACTATAACTCTTGTCGAGGCACGATATATACTATTATTTAGGGACTTGGTTGGATGTAGGAAATATAGTTGGGGAGCAACTATGTTGGTCACACTTTATAGATATCTAGGAGATGCTTCCATGTTTACTTGTAAGCAACTCGGTGAATATGTTACTTTGCTACACACATTTATTTTTATTTAGTTTAATATTTTTTATTTTTTTATTGATAATATTTATTTTATAACAATGCTGAATTCATGAGTATTTTCTAACGGTTGAAAAATAGGAGAGAATTGGAATGCAACTAGTGGTTATGGACTTCCGAGGACTATGAGATGGGCGTATAAGTAATGAGCACCGAAGATGGATTGAGACCTGTATTGGACGAGTTGACACTTGATATATCATATGGTGCCCATTCGAGAATCATATAGTGAAGCGTCCATTAGATGATATATGTATATACAAGGGGTGTCTGAAGTGGTGTGGCACAATTGCTCCATACCTTCCTGACAAATGTATACGTCGTTTGGATTCAAGAAGTATGTTCCACCTTATCTCATGATTACATGACACATGATGTTGATGTTTAGTGGATTAGTTACCATTCCAACGTCCTTTATGTGATTCATCCGACAAAAGTGGTTGTCACTCAATTTGATGTTGATATCGAATATTTGTAGTGGTATTATCATGTTTTAAACCCTATGTTGGTATTCCCCTCGGGATAAGAAGAGAGAGATGTTAGTTCTGGTTTATGACGCATGATCGTCCATCCAAAGTTATCACATGTTTCTACCTTGCCTCATCATTATCTCCAGAAATTGGTGTTGATGAGGAAGACCCACAGTTTGTTGATTTAGTTGAAACATTGCACATTTGTCATAGCAGTTGACTTATGTTTCTACATTGCATTTGAGACATATGTGTTTATTTGAGACTTATGTATTCATTTGAGATTTATGTGTTTAATTTGAGACTTATGTTTTAATTTAAGACGAACGTATTAATGCAATATAATACAAAATAATGTCATTAAAAGCAAATAACATATTACATGGAACTATGCTAAGCTAATAATATTTGGTACTACCGACGTAAGTTGTTGCTAATGTTGAAGTCGTCCTGTAAATTGTAACATCCAAGATGTTGCTACCAGGGAATGAAACTTATTTCAATCCAATGTGCTTCTAGCAACGAAAAAACCTTCATTCATTTTTACCTAATTATAAAAATAGCACAAACATTAATATTTACCTCAATGTAAGTAATAAATTAACAAACATAATTAAAGTAAATATCTGAACTCAATGATTTTGGTTAACAAAACCAATGCAATAAATGGAGACAGTTGGTGAATATGAACTCGTCATAAGAAAGAAAGTCATGCATGGATTTCCTAAACTGACAAGAACAACATCATACCGATACACTATCACATAACCTATATCTGGTGTGCGCGTTCTCAACTTCATAAAAACTTTTTTGAAAAGAAGCTTTAATGTTGCCTAATTGTAACTTCATGTTTTTACTCATAGCCTCTAAACATTTGCATAGGTCATCTATATTGTTCCCTAACATATGCTTTAACTTCTAATAAGAAAACTCAACCCTAAAATGAAAGAAACAAATTAAACCAACACATTAAAAGAATACAAACTATAGATATTAATGGTACATACCTATTAGTCGTAATGTTACCTAAATGCAACACTTGATTGATCCATGCTCCAACAAATTTATGCCTATGAAGAGTCAACCATGTGTCTTTCACATAATCAATAAATTCACTACAATCACATGCCTGATCAAGTTACTACAATTGCTGATGATACTCAACCTCATCACTAGCCCATACAACTTCCACCCATAATGTTTTTATTTATGTTTGTATGTCATTCACAACATATTTTTTGCATTTTAAACCAATGTTTTTGTTGATGTGAAATCGATAAAGCAAATTAATTGTCCTTGAAAACACAACTTCAACTACTTTCATAAAAGTAAGATCTCTATTAGTCAATATCACTTGTGGACACAACTCTTCCTTAACAAACAATTGCTTTACCTTATCCAAAACCCACCAAAAGTTATTTATCTGCTCAAATTCCATATAGGCAAATGCGACCACAAATGTCAACCCCGTTTGCGTTATGCCAACTATTTCAAACAGAGATTGTCTATATTTGTTTGTCTTGTATGTGTTTTCCATAACAAACATAATAAGAAAAATATTCAACAACTTGATTAAATTTGGGTGTGTTATTCCTATTGGATTGGAACTATGGATTGATTTCATTTTAGCAAAACCACAACTTGGATAAGTGTTAAAGTGTTCAAGATTGGTCTAGCTTGCTCAAGCTATATGAAGCTACAAAAAGAACACATAGTGGGCATGCTGCTCCAGCATGTTGGTACGACATATGGGCCTTCTACAATAGGCGCCAGAATGTTGCATTTTTAAGTGTGTTCTACAAAACATTGGTAAAAGATTTTATTGTTATTTATTTAACAATATGATTATATGATTAATTTGTCAGCTAAATGGAGTTTAATTCGGATTTAAAATTGAATTTGAATTAAAAACAAATAATATCTTGTAGGAGATATTCAAGGAACAAATCTAATATCCAACAGATTGTGCAAAGATTCTAGAAGAAAATATTTGATGATCCACAAGGGAAAAGCCTAGAGTTACATTGCTATATAAGGAGCTCAAACCTATATTATAAAGCAAGCACTCCCATTGAAGATATTAAAGTGCCTAGGTTTTGTGTCGTGTATTCATGCTAATGCCCTTAGAGGATTATTATTGAATCTTTATGTACACCTATATGTTTCAGTAACTTGACATAAAAGGTTTGTCTAGTTAAGTTACAATCAACATTGTTTATGTACACATCTATGTTTCAGTAAATTGGCATAAAAAGTTTGTCTAGTTGAGTTGTAACTTTCAAAATTCTTTATCTTGTGAAGATTGAAGTTGATCACTAGGGTTTAGTGATTGTTTTCTCCTATCACTGGGATTGTGACAGAGAAGAAAGTGAATAGATTTTCATATTTAAGGGGAGGCTCTAAATAGAAAGTCATTGGGTAGTTAGGAAGAAGCATTGAACAACATAAGGTTTATTGTTGCTTGTAAATCCAATTGTACTAAGCTACTAATAGTGAATTTCCTTTCTTGGGTTGTGGACTCAGCCCCTCAAACATATGTGTAGTTTCACTAAACTGGGTAAACAATTTGATTGTGTTTTTTATTGCTTTTATGCTCCATCATCTGTTACTAGTTAGTGTATTGTTTCTGGTGTATCTTGTTGCACATGTTGCTAGAGCATTGTGTTCGACATTTGTCCCCTGAGAAACATAATTTCAATTGGAATCAAAGTAGGGCACACTAGCATGTTGGGTGATCTCAAGGAAAGATATATTTTGTTCAAATAAAGACAATGAAAGATGAAGGATCAGTCAACAAACCACCTGATTTGGATGACACAAATTATGATTATTGGAAGGTGGTGATGGTGACTTTCTTCAAATCATTGGAAATAAAATTTGGAAAGTTGTACTAAAGGGGTGGAAACAACTTATAATTACTGCTGAAGATGGAACAACCAACCTAGAATCAGAAGCAAATTGGACTAATGGTGAATATGAGGAAGCTCTTGGAAATTCCAAGGCCTTTAATTCTATTTTTAATGGTGTGGACAAGAACATATTCAAGTTGATCAACACATGCTCAAAATCTAAAAAAGCTTGGAAGATTCTAAAAACTGCTCATGAAGGCACATCCAAATTTCTTATGTCAAGGTTGCAGCTCCTTACCACCAAGTTTGAGAACCTAAGGATGAATGAAGAATAATATATTTGTGAGTTCCACATCAGATTGCATGATATTTCCAACATATATTTTACCTTAGGTGAAAATATGTTTGAAGAAAAGCTTGCTAGGAAAATTATCAGATTATTACCTCAGAGGTTCGATATGAAAGTAACTAGTATTGAAGAAACTCAGGACCTAAGAAATATAAAGGTTGATGAACTCATTGGTTCCGTGTAAACCATTGAGATGATCTTGAATGATATATCTTAAAAGAAGAAAAAAAATATAGCTTTTGTGTCCAACACTAAAGAGGATGAAGATGAAGGTGGAAAAAGCTTCTTAGAGGATATAACCCTTGTTGGGAAAAGATGATTTCAAAGAGAACAAAGGCAAAAGAGATCAATGTTATGAATGTGAATGGTTTGAGTCTATAGCTAAATGTCCCGCATTTCTAAAGAAACGGAAAAAGGAATTGTCAATCATTTGACATGAGTCTAATAATGAAACAACAAATAGAGTGAAGACTTTTACTGGGAAATATGAATCTTGCATTAAGTCTAGTTATGAAGAGAAGTCAACATAATATCTTGATAAAACTTATAGAGAGTTTCTCACAGAATAGTGTAAGACCCCAATTTTGGCCCTAAGATCCCTCATGCAATTTCATCATAAGCATTTGCATTGGGATCATACCTTGGCATCCTCCTTACCCCTCCTTCATTGGGTTTGTTTTGGGAGAGATCACCAAGAACTTTGTGATTGCATCATACTTGTATTTCATCATTTTACTAACCAAAATACCAAAAATATGCCTTTGCATTTGCCTAACTCTTTTGTAGGTAGGGCATGATCTCCATTGATCTATCAAGTTAATATTTAGGGTTTGAACCCTCATGTCAAAGAGCACAACCATGAATTGATACAAGAATGGTTATGAGCATTATATCTGAGTCCCAATGATTTCTACATGTTATATTGATCAAGTTTTCTTCAAGAGTTTGAGGGTGATTTGCCTTGGAAACCTTAGTTTGACTGGGTATCTTGAAAAACTTCTCCAACAAGCTATCTCACCAATTGATCAAATTTCTCAAAGGAAACTTTAAAATTCATAATATTATGCATATATGATCTACCATGAGCCTAGAAAGCCAAGAGAATTGAAGATTAGCAAATTGGTTGGTGGTGGTTGGCCAGATGAATTCATCTGATCAAAACTGGGTCTCCCTAGACCCTATCTCCTACAATTTTCACCATATGAAAATGATTCCAAGAGCAAAGTTACTCTAAATGACATTCCAAACAACTTTCATGTTGATACCTAGAGCTAGTTTTTCTTGGAAAGTCATTTTCTATGTTGAAACATTATAGGTCATTTTGTCTAAACCCTAATTTGAAAGTCAACTTCCCAAGGCCATAACTTGCTCAATTTTTATGATATGAAAGATTTCCAAGTTTCAAAATCAAATTAAAGATGTATACTTCAACTTTGATGTTTGTAGTGAGAGCTAATTCAACTTTTATGAGCATGTGATATGAGGCTACATTATAAGTCACTTTTGACCTATACCATTAAACAAGTGATTTTTCAAAACTTCAAAAATGCATAACTCTATCATTTCAAATCCAAATGACATGAAACTTGTGACCATTTTGAAGGTCTTTGAAAGGGATAAAACTTTTATGAAGACATTTTTCTCATTTGAAGCTCACATAAAAAGTTAAGCAAGGTGGAATATTGAGATATATGACTTGACACTTAGAAATTTTTTCAACATGTTGAAATTTCCAAACTTCCACCTCAAAATTCATCATGATACAAGCTTCAATTGGAAACGTGTTGAACATGAAAGTTGTTCCTCTTGATCTAACCTTTCCAAAAAGTTGAAGTTCATCCATTTTGGACAAGAATTGTTAGGGTTGCGTATGGCATGAACATGGTATCATCATTTGGAAAAGATCAAACTTCAAATCTTCACACACACTTGCCTTGCAATCCAAGTTGATTTCAGACTCTCTTACACTCATTTGTGGACCTAAAGCAATGATCTCATGGGCCTGTACACGCCCATGCACCCATGCATCATCAATTGCCAATTTTGGAAAGTGATTTGGAAGGTGCAAATATCATGAGCTACAACTATAAATAGAGACCTCTAGCATCAGAATTCAACAGACATTCGTGCCAGCTTTGATCCTAAACTTCTAACCCTTCCATTTGAGAGGATAATCCTGAGAATTTCATCTTGAAATTGAGTTTGAATCTCACTGTTTTGAGATTCAAAACTCCAGGGATCCAAGACTTTTTGTGCATTTCATTCTACTTCTGCAAGCATTATGAGTGAGATAAGGCAAGAGCAGTTGAATCCAGACCTACATTAAAGGTATTTTCCAGAGAACTTCATCTCTTCGATTCTCTCTCAATCTTGCTCAATTCTCTTGATTCTTCGATTGTCTGAAGTCCTACCAATGCAGGCAAGAAGATTGAGTTGCTTAGAGGTCAAATCGAAGCAACTCAGTTGACATACCTCAAAATTCAACTCCTCATATCTTTCTATATGCGAGGAGTTACTTAAAATTGAGGTGATATTCGTGATCTACACCATTTTTCCTTTTAGATCATGTCCTCCTTTTTCATTTATGATGTGGTGATGAATGGACCAGTCCGGCCAAGGTCGCTTGAGAAGACGATCGACGCTTTGCTCCGGCAATGATGTGGCACGGTCCTGAGCCATCAGATTGGTTCATATTGTTTTAATCAGGAACGTTGCTTGTGATGACCAAGTGTGTGGCGTGCTGACTAGCGTGTACCATGGAACGCACGTTTCTCACCACTTGATCTGCCACCTGAATTAATGAGGCATATCAAGTGGTCTACGTTTTTTTTATTTTCTGATTTTAATTTTTATTTCTTTGCTTTTCATTAATTCATATTAATTTTAATCTTGATCCAAAAAATATGAGAGTTTCACCAAAAAATTTCAAATATTTTCCTCTTTCATATCCAGAATTAAAATTATTTTTTGGATCATTATTAATATTTTTCATGATTTAATTTATTTTTCATTTGTTTTTAATTGTTTAAAAATACTTTTAAGTCCTTAAAAATTCTGAAATTTTTTCTCCAAGGTCCTTTGACCTTGTTTGACCTATGATAAATCTCATGGCCATTTATTTGGTGTTTTGATGAGGTTCTAGGAATTTGACAAACCATATTTAATTTAAATGTATTATTTTAGTATTTTTAATTAGAATAAATGCCAAATAATTTTGTTGACCAATTGTGATGACTTGTTGGTATTTGACTCTTGTTGTTGGGCCTTGGTCAAGGTTGATTTGACTTTGTCAAATTAATATCATTAGATTTAGGGGATTGATGGAATGTACATTCCATCTCCCAAAATGAATGAATGATATTAATTTGGTAAAAGTCCTCCTTTGATCAATTTGAGATTTCATCTATTCCCTTCCCTCTTCATCTCATTCCCCTTCTTTATGCATTCATCTCATTTGGCCTATGATATCTCAAAGTCCTAAAGCTAGTTGATTGAAAAATTAACATGAGTATGTATGAGATTAGGCCACACCTTTTGCATATTCTTTTTGTGTGTGGTATGTTTCATGAGCATAGTCCATAATATTATGTCTCTAACATGCATTAACACCAAAATTCTATTGCCCGACCTCAAATAGTTGTGACTTCTAAATAAGTTCAATTATGATTGCTTAACATAGCGCTAAATTTGTGACATAAAAGACATATCATTCTAGTTAGTGAGATTTTAAGTCTCCCATCTTTCATGGTATTGTGTGGAAACTTGGCCTTTTTTCCTTCCTTTGGAAGATGTCTTGGTTCAAGGATCCATGCTTGTGATAAGTGGATTGAGTGTTCTCCAAAGAATGTCTAAGAATGAAAAGCAAAAACAAAACAATACTAACTTCTAACCTATTAACTACTAACTTGAATTTCAAGCCCTTTACTTTAATGTCATTTAATTCTAGCTTTTATATATTTTCCATTATTCATATCATTCTAATTGTTTATGTTAATGCAATTTTCACTTTGTACATTTGGATCATATTGTGTGATATATTTTGTTTGTGTATACTTTGTTTGTTTGTGTGGTCTTTGACCATTAATGTACATAATAACAACAAAAATCCTAAAAAAACTTTTGTGTGGACTGTTGGCTTGATCTTGGACAAATGGACTTAGAATTTAGGCAACATTCCTATGCTAAAGGACTTGGCCAATGCCAACTTATTGAGAAACTAAGTGCTTGCAATTTGAAACTTCATCTGATATATCATTCAAGATCTCTCTAAGTTCATCTGCATCATGATCATTGTGAAGCTGTTATTTTGAACCCGTGACTTGTGGAATTCATCTCTTACATGGGCTACCTTGATGCCTTGCTCTTCAAGATAATGTAATTATGCATTTGTGTGTTGCTTGATTCTAAAAGTCCAAGGGAATTCTGAATTTCTATTGACATTCTTGTCTATTGGATTGTTATCCACTTGGTCAGATCCTTTCAACTCTAAACTTTTAATTTTGTACATAGGATTAGTCTCTTCATCTTCTCCCCATTTCTTTAATTTCAAAATATCTCCCTCTTTTTTTTAAAACCTTCTTTAATTGAACTTATTTTGTTCTAAACTTTGACCATCTTTGCAAAAAGATAGAAACTTTGGCCTTATGCTATTGCATTTTCAAACTTCTTTTCTAAATCAAACTTGTAAATAGACTTAACTATATTTGACTTAAACTTTCAAAAAGCCAAAAAGAACTAACTCATTCAAACCATTTTTAGGCCTTTGTGCCTTTCAACCTTAATTTTTTGTTAAAAGCAATGCATCCACTTTGAAATTTGTATCACAAACTACGAGGTTTTGATCCCTCATTTTTATGTTGGTACGTAGGCCCAAGACCAAAGGTCTTGCCAAACACAAAAATATAATTAATGAATTCTTTTCTCATCCCCCCCATTCTATTTGCTTGTAAACATCTCTTTGTATCAAATACATATGCACACAAAAAGGGCTCTCTAGGAGTACCTAGGATATTTTGGGTACTAACACCTTCCCTATGTGTAACTAACCCCCTTACCTGTAATCTCTGACATTTTATTAGTTTTGATTTGAAAACTTCTTACTTTTGGGTTTTCTTCATACTTTTTCCCTTTTCCTTTGGAAACAATAAAAGCGCGGTGGTGACTCTTGTTATTTGATCTCTAGCTTATCCATAACTTGATGATCATGAATTTACCGCTACAATAATTAAGTGGCGACTCTGCTAGGAAGTAGTCTCCAGTGGGTTTAGCCTACTTTTTGTGTGTATATATTTGTATATATGTGATGTTGTATATATGTATGTGTGATATAATCTGCTTGTTGTGCTTGGTGATCTCTGAGTGGTGAGATAAGTCCTAACCCGAACTTGAGTGCAATTAAGATAGGAGGATGGTATAGTCATGTTCGACTTGTGTGGAGTAGTCCTTAACAAGTTGGCTTGAGATCCATCCGCTAAGTGGATACTCTTTTGGATTTGGAAATGTCACATAAGTACTTATGGTTAGGCATTACTATCTATAATTTGGGTCTGAGAAGCTAAGGACCGTAGAACATTTACCCCCTTTTGGCCTATTTAGGACGTAGTGCGGAAACTGTTCAAGTGTAGACTTGATAACAGTTGTTACACGATACTACACTCAGACGAGTTTCTCTTGAGAATATTATGGATCGATGAGTCAGTCATCTTAACCTGTAATATCCGATAGACGGAATTAAGACTCTGAGAACTTTTTAGAACATGATCTACCAGTTATTTATCCTTAGTTCACTCCTTTGGGATGGTTCTTACCCGGACTCCATGCTCGTGACTTGCAATGAACCCTTGATTCTTGGCTGATCCAATCAAGTCTTGTCAATATCAATGGAACTTGGGTGTTGATAAGGTGTAAACCATAATCCACCAAAATGGATGATTGATCTTGACAATGACTTGATTCATCCCTTGACATTTGTTTGCCTTGTGTGTGATCCCTTATTTGTGATTGTTGCATTCATGCGCATCATAACATTCATCACACAAAAATTTCAAGGAACTGAGGTATTATTTGCAAATATTTTCAGACCATGGACTGTGGACAAAGGAACACTAAGAAGTACAGTTTCAGATGTCCAGAGTTAAAAGAGTTAAGGAATCTAGCATCTTTTGTATTAGATCCCTTGGACTTCAAACAATGTCATGGGAAGCTTTTGTCCATCTTGTCTGCTGATATGGTTGAAGGACTCTTGAGTGTACTAGTGCAGTTTTATGATCCTCTCTACCGTTGTTTCACTTTCCCAGATTTTCAGCTTGTGCCTACCTTGGAGGAGTATTCTCATCTTTTGGGGATACCTATTTCTAGTAGAGTTCCTTTTATTAGATTGGAGGAGATTCCCCGATCTAATATTATTGTTGAAGCTCTTCACTTGAAGAAGTCTGAGATAGAGGCTCATTGGGTAAAGAAAGGAGGGTTATTTGGGTTGTCATCTGATTTCCTCATCAAGGAACCTACTGCTTTTGCTCAAGCTGGTAGTGTGGACGCTTTTGAAGCTATCTTTGTGTTGCTCATTTATGGATTAGCTTTGTTCCCTAACATTGACGGTTTTATTGATGTTAACGCCATTAGACTTTTCTTGATTTGGAATCTCGTGCCTACTTTGTTGGGTGATATGTATTTATCTTTGCATCTAAGGAATTCTAAGGGTGGGGGAACGATTGTCTGTTGCATTCCTCTTCTGTACAAGTGGTTTATTTCGCACTTGCCTCAAACACCTGCTTTTGTGGAGAACAAACAATGTCTAAGGTGGTCTCAGAGACTTATGTCTCTCACTAATGATGATATAGTTTGGTATGATCCGTCTTTGAGCAGTTTGGAGATTATTGATAGTTGTGGTGAATTCTCTAATGTGCCTCTCATTGGTACACAAGGAGGAATTAACTACAACCCTGCTTTGGCTCGTCGTCAACTTGGGTTCCCCTTGAGAGACAAACCTAATAACACTTTGTTAGAAGGTCTTTTCTATCAAGAGGGTAAAGATCCCCAACATTTGAAGCAGAAGATTATGCATGCTTGGCATAATGTGCATAGGAAAGGAAGATCCGAGCTTGGTCCGCACAATTGTGTAGCTTTGGAAGCTTACACTCTTTGGGTGAGGAAGAGAGCTTTGGAGTTGAAGATGCCTTATCCTTGTGAAGACCTATGTCTATGGTTGTGGTTGAGCCATTAACTCTCCCTAACCAAGATATAGAGGAGTTGGGAGACGCGCTCATCAAGATGAAGCAAGAGAAGGACATGTGGGAAGAGCATTTTCGTGCTTTGAGCAAGAAGCATGAAGAGTTGTAGTTGGAGTCTAAGGACAAAGATGCACTTACTGAGCTACTTGAAGACCGAGTGACGAAGAGACAGAGAAAGCCAGAGGTTTCATCTTATAGCATGCCTCATCCTTCTGTTGCTTGGAAGAAGATTGTTGATCAGCTTGTCCTCGAGAAGACTCAGATTAAGGCTTCTCTTGAGACCGAGATCCGTTACATTCGAAGGAAGTATGCGCCTACAGCCAGATCTTCTGACATTGTTGTTAGGGATCCTTAGGATGACTAGTCTCCTTTTCTCTTGTATTTTTCATTTGATTTCTGAAATTGGACTCAGTGTAATCCTCCCAATTAATATAAAAAATAAAAAGAGATTTTTGGTCATATCAAATTGTTGCAATTGCTATTTAAATACATATATTTGCAAATGATATAGTAAGTTCCTTAAAAATAAAAACAATCAAGCATTGTATCTCATGCATCATTTGCATAAGCAGGTTTTCGCCAAATGTCTGATTGGTGTTTCTTCTGTGCTTCAGCCAAGCTGACTCACCGGTACAATACCCGAGCCAATCATCTGAGAATCATGGAGCACCTAGAGCAAGAGAACAAAGAGCTGAAGGACGAAATCGCCCACCTGACTGCCATGATGGAGTCAGTTCTTTCCGCTCAGATTCAATCTTCTCCAATGCCTGCAACTCCTCCTGCGAGGACTGTTATTTCAGAGGTAGCTACCTCTACCGTGCCTACTGCTGCCGCCCATTTCGCGCCAATTATGCCTGCCAGATTCCCGTGGGGAATGTCGTCCAACTTCGTGCCCGAAGGCTTTGCGCCTACCTTTGCTTCCATGCTGGCATCTAGCCCGGTCATGTCCGTGCCACCTCCCATTGTGCACACTTTGCCTCGCGTAGAGGACACCATTTATCACTCCGAGCCGTCTGAGGGTCTGGATGTCTATGAGAAAATGGATGAAATGAAAGATCAGTTTCTTGAGTTGCGCAAGGAATTGAAGACGCTGAGAGGTAAAGGTTTGTTTGGGAAGAGTGCTGTCGAGTTATGTTTGGTGCCCAACGTCAAGATCCTGGTGAAGTTCAAAGTGCCTGACTTTGAAAAGTATAAGGGGAACTCGTGCCCGCTCAGTCATCTTGTGATGTATGCTCACAAGATGTCTACTCAGACCGACAATGATCAATTGCTTATTCACTACTTCCAAGATAGTCTGACTGGCGCTACGCTCCATTGGTACATGGGATTGGACATTTCCAGCATTTTCACTTTCAATGACTTAGGGGAGGCTTTTGTCAAGCAGTATAAGTATAATGTGGACATGGCGCCAGATAGAGACCAACTGAGGTCTATGTCTTAGAAGGACAAAGAGACATTCAAAGAGTATACGCAACGATGGAGGGAGTTGGCTGCCCATATCACTCCTTCTTTGGAGGAAAAAGAAATGACAAAGATCTTCTTGAAAACTCTGAGTTTATTTTATTATGAACGAATGATTGCTAGTGCCCCCAATGACTTTACCGAAATGGTAAACATGGGGATGAGGCTTGAGGAAGGAGTCCGAGAGGGGCGTGTGTCAAGAGATGAGGCATCAACAAGCAAGAGGTATGGTAGCAATTTCGGTAAGAAGAAAGACAGTGAGACGAATGCAATAAGCAGTGGGAGGCAGATGAGGCCTCATATCAGAAGGAATCCAACATCCCGTCAACATCATCATCAAGTATCTTCCGTTATCCTGGTATTTTCTAATCAACAAACAACACCAGTTTAACAACAACAACGTCAACAACAACAACAACTGCAACAACGAACGAACACCTACAACAACAACAATACCAACAACAATTATCAACAATAAAACTTTGAAAGGAAGAAGGTCTCTTTTGACCCGATTCCTATGTCTTACGCAGAGCTTTATCCGTCCTTGGTTCTCAAGAACCTAATCCAACCAAGAAACCCGCCACAGATTCCAGAACCACTTCCTTGGTGGTATAAAGCTGAGCTCCGTTGTGCTTTTCATCAAGTAGCACCCGGACATGATATTGAAAATTGTTATCCACTTAAGTATGAGGTTCAGAAGCTGATGAAGAGTGGTATGGTGTCCTTCGAGGACCGTGCGCCGAATGTGAAAGCAAACCCGTTGCTCGCTCATGGGAACTCTTTTGTGAATATGGTGGATGGTTGTCCTGGGGAGTTTATAGTTTTTGATGTGCATTTTATCAGGAGGTCCTTAGTGTAGATGCATAAGGATGTTTGTTTGGTAAGTGAATGTGAGCACGACCATGATGGTTGTGCTGTATGTAGTGTTAACCCGAGGGGTTGCGAAGTTGTGAAAAAGGACATCCAACGACTGATGGATGAAGGCATGATCCAAATTGTTCAATCCCGTCATGCAAATGAAGATGTTAATGTCATAGTGTATGTTTTCAAGCAGCCTGAGAAGTTGGTGATTCAGTATGACTCCAATAACAACAACAGTCAAAGATCAATATCGCCGTTGGTAATACGGTTAGCAGGCCCAGTCCCGTATTCATCTGATAAAGTTATGTCGTATCAGTATAATGCTACAATGATGAAGGATGGTCAAGAGGTCTTGTTACCTACGACTAGTTCAGTGGTGAGAATTGTTGATGCTACGAAGGTGACCCACAGTGGTCGAGTGTTTGGGTCGGTGTTCCCAAAGGATAAAGAAGAAGCAGTTGTAAGTAAGAAAGTGGAAGTGCCTGTTGAAAGCCCAGTTGGCTGTTCAAAAGATAAGTCTAGTGAATCCAGCAACTTGAAACCCAATGATTATGATGAGGTACTTCGGTTAATTAAAAGAAGCGAGTTTAATGTGGTAGAGCAGCTGCTCCAAACCCCCTCAAAGATCTCAGTGTTGTCTCTGCTCATGAATTCCGAAACGCACAGAGAAGCACTGCAGAGAGTTCTAGAGCAAGCTTTTGTAGAACATGATGTTACAGTGGATCAATTCGATCATATTATGGCTAACATCACTTCTTGCAATAATCTTAGCTTCTGTGATGAAGAACTCCCTAAGGAGGGAAGAAATCATAATTTGGCTTTGCACATCTCGATGAATTGCAAAGAGGATGCTTTGTCAAATGTGCTTGTTGACACTGGTTCGTCACTAAATGTGCTTCCGAAGTCAACTTTGTCAAAGTTATCTTACCAAGGAGCGCCTATGAGGTATAGCGGTGTACTTGTCAAAGCTTTTGATGGTTCACGCAAAACGGTTATTGGTGAAGTGGACCTTCCTATTAAAATAGGTCCGAGTGATTTTCAAATTACTTTTCAAGTAATGAATATCCACCCGGCCTACAGTTGCTTGTTGGGAAGGCCATGGATCCATGAGGCAGTAGCAGTTACCTCAACTTTGCACCAAAAGCTCAAATTTGTGAAGAATGGCAAGCTAGTGATTGTTGGTGGAGAGAAGGTGTTGTTGGTTAGCCACTTGTCATCTTTATCTTATGTGGAAGCTGAGGATGAGGTCGGAACTCCATTCCAAGCCTTATCTATTGCTGCTGAGAAGAGAGTTAGGGCACCTATGTCCTCATTAAAAGATGCTCAAAAGATTGTGGAAGAAGGCAATGTCGATCAGTGGGGGCGGATGGTAGAGGTCTCCGACAACAAAGGCTGAACCGGTTTGGGATTCCTGAAAGGTTCATCAACTGCAAGGTCTGAAGATATGCAACTTAGCTTCCGTAGCGGAGGGTTCATTCATGGCAATGAACAACACTTAGTTGTTGTGCTAGAAGATGATGAAGAGGAAGACTGCACCAATTTTGTGACGCATGGAAAAGCTTGCAACAATTGGACTGCTGTTGATATTCTTGTTATTTTGCATCAATCTAAGTAATTGCTTTTATATGTTTTAAAATCCTTCTCCTATGCCTAAGGGAGAAGTGAACATTGTTTGGGCATTTTCAAATTGATCATCAATAAAATTAATTATATTCATCCACATCTATGATGTTTATTTTTTACTTTTTGCTTTATTCTGAAAATGGTAATCACAAAAAACATAAATAAACAATATAATTGTCCATCTGCATAATATTTGGTCACAAATTCACTTCTCTAAAATCAAAATATCAAATCATTATGCAGGTTGGTTCCTAACCTCATTGAATACAATGATCCTTCTCCTTCTCCAAATTTTGAATTCCCTGTGTTTGAGGCCGAGGAGGAAAGTGATGTAGAAGTAAGTGATGAATTATCTCGTCTTCTTGAGCAAGATGAAAAGACCATTCATCCATTCGAAGAGCAGGTAAAGTTAGTCAATTTGGGTTCCGAGGATAATGTGAAGGAAGTCAAGATCGGGTCCCGCCTGTGTCCAGAAGTTAAGAAGGGGTTGATTGATCTTCTTCGAGAGTATTCAGATATGTTTGCTTGGTCCTATCAATACATGCTTGGTTTGGATTCTGAGATTGTGGAGCATAGATTACCGTTGAAGCCAGAATGCCCACCAGTCAAGCAGAAGTTGAGAAGAACGCATCTTGATATGGCTGTGAATATTAAAGAGGAAGTGCAGAAGCAGATTGATGTCGGTAACCACTGAGTATCCGCAATAGGTGGCCAATATTGTGCATGTGCCGAAGAAAGATGGAAAGGTCTGCATGTGTGTTGACTATAGAGATTTGAATAAAGCCAGTGTGAAAGATGATTTCCCTCTGCCACACATTGATATGTTGGTAGACAATACTGCTAAATTCAAAGTCTTTTTTTTTATGGATGGATTTTCCGAATATAATCAGATCAAGATGTCACCCGAAGATATGGAGAAGACCACATTCATTACACCTTGGGGAACATTTTGTTATAGAGTGATGCCTTTCCGTCTAAAGAATGCTGGTGCGACTTACTAGAGAGAAATGACTACTCTTTTTCATGATATGATGCATAAAGAGATCGAAGTATATGTCGATGACATGATTGCTAAATCCATTAATGAAGAGGAACATGTTGAACATTTGTTGAAGCTATTCCAACGTTTGAGGAAATATAAACTCCACTTGAATCCCAATAAGTGTACTTTTGGTGTTCGTTCTGGTAAGTTGTTGGGCTTTATTGTCAGCGGGAAGGGTATTGAAGTTGATCCTACCAAGGTCAAAGCAATACAAGAGATGCCTGCGCCCAAAACTGAGAAGCAAGTCAGAGGTTTTCTCGGCCACTTAAATTATATTTCCAGATTCATTTCCCGCATGACTGCCACATGTGCGCCTATATTCAAGCTTCTTCGGAAATATCAGTCTTGTGATTAGACCGAAGATTTCCAGAAAGCTTTTGACAGTATCAAGGAATATTTGCTTGAACCTCCGATTTTGTCTCCACCTGTTGAAGGAAGACCGTTGATCATGTATCTGACTGTTCTTGATGAGAGTATGGGTTGTGTTCTTGGTCAGCAAGATGAGACTGGAAAGAAAGAATTTGCAATCTACTACCTCAGTAAGAAGTTCACCGACTGTGAGACTCGGTATTTCATACTTGAGAAAAATTGTTGCGCATTGGCTTGGGCTGCTAAGCATCTGCGCTAATATATGTTGAATCATACCACTTGGTTAATATCCAAAATGGATCCAATCAAGTATATTTTTGAGAAGCCTGCTTTAATTGGGAGAATTGCCCGTTGGCAGATGTTGTTATCAAAGTATGATATCGAATACCGATCTCAGAAAGCAATCAAAGGTAGTATCTTAGCTAACCATTTGGCTCACCAATCGATTGAAGAGTATCAATCAGTACAATATGACTTTCCTGATGAAGAGATTTTGTACTTAAAAATGAAAGATTGTGATGAACCATTGCTTGAAGAAGGGTCAGAACCTGGTTCCCGTTGGGGCATGGTATTTGATGGAGCTATTAATCAATATGGAAATGGCATTGGGGAAGTGATTATTACTCCTTAAGGCACGCATCTACCATTTACAACTAGATTGACTTTCAAGTGTACAAACAACATGGCAGAATATGAAGCTTGCATTATGGGGCTTGAAGAGGCCATGAATCTCAGAATCAAGTATTTAGATGTCTTCGGAGATTCCGCTTTGGCTGTGAATCAAATCAAAGGTGAGTGGGAGACGAATCAACCCAGTTTAATACCATATAGAGATTACGCGAGGAGGATTTCAACTTTCTTTACAAAGGTTGAGTTCATCATATCCCTCGAGATGAAATCCGGATGGCAGATGCTCTTGCAACGTTGGCATCAATGATTGTAGTGAAGTATTGGAATGAAGTTCCCAATTTGTCTGTGATGTGTCTTGATAGGCCAGCTAATGTGTTTGTTGTTGAAGAGATTAAAGACGAGAAGCTATGGTATTACAACATCAAATGTTTCCTCCAAAGTCAGATTTACCCGCCTGGGGCATCTTTGAAAGATAAGAAGACTTTGAGAAGATTAGCCGACAATTTCTACTTGAATGGTGATATACAGTACAAGAGAAACTTCGACATGGTTTTGCTCAGATACGTGGATAGACACGAAGCAAACTTGTTGATGACCGAAGTGCATGAAGGTTCCTTTGGTACTCATTCCAATGGACATGCAATGGCGAAGAAAATGTTGCGAGCAGGTTACTATTGGCTGACAATGGAATCTGACTGTTTCAAATTTGTGAAGAAGTGTCACAAGTGTCAAATTTATGCTGATAAGATTCATGTTCCTTCGACATTATTGAATGTTATCTTTTCCCCATGGCCCTTCTCCATGTGGGGAATTGATGTGATTGGGATGATTGAGCCCAAAGCTTCAAATAGACATTGTTTCATTTTGGTGGCAATTGACTACTTCACAAAATGGGTCGAAGCGACATCATATACAAATGTGACCAAGCAAGTTGTTGTGAGATTTATCAAGAATCAGATTATATGCCGTTATGGTGTGCCAATTAAGATCATTACTGACAATGGATCGAACTTGAATAATAATATGGTGAAAGCTCTTTGCGAAGACTTCAAGATTGCACATCATAATTATTCTCCCTACAGACCCAAGATGAATGGGGTTGTTGAAGCTGCGAACAAGATCATCAAGAAGATCATTCAGAAGATGGTTGTCACATACAAGGATTGGGATGAGATGCTCCCATTTGCTTTGCATGGGTATCATACATCCATCCGCACTTCAACAGGGGCAACCCCTTTTTCTCTTGTATATGGTATGGAAGCAGTGCTCCCCGTAGAGGTTGAGATTCCTTCATTAGTGTGCTTATGGAAGCCAAGTTCACTGAGGCTGAATGGTGTCAGACCAAGTATGATCAACTGAATTTGATTGAAGAAAAGAGATTGACTGCCATGTGTCATGGTCAGTTATATCAGCAAAGGATGAAGAAAGCTTTTGATAAGAAGGTCAGACCTCATGTGTTCAGAGAAGGTGACCTTGTGCTCAAGAAGATTTTATCATTCAAACCAGATTCTAGAGGAAAATGGACTCCTAATTATGAAGGCTCATATGTTGTTAAGAGAGCCTTTTCAGGTGGTGCATTGATACTTACAACTATGGATGGTGAAGAGTTCACTCGTCCTGTGAATGCATATGCAGTCAAGAAATACTTCGCCTAAAAAAAAAGAGCAGCTCGCTAAGTTGAAAACCTGAAAGGGAGGCTTAGGAAAAAATGAGGGTCTCGGTGGATTGAAAACCCGAAAGGGCGATCCAGGAAAAAATTAGAGACATAGAACAGAAAGAATTTCCCGATAAGTTGAGTACCCCACCTTGGGGCAACTTATGCAAAAATTAGGGATTATGGCAAGTAACTGCATTCTGCTGATCTTCAGTGTTTCGAAAACTTGATTGAGCATAAGGGTTGACATCAATTCATCACCCCGGCGGCGGCCGAGAGCACAATGGATATCAAGAGTTGGTAGAAGGATTAAGGATCATTTGTATTCAATGTAACCCTTTTTCATGTAAATTACCATTTTCAGCTTTGTAAAAATCTATGGAATCTTGTCATTTACAGACTACCATTCTATCAAATAAAGTTGAGCTTTTATCCAATTGTTTCTACTCTTATTTATTTCAGCCAATAGTTTAAATTTTATTATGATCATTTTTTGAAAATTTAAAATTTTTAAAGTTTTTTTTCTTAAAACATATAAAAGCAAGGACTTTCCAAGGCAATTAAAAGAAATATCGACAATATTCTGATGGATAACAAGTCCTTGAGTGCGAAACATCAGAGGTTCCCCAAGCAGTTAACCCTTCGGGTATCCCTAGACGATTGTGTTAATTCAGTTCCTCAACGGAATTTTTGATTCCCCAGTAGAGCTTCGTTCCTTTTTCTTACCTGAGTTGGTTGATTCAGGTATCCTGCGACTTGTCTCCCTCGACAGAGTTTCTGCCTTCCCCAGTGGAGTTTGGTTTCCTTTAGCAGAAATGGTTGATCTCCCCAGTAGATCGCATTGGTTTCCCCGCCAATCGCCAGTCGACTTGCTTCCCAGTCAGAGTTTCCTCCTGGTTCCTGAGCAGTTTATTCCCATGTTTATGGTGTTGACCTAAAATTCCCCACAGGTTCGGTGACAGTTCTCTCTCCTCAGCAGATCTCCTCCTTCCCCAGTTAGGGTTAAGCCTTTTTGGATTGTTGATTTATCTGTTCTCCGGCGGTTGTCTCCATATTTTATGGATTGACCGAGGATTGTACCGATGATTCAATTTCTTTGCGACACCTTTGTATCCTTTGTGATCATCCTTGTCAGCATAATCATATATATATATATATATATATATATATATATATATATATATATATATATATATATATATATATATATATATATATATATATATATATATATATATATATATATATATATACATTCATATAATTTCATAATTACATATTGACACCATCATATTTGTTTGATTTGTCGATTTGAGATTTTCATTCTTTGTATGGCGGTACTTTATCCCCATACAAATCCCGGTGTCTGTCCTCCCTCAATTGTAGAGCGTCAGCCCCTTAAGTAGAAAAACTTTAACCTTTCTCCTCTTCCCCACTGAGTTTGTTTCCTCGTGGATGATTATTACTTCAGTTTCCTTCCCAGTTGGTTATCTGGGTGGAACCAATCCCCTTGAGTTATGTCCTCATTGGGTTGAGTCTTGATTGACTGTTTCTTTCCAGCTCCTACCTAGATAGATACTTTGAATTCCCTAAGAGTCTATTGCCCAGTAGCTGGTAATATTCTTCTTAGTTTGCAGTTTGTTATTTCTTTCCCAATACCCGACGAAAGTGTCCCAGCAGTAGAGTCCCCAGTGGATCTGATTCCCTAGGAAGTATATCCTTGATATGATCACCCTAACCGGTAGCGGATATTTTTCCCTCCCATGTTTGAGTCTATCCTTGATATGTTCATCCTAACCGATGACGGATATTCTCTTTTTGGTATTCTACCCAGTAAAAAGGTAGTTGTAATCCCTATTCTTGTTTCCCAGAGAGTTAAGCCTTGATATGTTCATCCTAACCGATAACGGGTTTCCTTATCTTTGCGGTCTTCTACCCAGTAACCGGTAGTTGTAAACCTTGTCTTTGTTCCCCCCGCATACTTGATCCTTGATATGTTCACCTTAACTAGTGATGGATTCTCTCTCTTGGTATTCTATCCAGTAACTGATAGATGTAATTCCTATTTTATCTCCTCGCAGAGTCTATCCTTGATATGTTCATCTTAACCGGTGACAGATTTTCTCTTTGATGGTATGCTATCCAGCATTCGATAGATGTAATTCCTACTTTATGTTCAGTTGGTTTATCCTTGATATGTTCATCTTAACCGATGACAGGTATCCTCCTTGACAACCCCAGGCAAGTCAATCCTTGATATGTTCATCCTAACCGATGACGGATTTTCTTCCCTGTTGAGTTTATCCTTGATATGTTCATCTTAACCGATGACGGATGCTCTCACCCTTGGTCTTCTGCCCAGTAACTGGTAGTTATAAATCCTATTTTCTGCAGTTTTCCCCAGCAAGGCTATTCTTACCCAGTAACCGGTAATGAATTTCCTTTTGTTGTTTCCCAGTGAGTCATCCTTGATATGTTCATCCTAATCGATGACAAATGTTCTCTCTGTCAGATCTTTATTATCTCCTTACCCAGTAACATGTAGTAGATGGTAGATTTCTGCTCCTCCAGCGTTGAAGTTTATTTCTCCCCAGTTGAGTTGAGTGCGCATTTCCTTAGTGAAATCTCTTTTCCCTGCATGATTCAAGTATTTCAGTTTTATCCCGACTTACTCGTATCCCCTACAGATGTTGTTAGCTCCCCGGCTGAGTCTTTTCCATGATTGCATGGAATCCCTCGAGTCCCCCAGTAGTTTTGAGTCGTAGCCTGGCCTGCGCATAACTCCTTTTCCCCCCAGAGTCTCTGTTTCCCCAGTGAGTTTTCCTTACAGAATGCATTATACTCCTGCGGACCTTCGGTCTCTCTGATTTCTTTTCCTTTGTGGCAATATTTCCCCACAAAGAATGTACTGTTGCATTCATAACATATGCATCATGAGGTCTCTTAGGGACCAATTTTTTTTCCATATGTTGTTATTTAAGCCCATTCTACTGAGTCGACATGAAGATTTAAACCTTCGCCTCCTCAGTTAGAATGTCCTTAAATAGGGGCACCTGTAAGACCCCAATTTTGGCCCTAAGATCCCTCATGCAATTTCATCATAAGCATTAGCATTGGGATCATACCTTGGCACCCTCCTTACCCCTCATTCATTGGGTTTATTTTGGGAGAGATCACCAAGCACTTTTTGATTGTATCATACTTATATTTTATCACTTTACTAACCAAAATACCAAAAATATGCCTTTGCATTTGCCTAACTCTTTTGTAGGTAGGGCATGATCTCAATTGATTTATCAAGTTAATATCTAGGGTTTGAGACCCTCATGTCAAAGAGCACAACCATGAATTGATACAAGAATGGTTATAAGCATCATATATGAGTCCCAATGATTTCTACATGTTATATTGATCAAGTTTTCTTCAAGAGTTTGAGGGTGATTTTCCTTGGAAACCTTAGTTTGACTGGGTATCTTGAGAAACTTCTCCAATAAGCTATCTCACAAATTGATCAAATTTCTCAAGGGACACTTCAAAATTCATCATCTTATGCATATATGATCTACCATGAGCCTAGAAAGCCAAGAGAATTGAAGATTAGCAAATTGGTTGATGGTGGTTGGCCAGATGAATTCATCTGATCAAAACTGGGTCTCCCTAGACACTATCTCCTACAATTTTCACCATATGAAAATGATTCCAATAGAAAAGTTACTCTAAATGACATTCCAAATAACTTTAATGTTGATACCTAGAGCTAGTTTTGTTTGGAAAATCATTTTCTATGTTGAAACATTATAGGTCATTTTGTCCAAACCTTAATTTGAAAGTTTACTTCCCAAGGCCATAAGTTGCTCAATTTTTATGAGATGAAAGATTTCCAAGTTTCAAAATCAAATTCAAGATCTCTAATTCAACTTTGATTTTTGGAGTGAGAGGTAATTCAACTTTTATGAGCATGTGATATGAGGCTACATTATAGGTCACTTTTGACCTATACCATTGAACAAGTGATTTTTCCAAACTTCAAAAATGCATAACTCTATCATTTCAAATCCAAATGACATGCAATTGGTGACCATTTTGAAGGTCTTTCAAATAGCTACAACTTTTATGAAGACATTTTTCTCATTTTAAGCTCACATAAAAAGTTAAGCAAGGTGGAATATTGAGATATATGACTTGACACTTAGAAATATTTTCAACATGTTGAAATTTCCAAACTTCCACCTCAAAATTCATCATGATACAAGATTCAATTGGAAAAGTGTTGAACATAAAAGTTGTTCCTCTTGATCTAACCTTTCCAAAAAGTCTAAGTTCATCCATTTTGGACAAGAATTGCTAGGGCTGCACATGGCATGAACGTGGTATCATTCATTTGGCAAAGATCAAACTTCAAATCTTCACACACACTTGCCTTGCAATCCAAGTTGATTTCAGACTCTCTTACACTCATTTGTGGACCTAAAGCAATGATCTCATGGGCCTGTACACACCCATGCACCCATGCATCATCAATTGCCAATTTTGGAAAGTGATTTGAAAGGTGCAAATATCATGAGCTACAACTATAAATAGAGACCTCTAGCATCAGAATTCAACAGACATTCGCGCCAGCTTTGATCCTAAACTCCTAACCCTTCCATTTGAGAGGATAATCCTGAGAATTTCATCTTGAAATTGAGTTTGAATCTCACTATTTTGAGATTCAAAACTCCAGGGATCCAAGACTTTTTGTGCATTTCATTCTACTTCTGCAAGCATTCTGAGTGAGATCAAGAAGGAGCCAAGGCAAGAGCAGTTGAATCCAGACCTACATTAAAGGTATTTTCCAGAAAACTTCATCTCTTCGATTATCTCTCAATCTTGCTCAATTCTCTTGATTCTTTGGTTGTCTGAAGTCCTACAAATGTAGGCAAGAAGATTGAGTTGCTTAGAGGTCAAATCGAAGCAACTCAGCTGACATACCTCAAAATTCAACTCCTCATATCTTTCTATATGTGAGGAGTTAGTTAAAATTAAGGTGATATTCGTGATCTACACCATTTTTCCTTTTAGATCATGTCCTCCTTTTTCATTTATGATGTGGTGATGAATGGACCAGTCCGGAAATGATGTGGCACGGTCCTGAGCCATCAGATTGATTCAAATTGTTTTAATCAGGAACGTTGCTTGTGATAACCAAGTGTGTCGCGCGCTGACTAGCGTGTACCATGGAACGCGCGTTTCTCACCACTTGATCTGCCACCTCAATTAATGAGGCAAATCAAGTGGTCTACGTTTTTTTTTATTTTCTGATTTTAATTTTTATCTCTTTGCTTTTCATTAATTCATATTAATTTTAATCTTGATCCAAAAAATATGAGAGTTTCACCAAAAAATTTCAAATATTTTCCTCTTTCATATCCAGAATTAAAATTATTTTTTGGATCATTATTAATATTTTCATGATTTATTTTATTTTTCATTTGTTTTTAATTGTTTAAAAATACTTTTAAGTCCTTAAAAATTCTGAATTTTTTTCTCCAAGGTCCTTTGACCTTGTTTGACCTATGATAAATCTCATGGCCATTTATTTGGTGTTTTGATGAGGTTCTAGGAATTTGACAAACCATATTTAATTTAAATGTATTATTTTAGTAATTTTAATTGGAATAAATGCCAAATAATTTTGTTGACCAATTGTGATGACTTGTTGGTGTTTGACTCTTGTTGTTGGGCCTTGGTCAAGGTTGATTTGACTTTGTCAAATTAATATCATTAGATTTAGGGGATTGATGGAATGTACATTCCATCTCCCAAAATGAATGAATGATATTAATTTGGTAAAAGTCCTCCTTTGATCAATTTGAGATTTCATCTATTCCCTTCCCTCTTCATCTCATTCCCCTTCTTTATGCATTCATCTCATTTGGTCTATGATATCTCAAAGTCCTAAAGCTAGTTGATTGAAAAATTAACATGAGTATGTATGAGATTAGGCCACACCTTTTGCATATTCTTTTTGTGTGTGGTATGTTTCATGAGCATAGTCCATAATATTATGTCTCTAACATGCATTAACACCAAAATTCTATTGCCCGACCTCAAATAGTTGTGACTTCTAAATAAGTCCAATTATGATTGCTTAACATAGCGCTAAATTTGTGACATAAAAGGCATATCATTCTAGTTAGTGAGATTTTAAGTCTCCCATCTTTCATGGTATTGTGTGGAAACTTGGCCTTTTTTCCTTCCTTTGGAAGATGTCTTGGTTCAAGGATCCATGCTTGTGATAAGTGGGTTGAGTGTTCTCCAAAGAATGTCTAAGAATGAAAAGCAAAAACAAAACAATACTAACTTCTAACCTATTAACTACTAACTTTTAATTTCAAGCCCTTTACTTTAATGTCATTTAATTCTAGCTTCTATACATTTGCCATTGTTCATATCATTCTAATTGTTTATGTTAATGAAATTTTCACTTTGTCCATTTGGATCATATTGTGTGATATATTTTGTTTGTGCATACTTTATTTGTTTGTGTGGTCTTTGACCATTAATGTACATAATAACAACAAAAACCCTTAAAAACTTTTGTGTGGACTGTTGGCTTGATCTTGGACAAATGGACTTAGAATTTAGGCAACATTCCTATGCTAAAGGACTTAGCCAATGCCAACTTATTGAGAAACCAAGTCATTGCAATTTGAAACTTCATCTGATACATCATTCAAGATCTCTCTGAGTTCATCTACAACATGATCATTGTGAAGCTGTTATTTTGAACCTGTGACTTGTGAAATTCATCTATTACACGGGCTACCTTGAAGAAGATCATGAAATGGATAAGCTTGGATGTGGCCATCTTTATTTGATGCCTTGCTCTTCAAGATAATGTAATTGTGCATTTGTGTGTTGCTTGATTCTAAAAGTCCAATGGAATTATGGGTTTCTATTGACATTCTTGTCTATTGGATTGCTACCCACTTGGTCAAATCCTTTCAACTATAAACTTTTAATTTTGTAGATAAGATTAGTCTCTTAATCTTCTCCCCATTTCTTTAAATTCAAAATATCTCCCTCTTTTTTTTAAAACCTTATTTGATTGAACTTATTTTGTTCTAAACTTTGACCATCTTTGCAAAAAGATAGGAACTTTGGCCTTATGCCATTGCATTTTCAAACTTCTTTTCTAAATCAAACTTGTAAATAGACTTAACTATATTTGACTTAAACTTTCAAAAAGCCAAAAAGAACTAACTAATTCAAACCATTTTTAGGCCTTTGCGCCTTTCAAACTTAATTTTTGTTAAAAGCAATGCATCCACTTTGAAATTTGTATCACGAACTACGAGGTTTTGATCCCTCATTTTTATGTTGGTACGTAGGCACGAGATCAAAGGTCTTGCCAAACAAAAAAATATAATTAATGAATTCTTTTCTCATCCCCCCCATTCTATTTGTTTGTAAGCATCACTTTGTACCAAATAAATATGCACACAAAAACGGCTCCCTAGGAGTACCTAGGACATTTTGGGTGCTAACACCTTCCCTCTGTGTAACCAACCCCCTTACCTGTAATCTCTGACATTTTATTAGTTTTGATTTGAAAACTTCTTACTTTTGGGTTTTTTTTCGTACTTTTCCCTTTTCCCTTGGAAACAATAAAAGCGCGGTGGCGACTCTTGTTATTTGATCTCTAGCTTATCCATAGCTTGATGATCATGAATTTACCGCTACAAATAGAAGGAATCTTGCTTGAGAGAATAGAAATAGAAGAAGACCATAAGTTCTCTACTCTTTGAAAAAGAGAAGTTTGGTTCAACCATTCCAGGTATGGAAGAATAAGTCATATTGTTAAAGTGCAAACTTGACAACATGACAAAATTTGTTTGTATGTTGAGTAGTGGTTATGATATGTTAGATAAGGTATTGTAAATTGGGGAGAAGAATACTATAGGATTTGACTATAGTTACATGAACAAAAAGGTAAAATTCCCCACTAAAAAGTTTGTTCCTCATAAGAATAAGACTGAGTTTCAAATGCTGGACCACATGTCTTAACATCGTGCTCGACATGTGCACCCTCAACACAAAGGCTACAAAAACTCTACAAAAAAATGTCACTAATATGGGAGATATGGTTATATAAGACCTTTATGCTATAAACTCTATGGATATCCTCAATTTTATAGTCAGCCAAAGTCCAAAGGAAGGAAATGGGAGAAAACTCAAGCTAAAAAAGTGTGGAAACCCAATGAAACTTTCAAATGTCTCTTAGCTCATGTTCCTTATATAGTTTCTTCTAGAAAGGATTGGTATTTTGACAGTGGATATTCACAACATATGGCTGGTGAAAGAAGTTATATTAAAGAGTTAAATCCATATTCTAATAGTTATGTCACATTTGGTGATGGAACTAGTGGAATAATCAAGGGGATAGGCAAAATAGTGAGTCAAAATTTACCATGTCTTGACGGTGTGCTGCTAGTAGAAGGATTAACTGCTAACTTGATCAACATAACTCAATTATGTGATCAATGTCTGGATGTTAGCAACAATAAGTTAGAATGTATTGTCTCTAGCAAGGATTAAGTTGTGTTAATGAAGGGCTCAAGATATAAAGGCAACTGTTATATGTGGATTTCTCAGCCCTCATCCAAGGTTATGAGCACGAATGAGATAATATATGAAGATGATGTCAATGAGTTACCAAAACTCAATATTGAAGAAGAATTCCCTCTTATGGGATTTATGAGACCCATGCAAGGAGTTGTCATTGAAGGGAAAACTGGTGGTTAGGCTGGAGGCCCACTCAACTTTGAACAACCTATTGTAGTTCAGCTAAGGGAGAATAATGGTTATGATAGAAGTTCTTCTCATATACATGGAAGTATGAATAATCAACAACATGTCATAGTGCTTGATGAATTGGAATTTTTTACGCTGCAGTATGTATCAGACAAGTCTGATCTATATGTTGAGGGGATTCTAAATATGGTTCCACTAAGAATTGGGCCTATGAAAATGCTTCATGTTGAAGAGTCCTAGAATTCAGGTTTGAGAAATCTTGATAATGATGTGTCAGACATCCTGTCTGCCATGTTGGTTGAATATCAAATGCATAAGGAAGTTAATGGTCATAACCATGATGATGCTAAGGATGATGAGGGTATAGCTGACAACACTGATAATAACCATGGTCATGCTTTGGAAGATACGAAGACTCTGAGTAATAGAGTGATATGTAAGAATGAAAAAATTAATATGGATTGTATTACTAATAGCAAGAAGCTTAAAGTGATCTCAAAGAACACACAATCTATGGATGATATGTCGCCTCAAAATGATAATGATAAATCCTTAATTATAAGTAATGAGAAACAAGTTATTTCATTGGTATCTGCTGAAATAAATAAGAACAGTTCCTGGAATGTTACTTCTGATTATTTCATCATAAGAGACTATGAGGATCTGATGGTAAGTAGGATAAAGTAGACTATTCATCAAGGGGAAATTAAGCTTAAGAAAATGAAGGATTACTCAAGTGACTCCCAAGGAAGAAGTTTCACTAAAATATGGTGGAATGAACCAATACTCAAGCATGTCATCAAAGTTAATAAGTAAGATGTTGCCCAAGATGTGACATACATGTTGAAGACTGAGTTACAAAAGAAGGATATACAACCTGAAGAAACTAGAATAATCAAATCAGAATTTGATGCTGAAGAAAATGCCTTAGCCAGGAGGCCCAACATCCAGAGAAGGCTTAATGACAAATAGATTATCTCCCTCAAAGTTCCTTTCTTAGCTGCAAGAAGTTTGCTGAAGAGTATGTGGTTCTATCATAAAATTATATATTTTGAAAAGGAGATGTCAAAAGGATTTTTAACATTCAAGGAAATGTTACAACTGCTGAAGGAAGTCTATGTGACAAACAAGGAGTTCATCATGTTAAGTCACAAGTGTAACAGAAAGAGTACATTTAATAAATTCTCTCTTATTTCCAATAACATCTTATCCTGGTCCAACAAGAAGAAGGTCATTGTGACCTTTTCTCCTAATGAAGCTAAACTCGGTACTGTAGGAAGAAATGGTAAGAAATACTCTGAATAAAGAAAATAAAAAAGGAGTATAATATGGGATAAGATGACATGTCATTAGTCTGGGACATATTGGAAGAAAGATCAAGAAGTTCACTTGGTGTGTGCACAAGTGAGATCTTATAGCAATCAAAGCCAGGGAAACATGCAAGGAGACCAAGCCAAATACTCTCTCATATTCTCTATAGAGCACATTTATTCTGGGTGATTTATCGGTTTCCAATCACTCCTTATATCTGGACTTTCGATACTATCAAGAAAAAGGGTCGTCTACCTTATTTTTCTATGTCAAATCTATTATTTCTTCTACCCTGAAAAAGTATTTGATGTTCAACATGAGTCAGAACCAGGAGAAAGCTAAGAAGAATTAATATAGTTTGATAATAAACACTAGCAAGTCTAGCGAGATAGCTGAAGAAGCCAATGAGAAGAAGACAAAGGAAGTTGGTTCCTCCTCTTATGCAAGTGTTAAAGGACCACATGGTGGACCATCAACTTGAGAAACTGCTACTAGGAAGACTTTAGTAACTAGGATGAAGACTGTGAAGAGGGCTCATGTGCAAGATAGTGAATCAGATGTAGATGATGATTCGGTCACCTTCATGAACTCAAGAGCATGGATAGAAGACAAAATCCGAGGAGAGTTGTCTCCAAAATATTGTGTCAGTGAGTTTATTTTGTTAAATGTTCTGATTATGTAAAGGATTTATATCCTCTTAAGACTGGTACAAGACATTACCCTTTACCAAATTATGGCAAAAATGGGGAGTAGTGGTGTTGCTTAGGAAGCAGGTATTTTTTTAGTACTAACCCTTATGGGAAAGTGCTAACATTGTGTTCCATGCTGGAGCATCGGACACGACATTTGGTCCTGATCCATGTATTTATGCAAATAAGTCTGTCTTTTTAGTAGTATTCAGTAATATCAACTACTAACTGGTTTTTGTGTGCATGACTAAGTATGTGAATGATTGCATGCTGATATATGTTATTTAGTATGATTGTATGCTACTAATTATGAGATATTATATTAATGCATGACTAAGTTTGTAAATGATTGTATGATTATCTATTTGGTTTGAAGAAAACTTAATTGACTATGTGAAAGCATCTGAATGTTAATACTTATGACTCCTGCTACTGTTGGTGCTTAAATTTGATACATGGAAGCTGTTGTTGTTGAAATGCTCTTAAGATCCAGTAGTTCTACTGGTTGTCACTTGAAGAAGTGTTTTGTATCTTGAAGAGTTGTTTTTCCATAATTTGCCAAAGGGGAAGATTGTTGTTCATATTGGATTAGACCTTTGGATTGGTTGCATTTTATCAAAACAACAAATTAGAGAAGTGTCAAAGTGTTCATGATTTGTTTAGATTACTCAAGTTGTATGAAGCTGTAAAAAGGACACATGCTAGTTGTGATGCTTCAGCATGTTGGTACGATATTTGGGTCTTGTGAAACAGAAGCCAAAATGATGTGCTTTGAAGTGTGTTCTAGAAAAGACAGGTCAAAGATTTTAGTGTTGTTGATTTAAGAACATGATTATATGATTTGTTTGACAACTAGATGGAGTTTAATTCAGATTTAAATGAATATTTAAATTTGAATTTGAATTAAAAACAAATCATATATTGTTGGAGTATTCAAGGAACAAATCAAATATCCAATGGATTGTTCAAAGATTATGAAAAAAATATTTGAAGATCCACGAGGGAAAAGCCTAGAGTTACATTGCTATATAAGGATCTCAAACCTATATTGGAAAGCAAGCACCCCCATTGAAGATCTTAGAGTGTCTAGGTGTTTTGTCGTGTATTCATGCTAATTCCCTTAGAGTATTAGTGTTGAATCTTTATGTACACCTCTATGTTTCAGTAACTTGGCATAAAAGGTTTGTCTAGTTGAGTTGTAATCAACATTGCTTATGTACATCTCTATGTTTTAGTAACTTGACATAGAAGGTTTGTCTAGTTGAGTTGTAACTTTCAAAATTCTTTATCTTGTAAAGATTGAAGTTGATCACTAAAGTTTAGCGGTTGTTTCCTCTGTCACCGGGATTATGGCATAGAAGAAAATGAGTAGGTTCTCATATTCAGGGGTAGGCTCTAAATGGAAAGTCCTTGGGTACTTAGGAAGAGGCATTGAAGAACATAAGGTGTGTTGTTGCTTGTAAGTCTAATTGTACTACTAATAATGAAATTCTTTTCTTGGATTGTGGACTCGGCCTCCAAACGTATGTGTAGTTTCATTGAACTGGATTAACAATTTAATTGTGTTCTTTATTCCTTTTCTGATTCATCATCTATTACTAGTTAGTGTATTATTTTTGGTGTATCTTATTGCACATGTTGTTGGAGCATTGTGTTCGACATCTGTCCCCTAAGGAACATAATTTCAGGGTGACCCAAAAAAATATCTCTCATAACATCTAGGTCATCTCCTTTTCTACTCCAGTATACATAGTCTGCATCATTTATCAGCTTTAACAAATGTTGTATCTCTGTTCTAAAACTTGTTGCCTCTTTTTGTAACCTACTCTTATGTTTATATATTTGAGTGATCAAAGTGACATTCTCTAGTGGCACTTTGTGTTCCACTATTCGGTTTTTTGTATTTTCCACCTTTATCACAATCAAATATTATTTTGTTGTTTCTCCATCTCTTGTCTGTTTCGGTATCTGAACGAGTGATGATAATAATTATTTTATTCCTAATTTCAACCTCCTTAATTTACCTTATCATTTCTTTTCGTGTATCGAATGCATCAGAGGTATCTACATATATTTAACTTTTATCGCATATCTGCAAGGGAATTTCCCTATTTGCAACATAAAAATAGTCTAAAATATATTTTTATAAAAAATAATCTACTGAAGGAAAGCAAAATAAAAATCGGATAACACACTAACAAGTTTTCCGAAAAAATAAAATACAAATCAGAAAATATTACTTCAAGTTATCTAGTAAAGGAGAAAAATGTATTGGATGACTTGTCTCAGAGTTATCCGGTAAACAAATGTGGGAGTGCAAAATCCATTAAATTTCATAAAACTTGAATAAATTATAAAAAAATAAAATGATAAATTTGTTAATATATTACGAGGACAAAATTGAAATATTTTACAAAATGTAGGGGTGTGAGAATAAATATAGGGGTATGTAAAGTTTTCTTGATTATAAATATAATTGGTAGGATAACCCATGTTAGAAGGGCCGGAAGGGATAGGCTCATGAGTCAAGGATACACGAGAGTACAGCCTCCTCGCTACATTTGGAAAATTTCTTCTATACCCCTAATATGCATTCCTGTACTCCAACAAATAATTAAATAAATGACAATTGTGTAATTTTATTAGTAGCGTTTTATAGTTTAACTATATATTTTCACATTAAATATTTCTGGATTCACCGTTAGTTAATCTCTTGATGAATTTATGATAAGTAATTGTTTACCAGAATTGTAAAAAAAGAGGAAAAGTTGAATTAAAATTATCAAAAGCCAAATTTGTAAATATGTATATTTGAAGAAAAATTTCTCGGTCATGTCTAAAATTTTCAGAAAACTTAAGACAAATTTGTTCGAAAATAATACTGGAAAACTTGTTTCAAGTACTGATATGATCATGGGCAAGTGGAGTATGTACTGTAGCACAGAACCTCACATTTGAGAAGGTTTCAAATTTTAAATTTTTTAATTTTTTTATAAATATTAATAAAATAAATAAAATATTATTAAAAAATTCAATAATTAAAAAAATATTATAATAAAAATTTAATACATATAAAAATTAAGATTGATAAAAATTCAAAATAATTATAATTAAATTTATTTTTAGTTAATATAAAATTGTATTTTTGATGTTTTTTTAGTTATTATAATTGTATTTTTAAAAAAATTTAAATTAAATTTTAAAACTAGAACGGGACCTCCAATATGATTGGGTCGGTCCTGATATATATATATATATATATATATATATATATATATATATATATATATATATATATATATATATATATATATATATATATATATATATATATATATATATATATATATATATATATATATATATATATATATATATTTGATTTGTTCTTGTTCAATAGATATGAAGATGTGTTATAAAGAACAATTATGTGTAGACATCACTTATGAATTCACAACTTATTAGGTATTGTTTGGTACACAGGAAGTTGTACACCATTGAGTAAAGGAGATTGGAATTAGAAATAATGACTCTTGTCATTATCATATGAGATATATAGAAAAAAATTATATTAAAAATCAATACTCCATAAAGTTTTTCTGATTATAAAACGTTAAATAATAGTTAAATTATAAAACATTATATACTCTTGTCATTTATAATTTAACTACTTTTTAAACTTATACGAGAAAATTGATTTTTAAATTTGAATAATTAAGTTCAAATAAATTAATTATTTAATAAATCTAAAAATAAAACTTCTTATGATTCGGAATATTATTTTTCATATTTGTTGATTATGAGATAGAGACAGTAAAAAGGCTGAAATTAAAAATTAATATTTAATTAAATTTTTCTGGTTTGTGAGAAAGTGGAAAGTACAGGTAAATTAATAGTTCAACAAAAAAGCGATTTTTTTTATAAAAATAGCCCAATTTTTAAAGGAAATTTCCAAAATATCTTTGATTTCAAAAAAAATCTCAAACTATCTCACTTTCAGGAGGAGGCGCCAATTCAATTGGCGACTCCTCTTAAAGATTGAATGGAGGTGCCAATCAAATTGACGCTCATGTGTATTTTTACAAAGGAGGCGCCAATTGGATTGACACCTCAGTGTAAAATGCAATTTTTTTTGTTATAAATAGATGTGTTGTGTGAGTCATTGTTCCACATCTCATTTAATCATTTGACAATCATGTTTGGTGTTCGTCGCCGATACGGAAAGGTGATTTATGCGAGAGACAAACCTCAGATGTTGATGCTCTTTTGGAACATCACTACGTTCGAGCAACTGAAGAGGGAGCGGGGAAAAATTAGAAGTATTGAGAGACTCGACATTAGCTTTGGTTGGGTGCGAATGAAGACTGATGATGATGCTAGGGAAATGATGTTCGGTCGAGATGACATCAATTTGATTGTTGTAATCAGTTAGAAATATTTCTGTTTTCAATTAGCTTATTTTGTACTGATGTTTGTTATGAACCTCGTTGTAACAAAAACTTTATGATATATAACGATTGAAGGTTACAAAAATACAATGTTACAAAAAGCTTATGACCCAGATGATGCTCCTCGATTGGGACAGTTGTTCTTGTTGTATCCTGGTTAACGACAGATACTACATAATCTTATCATTTTATCTATCGAATCCATTTCTGTCATGATACGTGTGTTGTTTGGCCATCCTTTTTTCATTCTACGCATCTCGTCGTTGTGCCAAACTATATCACCTTCATATGGAGGCCAGTATTCCTTCATTGGTAGTACCGAGAAGCTTTTATTATATACATTCATGACGGAGACGACCTTGTACACATCAGATAAATGGTTGTAAGCGTCTTAACGAGTATATGCGCATGCTGCAATGACATGGGAGCAAGGAATGCGGAAGGCCTAGAATTTTCCACAGTCGCACCAACTTCTGTTTAGTCTAACAGCATAGGCTAAATTTGGTCTCCCCTCGTTGTGGTCCATTGTTTCCTAGACGCTGAAATTTTGCCTATGACGGTCAAAGACTGTTACATCATGTGTGCTAGCTTTGATGCTCTCCTCTTTCATGACTTTCATGTAACACTCACTGAATATTTGCCCAGACATTAACACCGCACTCTATCTTTCACCTCTGGTTGCAAACGTAGAAGCCAACCTATAATAGGTTGATCTTACCAAGGCGGTTATTGGCAGATTTCTAATTCCTTTTAATACCCCATTCATGCATTCCACAAGGTTTGTTGTCATGTGGCCCCATCGACAACCTCTGTCAAATGCCTTTGTCCGTTGCTCCACTAGGATGTTATTTATGAAGGAGAATTGCGACCCAAAGCGCAGCGGAAATTAAAAATTTCTCCTTTAGAGATCCTTACGAATGGTCATGATCAGTGATAGAATATTTACCTCTTGTGACGACTGAAACTTTTGGTGCAGATCTCTTGTGACGATCAAAACCTTTGATGCAGATCCACGAAGCGATCACGAACGTTGAACGATGACAACGTCTCTACTCAGTCCACACGAACGGGTTCCTTCAATCTCAGTGCTAGCTGGTACGAATGAAGGCTTTGAGTGAGAGAGAAAGAGAGAGTGAAAACGAAAAGAATGCAACCGCAAATTTTTGCTTCTGCACAAGGGTTCTATTTATAGAACCACTTGTGTGGGCTTCAAGCTAAAAGCCCACTTAAGTGTATTTTGGCCCATATCTTATGATATGCCCAAAATCACTTAAGCTCATGGTACCTTACCATATTTCGTATTCTACTCAAGTACATCGTACCTTACGATGCTCTATAACTCACTTAAGGGCACCGTACCTTACGGTATTCCTTAGTTACTCTATCTCTCATCAATCCGTCCTTTGTGTGTGACCCTGTAGGTTTTCGTGACGTTGGCAATTATATTAAATCACTCATTTAACTTAATAAGCAGTGAGCGGTATCTAGCAACACATCACTGCTACCCAAGACACGAAAATGTCATGTGATCTGACAATTCCTTCTGTGATAATACTTATGTGTATAATTACCCTTTTGCCCTTATGTCTATATTGAACACAAGGCATAGACCGTGTCATCCTTGTTCAGTTCAATATTGGGCCCATAGACATTTATCCTGTTACGCAGGATGGGCAAATTCCATCTAGGACACTCATGTCCCTCAGCATGCTTTGTGGAGTACCCATTAACTGTCTTTATGGTTATCCAGTTACGGACAACGTTGGATCAGCAATAAAGCACTCGACTCTACATCTAGGATCCATAGTGGTTTCAGGTCGAAGAGTGGAATACACTATTATCACCATGAGAATAACTTATGACACCTTGCATAACTTTCTATATAGTATTCTCATAGCGGGTCAATCCGGTATAAGTATTACTCCTAATATTCATACCTATGTTTAAGACTTGATAACTCTTTATCCATGATCCATGAGATATGATCATCAGTCTACAAACATAATAGCCTTAATGCTTTAATGTTATCCCACTTCACACTAAAGCTCGACTACGGATACTTTAAGAATAATGTCCTTATGTTTAATGTGATCTCATGATTAAGTCATACTTGATACATTAAACAGACTAGCTATTCTAGGGACTTTATTAAACAAACGTAATAAAGAAAAAGCCTTTTATTATTAATAAATAATTCGATACAAGTACCAAAAGTATTGGCCTCTAGGGCTTACACCAACAATTTAGCCATCTCCCCGCGTCTTCATTAGACAGTCTAATTTCATCACGATAATATTGAAATGACGTCTGAGTTAGAGCATACCCAACATTCACCACCTTCTTGCGAATATTCTTATCTTTTATTGCACGCATGAAATTTTGTGCAATATGTCTAATGCAATAGACATGGATAGAAGGAGGATCATGCCATCTGTTGTCATGGTTGTTGTAGGCACTCTCAATGGCAGCATGTCTATCAGAAATCAAATAGAGATTGGCTTGTGAAGCCACATGCATTCTGAGATGTCGAAGAAAGAAACCCCATACACCAGCCGTTTCACCTTCAACCAGAGCAAAGGCAATCGGAAAGACATTATTGTTGCCGTCTTGTGCAACTGCCATAAGCAAAGTACCCTTGTATTTTCCGTATAACCAAGTGCCATCAATTTGAATAATAGGTTTGCAGAATGTGAAACCTTTGATGCATGGGTCAAACGCCCAAAAGAGACGGTGAAAGATTATATTACTTGTAACACAGGTTCCATCTAGCATCATTGCTGGCAATGTCTCCATAATTGCCACAGTTCCTGAGACATATGTTTTTAGTGCCCATAAAAACCGTGCCAATTCTTTGTACATGGTTGAAGAGTAGTATACAACTCAATACAATTACAGCCTGAATGTTCATGACTAACAAACATGTATTCAACATCTTCATCGTCCCGTACCTTAAGCGGGAAAAACTTGCATTGACCGTTCTAAAAAAATATTGGATTTTGATACGTGATCATTGACACAATACCCGATCCTATACAGGATTGTATTCTTTTTTTTCAAATGCAAGAAGGTTGCATTTCTCTTGATCGTAAGTTTAATTGTATCGGTGTTTCGAAAATAAAAACCGTATAACTCAGACTCGTATGTTTCACCGTTGCAGTGAACGTTGACACTGTATTTTGGTGAAGATGACATTGTGCAGATGAAAACTATTTTCTTGCTGCAGATGAATGTAGTTTGAGTCTTGGATGTTGATAGTAAGACACTTAAATAGGTGAGTGATGTGTCTCACATGCAAGCTAGTTTGAAGTGATGTGTCGGACATGCAAGCTAGTCCGAAATGATGTGTCAACCATGCAAGCTACACAGAAGTGACATGTTCAGCATGCAAGAGAGAGGACAGCCATGTGTCAGACATGCTGACACACACTCCAATTGAATTGACGCCCCCATTCATTCCTTGCACATGGGCGCCAATCCATTTGGCGACACCTTGTCTTGCATGCATGCAGACCTCGAAACCAAGCAATCAGACCTAGGTGTGTCATGCATGTCCCTATGGAGACGCCAATTTGAATGGCGACACCATGTACAAAACGCACATGGGCTCCAATTCAATTGGAGACCACATGCAAACACAACTTTTCATGCTCCAAGCCATTTGCCTATAAATACATCCACACCATCAACACTTCTTCCACACCATCACTCACTACTTCTTCTATAATACTTCTTCTATAATTTCATCTGCAACAACTTCTTGTAGTTTCATCTGCACCAACCGCTTTCATCCCCGACAAAATGTTTATCCTTACAATGGGCGAATCACATAGAGGAACGGTTGCAAACATAACAACTTATGTAAGCATTTTCTTCTTTTGTTATTTGTTTTAATAAAGTCCCTTTTAATAACATACCAACTTAGTAAAGTTTTTTGTTCTTTCTTTTATAGGATGTTTCAAGGTTCCAGACTCGGGTCCACGAATATGTCCATATGGACCCGACGATTCAACCTTATGTTGAACTCGCCGGTTTTGGTCATATAAGAAAGATTTTATCTTGGTCGGTAGATAACAAATTCATTCTTGCTTTATGCGAAAGATGGCGTCCAGAGACACACACATTTTGGTTCCCAACCGGTGGGTGTACCGTGACGTTAGAAGACATCTATATGCTTTTGGGACTGCCCATTGAAGGTAAGGCTATTAATGGTAAAATCAACTATGCAAATTCAATTTGCATGGACCTCTTGGAGACTGATTTGTTAGATGATAACTCAAGAGGTCAAGGTATACTCCTTTCACGCCTTAAGTCATACTATAACAGTTTATACTTAGATGAGCATTCTACCGAAGATGCTCGAATAATAAAAACTAGGTGTTACATTATGCTTTTAATTGGTTCTTTTTTATTTCCCGAAGGTAGTAATTCTAGCATGCATATTATGTATTTACCTTTACTTAGACATGTAGATATAATAGGAAGTTACAGTTGGGCATCTGCTTGTCTAGCCTATCTCTATAGCTCCTTGTGCAAAAACTCACACAAAGATACATCTATATTTTCTGAATGTGTTGTTTTGCTCCAAGTATGGGGTTGGTCAAGACTATCGTCCCTAGCACTCGTCAACAACAATCCTTTCACATTCCCATATGCACAAAAGTAAGTTGTTTAAATTGCTATATATTTACTTAATTCTTTAAAGATTATTATCTCTAACTAATATTTTTACCTTTTTGGTGTAGATGGTCTGCACGTGGTATGAGTTATAACAGATGTCCTAGACATTGTATTACTCAGTATCACAATCTCTTGGATCACCTTCGACCGACAGACATAAGGATAATAACCTCATTATTTCATTATAATTTGTTAACTTCTTCTACCTAGATTATAATCCTATTTTCTTTCACATTTCAGTTCATTTGGCGTCCATAACTTAATTTGGATCATGACCATGAGGTCAACGCTGAAGACGCGGTCATATGGACTGTATGCACACCGATAATATGATTCACAATTGTGGAGATGCACAACAGTGATCGTGTGAAGTTGCAGATCGGTATGCCCCAAAACATCCCAGATCCCCCAGCAAGCCAAAGAGAATGGCATCTGCGCAAAGTTAACGACCAATGGAACTTCAATCCATGGCAAAGCTTTGCAAGATCGGAGTGTCGCAAATGGAAGCACCGCCATGACCATGTCTTAACTGACGCAGTCATGCCAAATGAAGAAAAACCAAGTCGTACTTATATGGCTTGGTACAAATCGGTTGGTTTTCAGTTCATCGCCGAGGATATGTACCTGTACGACCCACGCCAACAAACTTACACACCTGACACCTCAACGTCAAACCCCTAACAACATTGTCAGATCGGATACACACAACCCCTGTCCGTCAAACGTTTCGTTCAACCAACACACAAACATACAACCAAAACATGTCATACACCCAACCCCAATACCAAGAGCATACCCCATACCACCACCAACAAATTGACCGTCAACCTGAGACCTAACATCGCTTCGCACCCATCATATCACCCTACCAAAGTCGCCTTAGCCAGAACACCCAACCATCATTCAACACCAACCGCCCCTCTTCCTACCATATCCAAGAAGCCCAAACCTCACAAAACCAAAACCTCCAACAACCCTATCTATACCAAACACCCCAACAACCTTTCCAACCTTTCCTCGACGCATCATTCACACCCATGTCTCCCTTCAACCGTCCTGGTCGCCCACCAATGAGTCAAAATAACCCAACTACTCTGCCATGGTTCATGAACTCAGTTATGACGGTACACCCTCGATGAATACTGAAGACTATGCCGACTTGTCTGACTACCTCAATAGGCCATCTCCTGTAATTGGTAGTGACACTTCTGGCCCCTCAGATGCTTAAACACCAGTAGTGAATCACCAACGCGGGTTAGGGCCACGGGTTAGGGTAGCTAGGGGATGTGGGACCAGAGGTCGGTTAGGTGATCCCGGTCATCACCATTAGGCTTTTTTGTGTAAACGGAAAATTTTATTAATATCAATTGGTCTTATTTCAAAATTATGTATCACGTAGACCATTTAGCCAAAAAAATTGCATTTTACACTGAGGTGTCAATCCAATTGGCGCCTCCTTTGTAAAAATACACATGGGCGCCAATTGGATTGGCACCTCCATTCAATTTTTAAGAGGAGTCGCCAATTGAATTAGCGCCTCCTCCTAAAAGTGGGGTAGTTTGGATTTTTTTTTGAAATCAGGGGTATTTTGGGAATTTCCTTGAAAAATGGGTTATTTTTGTAAAAAAAATCCAAAAAGTCTACTAAAAATGAGAATGCCCATTTAAGATTGGATCAATACCATAAAAAATTGATCCAAGATGAATAGTAAAAGTAAAATGTAAAATTTACATGTGTTACCTCACGGGACATGATATATTGGAGAATTATTTGAGACATCTAAGTGCATCTGAGTGTGAATAAGTTAATGAGTATATTTCATTAAGACACATATTTTTGTCGATGAAAGACAAACAAGAAAATGTTCCTCAGATCACTCAAATATACTAGCATAACAATATGCATTAATTAGACGTGAAAGATTCTATAAGAGATTCTATAACAAAGATATACTATTTGTTGAAGTTGATAGAAAGTAAGAATTATGTCAATTGAAGGAGAACGGGGAGGAGTAGGAGACTGAGTCAATTATTTGAGAAGGGATTCACCATGCATCTTACTAAAAATCAAATAGATTTCTTTGATGCAGATAAGGAAAAAATTTATCTCTCAAAATAGAACATTTCAAGTTCAATTGATTCCCAATGTATTGTATCTCAGGTGATTGATGATGAAGTTTGTGATAGGAAATTAAGATACTAACAGATCAATATGAAGCGGATATAAAATTTCTCAGATTTATAGGAACCTTGAGGATCAACAACAAATATATGATGACAAATTGAATAAATAAAGACACAAAAGAACACTGATATTTTTAACGTGGAAAACTCCTCAATATGAGAGTAAAAACCATGAGTCGTCTGGACCAAAGAAATAACTCCACTATAATCAATTAAGGATATAAGAGAGTCTTAAAGTGATTCACAAACTAGTGTTAACAACCGCAAACTAGCTTACAAATAAGAATAAAAAAGTTGATTATTTTCAAATCTGCAGCTTTAGTGCGAAGCAGATAACTCTCACCTCGAACTTTGTTTTGAAATACTAAACGGTAAAAAAATTAGATATATGTGTTACGAACTTGCCCTCAAAATTTGAGCTCGATGTGACGGTTAACGAATCGGAGATCGTTGATTTAGTTAGTCTGGTTGTAGAAAAACGGGAATGAATTTATCTCCTTTTTTCTCTCTTTTGAATCCTTATTTTCTCTCTATCTATCTCAACCCTAAATTGATCCTCTTCACTTAAATAAGTGATACAAATAGGCTAATCATATTTGAGTCTTTCTCCACATAGGAAGGGAGCCTAAATCCAACAAATCTCCCCCTCACAACTATGTGGAGGAAATCGCCAAATTGGCGATATCATAATAAGCTTCAAATTTCCCTCTTGGTAATGCTTTAGTCGTCATATCATAGTCACTATCATTTGTATAAACTTTAGCTAATTCCAAAAACTTAGCATCCAATATATTATGTATTCAATAATATCTTACATCAATGTGTTTGGACCTATTATGAAAAGTCGGATTCTTACCAAGATGAATAACGCTTTGACTATCAATAAATAACACATATTTGTCTTGAACAAAACCAAGCTCATACAAAAATTTCTTCAACCATAGTAAATTTTTGCATGCTTCGTTAATTGCAATGAAATCAGTCTCTGTAGTAGACAATGTTACACACTTTTGCAATCTAGACTGCCAAGCCACAACTCCCCCTGTAAATTTAATCATGTAGCCCTAAGTGGACTTTCTGGAATAAATTTCTTCAGCCATATCAGAGTCAGAGTACCCCACTAGAGTAGGCTTATCTCCTCTAAAACAAATCCTCGCAGAAGTAGTACCACGAAGATACCTCAAAATCCATTTTACAGTATTCCAATGCTTTCTACCTGGATTTGACGAAAATCTACTGACTATTCCAACAACATGTGCTATATATGGTCTTGTACACACCATTGTATACATCAAACTACCCCCATCAGACACTTAAGAAACATGTTTCATATTAAACATTCATCTTTACTTGAAGGACTTTGATTTGAACTCAACTTCAAACTACCGCCTTAGAACTTTCCAGTTTGAATCGTTGCAGCACTCTTTCGATATAGTGTTCTTGTGAGATCCAAAGTTTCTTCTATTTTCTGTCACACATGATTCTAATGCCAAGAATCTGTTTAGCTGTTTCCATGTCTTTCATGGAAAATGACTCCCTCAATTGCTTCTTCAACCCGTTAATGTTATAAATACTTTTCCCTATAATAAGTATATCATCAACATATAACAACGGGATAATGAATTCATCATTAGAAAATTTTCTAACAAAGACGCAATGATATGAATTAGTCTTCTCATATTCTCGATCACACATAACAAACTCAAACTTCTTGTACCACTGCCTTGGAGCTTGCTTCAACCCATATAAACTCTTTCTCAATATACACACATGATCTTCTTTACCTGTAACTTAAAAACCATCAGGTTGTTTTATGTAGATCTCTTCCTCCAAATCACCATGAAGGAAAGTCATTTTCACATCCATTTGCTCAACCTCTAAATCAAGAGTAAAAGTAAAAATTAACACGGTTCTAATTGATGAAATCTTTACAACAGGTGAGAAAATATCATTAAAATCAACACCATTTCTTTGAAGGAATCCTTTCACTATTAATTTGGCTTTATATCTTAGAGACTTAGAGTTGCTCTCATGTTTAACTCTATAAATCCATCTGTTTTCCAAAGCTCTTTTTCCTTTAGGCAGTTTCACTAAATCATAAGTGTGATTATCATGTAATGATTTCATCGCATCATGCATTGCATCCATTCATTTTTTATTTTCATCACTTTCTATGGCCTCTTGAAAACACTTGGGTTCACCCTCATTAATCAAGGTCGCGTACTCATCAAAATTATACCTTGTAGAAGGTTGTCTCTGCCTGTTAGACCTTATAAGTTAAACTTGAGATGATTCAAGAGCTTTACCAAGATTCTCATTTTGTGATATATCGCTCTCCCCTTAGCCATCATTAGTTGGAATATTTACCTCATCTTCAAGTTGTTGCTAATTGACATAATCATATGGCTTACTATTGTGATCATTACCACCAATAGCATCCAAATTATGACTAGGTAATCGAACTAGATTAACATTAGACAAACTAATATATTTCTTGGGTGTAGCCTTCTCTATCTTATCAATGTATTCAATAGTTTGGTCTTCCATAAACACCACATCGCGGCTTCAAATAAGCTTCTTCCCTACAGGATCATACAACTTGTAACCAAACTCATCTTATCCATAACTGATGAAGATACATTATTTTGACTTTGCATCCAACTTGGATCTTTCATCCTTTGGAATATGCATAAAATCCTTACAACTAAAGACTCTCAAATGATCATACTTGACATTCTTTCCAAACCAATTTTTTTTCTAGAACTTCACTGTTCAAAGCAAAAGTAGGAATAAGATTAAGAACATGAATTGTCGTGTAAAGTGCCTCGCCCCAATAATGATTAGGCAACTTAGCCTCAGAGAGCATACACCTTACTCTCTCAATTAGTGTTTGATTTATCCTCTCTTCTAAACCATTCAATTGAGGATTTTTATATGAGTCTTTTCACGTGCAATACTATGCTACTTGCAATAAGAATCAAATGGTCCACAATACTCTCCACCATTGTCTGAATGAACATATTTCAGCTTCTCGCTTGTCTTTCTCTCAACCAAAGCATGGAATTCTTTGAACTTTTCCAACACTTGGTATTTTGTATTAAACTCATAAACACATAGTTTTCTGGAGCAATCATCAATAAAGGTAACAAAATAAAGTGCACCACTAAAGTATTTTACCTTTAATGGACCACAACATCAGAATGTATCAATTGAAGCAATTTTGACTTCCTTGAGGGAGGATGTCTCTTGAAAGATACTCTAATTTTTTTTACCAGCCATGCAATGAGAATACTTCTCTAAATCTACATTCTTTAATCCATGAAGAACATCCTTTTTGGCCAAAATATTCATCCCTTTTTCACTAATATGACTAAGTCTTCGGTGCCACAAAGATGCTTCCGTGTCGATAGCATTCACATTGTCCCTAACAACCAAAGCTTTTGTTTAATACAGTTTAGAAAGCTTTTTCCCTATAGCCACAACCAAGTTACCTTTGTTGAGTTTCCACTTTCCAGAACCAAAGTGATTATATAACCACAATCATCTAGCATATGCACAGAGGTTAAATTAAAGTAGACATCTGGAGCATGTTTGACACCTCTAAGCAACAATTGCATTCCCATGTTGGTTTTGAAACAAACATCACCAACACGAATTACCTTAGATACACCATCATTACTTATCTTTAACACTCCAAAATCACCAAAAGTATAAGATGTGAAGAAATCCTTCCTTGGTGTAACATGCAATGTAGCACCACTGTCAATTATCCACATGCCCTGATACCATTTGTTGGGTGAGTTTTTTCACTAGTAGCAGTAGTAACACGATCATCATCATGATATTCATGGTCTCTTTGTTTAGACTTACCCTTCTTACCTTTGATGTCTCTTTTTCAATGATAACAATACTTTTGTACGTGTCTTGTTTTGTGATAATAATGACACTCCAAATTCTTGTATCGCGACTTGGACTTGCTACTGCTATTCTCTCTACCACCCTTCGGTTCCTTTTTATGACTTCTCCCCTTATTTTCACTGACAAGTACCTCGGGTTGAGATGAAGAACCATGTACCTTCCTTCTCATATTCTCATTAAGAATACCACCCTTAGCCGTTTCCAAAGAAAAAACTCCTCTTGGAGCAAAACTTGTGATAGAAACTCAAAACGTCTCCCAAGACTTTGGTAAAGATAGCAATAGAAATAGTCCCAAAAGTTCATTATCAAATTTGATACTCATTCCTGACATCTGATCAAGGATCCCTTGAAATTCACTAAGTGATCTGAAATAGAAGTCACCTCCTTATACTTCAAACTTATGAAGCTATTCAACAAGAAAAATTTATTATTCCCTGATTTAGAGGCATACAAGGACTCTATCTTCTCCCACAAAGTTTTTTCACGTGTCTCATTAGCAATATGATTATAAACATTATCTTATACATATGGTCGAATAAAACCACATATCAATTAATGTTCAAACTCTCATTCTTCATTATACACAAAATCCGGCTTTGCGGAACTAAAAACCAGTAAATGCAATTTTTTCACAAATAGTAAGTCTTTGATCTTACCCTTCCATAAATGGTAATTAGAATCATTCAACAATACCATCTTCATCTTTTTATTTGACTCCATCATTCAAACAAGTAAAATAACCTTTAACCAAGAGCTTTGATGCCACTCAGATGGAAAATTAATACACAATAACATACCAGTATGTAGAGGATATAAAATTCCTCAGACTTATTAGAACCTTGAGGATCAACAACAAATATAAGACGGAAAATCGAACAAATAAAGGCACAAAAGAACACTGATAATTTTAACGTGGAAAACCCCTCAATATGAAAGTAAAAACCATGAGTCTTCTAAACCAATAATCAATTAAGAGTACAAGAGAGTCTTAAAGTGATTCATAAACTAGTGATGACAACTACAAATCACAAAGCAAACTAGCTTACAATTAAGAATCAAAAAGCTGAATATTTTCCCAAATCCGAAGCTTCAGTGCGAAGCAGATAACTCTCACCTCAAACATTGTTTTGAAATTCTGAAAGGTCAAAAGTTAGATATATATGTTACAAACATGCCCTTCAAGTTTGAGCTTGATCCGACAGTTAGCGAATCAGGAATCGTTGATTTAATGAGGCTGGTTGCAGAAAAACGAGAATGAGTTTTTCTCCTCTTTTCTCTCTTTTGATTCCTTATTTTCTCTCTATCTCTCTCAAACCTAAATTGATCCTCTCCATTTAAATAAGTGAGACAAATGAGCTAATCATATTTAGGTATTTCTCCACATAGTAAGGAAGCCCAAACCCAACAACTTGGATATAGCCTCCAAGGAATGGACACTTTAAATTTAATAGTCTCAACATTTTAAGAAAAAGGAAATGGTAAAGGGTTTGTCCATGATTAAACTTCCTACATATGTTTGTGATAATTTCTTGATAGGAATGAATCCCGTAAAATATTTCGTGTCTTAAATTCTAATGAGTGTATAAGGTAAACTTGATGTAGTTCATTTTAATGTATATGTTCTATTTGGAACATTGTCATTGAGATGGAATAAATACTTCAGATCCTTTGTGAACAAGTACAATAAAATTATGTAGGCCTATATGATCACAACCACCTATAAGGCATTAAAATTTATCAAGGGATTTAAGGTGTAAGCAACATAAACATAAGTTAAGATCCTCATAAGTGATAAAGATGGTGAATACACATATGGAGAGCTGCAATTATATGGTACTTGAACATGAGATCATTGCACCATATACACCTCAACATAATGGTCTTCATAAGAAGAGGAAGAAGACAATCATGGACATGAGTAAGTGTATGCTAAAAGAAAAAAAGCTACCATAAGTTTGGTGAAGTTTTCATGTTGCATGTTATGCAGTAAACAGGAGTTCCAATAACAAGTTAGACAAGGTTCATGAGGAAATTTGGTTAGGCAACACTCCATCTATAAAGAACTTAAGAATATTTGGCTTTTTATATTTCAAATAATTTCCATACCAAAGAAGGAAGAATCTTGAATATAAGAATGAACCTATAAATCTTGCAGGCTACCACACTATATGATCATACAAAACTGTACAATCCACTTGTTACATTTGTAGCAAAAATAAGTCTTAGAATTATCATTTTCGTAGAGACTAGCAATTTCAAATACCTTCAACAATTTTTAATATTTTAAGTAGAGAGAGGGTTTTGTATTGATTGTGATGCATAAAATTAAATAACATAAAAGTAAATAACATAAAAGTAAATAACATAAAGTAAAATTGAGATTTTATTGTTAATAATGAGTAAACTTTATAGGGATGTATTCCGTTATTACGTATTTATCATGCACGTCCATAGGCCGGTGATATACTCATCTTTTCACCTATTAATGTTACCACTTATTGCTCTCATTTGTATCTCCTTGCGGTCTCAATGTCGTGAGATCAGTGCATTACCCAATAGTCTAATAAATTTGCTATTAAACAATGTAAAGCATTAACCTCCAACAGTTATACAATAGTAAGACTCCACACCGATCCATTCTATAGTATGTGTAGATATTGATGTAACCCTATATCTAGAAATTAGTATCCAATAGATGATTATCTTGGATCTAGTAATGATAATCTTTTATTGTCATGTCACACCATGAATACATGATTTAGGTAGAAAGTCTAAAATAAGCATTAAGATTAAAGAGTCATCAATATTAAATCATGAGTAGAATTACATAGAACATTGTGACCTATTTAGTACATGAATATAATGACTATATCTAACCTCAACAAAGAGATTTTAGATACACTTACTCATTGTTAGCGTAATAGCGGGTAACTCCAAGAAGCTGATCTTGGAAGTGTGATCCGCCCTGTCATCTGAGCAGCGCTTCTACCTTCAAGTTTCCTATATTGTTCTCCTATTGTACACCAAAGTGAACCTACTCCAATTTTGTACTACTTCAATCCATCAAAAATCTCTTTGCACTAAATGATAAACTCTTATATATAGGAAAATATATGGACTTTTCGCTGGGTGCACCGCCTTCTATCCCAACGCGCCCACCATGCTTTGCCCAAACTACTTTTCTTCCTCAGTAGGCAATGCTTGCACGCCTGTCATGTGACCATGGCCTCCTTTTCCCACCTAGTGTACCACTCATTTGACTAGCGAGCTAACCCTTGCTTCACCATGAAGTACTTGCAGCTAGTTGTTCCATCTGGACATGCTTGCGCTTATTGTGCCTATGTTAGGCCTATTGAGGCTTTTTCTTTATGGTTTTTCTTTGGCCTCATTTATGCATGTCGAATCGTGGTTTTTGAGTTCTTTTTACCTGGTTTTGATTAATGCATACAAGAAAAGTCCAAACATGTATTTTAATAGATAAGTTGGGGGATTTTTTTTGTCTCAATTGTTTGTAAAATAATCTAATAGGTGCCTATGCATTTCATGTAAACCTGAAACTTATCAACTCTCCCCAACTTATCTTTTTATTCATCTTCAAACAAAATTAATCAGACTGTCATAAATATTTTTAATTCATGTTTTCTTTTGACATGGTTGACTGACTTAGGTCAAGAGTTTTGAAATTGATTTTGTGGAATGATATTCTTTTCAAATGCAAGTTCATAATCAATATCGTGACTATCCATTCACAATAGTATACAAATGAATAATTTGCTTGACCAAAGTAATATTTTTAAAACATTTTGAAATCAATAGTTAATCATTCATCATAATCGTGATCTCATTGAGTATCTTTCAATGGTTATTATTTCTCTAAAAAAAGTCTAGGCATCACATGTACTATAGTAATAATTTGTATTTAATCTAAGCATTATCACAAGTTATATAATCAGCCATGGATCACTAAGGTTTTCCTTTCACTTGTAACGTGGTTGGGCTTACAAAAAAATATTGGTTTTTTTTTTTGGATTTAAAATTCTAAAGAAAAGAGAGCATATGTACTTCTTTTCACGAATTTATCTTTCTTTATTTCTTTTCATACCCCCAAATTTACCCTACCTTTTTATACAATTTTCATGACCCTAATGCATATGCATAAATTCATAATCTCATTACCTCATTTGCACTTACATTCATAACAAGAAATGTTGCTACATAGACTCAAGGCATGATGTTCATATTTGAGGACCACCAAGATCTTTTGATCATGTTAGGGTGTGCCCAATCCACACTAAACTCTAATTTTCATCTCCAAGCACTCTTTGACCTTGTGGAACTACACAAGTCATCCCCATTCACCTCTAACACCCTAATTGGATGGGGAATTTTGTTTAGAAACTTTACTTGTTCATCTGGTCATCCATGGACCTCAACCTTAATCCCTTGGTCCTTTGCAGCTTGTACAAGTCATCATTTGACTTGTGCTTTTGCCTAGACCTTGAGGAAACCCTAATATACAACCATTGGTTATGCATCAACCTTGTGAAACCACACCAAAACACCTCATGCACACCCAAATCCTAGTTTGTATGACTTTGGCCCTTGAGGAACCTTTTGGTCCAAGAAACCCTAATTGTGCCCCTTTGCTTCTATGCTTTTCCTTTTTTCTTGATTGCACTTGGCCACCCCATCATCCATTGTCCATTTACATCCAATTCATGCTCATTCCATTCATCATTCATCTAAGGAACCAAAGAGATCAATTGTGGCCAAAGTTTGACTTTGGTCAACAATTGACTTTTTGGTCAACCTTGACCAAAGTCAATACATATTTCCAAAACCCCAATTTCTGCAAATTTCAATCATTATCCACCAAACATCCACCCACTTCATACATAGTTGAGAATACAAGTGAAAGTATTTGTTTGATCTTTTTGAATCATCAACTTAAAGTCACATGGGTTCATCCACAAGCATAACCCATTATCATCTCATAAAGCATCAAGGCTTGGTTTCTATAAAGACTTTATAATTTGGTATTCAAACAATCATCATTGTTCCTTGGAATTCAAGAAACATAAAAATGCAACTTAGGTCATGTTGGTTTGGCTAGGTTTTGGCAAGTTTGGCCTACCATTTGGTCCAAACCCCATAACTTTTTCATCTTTTAACCTTTTGAGGATCTATTTTGAGTCAGATGTCATAAATGAACTCCTCACCAACTTTTCTTCAAGACCCAAATGTCACTTGTACTTTGAGAATACAAGTGAAAGTATTTGTTTGATCTTTTTAAATCATCAACTTAAAGTCACATGGGTTCATCCACAAGCATAGCCCATTATCATCTCACAAAACATCAAGGTTTGGTTTCTATAAAGATTTTATAATCCGGTCTTTAAACAATCATCATTGTACCTTGGAATTCAAGAAACATAAAAAATGCAACTTAGGTCATGTTGGTTTGGCTAGGTTTTGGCAAGTTTGGCCTACCATTTAGTCCAAACCCCATAACTTTTTCATCTTTTAACCTTTTGAGGATCTACTTTGAGCCAAATGTCATAAATGAACTCCTCACCAATGTTTCTTCAAGACCCAAAACATAATTTAACACCTAAGGACATCAAAATTAGGATTGGCCAAGTTAGGTCAAGTTGCATAGTCAGGCTTAAAAGCATGTCATGACCACCACTTTTCACCATTTCCATTTTCACCTCACAACATATTTTGACCTAATTCTTTTTGCATTTTGTTAAGGACATGGAAAAGATGATTTAGCCTGATTTTCGTTCAAAATGCACAAGCCAATTTTAATTGGCCCAAGTGCAAAAATCATGTTTCACCATGCTGCATGTTGCAGGCCAGATCAACCAAACCATGTTGCTTCATATCCCAAACCACCAAATTCATGCCCACTCCTTTCCATTTGAACCAAATTGTTGCAATAACATTTAGAGACACCAAATGAAGGCCCAAATGAGAGTGGCAAGTTAACACATATGCAGCAAAATCGAAAATAAAAAAGCACAAATTTTCCATATTTGGATACAAGTCAAATAAGCTTCAGCAGGTGTAGGGACCACAATTGTCTCACCAAAAGCATCATGTCTGCAGAACAAAGTGGAGTGAAGGGAATTATAGAGCAACCATCACCCACCCTTAGCCAAGAAGTTTTGTTTTTGGAACATTTTCGGGTTCCAACCAAATCAGAGTTTTCAACCCTAAAGCTTCAACCTAAACACTCCATTAACTTCCCTATATATAGAGGATACTTATCCCTTCAATAAGAAATCTTGATAGCCATCAAAACCCTGCTGAAAACACACTACACTTCCTTTCAAAATAGAGCATTCGGTTGGAACCTTGTATCCATTTTCAACACCACAAAAGCATCACAACACCTTCCCTGAACCTTCCTGAAGCTAACTTGATCCTTAGAGGTGGCTGAAACACCCTCACTTGAGCTCTTTAGATCCATCAGAACAACCATCTAAACCTCATTCTAATAAGGTAGTTTACACCATCATTTCATTACAAACAAGTTACGATCTTGTTCCTCACGATCCACTGAAGCTTAACCCTATGATTTGAGTTTCAATCACTGCACAAACACGATTTAATTTTTATTTTAGGTTTAAGTTTCTGTTCAAATTTGTCTGAAATTCCTCATACTCAGAGTCAATCAATGGCTCATGAGTATGGAGTAGGCAACAATGACCAAAAGGGAAATGGAATCCATGCTTGATTCCACTTGAAACCTTGAGTTGCAGAGTGATGATTTTCGTGGTTCCAAGGTTGAAAAAGAAGACATGTTTGTTTCTTCCCACGTTTCATCTTTTATTTTTGATTTAAAAAATCATCTTGGAACATTCCTATTGATTGATTAAGCTGACTTGGCTTCTGGGTTTGTGTGTGTTTCAAGTCAACACATGTGTTTAAATGTTCCTTATGATATGTACCATCCTTTATGCATACTTATTTTAAGTAATCAGATCAAAGAGTTGTGGTTAGTCCATTTATTATTTTCAATTGACACATTTTATATATATTTGCGTTTAGTTACCATCCAGACACGCTTGACCCAGTGGTAAGGGGTTTGTCTTATGACCCCAAGGTGGGGGGTTCAACCCCTGACGTCCCCTTTTGTTCCTTTTTCTCACTTTCTTTTTCTTTTGTATGTTCTTCTTTTTATATATTTTATTTTCTTCCTTTTATTAACCAAATATTTTATTAAATACATTTCATCAATATTTTTTTTATCATTACCATTAATTATTTTATTTTCATCATTTTTATTTTAACCATTTTACCCTTATGTTTGATTTTGATTAATGATAATCTATTGGTCATTGGTAATTGGTCCTAGGATTGATTTAATCTTCAACACTTAAAACATGTTGATGAATGATCAATGGATCATTCTTGACACTTTGAAGTGTTGATAGGGGCCCCTAGTTGATCATGTTTGAACCTCTTGATGTATAGATGAGACCTTCACTTGCTTGAGTTTTGTTTCCTGATTCTATTTGTGTTATGTTGTATCCATTGATCACTAACCATTAACACTTGGATTTGGATATCTAATTTGTACCTTACTTGACTTTTAACTTTTAATTATTTGGGTGATACAATCTTCCACTTTTCAAATCATTGATAGATGGACTTGGGGTTGTTATAACCTTCTTTGATCCAAATCTATTGATAGAAGATCATTAATCATCTTCAATACTTTGCATCAATGAAAGGTTATCCCTCAATGCACCATATTTTGAGTCCTTTGACTTGTGGATATATAACCCCTAGGTAGTTACCTTGTGCAATTTAATTTCTAACCACTAACATTAATCACTAACAATTGATCTTGTTGACCTAGTTCATCATTTGTCATTTATCTTTCTTGTCAATTTACTTTATTGTCATTTATTTTCAAGCACCAATCCTCATATTTATCATCACTATGAATATATCTCATGCATCTTTATCATTTGTCATTTATTTATTGTCATTGCATAATCAAAAAGAACAAAAACATGATAAAATCAAAATACAAAAAATGCATTCATCTGTGACCCATTGTTAGACTTAGAGGATTCATTAGGACCCTTGCATTTGGACCTTGCCCTAATTCTTGACCCATTGCTCTAACTTGGATTTTCATATGCAACTTGCAATCTTTTATTGTAAGAATTATATTCATGGCACTATCCTAGGGAGACATGCTCTTAAGCCCATTATCCACTTGTTAGCATATGCCTGTTTGTGTTGGTGTAAGCCCTAGAGGCCAATACTTTTGGTACTTGTATCGAATTATTTATTAATAATAAAAGGCTTTTTCTTTGTTATATTTGTCTAATAAAGTCCCTAGAATAGATAGTCCATTTAATGTATCAAGTGTGACTTAATCATGAGATCACATTAAACATAAGGACATTATTCTTAAAGTATCCATAGTCGAGCTTTATTGTGAAGTGGGATGACATTAAAGCATTAAGACTATTATGTATATAGACTAATGATCACATCTCATGGATCATGGATAAGGAGTTATCAAGTCTTAAACATAGGTATGAATATTAAGAGTAATATTTATACTGGATTGACCCGCTATGAGAATACTATATAGAATGTTATGCAAAGTGTCATAAGTTATTCTCATGGTGATAATGGTGTATACCACCCTTCGACCTGAAACCACTATGGACCCTAGATGTAGAGTCGAGTGCCTTATTGCTGATCAAACATTGTCCGTAACTGGGTGCCCATAAAGACAGTTGATGGGTACTCCACGAAGCATGCTAAGGGACATGAGTGACCTAGATGGAATTTTCCCATCCTGCGTAACAGGATAAATGTCTATGGGCCTGTCATACCCCAAAATTTGCCCGTTAACATTTCAAGGCATTCTTCAAGGCACTCCAACTCATGGTTCAAGGCATTGATCTTAAAAGAACAAAGACCCAGCACACAGGTAGCCAAATCCAGAAAATGGCCCAAACTGGCATGCTCGCTAGGCGAGCAATTCCTTCGCCTAGCGAAGCTTGCGAATACCAGAAAATTCTGGGCTTCATCCTGAGCCCATCAGGTCACAAAAATTATTATAAATAGCAGAGCTTCATTCAGAAACGAGGACAGAGGCAGACGGACAGAAACCCTAGCCAAGAAACCCTAACAGAAGCAACACAGCAAACCCTGGAGGTTAACCCAGAAAGTTCAGAGCAACCCTAAAGGAAACCCCGAAGGAAACTCATCTGCACCAAGGTTATCTCCGCCCAACTCAATCCGACGCCAAACCTAAGAGTGACTTGCCAATTCAAGGTTGCAATTCAGTTGCAAACAGGTTTGCATTACTATTACCGCTTTATGTTCTTAATTTGCATATGGCATTATGATTGAATTTATAAAAATATCTTAAGTTTCGCATATGAATTTAAGTATGTATGAATATCTTGAATGTTTAACCATGTAACTTCTGTGATGGATGCCATAGGATGTGGAGCTTTTTGGAATTGTACTGTCATTAAAACCAGAACCCGCAGCCGCTCGCTAGCACATCGCTAAGCGAGCATGCAGCGAGTATTCGCTAAGCCTTCGCTAGGCGAGGCAGAAGCGAACGTGACAGTCGTCGATTTTTCTATTCTGTTCTATGCGTATCGGATCTGTTTTATTCTAACGATGTGTTATTTTGCCTGACATTCCTACCGCTATGTTCCTTTTGTGGTGTAATTCTCGATTGCACCCTGATTTGGTATTCTGACTTGTTTGCTGACTTTTGTAAGGGCTCACGTATTCCCGAAAAGGTAGCTTGCTAGGTATTCCACTTTATTTGTGGGATACCCTTATGGAGATTCATCCTAATTACTTAATTGATTTTAATATGGAGATTCATCCTAATTACCTAATTGATTTTAATATGGAGATTCATCCTAATTACCTAATTAATTTTAATGTGGAGATTCATCCTAATTACCTAATTGATTATAAAATATTGCCTTTGAATATGTGATCTTGGACCTCTCTTTGTTGCCTTACGGTAGTATGGTATTATGGTCATGTCCCGCGAATGTGGGGATACACTTAGCAAAGACCCTTCGATTAAATCATCATGGCCCTATAAAATAAATCATCGTCCCTCGGATGTTGCCTGCGAATATATGATTTTGTCCCTCGGTGACCCGTCTTTGTAGCCTACGGTTGAATGATGATCGTCCCTTCGAATGCTAAGGTATCCTTACAAATGTTGCCTTCAATGACCAATCGATGACCCTACGATGTCCCTTTTACATCCAAAGGATAAAACTACTTACTTCTCAATAGTAAGGACAGTTTTACCCTCATAAGGATAGGAAATGCCCATAAAGACCTTGGGTAGGTATAACTCTTAAATGCTGACTCACAACCTAAAACATTTTTCATACCTCACACTTTGCAAATACTAGAAAATCACCACTTGGTATACATTCATACTAGAATCATTGCCAAGTTATATTTTTATAAACAACCTTCAAAATTAAATGAGATAAATACTTTGTATACATTCGGACAAGAATCATTACAAAGCTAAACTCTCTTTTCAAAACATTTTCTAAGCAGTTCACAAACACTTTTTCAGACAAGAAAACATAAGTGATCCAGCAATTAAGAGCCCATGGATAACCATGGATACAAAGGATGCTAACACCTTCCCTTTGTATAATGTACCTCCCGAACCCACAATCTAATTAAGGTCTTTCCTGTTCTTTTCCACCTTTCCTTATTGGATAAAAGAAAAGTCGGTGGCGACTCTTGCTATCCGCGACATTTGCTTTCCAAAGCAAAATCACACCAAAAGTCCAGTTCACCGTATGACAGAACTGGCGACTCTGCTGGGGACTCAACAAAGAGAGGTCACCTTAAAAAAAAAAGAAGAAAAAAGATCACTTATTTGGTTTGTCTTTTAAGGGATTGCTTGGGTATTTTTGAGTGAAAGATCCTACACCCGGATCTAGTGTACCTTAGGTAAGTAGCAGAAGATCATCGCGACTATCCGGCGTATACTGGAATGGTTAAAATGATGGCTACGGTTAATGTGACACTTTGGATGTCCTGATGTTCCTCATGTTTACTTGAGGAAAAATTTGGCGTCTGCGTGGTGTCATCAAAGCATTAACCGGACCTTTAGAACCCTAATTGACTCATCCTAGCCATTAGAAAGTAGTGAGATAACTGACTTCGGTTCCGACTGGGGTTGGTTGAGACTCGATACTACACTCCTTGAGATTGGACTTTAGGGAAGCTTTGGTCAACCACTTGGTGTTGCATTGAAGTGGACTTAAAGGAAGGTCAATGATTGGAGATCCTGTTAGAACCGGTTACTATTCTAGGACAGGTTGAACCAACCAAACTTCAGTGGGGAGGGTACTTACCTATGGACCTCATGCAAGCCTTAAAACTTAGGAATGATTGCGGTGTGACTTGCTTGTGCTTGTTATTTACATAACAACATAACATCATAACATCATAACATCATAGCATTGTACTAACCATTTCAAGGACTTAGGGATTTAGCTTTGCTCTGTTAAACAGGTTATGGCTTCCAGGAAGACCATCCGGATCAATCTTGTGGCGATCTCTCCTCAACTCAAGGATTTAGTGTCAGAACTTCCCGATCATGCTCAGTTCATCAAGAAACATGGTTCCCTCCTCAATTTGGTTACCACCGGTTTCAAAGAAGATATGATGAGAGTTTTATTCCAGTTCTTCGACCCTAAACATCATTGCTTCACCTTCCCGGATTATCAGTTGGTACCCACATTAGAAGAATTCTCCAGGCTGCTTGGGATACCTATCCTTGATCAAACACCTTTCAGTGGTTTAGAAAAAATTCCGAAGTCTGAAGAAGTTGCCGCAGCTTTACACATGACAAAGTCCGACATTGAAACTAATTGGGTAACAAGAAGTGGAGTTAAGGGTTTACTTGCCAAGTTTCTGATAAATAAGGCCCGAGAATTCTTAAAAGATACGAATGTCCATGCTTTCGAAGATGTCCTAGCATTACTAATCCATGGTTTGGTGCTATTTCCTAACCCGGATCAATTCATATACATGAATGCTATTAAGATATTTCTCACTCATAACCCTGTGCCTACCTTGCTTGGAGACATTTTGCATTCCCTTCACACCCGTACTATGAAAAGGCAAGGGACTCTCATGTGCTGCATACCTTTATTATCTAGGTGGTTTATTTTGCACCTTCCTCAATCAGTCTTGAAGAATGGGCAGAATTTGAAATGGTCTCAAAGGATAATGTCACTCTCCCATTCAGACATCCGTTGGTGTCCTCATCTCGAAGAAAATGTTATCCTCATTGACCGTTGTGGAGAATTCTCTAATGTACCACTCCTGGGGATGAGGGGAGGTATTACTTATAATCCTGCTTTAGCCCTACGTCAGTTTGGTTGTGCTCGAATAGATGGTCCACATGAAATAATTATCCAAGGCACTGTGTTTGACTACGACAACGATTCCCAAGGTCTCCGTCAAAGATTTGTACGAGCTTGGGGCATGGTGAAAAGAAGCGTTTTAGGACAGAAAAACTCTATTCCTATGGAACCTTATCTCAGATGGGTACGCGCAAGAGCTCGTGAACTTGGCATGCCATATCTTGCAGTCGGACTGCTGATTGTTGAGCCAGAAGTTGAAGGAGGTATTTCTCAGATCGTTCCTTATCCGGATATGCCTACCAATGTTGAAGAATTGAAAAGATCCTGGATCCAGTTGAGAGAGGAAAGGGATACTTTTGAAGCCCAGTTCTGTGCTGAAGGGAAGAAAGTGTTAGAACTCACCAGCCAGCTTAATGAGGAATGAAGACTCAATACATATCTTCGCCCGAAAAGAAGCCGCCCCTGGGAGACTTGAGCTGTCATTGTATTTTATTATTTTGTTGTAATAAATATTGATTACAAAATTATTAATAAAAGTTCCTTTCTTGGTGGTTTACGCAAAGTTAAATTCCAAAAGTCCTTGAAAACATTTCATACATTGCATAGCATGACATAACATTGCATAACAGGTATTCTAAAGGATCCATGTTCTCACGGTCTTCCTATTGCAAACAAAAAAATGGCCCTCGAACAAACTGTCAAAGATCTCCAGGCTCAAAATGCTCAATTCCAGGAGTTGATCCTGAACTTATCCAAGGGGCAGGAGGAACTGAAGGCTCTCTTGCTCGAGCAGAAGAAAGACAAGAAACCTGTGAGTTACATTAACCCGGGAAGAAGGCTTAAAGGACAGGCTGCAGGAGTCAAGATTAGAATTCCGAAGGATCAAGAAGAGGGGACAGATTCAGAAGATGAGAATGCTGATCCTTTCAGCCAGGAGGATGAAGATGAAGATTATGAGAATGAACAGTACTCTCCAAGAGATGATAAGTACAAGTTGCTGGAAGAACACATGCTAGCTATGGAGGGTCAGAAGGCGCTCGGTCTGGACTTCGAAAGCTTGGGTCTAGTCTCTGATGTGGTCATCCCCCGCAAATTCAAGGTCCCCGCTTTCACTAAGTATGATGGGGCATCTTGTCCTCAGATGCATCTGAGAGCTTACGTGAGAAAGATTCAGCCGTATACCACTGATAGGAAACTATGGATCCATTTCTTCCAAGAGAGTCTGTCTGGCACCCAGTTAGAATGGTACTACCAGCTCGAGAGCTCTAACATCCGCACCTGGACTGATTTAGCGACAGCTTTCTACAAGCACTACCAGTATAATTCTGAATTGGCGCCTACTCGGCTACAATTGCAGAGTATGACTATGGGATCTAAAGAAAGCTTCAAAGAATATGCTCAAAAATGGAGAGACTTGGCTGGCAGAGTCAAACCCCCTATGACTAATCGAGAATTAGTGGACATGTTCATGAGCACACTGACTGGCCCATTCTACAGCCATCTATTGAGAAGTTCCTCATCGGGTTTCACTGAACTTATATTGACAGGTGAACATGTTGAAAGCGGCATTCGAAGTGGAAAGATATAGGCGGCTACCTCTGATCCTCCGAAGACTCCTAAGGTCATCACTGCTCCTCTGCCTAATCATGACAAGACTGTCAATGCTGTAGAAGATGCTGATAACGATTGTGACTTGGATAGCTGGATTTTCCCAACAATTGGTGACGGACTCGATAATTGGAAGGCTGAAGACACTATCCTGATTTCCTTTAGTCAAGAGTAATTGTTATTGCTTATTTTAATGTATTAAATTTTGTTAAAGGCTTTGTCATTTTCATAAGCATATTCACATTCAATAAATCAATGGACCTTTTTGCATTCAAATATTGCGCTCTTTATCTTTCCTGTCATCTTTCAAATAAGCTATGTTTTCTTGCACACACTCACGTAACAATTTGCCGATCCATATCCACTCTGGATCCTGTGGATAATAATTCTGCTACTGTTCATTATGACTTTGAAAATCCGATCTACCAAGCCGAGGATGGAAGTGAGGAAGATTGTGAAGTACTTGGAGAGCTTGCCAGACTGTTACTGCAAGAGGAAAAGACTATACAACCGCATGAGGAATCAATCGAAATTGTAAATCTGGATACTGAAGTAGACAAGAAAGAAGTCAGAGGTTCCTTGGGACGCTTGAATTACATTGCCCGATTTATCGCCCATTTGACTGCTACCTGTAAACCCATCTTCAAATTACTGAGGAAAAATCAAGAGATGATATGGAATGATGAATGTCAAGAAGCTTTTGACAAAATCAAGAAGTACCTCCAAGAACCTCCAAATCTGATGCCACCAGTTGAAGGAAGACCTCTAATCATGTGTTTGACCGTGTTAGAAAATTCAATAGGGTGTGTGTTAGGGCAACATGACGAGTCTGGTCGAAAAGAGAATGCAATATACTACCTTAGCAAAAGGTACCGACTGTGAAACAAGATACTCACAGCTCGAGAAAGCTTGCTATGCTTTGGCTTAGGCTGCTCGCCGACTAAGACAGTATATGTTGAATCATACCATTTTATTGATTTCTAAGATGGATCTTATCAAATATACATCTGAGAAACCTGCTCTCTCCGGAAGAACGACAAGATGATTGCTGAACTCTGGACGCAGTTCAAAATAAAACACCATAACTCTTCTCCGTATCGGCCAAAGATGAACGGCGCCGTGGAGGCTGCTAATAAGAATATTAAGAAGATCATACAAAAGATGACGGTAACATACAAAGACTGGCATGAGATGTTACCCTTTGCTCTTCATGGTTATCGCACTTCAGTGCGCACTTCGACAGGGGCAACTCCTTTCTCTTTAGTCTACGGAATGGAAGCCATTTTACCAGTGGAAGTCCAGATTCCCTCTCTAAGAATTATGAAAGATGCAGGCTTAGATGAAGATGAATGGATTCAGACTCGACTCGATCAGATAAATTTGATTGATGAAAAGAGACTTGCGGCTGTTTGTCATGGGCAGATATATCAGAAGCGCATGACCCAGGCATTTAACAAAAAGATCAAGAGACAGGTGTATCAAATTGGCGACTTGGTAATAAAGCGTATCATTCTACCACAAGGTGATCCCAGAGGCAAATGGACTCCCACATACGAAGGGCCATTTGTAGTTAAGAAGGTATTCTCTGGTGGAGCCATGATGCTTGCTACAATGGATGGCGAATATTTCCCGCATCCTGTGAACGCGGACATAGTTAAAAAATACTATGCATAAAAGAGACCCGCTAGGTCGACGTATCTAGGCAAAAGTAAGGGCATCCCGGTGAACCAAAAGGGTTTGGGCAAAAATTAGGGATAAACATATAAAAAATGTACACCCGGCAAGTCGAAAACCTGAAAAGGCGGTTTGGGCAAAAAAGGGTATCCTGGTGGACTGAAAACCTGAAAAGGCGGTCCAGGCAAAAATTAGGGATTAAAGCGTATGACTACGTCCCGTTCTCAGTCAGCTTCACCCAAGTCAAAGGAACTGAACAAGCCAATCACTTCTATCCGACCGCAGGAGATGAGAGGCTTGAAGACATAATGACAGTAGTGGAATTAAAATCAATAGGACTTTTTCTGCATAGCTTTCTCTTTGTTTTCTTGACGATTTCCTCTTACTAGGATTTCTGTCTCCTTGTATTCAAATTGCCTATTTATAGGCCCTCTTTCAAAATCAATACAATTTCATTTCCAAAAAGATGCTTTGTGTTGCTTTCTCTGTTTTGCTTGCATAAACGCCCATTGATTTAATTTGAATTGATATATGCATTTGAATATGATCGATGTTTATCAAAATACATGCATAAAACGGAAATAGCAATTACTAAAAGACTTCAGGATCGAGGAGAAGGTCTAATCATGCTTTCCAACGAATCCGGTTGCTAGCTCTATTCCCCAGCAAAACCAGTTACTCCCCAGAAGAAATTGGCATCACTGGATAGACTGGTCATCTCTTCCATCCCCAGCCAGGCTCTGTTAAATATCTCTACCATAAGACAGAAATCAAGTATCCCCAGCTAAGAGAGGGTCATCGATACAAATGTTCACAACCAGAATATTGGGATTTACTTTCTCCTGGAAGAACCTTCCTCGTGCATAGTTCATTCATTACATCATTTCACAGCATACGCATGCCTACAACATTCGCATTGATTTCCGAAAGCATAAAACATCTCATGCATCATGACATAGCATGAAGCTAACTTTATTTTTCAGGTTAATTATCCTCTGGGTACGGTCAAAATAAAGATCCATTCAGACGGACATCTTTATCGATTCAGATGCATCTTTCAGATGTAATCCATATGAATATTCATTATGATAAGCACTCTGATATCCTCCTAATGGTGGCATCTTTAAGCCCATCCCAGACATTTACTGCAAATACGATCGGATACAGCCTAACATACGGTTCATTCTGATTCAGCCCAACATATGATTCCTTCAACTACTCCAATACGGTCTAGCGTACGACCCATTTGGATCTTCATTCCTCAGATACTACCTAGCATACGGTACATTCCGAGGTGTAGTCTATCGCACGACTATTTTTTGTCAGATACAACCTAATGGACGGCTCATTTCGCAACTCAGATACGATCTAGCGTACGATCCATTCTGACCTTTATTTCTCAGATACAGCCTAATGGACGGCTCATTCTGTAACTCAGACACGATCTAGCGTATGATCCATTCTGATCTTTCATCCCCAGTGAAGTCACCCGCCTAATGGACAACTCATTCTGCTATTCGGATACGATCTAGCGTTTGATCCATTCTGATCCTTTATCCCCGGCAGGGTGTGACCCATTCGGATCCTCATCTCATCAGGTTCAGCTCACCCTAATACTACCTAATGGATGACTCAATTATACGGTCTAGCGTATGACCCGGCGTGGCACCCATGTCTTCAAATCGGTCTGATGTACGACGCGCTCCGAAGCTCGCATCATCGAACTTCCTGGATGACATCTGTAAGCCCATCTCCATCAAGACTAACTTTTGATTAACAAGTGCAAATTTTTGGGGCGTTCTAGTATTCAATAATCTTCCACCTCCGGACCACGAATGGCGTACATACCATTCTAACTCTTTCGGTTTAAGAATATTGAACAGGGGCAACTGTCATACCCCAAAATTTGCCCGTTAACATTTCAAGGCATTCTTCAAGGCACTCCAACTCATGGTTCAAGGCATTGATCTTAAAAGAACAAAGACCCAGCACACAGGTAGCCAAATCCAGAAAATGGCCCAAACTGGCATGCTCGCTAGGCGAGCAATTCCTTCGCCTAGCGAAGCTTGCGAATACCAGAAAATTCTGGGCTTCATCCTGAGCCCATCAGGTCACAAAAATTATTATAAATAGCAGAGCTTCATTCAGAAACGAGGACAGAGGCAGACGGACAGAAACCCTAGCCAGGAAACCCTAACAGAAGCAACACAGCAAACCCTAGAGGCTAACCCAGAAAGTTCAGAGCAACCCTAAAGGAAACCCCGAAGGAAACTCATCTGCACCAAGGTTATCTCCGCCCAACTCAATCCGACGCCAACCCTAAGAGTGACTTGCCAATTCAAGGTTGCAATTCAGTTGCAAACAGGTTTGCATTACTATTACCGCTTTATGTTCTTAATTTGCATATGGCATTATGATTGAATTTATAAAAATATCTTAAGTTTCGCATATGAATTTAAGTATGTATGAATATCTTGAATGTTTAACCATGTAACTTCTGTGATGGATGCCATAGGATGTGGAGCTTTTTGGAATTGTACTGTCATTAAAACCAGAACCCGCAGCCGCTCGCTAGCACATCGCTAAGCGAGCATGCAGCGAGTATTCGCTAAGCCTTCGCTAGGCGAGGCAGGAGCGAACGTGACAGTCGTCGATTTTTCTATTCTGTTCTATGCGTATCGGATCTGTTTTATTCTAACCATGTGTTATTTTGCCTGACATTCCTACCGCTATGTTCCTTTTGTGGTGTAATTCTCGATTGCACCCTGATTTGGTATTCTGACTTGTTTGCTGACTTTTGTAAGGGCTCACGTATTCCCGAAAAGGTAGCTTGCTAGGTATTCCACTTTATTTGTGGGATACCCTTATGGAGATTCATCCTAATTACTTAATTGATTTTAATATGGAGATTCATCCTAATTACCTAATTGATTTTAATATGGAGATTCATCCTAATTACCTAATTAATTTTAATGTGGAGATTCATCCTAATTACCTAATTGATTATAAAATATTGCCTTTGAATATGTGATCTTGGACCTCTCTTTGTTGCCTTACGGTAGTATGGTATTATGGTCATGTCCCGCGAATGTGGGGATACACTTAGCAAAGACCCTTCGATTAAATCATCATGGCCCTATAAAATAAATCATCGTCCCTCGGATGTTGCCTGCGAATATATGATTTTGTCCCTCGGTGACCCGTCTTTGTAGCCTACGGTTGAATGATGATCGTCCCTTCGAATGCTAAGGTATCCTTACAAATGTTGCCTTCAATGACCAATCGATGACCCTACAATGTCCCTTTTACATCCAAAGGATAAAACTACTTACTTCTCAATAGTAAGGACAGTTTTACCCTCATAAGGATAGGAAATGCCCATAAAGACCTTGGGTAGGTATAACTCTTAAATGCTGACTCACAACCTAAAACATTTTTCATACCTCACACTTTGCAAATACTAGAAAATCACCACTTGGTATACATTCATACTAGAATCATTGCCAAGTTATATTTTTCTAAACAACCTTCAAAATTAAATGAGATAAATACTTTGTATACATTCGGACAAGAATCATTACAAAGCTAAACTCTCTTTTCAAAACATTTTCTAAGCAGTTCACAAACACTTTTTCAGACAAGAAAAACATAAGTGATCCAGCAATTAAGAGCCCATGGATAACCATGGATACAAAGGATGCTAACACCTTCCCTTTGTATAATGTACCTCCCGAACCCACAATCTAATTAAGGTCTTTCCTGTTCTTTTCCACCTTTCCTTATTGGATAAAAGAAAAGTCGGTGGCGACTCTTGCTATCCGCGACATTTACTTTCCAAAGCAAAAACACACCAAAAGTCCAGTTCACCGTATGACAAGGCCCAATATTGAACTGGATAAGGATGACACGGTCTATGTCTTGTCTCCAATATAGACATAAGGGCAAAAGGGTAATTGTACACATAAATATTATCACAAAAGGATTTGTCAGATCACATGACATTTTCGTGTCTTGGGTAGCAGTGATGTGTTGCTAGATACCGCTCACTGTTTATTATGTTAAATACGTGATTTAATATAATTGCCAATGCTGCGAAAACTTACAGGGTCACACACAAAAGGACGAATTGATGAGAGATAGAGTAACTAAGGAATACCGTAATGTACGATGCCCTTAAGTGAATTGTAGAACATCGTAAGGTACGGTGTACTTAAGTAGAATACGAAATATGGTAAGGTACCACGCGCTTAAATGTGTTTGGCATATTATAAGATATGGGCCACATACACTTGAGTGGGCTTTTTAGCTTGCAGCCCACACAAGTTATTCTATAAATAGAACCCTTGTGTAGAAGCATTTGTGCAGTTGCAATTTCGTTTCTCTCTCTCTCTCTCTCTCTCTCACTCTCTCTCTCTAACTCAAAGCCTTAATTCGTAGCAGCTAGCACTGAGATCGAAGGAATCCGTTCGTGTGGACTGAGTAGAGGCGTTGTCATTGTTCAACGTTCGTGATCGCTCCGTAGATTTGTATCAAAGGTTACAATCGCCACAAGAGGTAACAATTCTATCACTGATCATGCCCATTCGTAAGGATCACTAAAGGAGAAATTTTAAATTCCGCTGCGTTTTAGATTGCCCTTCTCTTTCAGTTTACACATACAAGGCTTTCTCTTGGGCTACCTTACAATGATATCCTTTATTTCTCGCATTTATTTTCTTGTAAATATCCATGTATATCACCATTTCAAAATCAATAAACAATAAACCCTTGATCCAATGTTAAGTGGAATTTTCTTAATCAAACTAAAAAACACAATAAAAATACCATTAGAATTGTGCTCTATGAGCCTTAAGTGGTGGGAAATGAGTAAGAATGGAGTTTTCCTACCCTTACTTTGAGTATTTTGGACACAAGACGCTTGACTTGTTAATATTTACCTCCGCCCATAGTCTTTAGTGAAATTTTAATAAAAAACATCTCTTTTCAAAAACCCTAAAACAAACATCAACTCATCAAACCTTATTTTTTTGCGCCTTAGGGCATCACTATGAAAACCATTTTTCAAGGTAAAATTAACCAACACACCAACATTTTCTACTCCGAACTACGGAGCTCTGATTCTTCATCCCCCAATGATGATACGTAGGCACAGGGACGGAGGCAGAAATTTTAAATTGTGGGGGCATCATATTGTAGAATATATATTTATAGAGAGAGAGAGAGAGAGAGAGAGAGAGAGAGAGAGAGAGAGAGAGAGAGAGAGAGAGAGAGAGAGAGAGATTTATCTTTAGAAGATATTTAATAACTTTTCAATTTAATTGTCAACAAAAATATTTACCTATTTATCTACATAAATCTTTAAGGTTTGAGTCTCACATATGACTTATTATAAGCTTTTTTATGTCTGATTTAACATTTTTAAAAGTTTGGCATAATCTTAAAATTTATTTAAAAGCCCGTTTCACGTTAAAACTTTCAAATAGTCAATTTAACTTCTTTTTTTCATAGACCACAAGGTCTTTCACATATTATTTAGCCTATTTTATTAAAAATATACATATATAAGCGGATCTATAAGACGTCATATGTTTTTTAATAGCTTAATCATAATATATTTAACTAAATATGCTTTTAAAAAGTCTAAATTTTATTTTTTATTAAATAAATGAGGGTTTGACAGACTTAAATAGGTCATGCTATAGATCAATCGACCTGTCTGATTATTATATATATGATTAATTAATTATAATATGATTAGTTGTTTGCAATATTTTTTGATGATATCTTATAGTTAAAATAAAATTAAAATAAAACAAATTTTATTTGTTTCAAAATTTTAATGATTTTTTTTTTAAATTCAACATAAAATTAATTTGACTATATTTTAGTTAAATATATTTTGATTTTAAAATTAATTTTCAAATTAAAAAATTCACAATAATCTTGAACGGATCCTAAAGAATTATTCAAATAATATATCCGTAGTAAGAATATTCTTTCAATTAATTGATGGATTATATTATTTTAAATAAATATTTTTTATTATATACATATACATATATATATATATATATATATATATATATATATATATATATATATATATATATATATATATATATATATATATATATATAAAATAGAATTTAAATTTTTTCTTAAAATTTTAGAATATTGTCATATATACCTCGAGACCCTAAACAATTATTTATATAACATATATTTACATATAATTTCTAATACCAAGAATATTCTTTAATTAATTGAAGGATTATATTATTTTAAATAAATATAATATAATAGAATTTAAATATTTTTTTAAAAAATTTAGTGGGGGCACATGCCCCTATATGTTCATACATACCTTCGTCCCTACGTAGGCACAAGGGCCCTAATCCTTGGCTTTACTGGATTTTAATTGAAACTTATTTTTACTGTGAGCTAACCAAGAGCCTATGAGATTTTATCACCGGTCTGATCTTGAAGCTTGAAAGCTTTTGAACAGACTGAACTTTCAAACCTAAATAGAGATTTGATCACACAATCCTAAAACCAAAGCTTTTTATAAGTTTAGCATTGAATCTAAAAAAACAATCCTTAAATGGATAAAATGTTCAACTAAGATAAAAATAAAAATTCCTTGGTGAAGTTACAGAACTACCCTTCCAGAATTATAACTTCTTCACTCACAAAAAAAACTTTCTCAAAAAGCACTATAACTAAAATTTTAGTGAGATAAAGTAGACTAAATAATTTTTAGAGAGAGAGAGAGAGAGAGTGAGAAATGAGAAATGAAATCACGTTTCTGGTTGTGAAAATGTGTTGAAAGGGACATCAATTTATAGGCTAGAGGTTGACACAAAAAGGAAAAAATGTAAGGCCAATAATGATGTGTCAATCGATTGGCATCATGCTCCAACCGATTGGTAGGCTTGAGTTAATCGATTAATAATCTCAAAAAGGTAAGTAAATATATTTAGTCGTTACAAGTTATTAAGGCACTGTCCTAATCGACTAGAGATAATTTTTGAACTTCTCCAATTGTTTTCCATAAGGTGTCAATAGATTGGCAAGAGCAAAAACTTGCCCATATCTTTTCTGACAGTTCCTAACTTGTCTGACACAACTTCAAGGAAATTTTAGAAATGTTTTCTTGAGAAAAATAAGTTTGAAAACTCATTTATAAATTTTTATGAGAAAGCCCTTATGACTTTGCAATGTATTCACTCGGACGTGTCAAAGCAGGCTTTCATATACTTCAAGATTTATCAGATGTTTTATCCTTGTAGGCACTTATTTGAGCTTGATATGGGGCTTCATTTATATTGCATTTAGTTTCCATCATTAGTGAGTAAAGGCCATTTAACCATACTGTCCTAGTTTCATCTTTAACCACTCTTTGGTTATCCTCAAGATCTTGTTGTTATTATAAAGGGCATGTTAATATTTTATAGTTGCATAATTAAAAGAATATTCTATGACCTGCAAAACAAGGTTCCACATTCTTCCCCTTTTTTTATGATGAGAACTCATCTCTCAAGGATGTGGAAAAATAAATAAAAAATATTTTTTTGACTAATTAAACTCCCCCTTAATTAAGTATACAGTATACTTGACTCCCCATGAGAATGTACTGTTGGTATAAGCCCTAGAGGCTAATACTTTTGGTACTTGTATCAAATTATTTATAAAAGGTTTTTTCTTTATTATGTTTCTTTAATAAAAACCCTAGAATAGCTAGTATGTTTAATGTATCAAGTGTGACTTGATCATGAGATCCCATTAAACATAAGGATACTATTCTTAAAGTATCCGTAGTCGAGCTTTGTTGAGAAGTGGGATAATATTAAAGCATTAAGAATATTATATATATAGACTGATGATCACATCTCATGGATCATGGATAAGGAGTTATCAAGTATTAAACATAAGTATGAATATTAGGAGTAATATTTATACTGAATTGACCCGCTATGAGAATACTACATAGAATGTTATGAAAAGTTTCATAAGTTATTCTCATGGTGATAATGATGTATACCACCCTTCGACCTGAAACCACTATGGACCCTAGATGTAGACTCAAGTTCTTTATTGCTGATCAAACATTGTTTATAACTGGATGACCATAAAGATAATTGATGGGTACTCCATGAAGCATGCTGAGGGACATGAGTGACCTAGATGGAATTTGCCCATCCTGTGTAACAGGATAAATATCTAAGGGCCCAATATTGAACTGGACAAGGATGACACGGTCTATGCCTTGTATTCAATATAGATATAAGGGCAAAAAGGATAATTATACACATAAGTATTATCACAAAAAGGGATTTGTCAGATCACATGACATTTTTGTGTCTTAGATAACAGTGATGTGTTGCTAGATACCACTAACTGTTTATTATGTTAAATACTTGAGTTAATATAATTGCCAATATCGTGAAAACCTTCAGGGTAACACACAAAAGGACTGATTGATGAGAGACAAAGTAAATAAGGAACAACGTAAGGTACGGTGCACTTAAGTGAATTGTAGACCATCATAAGGTATGATGCATTTAAGTAAAATACAAAATATGGTAAGGTACCACGCGCTTAAGTGATTTTCGGTATACCATAAGATATGGGCCACATACACTTAAGTGGGCTTTTAGGCTTGCAACCCACACAAGTGGTTCTATAAATAGAACCCTTGTGCAGAAGCATCACATTAGATGAAATTTCGTTTCTTTCTCTCTCTCTCTCTCTCTCTCTCTCTCTCTCTCTTTATATATATATATATATATATATATATATATATATATATATATATATATATATATATATATATATATATATATATATGTATATCTTACTTAAAGCCTTCATTCATAGCAGCTAACACTGAGACTGAAAGAATTCGTTCGTGTGGACTGAGTAGAGACGTTGTCACCATTCAACGCTCGTGATCACTCCTTAGATCTGCATCAAAGATTTCAATCGCCACAAGAGTTAACAATTTATATCACTGATCATGCCCATTCGTAAGGATCACTAAAGAAAATTTTTTAATTTCCGTTGCGTTTTGGATCGCAATTTTCCTTCAGTGGTATCAGAGCCACTTACAAAACCATGCATCTGATAGCTGGTTATTTTCTATATTTTCTGTATTAATACGATTAAAAGAAAGAATGAATTAAATAATAAACGAGTAATTAAATTTGGAATCATATGTGTATGATTTGGATGATTGATGTTTACTATGCTTCGGAATCCAACGTTAGTATGGTGAAGCAGCGATACATCGATCGTCCATAGGTTACACAAATGAGATTAATCAGTTTATATATATGAAATAAGTAATTCTGATGCAAAATATGGTATATTTGATATAGTGTTTCTATTTTGTTCATTCAAACACTTAATGATTGTCATTCCTTTGAGCGGTCAATGGTAATTTGCTTCGGAATCCGACATTAGTATAGTGAAGCAATGACATGTTGATCAATCATACTGAATTATCAATCGAGGTGTGTTTGATTGTATGAAATTGATGAATTAGGGTTCATGACGGTACAAGGGTTATGCTGTCAAAGAGTTATGCGATTAGGGTTGTGACTGCACAAGAGTTATGCGATTAGGGTTGTGACTGCACAAGAGTTATGCTTTAAAGTATCAAGTGTTGATGCGAAAAACGACGTTGATTTCAAATGAATTGTTCATCAAAATTTTGCGTCAGACCGCTGCCCCTAGAACCACCGTCCGCTGACCGGGCGCGGAACCCCCGGCTAACTCTACATAGTGTGATCAATCACTGAAATTTAATTTGGTTTATTTAATTAAAATAATTTAAATTAATAATAATAATAATAATAATAATAATGTGTTTATTATTATTGTCTTGTGGTGATCAGTTATGGCCTTAGTTTTCCTTTATTTTGTTTTTGGGATTTTAAAATACGGCATACGTTTCGTGCCTCTCTTTTAATCTCTTAATGTAAATTCTTTTCTCATCTCACTCCCTCAAATGTAAAACAAGTTTCTTTTATATAATGTAATGTTATGAAGAAAGAGAAGAATAAAATATCAAAGGAGGACAACCTTGAAGATCTTGCTTGGAGAAGCTAAGATCGTTATTAGGTTAGCTTAGGTTCTCTCATTGGCTTAGGAGAACAATTGTGCTAGGGGCCATAACTGTTTCATTTTGTATGTATGTTGATGCATGTGAATGTACGTTGATGCATGTGAGAGACGATTTATATGATAAATAATCCGGTGAAATCAAAATAATTGCAAATTCCCTCAAATTAAATATTAAGTTTATGCTTTCCAAGTTTTAGCACTCATCAAGACTTGTATCAAATAATGTAGATTTCGCCTAAGTGAGGTGCATGTTCTATATTAGTAAGTGTCGCATCTCGAAAAATACGATTCCTCGCGATGGTCGCGGAAATATTTATGTTCGAACAGAGTCGCCACCGAACTTTATTTATCCCAATGAAGGAATAGGAAAATATCGATAAAACCTTTTAAAAAATGGAATAATGGTCGTCGCAACCATATTCGGGTTCGGGAATCGATTACGCAGGGGAAGGTATTAGCACCCCTCACGTCCGTTGTACTCAACGGGAACCTTTTAGTCTAATTTGCTATTTGAATGTTAGTTAAATGTTATTTGCTTTCTTCGAGTAATTAGAATTGATAATAGAGATGGATGAAGACCTCAGAAAGGAGAAAGGGGAGGTTTTTTATTAGTGTGCTCGCCAAGATCTCGCAATCTCGTGCCTACGTATCCTTATGGTGCAATAAGGAAATCAGAGCATTCGTAGTTTGGGAAACTACGGTTTTGTTGGTGTCTTTTAATGAACGGCTGTGTAGATCGCGTCCTAAAGGCTAAACGCTGGCTTGTCTACTCTCGGCGGAGGCTTAAGCGTTGGTTTGTTATGCGCATTAGAAATGATTAACAGTGTTCTTTCGAAAAGAGTTTTAAGTTGTTGGTCGCATGGGGGCGAGGAATTAAGCTTAATATGTTCGGTATTTTGAAGAAGAACGACAAAAGATTGAGCAATGTAGTGCGCACCAATCGTTCAATTCTTTTGAGGAATAACAAGGCGAACGCCTTCTACTCCTTTTTCATTCGAATTATTTTGAAAGTTTGTTTGTGGATGTTGAATATGCACGGTAGGGAGGCGTACGCCTCTTACTTGCTTATTCAAAGAATAATGAGGCGTGCGCCACCTATTCCTTTATCCAAGTTTATTTAAAATGTATTAATCGGAATCGATGATTTGAGCAATGTGGCGTACGCCAATTATTCAAATAATCAAGGAATGGTGAGGCGAACGCCTCCCATTCTCTTCATTTGAAGTTTAAGTTGTAAAGTTTATTTTGTGAAATTGAGTTTGATATGAAAAGGTGATTTGAATTTATATGATTGCGATTTTAATTTGATGATGAAAATTCGATCAATATGGCGTACGCCAATTATTCGAATAATCGGAAGATAATGAGGCGAACGCCTCCTATCCTTTTATTATTTGAAATTTGGAATTAAAAGGATTTAGAATTTATAGTTGATTTAGAAAATGTGATTTTGAATGTGTATGGTTAAGGTTTAATCGGGTGACGAGAATTCAAGCAATATGGCGTGCGTCAATCATTCGAATACTTGAGAAATAGTGAAGCGAACGCTTACTATGTTCTTTTTCATCCAAAGTTTAAGTTATAAAAGAATGTTCTTAGAAATTGTATCGATTTGAAAAATGATTTGTGAAAAGGGTTAATTGTAATTTATTGAATGCAAATGAATAGAATTTTATCAAATCGATTATAAGAAAATAGAAAATAAAAGTAATTTTCAGAAATCAATTTAAGTTGATTATTATTTTTAGAAACTTCATAATTATTAAAATATCTAGTTACAATAAAACTAATAATATACAAGTAAATTTAGTCATTAACATGATAATATTTTAAAAGCTATTAAATATTCAATGTGATAAATTAACATTCACGGTAAGAAATAATTATCAAATTAATTTCTATAATAACTACAATATCATGAGAAATGAGTTTAGAAACCAAAGAGATGTTTGTTGAATACTATCCTAGGCATAATAATGCTATGATATGAATTAAACTTTCATACTTCCTTTGAATACTGCTATATGATTTCGGAAAGAGAAAATCAGAAAAAAAATTGAAGTGACTTATCACATAAAAATAGAAGAGGAGCAGACTATTCCTAGGTAGGTGTAAGCCAAAATAAATGTTAATAATGCTAAAAAATTAAAAAGTGGATTAAATCATACAATCACATTGGAACCGCATGTCTTCTGCGTATGGAAAGGGATAATCTACCTACTCTTCTCAAAAATCCAAAACAACTCAATTCTCTCTCATCTTAATTTTCGGAAATGAGAGCAATAATAATAAATGAATTAAATTGTTTTGAATGAGATAATATTCAGCATTTAAGAGCCTCTCTTCTCAAAACCGAAATATTCGGTCCAATCATCCTACCTCCTCTCTCTTCGATTTTATTTTTAAAAAAAAGAAATGTTTTGATTTAAATATTAATTGATATGAAACTTAAAATGGCTAGAATAAATGATAGTAGGAATAAATTCTTTTCCAAAAAATCTCGCATATTTACTCTCCTTTTTTTCCAGATTGGTTCGCTCACTTAGTTCTCTTTCTCTCCAGTCTAACACAATGACCCCCTTTTCTCACCTCTGTTTCTTTCACTCTCAAACACAACATAACATGAAGATACAATCCGATTTTTATTCTGAATCCAAATTCCCTGATTGATTCTAACACACAAACATTCAAATACAATAGATCTACACAAATTTGACTAAATCTTAACCAACCTAAAACAACAAAACTTCAGATGATTCAAGGCAATATAGTGAATATTAAGACGAGGTAACACACATGCAATGAAATACATGTATAGTGGGGAAAATGAGATGAAACAAAGTTCGCCGAAAAACGAAGTTTCCGGCAAGGTTACCGGCAATGAGATCCGACCTTGAGGTATGTTGCTTCCGTTTTATTTTCTGGAGTCCTCTTCTTCTTCTAACTTCTTTGAATCGGTTTGTCTTGGTTTGACAGTGGCTTAGCTCAGTTTTCTCAAAGTTCTAATGATGAACTCTGAGTAAACTTTGGGAGTATTTGAGCTTTGGTGATTGGGTGTGAGTGAAATTCCAGCAGAGTAACGGTGCGTGATCAGGTCTTTTATGAAATATTGTTATGTTGTTCTTGATGTGTGTTCTAGGGTTTTTAGAAGAAAAATCTCTTACTGTGCATATGCTGTTGTTCTTTAGGCTTTTTTTGAGAAAAAATGGCTTTTTTTGTTGTTGTTGTGGTTTTGGCTTTTTGAGAAGAAATCTCTTACTGTCCTCTTCCCTGTTTTTTCTTTATCATGAACGTTTTTATGAAGAAGTTTTATAAGTTTTAAAAAAATCCCCTTTTTCAACTTGTCTCATCCCAGATTATGTGGGATTTGATCTGTTCCTGTTTTAGATCAACTTTGACATGCTTTTTGGATGTTTAGGTTAATTTTCTGGGTAAAGCTTTAAACTGAATGATTCATTTAGTTGTTTTTCAGCTCTCTAAGTGCTTTTGAAAAGTGCTTTTAAAATAAACTATTTTTGTTCTCTGCAGATTACAACTCTGAGATGACCTGCTGGAATGGAAGGTGGCTGCTCCAAGCTTCAAGACAACCTGTTTTCATGACTAAGTCCAAAGTGATTTCATCTTAATTGCTTGGTTTTGGTCATTAGGAACCTATATCCATCTGTAGCAATTTTTCACTGTAATTACTTAGTTTAGATTGTTTTAGACAAAATGTGTGTTTGGATTATTTGGGACTTAATGAATTAAATTTTAATTATGTAATTACCTTTTAATCTTTCAAAATTTAACTCAATATTTTTTTATGCTAATCAATTTCAACTTTTTTAAAAACAACAAATTTCTAACTTAAGTATAATGACTTAATTTTAAAAACAACATATTTCTAACTTAAGTAAAATGACTTAATTTTAAAAACAACATATTTCTAACTTAAGTATAATGACTTAATTTTAAAAACAATATATTTCTAACTTAAACACAAAAACTAAGTATAATGACTTAATTTTAAAAATAACATATTTCTAATTTAAACACAAAATTTGAATGTGGGACTTTTAATTTAAAAAAAAAACAACACAATTCTATTTTAAATACAAAAATCTAAACATGGGACTTTTAATTTAAAAAATAACACAATTCTATTTTAAATACAAAAATCTTAACATGACACTTTTAATTTAAAAAACAACACAATTCTATTTTAAATACAAAAATCTAAACATGGGACTTTTAATTTAAAAAACAACACAATTCTATTTTAAATACAAAAATCTAAACATGAGACTTTTAATTTAAAAAACAACACAATTCTATTTTAAATACAAAAATCTAAACATGAGACTTTTAATTTAAAAAACAACACAATTCTATTTTAAATACAAAAATCTAAATATGGGACTTTTAATTTTAAAAAAAAACACATACATGTTTCTAAAAAATGCAAATTTAATTTGGGAACCCATGAAGAACTTAGAACATGGTATAAATATTTGGGACGTGTAAATGGACTAGTAAATAGTGATCATAGAAATAATAACATGGCTCTTAATACTTACTAATAAAAAAAAAATAAGTTTTGGATTAGTAATGTAAAAAGATTCAAACCATATTTTAGATTATGGATACACTTATGCAAATAGGCCTTTGAAACAAAGAGATCTCATGGGTAAACCACAAATGGCCGGACAAAATTGGGGTATGACAGCTGCCCCTATTTAATTACCTCAAACCGGTAAGTGATAATGACAGTAGTCTTTACGCATTCACGGTGGGAGATAATTAAATACAAGAAGTCCCAAATTTTGTCCTAGGCAATGAAAGGAAGAAAATACAGAAAGAAAATGCGGTGAGAAATGGCAAAAAGACATCATCCCACAGTAAAATGGAACAGTCAAGACTTTCTAGGAGTCGTCAGAACAGTATCTTGGACGTCACAGTCGAGATATGTTAGCAATGGAATGACATCCCTAGCTAAAACTCAAGATTTTTCAAGATGCTAGAGTAGTATAAAGAAAATCTGGCATGAGACTCTTCATACCAATGAAGCAGCATCTCAACAGTAAAAAGTGAAATTCTCTGTATCAAGTCGAAACAGCATCTTATATGATAGAATTAAAATATTCCAGCAAAGGAAAAATACCTTAATTGAATCTAAGACTTTCCGAGGATACTTAGAGCAGTATCTCTAAAAAACATATGAAATGAGACTCTTCATATTGATGAAGCAGCATCTCAAACAATAAAAAGTGAGATTCTCTGTATCGAGTCGAAACAGCATCTTATATGATAGAATTAAGATATTCCGAACAAGGGAATGATATCTTAATTGAATCTAAGACTCTTCGAGGATATTAGAGCAGTATCTCTAAAAAAAATCTGAAATGAGACTCTCCATATTGATGAAGCAGTATCTCAAACAGTAAAAATGAGATTCTCTGTATCAAGTCGAAACAGCATCTTATATGATAGAATTAAAATATTCCAGCAAGGGAAAAATACTTTAATTGAATCTAAGACTCTTCGAGGATACTTAGAGCAGTATCTCTAAAAAAATCTGAAATGAGACTCTTCAAATTAATGAAGCAATATCTCAAACGGTAAAAGTGAGATTCTCCGTATCAAGTCGAAACAACATCTTATATGATATAATTGAAATATTCCAGCAAGGGAAAAATACTTTAATTGAATCTAAGACTCTTCGAGGATACTTAGAGCAGTATCTCTAAAAAAATCTGAAATGAGACTCTTCAAATTAATGAAGCAATATCTCAAACGGTAAAAGTGAGATTCTCCGTATCAAGTCGAAACATCATCTTATATGATAGAATTAAAATATTCCAGCAAGGGAAAAATACTTTAATTGAATCTAAGACTCTTCGAGGATACTTAGAGCAGTATCTCTAAAAAAATCTGAAATGAGACTCTTCATATTGATGAAGCAGCATCTTAAACAGTAAAAATGAGATTCTCTGTATCGAGTCGAAACATCATCTTATATGATAAAATTAAGATATTCCGAACAAGAGAATGATACCTTAATTGAATCTAAGACTCTTCGAGGATACTTAGAGCAGTATCTCTAAAAAAATCTGAAATGAGACTCTTCATATTGATGAAGTAGCATCTTAAACAGTAAAAAATGAGATTCTCTATATCGAGTCGAAACAACATCTTATATGATAGAATTAAGATATTCCGAATAAGGGAATGATACCTTAATTGAATCTAAGACTCTTCGAGGATACTTAGAGCAGTATCTCAAACAAAGAAATGAGATTCTTCAGATAAATGAAGCAGTATCTCGAATATTCGTCTGTTAGGGGAGTTTTTAAGAAAAGACTCCTTTTGAGGGAGATTTACTAGAAATGCTCTGCAGGGGAAAAAGCTCATAAGACTTTTTAGGATAACCTCTGCTTGGGGAGCAATGACTGTAAAGAAAAATGCTGGGAATATCATTATTAAAAAGTTGAAAAATGATTTGCTGAGAAATAACCCTATGAGCCTATGCAGGGTAATAACTTTATTTGGAAATGAGAAGTGTCTGAGACATATACGAATGACCTTGGGAATTCCATGCCTGGGATAATGCATGGGATGTATGCAAGTATGCAATTTTGCTGGGGATATTTGCTTGTAGGAATGCGAATGATTTTTATTTTGCTGAAATTCCCATTTTGTGGGAGTGTTATGCATGAGTATGTTGATGATTGATATGACTGTTTTTTTTAATTTCCTTGTTTGGCAGGAAATTATGCATGAAATGATGCTTGTGATGCATGTAGGAATGCAACTGGGTAATTGGATATGCCCCGGTTAAGACATTTCGTTTTGAGGTATGATGCCAATGGTATGGATTTTTTATCATTGGGGCGATCGATGGAGATCAAATTTTAATGCCCCTGCTAGGTGGTTTTGGGAATATATTTGGGTTGTTCCGAGTCATTGAAAGGTTCAGACTTTCCAACATACGATACTCCATCCATGATTTATCAATGTTTCTGTTGGAAATATGGTGGAGCCTTGCCCCGGTCTGGCTATACCATGAGTGCATTGATGACAAGTATGAATCAGTAGTTGAAAGGAGCATAACCGTCTGCAATTAGTCATGTACCTTTATGAAAGACACGAGTGAATCTTGGGGACTAAAGGATTCGTCCGTTTACTGTTTCAAAAGCAATTTTACCACTTTATTAAAACATGCGTTTTATTTTCTCCAATAGTTTTTTTTTAAAAGTGATGTTTATCAAAAACAAAAGGTTCTTTGCAAACAAACAGATAAAATAAAAAATGATTTGGGCACACTTTGTTGAGAAAAATTCTCCTTTATTGATTTGACCCTTAAATGGGTGATTGTACATAAAGACGCAATTCCTTAATGAGGTAATTGTTGTGCATAGAAAACAAAATGGAAATGAGAATTGAGTTCTTATTGAGTTTCCACACTGCTATGATCCTTATGTCTTCGATAGCCCGAGCACTTTGCTTTTGAAAAGTGAGGTAGATAGATTTTTTGTCTTCGAGGGTATGTCAGATGTCTGTAAGTACAACTCTTTGCCTTGGAATTAATCCCTAACTTTTTCCTGGACCGCCCTTTCGGGTTTTCGATCCACCGGGATACCCATTTTTGCCTGAGTCGCCCTTTCGGGTTTTCAACTCAGCGGGTCAAATTATTTTATTTTTATCCCTAATTTTTGCCTGGATCACCCTTTCGGGTTTTCGATCCACCGGGATAGCCATTTTTTTGCCTAAATCGCCCTTTCAGGTTTTCGATTTAGCGGCTTTTATTATTCCACTTTTTTAGGCGAAGTACTTTTTAACAGCATCAGCGTTGGCGGGAAGCGGCAACTCATCACAGTCCATAGTTGCTAGAATTAGAGCGCCTCCGGAAAAGGCTCTAACCACCACAAATGAGCCTTCATAATTTGGTGTCCATTTCCCTCTAGAGTCTTTGTGAATGGGCAAGATTTTCTTCAGTACCAAATCTCCCTCTTGAAACACCCTGGGACGAACTTTCTTGTTGAATGCCTTTTTAAGACGCCTCTGATAGAGTTGACCATAACCTAATGCTTTCAAGCGTTTTTCCTCAATAAGGTTGAGCTCTTCGTACCTTGATTGAACCCATTCTGTCTCGTCTAGCTTAGCCTCCATCAGGACTCTCATCGAGGGGATCTCTACTTCTATAGGGAGAACTGCTTCCATACCGTATACCAAGGAATAAGGAGTTGCCCCTGTTGAAGTTCGTATCGATGTGCGATAGCCATGTAACGCAAAAGGTAACATCTCGTTCCAATCCTTGTACGTAACAACCATCTTTTGGATAATTTTCTTGATATTTTTATTTGCAGCTTCAACAACCCCATTCATCTTAGGTCGATAGGGTGATGAGTTGTGGTGCTCGATCTTGAATGTTGCGCATAACTCATCCATGGTCTTGTTGTTGAGATTTGACCCATTATCAGTGATGATTTTATTGGGAATACCATATCGACATATGATGTTATTTTTCAAGAAACGGGCGACCACGTGCTTTGTGACATTCGCATAAGATGCGACTTCCACCCATTTGGTAAAATAATCTATGGCCACCAAGATAAATCTGTGTCCATTTGACGCTTTGGGTTCTATCATTCCAATCATGTTGATGCCCCACATAGAGAAAGGCCAAGGTGATGCTATGACATTTAACGGAGTAGGTGGTACGTGTATTTTGTCAGCATAGATTTGGCATTTGTGGCATGTTCTGGTGTAATGATAACAGTCTGTTTCCATCGTCAACCGGTAGTAACCTGCCCTTAGAATTTTCTTGGCCATGGCATGCCCATTGGCGTGCGTACCGAAAGAACCTTCGTGTATGTCCCTCATAAGCTCATTTTCTTCGTGTTTGTCCACACACCTTAACAAAACCATGTCGTAGTTTTGCTTGTACAATACTTCTCCATTCATGAGGAACTTTGATGCCAACCTCCGGAGGGTCCCTTTGTCAAGGCTGGAAGCCTCTGCCGGATACTCCCTCTTCTCCAGATACTGTTTGATATCAAAGAACCAGGGTTTACCATCTGGCTATTCTGCTGTTGTCAGGCGATGAGCAGGTTTGTCAAAACACCTAATCTCAATATGAGGCTGATGGTTGGGCCATATTAATTTATACATGGAAGACAAAGTTGCTAAAGCATCTGCCATCTGATTCTCTTCCCGAGGAATATGAGACAAAGTGATTTCGTCAAACTTTGGGAGTAGCTTCAGCACATAATCCCGGTATGGAATTAGGTTAGCATGCCTTGTTTCCCAATCACCTCTGATCTGATGTATGACTAGAGCGGAGTCCCCGAATACTTCTAGTATCTTGATCTTTAACTCAATAGCTTCTTCTAACCCTAGTATGCAAGCCTCATATTCGGCCATGTTGTTTGTGCAGGTAAAACAGAGCTTTGCGGTGAATGGCAGATGGAAATTCTTGGGAGACATCATCACTGCCCCAATTCCATGGCCTATTGCATTTGAGGCACCATCAAACATGAGCGTCCAACCTTCTCTTGGTGTAGCGGGGTATTCGTTACCATTAGAGATATTGACTAAATCCAAGGTAAATCATACAAGTCGAGTCGCTACCGCGCTTCTATTTATCCAAAGGAATGGTTAGAAAGCTAACAAAAACCTAATAGTTTTAACAAAAACTAGTAAAAGAAACAGAGATCTGGGTAAGGGGGTTGGTTATGCAATGGGAAGGTGTTAGGCACCCAAAACATCCTAGGTACTCCTAGGGAGCCCTTTTCATACTTGTTGTAAGGTTGTTTGTTTTGTGAAAATTTGTTTGTGCAAACATGATTGAAGAGATGAGAAGAGAATATACAAGTTTATTTACATTTTGTGTTTGGATGGATAAACCCATTGCCTACGTACCATTTTGTAAAAAGATTAGGATCAAAACCTCGTAGTTCGGGGTAAAAATCTCAAAACAAGTTGGTGAATTGATTGGTCCAAAAGCCTTAAGGTCTTTTGTTATCAAAGGGAGAAAACTCAACCAAACCACAAATCCACCATGTGAGGATAGCTTCAACATGCTAGTGAGGGGTTAACCCTATAATAAGCATGGAAGACTTATTGTCCATCACTAAGGATATAGGTGAGTTTTACATCTACCACAAGGATAACTCAAACCTAATAGCTAAAGGTTATGAAAGATTTGGATTAAGAAAGTGGCCATTGGAACCATAAAGGACATTTGAATGGGTTATATTTACCAATTAGAAGTATATACAAAAATGGTCAAAGTTGACTTAAAAGTTCAATTCAAAATAAGTGTTATCAAAAGAAAGTTTGAAAATCAAAAGCATAAGGCTTAGGTTTCTAATGTTTAAAACACTGGTTAAATGTTTGCACAAAGAGTTTTGGCTTGGGTTAGAGTGGAGAGAAGAAGAAGAAGGGCTAAATCCTAAACATACAAGAGGTGAGGGGAAAGAGAACAAAACCACACAAGGAGTTCCTCTCTTGATATCATATTGATGATCCAAGTAGCTCCCATCCTTTGGAATAAGCAATCACAATGCATAAGCAATCAAACAAGTCTCCTAGGAGATCCTCAATGTATCTTGTATCTTTCACTTTGGACGAACATGGCAATGGTCCTTCAATTGAGCTCATAGAATCCCTAGCACAAAAGCATACACATCAAAAGTTCCATAAAGTAAAACAAGAATGGATAAGAGTGAGTTTAGAGATTTGGTCCTTCTAATCCATCTTCATCATTAAGATCCTTTTACTCCAATTTTGCATAAGGAAGGTCCTAGAATCTAAGTCCAATTCTCCATTTCTTGGCATTGGGAAAGTCCTAGAAACTAAGTCCATTTCTTTGCATTTGGTTCGCCACAAACAAAACAAAATACAAGCATAATAATATATACACAATTATGTGCTCAAGTGAGCAAAAGGCAAATGGCATTAACATAAACATGAGCTCAAGTGAGCAAAGAGAAAAGCAAATGGATAATATGTACAAGAATAGTAAATTGCATAAAAGTAAAGTGCATAAAGTAAATGTTAATTGTCAATAGTTAGTATTAGTAGTTAGTGTGCCATAAGGCAAATTTAGCGCTATGTTAAGCAATCGTAATTGGACTTATGTAGAAGTCACAACTATCTGAGGCCGGTCAATAATAATGTAGGCAACAACACAAGTTAGAAGTCTTGATTAGTGAACCAAGTTCCAACAACTTGCCATGCCAAAAAGAAAATGAGAATTGATCTTGTATTGGTTTAAGCCTTTTGCATGATTTAGAAAACAACCTATCCTTAATGCAAAGCCATTCACTTGATCAATTGATCAAGATGAATTAGATTTGAATCAAAGAAGATTAAGTCTCCCTAATCAATACTAACTTATCAACCTTCAACTCATTGATCAAAAGAAAGAAGAAGAAGAAGAAGAAGAAGATAAGATAAATGGAAATGGCAAAATAAAAGTGCATTAAATGAAATAACATGTACCAATCCTCATATGTTAACCAATAACATTGAAAGTCAAGGTCAAATAATCAAAAACAGAAGTGAGATGAAGATTGGAAATCAAGAAATGAATAAAATATTTTTGGCATTTTTTAATATTTAAAATAAACTTGAATTAGAAATAAAAGAAAAGGTCCAACTTCAAAATCACTTCAAATCAACCTTGGAAGGTCCAAGTAATTTATCCCAAGTTCAACAAGGTCAAACTAAGTTTGACAAAAAATTTCAGCATTTTTAAAAGTCTAAAACTATTTTTAATCAATTAAAAATGAATAAAAAGAACCTAATTGAACTAAAATCTCAAATAAATCTCAAATAAATTCAAAAATTGATGAGAATATTTTTCATAGATTCATCATTATTCAAATAGGTTAGGAAAATATTTTTGTATTTTTTGAATATCAAAAACTATTTAAAATTAATTAAAAATAACCAGAAAAGAGAAAATTCACAAAAAATATCAAATGACAAAATAAAAAAAATTAAAAATCAGAAATAGAAACTAGAAATTATTTGGAGACTAATGCAATTGGTCCCATAATTTTTGGATTAAAAATGAAGAAGATATTGATTTTTGAAAATAATTGGAATTAAAGAAAATAAAACCAGAAATTAAAAATGGCAAAAAACGAGAGCCCTTGGATCTGAGCTCATTAATTGAGCTGGCAGATCCAAGCATCCAGAAGCGCGCACCTAGCAAACACACTAGTCAACTGTGCCACATGCTACCATTAAAAAAGTCATAACAACCAATGGTCAGGATTAGATCTGGACAACTCAATCCAAAGGCTCAGATTCAAACTGGAGAGAGGCGGCCACCGGAGCCACCTTCTTCTCCGGTGAGCATGCGTTTTCCGGCCAAAAATTGCAGAGATTCGAAAGGCAACCAAAACACACGATCCTTATACCAAAATGAAGCTGAGGTGATGTACATCACCCCTATAACCTTGAATCACACTCAAAATTCCTATAGGTTGAGAAATTTGAGGTGGAAGATTCAGGTATGGAAAAATGCAGATCAAGGAAAAACGAAATTGAAGCTACCACTAGCTTGCCTCTCAAATGAGGACTTCAGAAAACACTAGATCCAAGCAAATAGGTCAATGGATGATGAGATTCGAAGAAAATACCAGTTGAAGAGTAAGCTTGATTTCTGGAAACTTGAGCTCGATTCCTTGCTTGCTTTGCTCAAACAGAAGATCAGTGAGATGAATGATGAAGGTTTAGAAGCTTAATATCCAAGAATTCAACCAGATGAAGTTGAATTTTGGATCTGAAAAATTTAAAGAAAATGAAATTGCTTCTTTGGTGAGAGGTTGAGTTTTGATTTCTACAGCAATTCAGGTTGAATCAGGTGTGTAATTTGAATGGCATAGGGTCTCTATTTATATAGGGAAAGGCAAGGGAATGATGAAATGATCCGTGTGCATGAATTTGGATACCACTTGCATGGGCTTGCATGATCATGCTCAAGGCCCAAAAACAATGCCAAATGCAAGCTGAGTTCAGTCTGGAATGAAATGGTCGTGCAATTTGCTTTGATTTTGCTTGTGCATGAAGTTTCAACATGAATTCCACAATTGTGCCTAAAACTTTATCTCTTTGAAAATGCCCATTAGAAAATCCAAACATGATCATGTGAGTAATGGTTGGAAAGGTCTTGATGTAAGGAACAATTGTTATGTTGGACAAAAATCCATTTGGAGTGTGGAAATTTATGAATTTTGAGTTTAAAGTGTGATGTGCAAAACATGTCAATGCAGGGTTTCTAAATTTGGCCAACTTTCAAGCCCTTCTGTTTTGATGATGCAAGCCTCAAATGAAAAAACCTCCAACACCAAAGTTGTAGATATTTTCAATATGATCAAAATGGACTCAAATTTTGCATCATTTGGATTTTTGATGAAGAATTTATGGGCACTTGAAGTTGGACTTTTTTGACTTTCAATGCATTTGGTCAAAAAGGACCTATAATGTCTTGCATTATCACATGTATTTCCTTTGAGATTTTGAAATTTTGTTCAGCATAACATTTGAAGCAGACATCGTAATATTTCCAATGAATTTTATCCCACCTCAAAATCATAAAAAATGAATGAGTTATGTCCTTGGGAAGTTGACCTAAAATTAGGGTTTCAGTCAAAATGACCCATAATGTATTGGAATGATAGATGGACTTCCAAGATTCAAATCAATTTGTGATTAACATGAAAGTTGTTCATATTGTCCTTAAGAACACTTTTTCTTTTGGAACCATCTCCATTTGACCAACACATAAAAAGTTAGGTCTCAGTTTATTTCAAAATAGTTAGATGAATTGACTGATCAACTTCTCAAGTCCATGCCTCATATCTTGATGAGTTGATGATTGAGGACACTCAAATAAGTTCAAATATGCATGAAATGATTAATTAAAGAACTTCCCTTAATTGTATTTGATCATGGGATGAGGTTGCTTCAAGAGCAAGGCATTGTGGTGCACAAATGAATTAGGGTTTCCTTGAAGAACAAGACCTCAAACCCTTTGACTTGCTTTGATCAAAAAATGATGAATTGAGATGCTAGGGAGGCAAATTTGATGGATGGGAGCTTTGGGAACCATTACCATGCTTGCTATCATCTCTTCTTGACCATGTCTTTGTACCAATGATCTCCTTGAAGCTTTAGACCTTGTGATTGTTCAAGCTACAAATAAAAGATGTTAGTGACATATTTTTGTGCTTTTGGTTAGTAAACAAAATAAGAAAAGCAATGATATACAATTCAAGCATGCTTTTTGATCTCAAACCACTCACAAGGAGTCCCACCCAAAGGCAAGGGGAACCAAGATGCTTATGATCCTTGAGGCAATGCCAAATGCAATGTTATGATGCCATGAGGGATCTTAGGGACAAAATTGGGGTCTTACACTTGGCTCGAGGCTTTCCTATAGTTCAGAGTCTTCAACATCCTTAACAACCATGATGTCCTCATCTGGAAAGTCAAATTTCAAAGATTGGTAATCCTCCAGTGGTTGGTGAGCAAGATGGTCTGCTAGTATGCTTCCCTTGATCGCTTTTTGTGTAACATATTGGATATCATATTCTGACAACAACATCTACCATCGAGCAATCCTACCAATGAGAGTTGGTTTCTCGAATATGTACTTGATGGGATCCATTTTAGATACCAGCCAAGTTGTGTGAGTTAGCATGTACTGCCTGAGACGCTTAGCAGCCCATGTGAGTGCACAACAAGTATTCTTGAGTAATGAATATCTGGTCTTACAATCATTAAATTTCTTGCTCAGATAATAGATGGCATTCTCTTTTCTACCAGTCTCATCTTGTTGTCCCAATACACAACCCATGGATTCATCGAGCACTGTTAGATACATGATGAGAGGTCTTCCTTCGGCAGGTGGCATTAGAATTGGTGGCTCTTGCAAGTATTCTTTGATTTTGTCAAAGGCTATCTGACAATCCTCATTCCACTCCACGCCTTGATTCTTCCTCAGAAGCTTGAATATTGGTTTGCATGTCGCAGTAAGGTGAGAAATAAACCTGGCGATGTAATTTAGTCTCCCTAAGAAACCACGAACCTCCTTCTCAGTCTTTGGTGCAGGCATGTTCTGAATGGCTCGAACCTTGTCAGGATCTACTTCAATTCCCTTTTGGCTTACAATAAAGCCTAAAAGCTTTCCGGATCGAACCCCAAATGTGCATTTATTAGAATTAAGTCTCAACCTAAACTTCCTCAAACGTGTGAATAGTTTCTCCAGGTTGGTGATGTGCTCTTTTTCTGTCTGGGATTTGGCAATCATGTCATCGACATACACCTCAATTTCTTCATGAATCATGTCGTGAAAGAGAGTCACCATGGCACGTTGATATGTTGCCCCATCGTTTTTTAAACCAAACGGCATTACTTTGTAACAAAAGGTGCCCCAAGGAGTAATGAACGTGGTTTTCTCCATGTCTTCGGGATCCATCTTAATTTGGTTGTATCCTGAGAAACCATCCATGAAGGAAAACACGGAGAACTGAGCTGTGTTATCCACTAGTACATCAATGTGAGGTAATGAGAAATCGTCTTTGGGACTAGCTCTGTTTAAGTCTCGGCAGTCTACGCACATGCGGACTTTTCCATCTTTCTTCGGCACCGGTAAAATGTTGGCAACCCATTGTGGGTATTTAGCGACTTCCAGGAAACCAGCGTCAAACTGCTTCCTCACCTCTTCTCTGATCTTGAGAGCCATATCTGGTCGCGTTCTTCTTAGCTTTTGTTTGACAACAGGGCATTCTTCTTTAAGGGGAAGCTTGTGAGTTACAATATCAGTATCTAATCCAGGCATGTCTTGGTATGACCAAGCAAACACGTCGTCATATTCGTGGAGGAGCTCTATCAGTCTTGTCTTTACTGTATCTTGAAGCGCTGCGCCTACCCTTACTTCTCTCTTATCTTCTTCTGTTCCCAGATTGAGAACTTCAACGTCTTCCTGGTGTGGTTGAATAACCTTTTCTTCTTGTCTGAGTAGTCTGGCCAACTCTTTAGGGAGTTCGCAATCTTCCCCCACTTCGTCTTCAGCTTGGTAGATTGGATAATCAAAGTCATATCGGACCATAGCAGTGTCGTTATCAATGGTCTCGGTGGTGTTTTTGCATGTTATGATTTATGCAGTTTATTTAGAGAGTGCGTGCATAAAAAATTTGATTGCCATTTTTGTAAATAGATACGAAACGAAAGAAAAGGAACAAAATTTTGAGTGCAAAACGTCATTTCATTAATGATAAAAAAACTCTTGAAAAAGATAAAGGAGGCCCTACAACATGCCACTGTGCCTTGGGCAGAGCACAGGGTTTTGTCTAAAAATGATAAAATTACTTTTGACATATTTGGGGAACTTCCACAGCCTTCCAGTTTGTTAGTTCTTCATTAGGTGCGGCTTGACGCATCCAGCTGGACACCCCCACCTTGCGGTCTTCTTCACTAATCATTGCCACCTGCTTGCCAAAGATGTGGCCAGCGCTGGTGAATGTTTTCTCCATAGAAGGAATCTTCTCTTTGTCAGATTAGTTACCAACTTTGTGTGATGATGGGTCATACCCCAAGCCAAACTTGTCTCGTTTCTCTTTCAATTGCAACACTTTGCCCCAATCTTGTGCATCTTCACTTTCCATAACAACTTTAGCTCCTTGCCATGAGGCCATGGATGGTCCGGATTTAGGGACCTCCAAGGTCTGTTGAATGGTCATCATGTTCACTACTTCCAAGGATTTGAAGGGTGTCTCAGTGATTTCTCCATCCACCTCGATATATCGGAAAGATGTCAAGTGACTAACCAAGATATCTTCTTCTCCTCCAACCACAATCATCTTGTCATTTGTAATGAATTTTAGTTTTTGATGCAGAGTGGAGGTGACAGCACCTGCGGAGTGAATCCAGGGTCTCCCGAGTAAGCAACTGTAACCAGGATGTATATCCATGACATGGAATGTGATATTAAAATTGTTGGACCTATCTTGGTTGGTAAGTGAACCTCTCCTATCACTGCTCGCCTTGAACCGTCAAATGCTTTTACGATTAGGGTGTTGGGCTTCATACTTATCCCTTCCACTGGCAGCTTTATCAAAGTCGTTTTTGGCATGACGTTTAATGAGGAACCTGTGTCTACCAACACCCTCGACAGTATAGTATCCATGCATTTCAAGGAGATGTGGAGAGCCTTGTTATGGTTCTTTCCTTCAATCGGTAGTTCATCATCATTAAAACCCAAGAAATTTCCAGTAGTCACACAAGCTATCATGTCATCAAACTATTCTATTATTATGTCCTTGGTGATATGAGCGACGCTCAATACCTTCAACAACGAATTCCTGTGTGCTTCTGAGTTAAGTAGGAGAGATAACATGGAAATTTTGGAAGGTGTTTGGTTTAGCTGGTCCACCACCTTGTAATCGATTTTCTTGATTATTCTCAAAAACTCCTCAGCCTCCTCACGAGTGACAGCAGCTCTAGGAGATAGGTGCAAGTCTTGCATCCCCTGATTAGGGATGGGGATCTGGACAGCAGCCTCCTTCCCTTTAGCTCTCTCAGAAGTATCAGCAGTTCTTGGTGCAAATACCCGGCCACTACGCGTCATTCCTGCTGGCCCCACAATTGAAGTGACATTTGGTTCGTTAATCATTAAAGGTTTATCTTCCTGCCCCTGCTTAAAAGCTATGGGATGATATATCCATGGGACTGCCTTCTCATCTTTATATTCGAATGGTGCTGGGAACTCTATCACCAACGGGCTTATAGGTATTTCTACTTTGACCTCATCATAGGGGATATCTACCACGACTATCTCTTCCTGACGCTTGCTCTTGACACGGTAAGTTATCTGTAACTCGCCTCGATCCAACATTTGTTGTATAAAACTCCCCAACCCTTCATTATTCTCTTCCTCAACCAGCTCTTTCAGGATCAGACCACTCTTCAGCAATTGTGCTCCTATCAGGGTGATAGGGGTTTGAATCTCTTCAACCTTACGGATTAATTTGCCTTCATCACTCTCCTCAATGGCACTGACGGAAGCATCCTTATGCGTCGGCATAGGGTTGGTATTAACGTTCGGGCGTCTTGGAGTGAAATAAATGGCCTTGGCTTTGATCAAGTCTTGTACTCGATTCTGAAATGCGAAACTGTTTTCCAAAGTATGACCAGGTGCTCCCATGTGAAATTCACAATGGGCATTAGCGTCGTATCCAGGTGGATACGGAAAAACAACTGGTTTTAACTCCCTCAATGTTAGAAGGCCCTCCTTCTGCAGATATGGGAATATCTGACTATAAGGTACTGGTAGAGGATCAAGTTGTCTTCTTGGAGGTCTTGGCTTGAACTATCTTGGTGGTGCGGTATTTTGCTGATGATGATGTTGTTGATGTTGTGGTTGATACATTTGTTGTTGCTGCATCGGCTGTTGATAGGGTATAGGTACCACGGCGGCGACTTGACCATATGAAGCTTGTTGCTTCCCTTTGTAGTTCCTGGATATGGCGTTTGTTTCACCTTCTCTTTTCTTTGGGAAGCCTCCAAAATATTTCTTTGGTGCGCTAGATGCTGTCACTGCTCCAGGAATCTTTCCATCCCTCAACCCCTTCTCTATGCGGTCCCCAATCGTGACGAGATGTGCCAAGTCAGATGCGGAACTTCTTACTAATCGGTCAAAGAATGGGTCCTTCAAGGTGTCCACAAATATCCCGGTCATTTCCTTCTGAGACAATGGTGGCTCTACCTGAGCAGCCAACTCTCTCCACCGCTGGGCGTATTCTTTGAATGACTCACTCTCCTTCATAGCCATCCCTTACAACTGCATTCGGTCGGGTGCCATATCTAAGTTGTATTTGTACTGACGAAGAAATGCGTCAGCCAAATCCTCCCAACTTTGAATTCGCCCCTGTTCTAAACTCATATACCATCTCAGAGATGCTCCACTCAAACTGTCTTGGAAACAGTGTACAAGTAGTTTGTCATTTTCGGTATGAGCAGCCATTTTCCTAAAGTATATCACCAGGTGACTTCTTGGACAAGTCTGTCCTTTGTATTTCTCGAAATCATGGGTTTTAAATTTAGCCGGGATGACTAAATTCGATACCAAACGCATGTTCATGGCAGAAGCACCGAAGATGTTGTTTCCTTCTATGGCTTTGATTTTCTTTTCCAGGGCACGAAGCCTATCTACAGCAGGATCTGAAAGTACATTAGGCTTTGGTTGATCAGGCATATAGAATGCATCATACTGGTCATCTCCAATCTCGGATCCATGATGAGTAGACGTATCAGAAGGTATTGCACGTTCTCCATCTCCTTTGCCTCCTACTGATATCTGAACCAATCTCTTCTTGGTGGGGACATAACTTTCGACTTGGGGGTTCGGACCTGGTGCGCCATCATTCCTTTTTGCCCTAGCTTCTTCCTCCTCGTTCCTCTCTCTCTGAGCGATCGTAAGCATTGTCTCCAACAACTGATCCATCTTCTCCTGGATCGTATTGATGTCTGTCCTCATGGTAACCTGGTTGGCCTCAACTTGTTCTAATGTCATCTTGTATTTGCCTCGCGTCTCGTACCGGTGTCGATTAGTCAGTGTGGCTGGATAAAGGGTAAAAAGGTTGGGTAAGTTTTTTGAGTTTTCATGAAGCGTGATGCATAATGAGGATGCGAATGTTATGCATATTTTATTTTCAGGGAATTTTCATCACGGTTGTAGTTATATTAAGCATTTGAAGAAAACATAAAGTCAGGAAATAAAAATGAGGATCATCCTCCTCTATTCAAATGTTTAAAATGGAGTACAAAGGCATAACAACCCAAATCGATACAGCTCAAATACTAAACTGAATATAAGAAAAACAGAAGAATCACACAGCAGTCTTTCGAGTTATGAGTTCTTCTAATTCAAACTTGAACCTCTTCACCATCCCCTCACACATCATAACAAAATGGCTTACAGCGGGATGTGTGCCATGTTGGTCCAATCCTTCCCCTGCCTCTCTCAACCTCCAAGGTATTTCTCGGGTCGTCCAGTTGCAGAATTCTACCAAACTGTTGAGCTTTGTACGGTACCCATCTTTGTCCTCCTGCAAGAAATTGATAGTTCTCCTGAAGGTATCGTAATCCTCAATGACTTGCTCTCTTTCCCTTAGCCATATCACACTGTCTTGATGGAATGCCTCAAATCTATCTTTCCATTGTTGAGCAACTTCTCTAGCATCTTTTGCTTCTTGACATTTCTCGGCCCAAGTCGTAGGTGTGACTCGAGAAGCTTCAAGGGCTCTTTCCTTAAGTCGGCGCTCGTGCTCGGCTTGGGTCTCAGCATTGTGGAGGGAGATAGTGAGATCGTGTATCTTAGCCTCCAATATCTCTCTAACTTCTTTTTTCTCTTCTGTAGCTCGTATCCACCATCACTTATTCTTTTGGCACTCTTTCTCAACTTGTCTCAACTGCTCTTTAATGGTTTCTAGGCAATGGTCAGCTTGTTCCATCCCTACTTTCACTTTCTTTCTCTTGCGTTCTTCCTTGTCGACCTTTTCCTCAGTCGCTTCTAGCTGAGCCTTCTTCCTCTCTAGTTCCCACTTTATTTCATTTCTTTCATTTGAAACTTGCTGGAAGCTGGTCTATAGCTCTTCGTTTTCTCGTCCAAGTCTTGCTATAGTAGCTCTCAACGCTTCCACTTCTTCCATGGAGACAGGGATGGGTTCTGGTGGTGGAGGTTGAGTTGGAGGATCGAGGATGAATGGCAGCTTGATCTCTTGACTTCTTCTGGTGACCCATTGATAATAGGGTTCTCTATACCCTATGACACCCTTTCCTTTGTCTTGTCCTCTGAAGCGAACTTTTTCCCAGGCTCGGATAACCCTTCTCAACATAACGAGATCATCCATATCATGGAACACAAAACCTTCTAACAACTGGTCATCCGGCTTGTATGTGATAGGATAACCCAACTGCCTCACTGCTAAAATAAGGTTGTAGTTAATGCACCCTTTTTACCCTATTAATGATACATTCGGAAATTCTCCACAACTAGTAATTGTATCTTCCACATTCAAACCATGAGGATACCAAATAATGGTATTTTCAGTGAGTCCTACTAGCTTTTGAGACCACTCATATCCATCCATCCTTTCAATTGTATCAACCTCTTTGAACACATGAGAGAAAAACCATTGGTAAAGGAGTGGTATGCAACATAACATCAGTCCTCCTTTCTTCTCAAAGCGTAAGTGCAAGGTGCGATAAACATCTGCTAGGAGTGCGGGCACTGGATCTTCATTCTTAACCTTGACGGCCCAAAACACGCTAATAGCTACTGCATCAATTAACTTCTCCATATTAGGAAATAGCACCAATCCAAAAATAAGTAAAGCCATAATAGTATCATGGGCTTCCCACTTCTGGGCTTTAGCAAAGCTTTGAGCAATTTTCTCCAGGTACTCTTGTGGAATTCCTCGTACCTTCCCTTAAATTTTGATGTTAGGGTTTAGATCTTCGACTGGGATGCCTAATACTTCTGCCAACTCTTCGGGTTTAGGGATTTGACCTAACCCCTTGTATGGTCCCTTCTTCTGCTTAGTAGAGTCCAATATTCTTCCGAATTCTTCCAAAGTCGGGGCCAACTGGAAATCTCTAAAGAGGAAACTTCTGAGTGGTGGATCATAAAATTGGGCTAGTGCGGTAGTAGCATCCTTCTGTACTGGTACAGACAACAAGTGTAGAATCTTCCCATATTTGAGTGTGAATGCGTCTCGACGGATATTAGTCAACCCATCTCTGAATGCAATGAACCCCTTCACACATGGTACCTTGACTTTGATTTGGAATGTTTTTCTCTTTCCTGACTCCATTTGTTCTTGAATGCTTAATTAACTATTTTTTTTGAAATTCCCTGAAAATAAAAAGTGTGTAAATGATTTTGTTATGCTCATAATGAATGCAATATGATGTTTATGCAATGACAGGGATCCAGGTTTCAAATATATCACAAGGTTCAACTTAACAGCGGTTCTATGTCTTTTACCCCACACATCAAGGATTGCTCCTAAGGTTATCCATTTTCATGATAAGAACTTAGAGTCATGGACCAGGTTTAGTCTTTCATCGCAATAATGGGCTAGCCACATTGAAATGAAAGTTCTGAATCAGTCTACTCTAAGTGGGATCCTCGTATTGTTCAAACAGGGTGTAGACCCTTCGGTTCAATACTACACGATCGCCAATCATGAAGACAGACTTCAGTTTAAGATGAGGTTCCCAAAGTCATGGACCATGTTCAACGTTTCCTCATAATAATGGGCTAGCCATATTAGGATGGAAATTCTGAACAGATCTACTCTAGGTGGAGTTTTCATATTGTCCCAATGAGGTGTACACCCCTCGGTTCAATACTACACAACTCCAGGTTCTAAGTTCTTCTCGAAGCTCGGGTACGGAGCTTATCTCACAACATGTGTCAAACACCATAGATCACCCAACATAATAGCAGAATAAATTACATAGCATAAATAATACATCAAGATATACAGAAGCAAATAAAAGCGGTATTTTAACGTCCATAGCAAATTGACTAAGTTAGGCTTGACTCTCTCTTGCTTAGAGCAAAATGTCCCCAGCAGAGTCGTCATCTGTCGCATCTCGAAAAATACGATTCCTCGCGATGGTCGCGGAAATATTTATGTTCGAACAGAGTCGCCGCCGAACTTTATTTATCCCAATGAAGGAATAGGAAAATATCGATAAAACCTTTTAAAAAATGGAATAATGGTCGTCGCAACCATATTCGGGTTCGGGAATCGATTACGCAAGGGGAAGGTATTAGCACCCCTCACGTCCGCTGTACTCAACGGGAACCTTTTAGTCTAATTTTCTATTTGAATGTTAGTTAAATGTTATTTGCTTTCTTCGAGTAATTAGAATTGATAATAGAGATGGATGAAGACCTCATAAAGGAGAAAAGGGAGGTTTTTTATTAGTGTGCTCGCCAAGATCTCGCAATCTCGTGCCTACGTATCCTTATGGTGCAATAAGGAAATCAGAGCATTCGTAGTTCGGGGAACTACGGTTTTGTTGGTGTCTTTTAATGAACGGCTGTGTAGATCGCGTCCTAAAGGCTAAACGCTGGCTTGTCTACTCTCGGCGGAGGCTTAAATGTTGGTTTGTTGTGCGCATTAGAAAGGATTAACAGTGTTCTTTCGAAAAGAGTTTTAAGTTGTTGGTCGCATGGGGGCGAGGAATTAAGCTTAATATGTTCGGTATTTTGAAGAAGAACGACAAAAGATTGAGCAATGTGGTGCGCACTAATCGTTCAATTCTTTTGAGGAATAACAAGGCGAACGCCTTCTACTCCTTTTTCATTCGAATTATTTTGAAAGTTTGTTTGTGGATGTTGAATATGCACGGTAGGGAGGCGAACGCCTCTTACTTGCTTATTCAAAGAATAATGAGGCGTGCGCCACCTATTCCTTTATCCAAGTTTATTTAAAATATATTAATAGGAAGTCGATGATTTGAGCAATGTGGCGTACGCCAATTATTCAAATAATCAAGGAATGGTGAGGCGAACGCCTCCCATTCTCTTCATTTGAAGTTTAAGTTGTAAAGTTTATTTTGTGAATTTGAGTTTGATATGAAAAGGTGATTTGAATTTATATGATTGCGGTTTTAATTTGATGACGAAAATTCGATCAATATGGCGTACGCCAATTATTCGAATAATCGGAAGATAATGAGGCGAACGCCTCCTATCCTTTTATTATCTGAAATTTGGAATTAAAAGGATTTAGAATTTATAGTTGATTTAGAAAATGTGATTTTGAATGTGTATGGTTAAGGGTTAATCGGGTGACAAGAATTCAAGCAATATGGCGTGCGCCAATCATTCGAATACTTGAGAAATAGTGAAGCGAACGCTTACTATATTCTTTTTCATCCAAAGTTTAAGTTATAAAAGAATGTTCTTAGAAATTGTATCGATTTGAAAAATGATTTGTGAAAAGGGTTAATTGTAATTTATTGAATGCAAATGAATAGAATTTTATCAAATCGATTATAAGAAATTAGAAAATAAAGTTAATTTTCAGAAATCAATTTAAGTTGATTATTATTTTTAGAACCTTCATAATTATTAAAATATCTAGTTACAATTAAACTAATAATATACAAGTAAATTTAGTCATTAACATGATAATATTTTAAAAGCTATTAAATATTCAATGTGATAAATTAACATTCACAGTAAGAAATAATTATCAAATTAATTTCTATAGTAACTACAATATCATGAGAAATGAGTTTAGAAACCAAAGAGATGTTTGTTGAATACTATCCTAGGCATAATAATGCTATGATATGAATTAAACTTTCATACTTCCTTTGAATACTGTTATATGATTTCAGAAAGAGAAAATCAGAAAAAAAAATTGAAGTGACTTATCACATAAAAATAGAAGAGGAGTAGACTATTCCTAGGGAGGTGTAAGCCAAAATAAATGTTAATAATGATAAAAAATTAAAAAGTGGATTAAATCATACAATCACATTGGGACTGCATGTCTTCTACGTATGGAAATGGATAATCTACCTACTCTGCTAAAAAATCCAAAACAACTCAATTCTCTCTCATCTTAATTTTCGGAAATGACAACAATAATAATAAATGAATTAAATTGCTTTGAATGAGATAATATTCAGCACTTAAGAGCCTCTCTTCTCAAAACCGAAATATTCGGTCCAATCATCCTACCTCCTCTCTCTTCGATTTTATTTTTTAAAAAAAGAAATGTTTTGATTTAAATATTAATTGATATGAAACTGAAAATGGCTAGAATAAATGATAGTAGGAATAAATTCTTTTCCCAAAAATCTCGCATATTTACTCTCCTTTTTTTCCAGATTGGTTCTCTCACTCAGTTCTCTTTCTCTCCAGTCTAACACAATGACCCCCTTTTCTCACCTCTGTTTCTTTCACTCTCAAACACAACATAACATGAAGATACAATCCGATTTTTGTTCTGAATCCAAATTCCCTTATTGATTCTAACACACAAACATTCAAATACAATAGATCTACACAAATTTGACTAAATCTTAAACAACCTAAAACAACAAAACTTCAGATGATTCAAGGCAATATAGTGAATATTAAGACGAGGTAACACACATGCGATGAAATACATGTATAGTAGGGAAAATGAGATGAAACAAAGCTCGCCGGAAAATGAAGTTTCCGGCAAGGTTACCGGCAATGAGATCCGACCTTAAGGTATGTTGCTTCTGTTTTGTTTTTTTGGAGTCCTCTTTTTCTTCTAACTTCTTTGAATCGGTTTGTCTTGGTTTGACAGTGGCTTAGCTCAATTTTCTCAAAGTTCTAATGATGAACTCTGAGTAAACTTTGGGAGTATTTGAGCTTTGGTGATTGGGTGTGAGTGAAATTCCAGCAGAGTAACGGTGCGTGATCAGGTCATTTATGAAATATTGCTATGTTGTTCTTGATGTGTGTTCTAGGGTTTTTAGAAGAAAAATCTCTTACTGTGCATATGTTGTTGTTCTTTAGGCTTTTTTTTGAGAAAAAGTTGCTTTTTTTGTTGTTGTTGTGGTTTTGGGTTTTTGAGAAGAAATCTCTTACTGTCCTCTTCCCTGTTTTTTCTTTATCATGAACGTTTTTATGAAGAAGTTTTATAAGTTTTAAAAAACTCCCCTTTTTCAACTTGTCTCATCCCAGATTATGTGGGATTTGATCTGTTCCTGTTTTAGGTCAACTTTGACATGCTTTTTGGATGTTTAGGTTAATTTTCTGGGTAAAGCTTTAAACTTAGTGATTCATTTAGTTGTTTTTCAACTCATTAAGTGCTTTTGAAAAGTGCTTTTAAAATAAACTATTTTTGTTCTCTGCAGATTACAACTCTAAGATGACCTGCTGGAATGGAAGGTGGCTGCTCCAAACTTCAAGATAACCTGTTTTCATGACTAAGTCCAAAGTGATTTCATCCTAATTGCTTGGTTTTGGTCATTAGGAACCTATTTCCATCTGTAGCAATTTTTCACTGTAATTACTTAGTTTAGTTTTTTTAGACAAAATGTGTGTTTGGATTATTTGGGACTTATTGAATTAAATTTTAATTATGTAATTACCTTTTAATCTTTCAAACTTTAACTCAATATTTATTTATGCTAATCAATTTCAACTTTTTTAAAAACAACAAATTTCTAACTTAAGTATAACGACTTAATTTTAAAAACAACATATTTCTAACTTAAGTAAAATGACTTAATTTTAAAAACAACATATTTCTAACTTAAGTATAATGACTTAATTTTAAAAATAACATATTTCTAACTTAAACACAAAAACAAAGTATAATGACTTAATTTTAAAAACAACATATTTCTAATTTAAACACAAAATCTGAATGTGAGACTTTTAATTTAAAAAAAAAACAACACAATTCTATTTCAAATACAAAAATCTAAACATGGGACTTTTAATTTAAAAAACAACACAATTCTATTTTAAATACAAAAATCTAAACATGAGACTTTTAATTTAAAAAACAACACAATTCTATTTTAAATACAAATATCTAAACATGGGACTTTTAATTTAAAAAACAACACAATTCAATTTTAAATACAAAAATCTAAACATGGGACTTTTAATTCAAAAAACAACACAATTCTATTTTAAATACAAAAATCTAAATATGAGACTTTTAATTTTAAAAAAAAACACATACATGTTTCTAAAAAATGCAAATTTAATTTGGGAACCCATGAAGAACTTAGAACTTGGTATAAATATTTGGGACGTGTAAATGGACTAGTAAATAGTGATAATAGAAATAATAACATGGCTCTTAATACTTACTAATAAAAAAAATAAGTTTTGGATTAGTAATGTAAAAAGATTCAAACCATATTTTAGATTATGGATACACTTATGCAAATAGGCCTTTGAAACAAAGAGATCTCATGGGTAAATCACAAATGGCCGGACAAAATTGGGGTATGACAGTAAGGTGCGATGGGATAATTGTAGTATCCAATTGCTAAAATAATGGGTCAAACTTAACTAAAGAAATTATAATAAGATTATATACATTTAGAAGAAAGAGTTGGAAATGATCCATATGATGGATTGGAATAAGGAGTTATTCACCCAACTAAAATATTCGAGAGTTGTATTAGATACAATTGGAAGGAGTTCCTACCTAAATAACCTAGTTTTGTATAATTTGCCTACGCAGACTTAAAATAAAGTGAAATGTGGATCTTGACCCACTAGAAAATCTTCCAACAGGATTTTCTGAATCAAATGGTGAGAGTCATTTGTTTTGAGTAAAATAGTGGGAGCGTATTTAATTAAAGGTCTAATTAAATATGTTATTTTAATGATACTTATATTTTCATATTTTTCATGTAGATTATCATGACAACAAACACCTCTAATAACACTTTGCGATTAATCCTTGATAAGGAAAAATTATCTGGGACAAATTTTCTGGATTGACACCAAAATCTGAGGATTGTCCTCAAGCATGATAAAAAGATGTATGTCTTGGAGGAACCTGTTCCTAAAGAGGAACCTTTTAGTTCTTCACCTAAGGCGGAAAAAGATGCTTATAAGAAGCATGACGATGATGCCAATGAAGTTGATTGCCTCATGCTAGCTACCATGAACTCGGAGTTGCAAAAGCAACATGAGAACATGACAACGTTTGATATAATCAGACACTTGAAGATTCTCTATCAAGAGCAGGAAAGGCATGGAAGGTTTGAAGTTTCAAAAGCCCTTTTTCAAGGCAAGTCAGCTGAGGGAGCCCCTGTAGGTCCCCATGTGCTCAAGATGATTGGGAATGTGGAGAACCTTGAGAGGTTGGGTTTTCCCATCGGAAAGGAACTTGCGACTGATTTGATCTTGCAATCGTTACCAGAGAGCTTCAGTCAATTTATCCTTAATTTTAACATGAATGATATGGACATAACTCTTCCTGAACTACTAGGCATGTTAAGAACTGCTGAGCAGAATCTGAAGTCAAAAGGGATGTCCATTCTGATGATCGAAAATGGAAAGAAGCAGAACAAAAGGCCCACCAGGCAAAGTGGTAAAGGGAAAGGCAAGGAAGTTGCCAAACCCAAACCCACTGCTCCTGCTTTGAAGCCTAGTGGAGGCATACCAAAGGATGACACCTGCTTCCATTGCGGTAAGACCAGACATTGGAAGATAAACTGCCCAAAGTACCTGGAAGATAAGAAGAATAGAGTAGAGACTTCAACTTCAGGTGTTTTTTTATTGAAATTAATCTATCTACTTCTACATCATGGGTATTAGATACTGGATGCAGTTCTCACATTTGTACCAATGTGCAGGGGCTAAAAAGGAGTAGAGATTTGAAAAAAGGAGAAGTTGACCTATGAGTTGGCAATGGAGCAAAGGTTGTTGCTTTAGCCGTAGGAACTTATGTATTTACTTTACCTAGTGGTTTAATAATTTAGTTAGAGAAATATTATTATGCACCTGCAATTAGCAGGAATATTATTTCCGTTTCTTGTTTAGACAAGTTTGATTTTTCACTCATAATAAAGAACAATTGTTGCTCCATTTATTTGAATGATATATTTTATGCTACTGCACAAATGAAAAATGGACTATATGTCCTTGATCTTGAAATGCCTATTTATAACATTAATACTAAAAGGATGAAACCTAATGAGTTAAATCCAACTTACCTTTGGCCTTGTCGATTAGGCCACATAAATGAGAAATACATTTCCAAACTCCATAAAAAGGGACTCTTGGACTCTTTTATTATGAATCATATGAGACATGCAAATATTGTTTAATTCGAAAGATGACAAAGACTCCATTCACATGAAAAGGTGAAAGAGCTAATGATATTTTGGCTCTCATACATACTGGTGTATGCGGACCACTGAACATACTAGCCAGAGGAGGTTTTCAATAGTTTATCACATTTACTGATGATTTTAGTAGATATGTGTCGCATACGCGAAAAAACAACCAGCGGGAAAAGACACAGAGCCGCCACCGTGCGTTATTTATCCCAAAGGTGGGAAAGGAAACGCTCGAAGTAAACCTGAAAAAGGGAAAGGAATGGTCTTACTACCAGAGATTGCAAGGTACGGGAGTCGGTTACGCAAGGGGAAAGTATTAGCACCCCCTCACGTCCATCGTACTCGACGGGATCCACGCTCAAAAGAATAGAATAAGGTTGCTGAATAACTGCTCAAAGAATGCACACACACTGGAATAAAATATAGGTGAAAGAAGACGGAGAAAGCGGACTCGGCAGGATGTCGCATCCTGGGCCTACGTAGTTTGTCAGACACAAACATCAGAGTCGACGTAGTTCAGGGAAACGGGAAGCGTGCTCGCTAGGACATCACATCCTATGCATACGTATCTTCTCTAACCAGAGTAAGAATCAGAGCACTCGTAGCTCGGCTAACGCATGCTGAAACAAAACACCGAAAGGAGACGCTAAAACGTCAAACAAACACACAAACGGAAACAGACTGCCAATAAATGGACTTATGTCCAACTCCAAACACAGATTGGAAACAGATAGCCAATTAATGGTCTTACATCTAACTCCTCAAATAAACAACAAACAAACGGGAAACCGAATGCCAATAGATGGACTTACATCAGACTCCGAACAAGAAAACGCAAACAGGAAACGGAGTGCCAATGGCTGGTCTTACATCCGACTCCAAACAAACAGACACGGAAAGAAGAAGGGTCTCGATTGCAACTAGGGCAAGAGAAAAGGAAGGTCTCGATCGTAACGAGGGCAAGAGAAAAGAAGGATTAATGTTAGTCGTCAGTCAAACTCGACAAGACATCGCATCTCGTGCCTACGTATCTCATCTGCACATGAGAATCAGAGTTGCCGTAGTTCGGCTAAACTATTTCTATTTGTTTTGTGTTTTTTAGATGAACAACGTCACTACGCAATCTACCGGATGCTCGACCTTGGGAGACTTACTCACCTGTAGTAGAAGGAGTCAACGTGTCCTTAAGAGAATATAATGTTAGTTTGTGTTTTAGGAAAGCTCACGCAAGAAAGGAAGTCCTAGACGAAGGAACCGTGCTACCTTAATTGACATGCAAACGAGAGACTATGCGAAGTCTAGCAATCCTATAAGGATACAATCACACCACACAAACACATACAACATGAAGTAAACACACCAACAAGGGGCTCAAACATCAAGGGTGAGGCTTTAGTCAAGGGGTCATATCAACCTCGACAAACAAGCCGGGCTTTAGTCAAGGGGTCATATCAACCTCGACAACCAAGCCAACTGGAAAGGTATCTGAGGCTCTTAACCACTGACATTGACCGTCAGGGTGAGAAGATGAAAGGGTGATGAGGGTAAGACCTCATAGCTCTTAACCCGGGCCTGGGTGAGCTTGAATCAATGAAAACGTGGGGATCCAGAATGAGGGACCCTACTCCACTTGACTGACTCTATATACAAGGATCTTGGGTTAAGTTCAAGAGCATCAACACATAGTGCGAGCATAATGAACGACTCAAATGATTAGCAGGGGATTGATTGCTAATCCCTTCTATCTGCTAATTGCCTCTTCACTTAGGAGGACTTAAGTAACATGGCACAATGAGTAAACAAACACAGTCATTGCCTCTTAAGGAGGACTTCAGCCAAATGCCTGCCAAAAGAAACGACAGGGCTTCCAGACTACATGGAGTACAAGAGTGCTTACCTAGGTGGTACACCAACCACAAGCAAAGCAAAGCTCAAGCAATGAGCTAAAGCGGCTAATGTACCTGTAAGAAAGTCAAACAAGTCAATATTCACATTCAGACAAATCAAACAGACAGTCAACAGTGTTACAACCAATATGCACACAAGGCAAGTCAACAACTCAAGTGAGTTCATCACCAAGGGACCTACAACACAACAAAGGTTAGTGGACAAAGCAAATTTGCATCTCGAGTCATAAGATTGCATCAACCACTAGAGCTAATTGCTTGAACCTGAAATACAAAGCTCAAAAGGTGAGTACAAACCACTAGTACCAAGACTAGGGTCAAAGGAAAAGCAAAAAGTCAAAATAGCAGCCAATATTCAACATGAAGCACATTTAATCACATAAGAACATGTCCTAAAAAGGATCAAACTCAAATCCTAAGGCAAAGTCATCTAAAGCACAAAATAATGCAAAGGCAACTTACAAAGCACACAATTGGACATTAAGAGTAGAAATTCCATATTAAAACAGAAATGAATCAAATAACCATGGAAATTTTTATGTGATATCAACATGTTAAACACAAGCATCATGCAAAAAATTGGAATCAGAAAAGCTCAAAGGACATATCAATGAAAATGAACAAGTATGACATCAAATTGTGTGACACACATTGTCACACCATACATCCAAGTGCCTAAAACAGAGATGAAAAATGATAAAAATACCAAACAAAAGCCAGAAGATCATACAACATGTTAGGAATCAGCATATCAAATTTCAAAGCAATTGGCCAAACAATGAGCATCTCACAAAAGAAATAGCACAACATGTCACATTTTGCACCATGTTCTAACAATCAAGCTCAATCAAAATTCCAGCACTAAGCAAATCAGGAAATTCATACCACAAAATAATAGACATCAAGATGAACATGTAGCAAAAAATTTGGATTAAATTGGATGCATATTTTATTTATTATGATTTTTTGAATTTGAAGAACAAAATGAAATAATATTGAAGATTATATGGAAATGAAATTGTGAATTAAAATGGACAATGCCACCAACAGGGATCGAACCAAGTATAGAGGCGCTTCAGGAAAATTAATTGGAATGTCCATGCCTGGAATCGAACCCAGGACACATCAAAACGCCGCGTTTTGGTTTAATGAAGGAAATCAAAAGGTGAAAAATAAAATGGCGTTCGCTGGGAATCGAACAGGATACATGGAAGGTTCAGGGCGCGCTAAGAGTGAAACGACGTCGTTTCAGAGCGCAAGCCCTAGGGTTTTCAGACGGCGGCCAGAGGCGTTCCTCAGCTTTCTTCTCCGGTGAGACCGGCGGAGGCTTCACAATTTTTTTCCAGAATCAAGAATATCCTATACCAATGGAAAGGTCTTGGTGCGTAGAACATGGATCTACCAATATCTAAACCTAAATCAACACATACTTTCTGGATCGAAGGAAATAAGTTTCATGCATCAAACTTCAAATTATCATATCTCACTCAATAATCATCCAAATTCAATAAAATTTATATCAGAATTCTCAGCATTGAAAGTTCTACAATATCATGTGCATAAAATGAAGAATCATGAGGTTCGAAATCCAACCTTCTTGAAGAGCAGTGGATGAAAACAGTGGATTTTCAAGAGCTCAAACGATCCAAATCCACTTCTATATTGATGTTATGAAGCTTTGTGTGTGAATTGATGCTTGATTCCACCTAGATCTAGCTCAGATTGCAACTTCCATCTTCATGTTCTTGAGCTTGTGCAGCTTGATCTTGGCTCCAATTCTTCAAATCAATAGCCAAATCCTACTCAATGACACATGATGAACACGATTCTACAAGAATTTTGATGATCTAGATGAAGAATTTTGAAAATTGAAGAGAGAGAAATTTGAGAGGGAAGTGAAAAATCTGATCCAAATTCTGTTATTCCCCTGATTGTGATTAGCAAAATGGCTTTTATACTATGTATTAATCATGCTTTAATCAAGATTAGGCATTGGCTAATGGAAGATTAATGAGAATGAGGTGCATGACCAAAATTGGCAAATGTGTGGTGCATGGAGAATTTGCACGTGAACAGTGCACATGCATGACCAAAACTTACTCAAAATTATCCAATAAACACAATGGCAATGGTATTTTTCATGTATGACCAATAGAATTCAAATTCTCCATTTCCCCTCCAAAATGAACATGCATGGGCAAATGATCATATGAATAAATTTCATGCAATGCAATGTTGGATTTGGAAAATATGAATCATAAGGAGTATAATGCAAAAAGAGGGACTCAAATTGGAGCTTTGGATCAAAATTTATGGCACTTTGAAGTTTCATGTACACTTGGTGACCATTTGCTCACAACTCCTCAACCATTCATCAGATGCTCATGATCTTGGACTTTTTGGAAATGGGAGAGAAAGCTCTTCAACTTTCATGTTGGACAAAAATTCATTTGAAGCTTCTTTGATGTTGGAAAGTCAAGTTGAATATGGTCCAAAAACTTGCCATTTTTGGAAACTTGAAATTACAGGTCACTTTCCATTTTGGGAAACTTTTGATTTGACTTCAAAATCTTCAAAGTAGATGTTTGACATGATGAATAAACCTCTTTTGGACATGAATGAAGTGTCTCAAACCAATTCTCCACCTCCTAGCCCTCAGTTGACTTTCAGTTGACTTTCAGTTGACTTGCATGGGCCTCAGATGACCTGGAAATGCACTGATGACTTTTGAGCCTCTAACACTTGGTCAAGTTGCTTCAAAATGAACCTTGATTCATATAAGCTCTCTAGAATACTCATGTGGCCTTCATCTCAAGGAAAACTTGCTCTCTTTGCACATATGAATTCTCTTTGATGCCAATGCTTATTGATATGATGCAATGCACTATGGAATGATAAATGACCTAAAAAAATGAAATGAATGCATGAATGAGGGGTGAAAATTTGAGGTGCTACAATATGGTTATGTGTATTTAATGAAACACAAATCAGAGTCCTTTGAAAAGTTCAAGGAATTCAAGAATGAAGTACAAAACCAACTAGGTAACAATATTAAAACTCTTCGATTAGATCGAGATGGTGAATATTTAAGCTTGGAGTTTGATGACCATCTGAAAGAGTGTGGGATTCTATCCCAACTTACTCCTCCTGGAACATCCCAATGGAATTGTGTATCTGAGAGAAGAAATTGAACCTTGTTAGACATGGTACGATCCATTATATGTCACACCGATCTTCCAAACTCCTTTTAGGGACATGCACTATTGACAGAAACATACACACTTAACCGTGTTCCATCCAAAAAGGATGAGAAGACACCATATGATATATGGAGTGGTAAGAAACCACATATGTCTTACATGAAGATTTGGGGTTACGAAGTTTACGTGAAACGACAAATTTCAACTAAGCTTGAGCCCAAATCTGACAAATGCTTATTTGTGGGGTATCCTAAAAAAATAAGAGGGTATTACCTCTACAATCCTTCTGAGGGCAAAGTGTTTGTCGCTCGAACTAGAGTCTTCCTAGAAATGGATTTTATTTCCAAAGGAATTAGTGGGAGGAAAGTAGAGCTTGAAGAAATTCAAGAATCACAAAGCATTGATACACCCATGGAGGAATTAGATCAAGAAACACAGGTAGTTGTGGAAGAGCAACCTGCTCAAGTAGAACAAGACCAGCGTAGGTCAAGCAGGATATGTCACCTACCTGAGAGATATGGATATCTCATAACTGATCAAGGTGATATATTACTCATGGATCAAGATGAGCCTGTGACCTACCAAGAGGCCATAATTGGTCCCGAGTCTGAGAAATGGCTAGAAGCCATGAAATCTAAAATGGATTCCATGTACACAAACTAGGTTTGGAGCTTGAAAAAGAAGATTGACATGGATGGTTAGGTACATACCTATAAAGCAAGACTGGTTGCAAAAGGATATAAATAAATTCATGGGGTTGACTATGATGAAACCTTTTCACCATTTGCAATGCTTAAATCTATTCGAATTTTACTTACTATCGCTGCATATCATGATTATGAAATATGGCAGATGAATGTCAAAACTGCTTTCCTTAATGGGAATCTTCTTGAGGATGTGTATATGACACAACCTGAAGGATTCGACATACCAGAAGAAGCCCAAAAGATATGCAAGTTACAGAGATCAATCTATGGATTGAAGCAAGCTTCCAGAAGCTAAAAGCTTCGTTTTGATGAAACAATAAAACAATATGGATTCATCAAGAATGAAGATGAGCCTTGTGTCTACAAGAAGGTTAGTGGGAGCATGATTGTCTTCCTGTTATTATATGTAGATGACATATTACTCATTAGAAATGATGTTCCTACCCTGCAGCAAGTAAAGACTTGGTTGAGGAAATGTTTTTCTATGAAGGATTTAGGTGAAGTAGCCTATATATTAGGAATCAGGATCTATAGAGATATATCACAAAAACTGCTTGGCATAAGTCAGAGTACATACATAGACAAAGTGTTGAGACGCTTTAATATGCATGATTCCAAGAAAGGATTCATATATATGCAACATGGCATGTGTCTATCAAAAACATAATCCTCTTCAACTAAGGAAGAAAGGGATCGCATGAATAAAATTCCATATGCATCTGCAATAGGATCCATCATGTATGACATGTTATGTACTCGACCAGATGTCTCGTATGCTTTAAGTGCAACGAGTAGGTACCAATCTGATCCTGGTGATGCTCATTGGGTAGCTGTCAAGAATATCCTTAAGTATTTGAGAAAGACTGAGGACTAATTCTTGATATATGGAGGTCATAAAGAGCTTGCTGTAATTAGATACACCGATGCTAGCTTCTAGACAGACAAGGATGACTTTAGATTGCAATCTAGTTATGTGTTCTGCTTAAACGGTGGCGCTGTGAGCTGGAAAAGTTCAAAGCAAGATATAATTGTTGATTCTACAATCGAGGTCGAGTATATTGTTGCCTCAAATGCAACAAAGGAGGTTGTTTGGATCAAAAAGTTCATTAGTGAACTTGGCATAGTTCCTAGCATTGTGGATCTCATTGATCTTTATTGTGATAACAATGGTGCTATCGCACAAGCTAAGGAGCCTAGATCTTACCAACGATCCAAACACATACTTAGGTGTTATCACCTCATTCGATAGATAATAGATAGAGGAGATGTGAAAATATGCAGAGTACCTACACTTGACAATATTGCTGACCCACTGACAAAGCCTCTTGCGCATCAGAAGCATGATGGCTATACTAGATCTATGAGTATTAGGGGTATGCCTGATTGGCTCTAGTGCTAGTGGGAGATTGTTGGTGTAAGCCCTAAAGGCCAATACTTTTGTTACTTGAATCGAATTATTTATAAAAGGCTTTTTCTTTATTATGTTTGTTTAATAAAGTCCCTAGAATAGCTAGTCCGTTTAATGTATCAAGTGTGACTTGATCATGAGATCCCATTAAACATAAGGACATTATTCTTAAAGTATCCGTAGTCGAGCTTTGTTGATAAGTGGGATAACATTAAAGAATTAAGACTATTATGTATATAGACTGATGATCATATCTCATGGATCATGGATTAAAAGTTATCAAGTCTTAAACATAAGTATGAATATTATGAGTTATATTTATACTGGATTGACCCGCTATGAGAATACTACATAGAATGTTATGCAAAGTGTCATAAGTTATTCTCATGGTGATAATGATGTATACCACTCTTCGACCTGACATCACTATGGACCCTAGATATAAAGTTGAGTAATTTATTGATGATCAAACATTATTCGTAACTGGATGACCATAAAGACAGTTGATGGTTACTCCAGGAAACATGCTGAGGGACATGAGTGACCTAGATGGAATTTGCCCATCCTGTGTAACAGGATAAATGTCTAAGGTCCCATTATTGAACTGGACAAGAATGACACCGTATATGACCTAGATGGAATTCAATATAGACATAAGGGCAAAAAGGGTAATTGCACACACAAGTATTATCACAAAAAGGGATTTGTCAGATCATATGAAATTTTTGTGTCTTGGGTAGCAGTGATGTGTTTCTAGATACCACTCACTGTTTATTATGTTAAATAAGTGATTTAATATAATTGCTAATATCGCGAAAACCTACAGGGTCACACACAAAAGGACGAATTGATGAAAGACAGAGTAGATAAGGAACACCGTAAGGTACGGTGCACTTAAGTGAATTGTAGAACATCATAAGTATGGTGCGCTTAAGTAGAATACGAAATATGGTAAGGTACCACACGCTTAAGTGATTTTCGGTATACCATAAGATATGGGCCACATACACTTAAGTGGGCTTTTTAGCTTGCAGTCCACACAAGTGGTTCTGTAAATAGAACCCTTGTGCAAAAGTATCACATTAGATGAAATTTCGTTTCTCTCTCTCTCTCTCTCTCTCTCTCTCTATCTATCTATCTATCTATCTATCTCAAAGTCTTCATTCGTAGAAACTAGCACTGAGACTGAAGGAATCCATTCGTGTGGACTGAGTAGAGGCGTTGTCACCATTCAAGCTCGTGATCACTCCTTATATCTACATCAAAGGTTTCAATCGCCATAAGACGTAACAGTTTCAATCACTGATCATGCCCTTTCGTAAGGATCACTAAAGAATTTTTTTTAATTTCCGCTGCGTTTTGGATCGCAATTTTCCTTCATGTACTTCTCCTTCTTTGTCGAAATCAAAAAGGCGGTTAAAGATGCACTGCGATAATTTAAATATGCAAACATAAGCAATTAAGCATTTAGGTAAAGGAAAAACATTGTTTTGTTCATTAATAGAAATTACTAGGAATTGAAATTACAAAAGGGAAATTGTGGAATTGAAATAGTGTAGAAAACAGGAAACAACATAAAATTAAACACACTTAGACATCTAGGTGAGACTATTTGTTATCAAAATCATCAAATAATAGGTCTCGTGGAAGTTGTGTTTGGTATGGGATGAAGTGTCGAGTTATGAAATCGAACATGTTATTAATCAAATTTATCTTTCCAATTAAGACTTTTAGTAAGTCGTCAATGTGGGTAGTTGGAGAGTTTGAGGAATAGGGTAGTCAAAGTCTTATATCTCTATGGGTGCTTCTTGATTGTTTGCTTTTTTTTTCTCATTTGACGAGGGCTTTTTAGTCTTTTTTCAACTAATGATTTCAAATCTCATTGATGATAGAACTGATCTTCCTATTATGGTTGCTTCTTCTTTGTGCTCTTCATCTTCGAAATTGAATCCCGTTATTTCTATAATTTTTGTGATTAGATTACCATATGGTAGATATACTTACTCTCTCTTGATTTCTATCATGTACTTAATTACTTGTCATTCCTAATTCACCTTGATTTTTCTATATACCACTCAACTTCAACATCAAATTGGGTTATGAGGCTAAAGTTATTCTTCCTTGAAAAAAGTATGTGAATGACTAATAATTGATTATTGCATCATACTTTTAACTTATTATCTTTCCGCTTTCTTGTGTGTTTTCATTGTTTTATTTTGATTTTATGCGTTTTTGTGTTCTTTTGATATTTTTAGTAAATAAGAGAGTAATGGACCCAACTAGAGTGAAAAAGACCAAGGATCACGCAAAAAGGAAGGTTTCCCCATACAAAATACATCAGGCCTATACGGTTGGTGATAAGCGGTAAATGTATCATGTTTCTTGTTTGTTTTTCCTTTGATTTCATGTGTATTTTCATCCTCTTAGTTTGTTTTTACACATTTTTCTCCTTTGTTTGTTTTCAGGTAATAAGAGGTTAAAGGATAGAATCGGAACAAAAAAAGACACAATATTTCACAAAATGGGCTCTTCCCGTATAAATTTCCCATGACCAACACATCCTAGTCATGTTCCATGAAATGGACCGTGTTGGCCCCTTTGAGCCACCTCTATACACACAAATAGAGGCTGATATGTTCACCCAGTGTTCCTTGACATGACCCGTGTCAACATGCTAGGCAATTATAAATTCTTGATTTTTGGACAGTTTTTGTGACCTTTTGGCATCCATAACCCCCAAGCATTGATGATTAGTGATTAGTTTTGTTGCATTACTTATTTTATTTCAATTGTTTGCAATGTCTTGTTATTTTTTTATTGTTGTTCATTCACCATAAATGAGTAAGTCCTTAGGGACATGGGGTTATGAGACTCCATCTCATGACAAACCCCCATTGAATTATCCATTTGAAATTATGAGAATTGAAAGTTTGATTTATTTTAGAATTCGAACTCTTAACCATGTCTATGTCAGTTACGAAAGCAAATGCAATATAGAAGTCGATCATATATTAAAAGATAATGATTCGACTTTTGAAAGTGGATTAATAAATGGTTGAGTCCGAGACTCCATTGACAAGGAGACTTGATCTTAATTGAGAAATAATCAAGACGTGGCGTTGCATGACATGGCGTAATGCTCTTGATTGAGCCACTTAGTTAGGCCCAAAACACATTTAGATTACGCACGTCACAAAAGTGGGTATCGCACAAAATTATCTAGATTTACATGAAAATACTTAGATTCTCATAATTCAAACATGGATGATCATAAGGGTGAGTCTAGATGGATGATCATAACCCCCAGTCCTGCTTTTAATTATTTGTTAATTTCTATTCCAATTTGCACCAAACAAACCTCTTTTGCGATCACTTTAAATAAACAAAGTTAGGATAAAATTTGGTAATCAAACATCTCTCTGTGGGATCGATCTTTTTACTACTTGACACAATTATGTACTTGCGGTTCACACATGATCAAGTTTTTGGTGCCGTTGTCTGGGAGGTAATTTTGTTATCAAAAATTTATTCCAACACCGTCTAGACTAAAGCACTTTTTTTTAGTCTTTTTGGTTTCTGCAGAAAATCCCTCTTTTTCAGAATGATTCTCGCTCGAGGATATGTTCAAGAGATGGGAAATTACATGGATAATGACTTAGGAAGCCCATACACCTATACCTATAATCTAGGGTGAATGAATTACCCAAATTTTACTTGCAACAACTACTTCCACTATACCGAGGAACCACAAGATTTCCAATCATCCAATCTTGAAATGTTAATGGAGAATTTTATTGCGATGCAAACTCGCTCTAACCTAGAATCTATGATGGAGAGTTTAGTAGCCATATAAACTCCACGATGAAGAGTTTGGAAACCAAAATCTCACGACTAATGAGGTACTTAGGCAGCTAAACACTGTGGTCGAGTCCCTCGCGACTCACATCAAGACATTGGAGACCAAAATATCCCATCTTGAACACATCCCTCTAGGACTATTCCTTGAGGGACATGTGAATATTGTAACAACTAGAAGTGAAAAACAAGTTGAATATTCTAGAGAAAAGTATAAAAAGGTTGAGGAGAGTTCTGGTGAGAAAAGGGCGGAGATTGAGGAAAATCCATCGACACCATCCAAAAATGAGGTTGTTGAAAAGGTATAACACTAAGCAACTTATGTTGCTTATCCTTCCTCAAGCCACTGATTCCTTTCCCACAAACATTTGTGGAGGCTAAGGTAGAGGCCAAATCCAAAAGGTATGAGGAAATATTGAAAAATATCCACACCAATCTACCATTGACTGAGGTTCTATCTAAATAGAGAAAATTAGAGGACTATGAAATTGGGGACATTATTGATGTTAAGAGAGGAATACGAATATTTATGATAGAACCAGAACCACCCCTACAAGTTCAGAAGCATGAACCACCCCATAGGAAGAAGAAAAGGAAAAGTAATGGATACGAGAAATGGGTTGATAAGTGGGCATGGACATCTAAGACTATTAAGAGTAAGTTTGAAGAATTGTTTTTTAGGGAACCACCATGAGCAGAGACGGAGCCAAAAATAGTGAATAGTGGGGGCACTATATATATATATATATATATATATATATATATATATATATATATATATATATATATATATATATATATATATATATATATATATATATATATATATAATTCATAGCTTTAAATGATATAACAACTTATTTTTCAAAATATAAATATATATCACAATTATTCTATAGAAAATTTCATATTTACAAATAATTAACAACTTTTTATATTTAAAAATAATTAAAAAATTTCATATTTAAAAACAGAGAAAATAAAATATACACTGAGTGTAAATTAATTTTATACTCTCAATCAATGACAACCATATACCTACTAAGTAGAAAAAAAAAATTTAAATTGTTGATATAATATCACAGAGTGATGAATTTCTATTAAACTATAATGTAAAATTATTTTATACGACACATATCCATTAAACTCGTAAAAATAATTGACTTATGTTGATATGCGTATTTGTTACTATAACATGTGTGTCAATTTGATTTAATTGAGTTTTATCAAATTTTTAAACTTACATGTGATTCAATTGGATTGTTATGGCAATAAATATTGTAAATTTAATTAGACATTTAAAATTATTTCTCTTATTTTACTTATTTTTTGCATTTTTCTATTTTATTTGTTTGATGTGTGATTTGTGATGTTAGAATAGATTTGTTTTAATAAGTTACATATACCCTTGTTAAAATTCCTAAAAATTGAGTTGTATAAAAAAAATCTAAAAAAAAAGCTTGTGATTTTGAAAATATTTGAGAAAGTATATAGGATTGAAGTGAGTATTGGCTAAATTTAGGGGCCCGTGGAAAGCCGATAAAATCTGTATTGCCTAAACACCATTAGTTTCATGAGTAAGTCACGAGTTTAGCGAGTGTTTTGTATCATAGTGCTTAGATTCTCAGAAGTACCTTCAAATTTATTGATATAGACAATCTATCGTACATTTGACTCACTTGTTATTGATGTTCGATTGAGAAAGAAAAATAAATAAATAAATAAAATAAAATATGAAAATTGCGGTAAAAGGGGACTACACCCTCTAAGTTGGGTAACCCTCACTCGACTATTCATCCCAATGGTGCTCGAACCCCTACGTCAAACAATAATGGTCTATAATAAACACACAAAAGTGTGCAAAAATAAAAATCTTTTGATCGATCTCATACATGTGATGATTATTATTATTCTAAAAATGTCTTAATTCGAGTGTCTAACAAACAGGAATGAAAAATCGAAGAAGAGACTTAAGTTCAAAGTGTAGCAAGAGAGGTGACTGAGAGAGAAACTTTTGACTATATTTATTTTATGGTTATGTGTTTCGGTAATGCTTTTGGTGTCGGTAAGTACGGGGGAATTTAAGTCTTAGTTGGTCGGAATAACAAACCACATATGAGTATCAATTGATGTCATCTTTTTGAGCTTTTGAAGAGCTTCAAATCACTTGATCCTAATTCTTTCTAAGCAAGCTTGTTGCCTGAGGACAAACAACAATTTAAATTTGAGGGTATTTGATATACAGTAAATGTATCATGTTTCTTGTTTGTTTTTCCTTTGATTTCATGTGTGTTTTCATCCTCCTAGTTCATTTTTACGCATTTTTGTCTCCTTTGTTTATTTTCAGGTAATAAGAGGTCAAAGGATCGAATCAGAATGAAAAAGGCTAAAGATTGCACAAAAAAGACTCTTCCAATACAAATTTCCCGAGACCAACACGGTCTGAGTGTGTTCCATGACACAATCTGTGTTGTCCCCTTTGAGCTACCTCCATACAAGCAACCAGATGATGACACGGTCAGCCAGTGTAACACCCCAAATTCAATTAATTTACTTAAATGAATTTGTTGCCTTTAATTTACTTAAGTGATTTAAAATTCTTTTAAATGATTTATTTAAGGGATGATATGTGATATGTGATCATTTGACAAATTATGAGTGATTTTATGCGAGTGATAGATAGTAGTAGGAATTAATTAGAATTTTAGTTAATTTTAATTGATTAAAATACTAGAATAATGATAAAATAAGAGAAATAGTGACATTGGGGTGGAAATTAGAATTATTAGAAAAATAAGGGAAAGTGGTGAAAGTAGAGATGAGTGGAGGGGTAAAAGTGTGAAAAGTTAATTATATCTATAATATAAGAAAATTTGATGTTCTAGAAAATTCATATGCGCTTGTCTTATATTTTGCCACATCCCCAAACTAGGGGCAATTTAAGCCCAAAATTTATTTTTTGCAACCAAACTAGCACATGAAACTGATTTTTGATTTGGTTATGCAAATTTAAGCTTGTTTTTTGCTACATAGATCGGTTTTTGTCTTATGTAGTTGAAAACCAACAAGTTTAATTCAACTTTTTGTACTACTATTTATTTCTAACATGTTGCTTCAGTTGAAACCCAGATTTAATTTTGCCCTCACTTCCCTCAAGCAAATTTCATCTCTCTCTCTCTCTAACTTTCTACTTCTCTATTTACATCTCTCTCTTCTTCCTCTCACTCTCTTAACCTTCTCTCTCATTCCTTCCTCTCTTTCTCTCTGCCTTTCAGTTCCGACTCTGCACCTCTCTCTCTTCTTCTTCTCACTCTCTCAACCTTCTGTCTCACTTCTTAAATCTATTATAAGGTATTTCTAATCTTCTTCATCTTTCAAATTCATTTTTGAAATAGATTTTCATAATGTCTATAGCTTGTTTTCGGTGAGATTTTGAGTTGGTTTTGAAAATATGAAGTTGTATTTTTTAAACAAAATATGAGATTGTAATTATTGAAAAATGATTTTTTGATTAATAGTTTTGTTTATTTAATTTTGTGGAGGTTTTGTTTTGGGTTAGCAAGTAATTGTTCATCTCTTTCATACAAGTGAGTGTATGTATATGTCTTGGTTAAAAATGAACATTTGTTACAAATGTATTATGTTTACTAATTTTTGGACAAAAATATATGTGGTTTTGAAGACAACTATTCATCTTCTTCAGACAACTAAAGATACTTGGTTGTCTTCTTCTCTACCTTCTTGAAAATCTGAAATTGGCAAAATCTTACTACAAACTTTATATTCTCTCTAAGCTATTTCATAAGGGTTTCATAGATTCAAGCTCATGTTTTTGTTTCTCTTCCATTTTCTTCTTTATATCTATAAAATATTGTGGATGAGATTTTCTGATACAGACTTTTTTTTTGTTGGTGTATGTTTCCTGTGTATTCTCAGAGTTACTCTTATTTTTGGTTTCATGATTATTTTTACTTTGATTTCATAATATTTCTGAAATAAATCTTTGATTTCATGCTGAAAATAAACTCCATAGGATGCATTCTAAATATTTTCATTCTACTTTCTCCAAAAGATCTATCAAATTAAATGCCACTTCCTTTTAGTATTGTTGTTTTGTTTATGATCAACTTTCACCACAACTAAAACATTGCAACATTTTGCAGATGTTAATGGCTGCAATTTTCACCAGAGACTTGAAAAAAGGAAATCAAATTCGGAAGATGGCAAAATCAATTTTTAATTTTTTTTAATTTTGATTTAATTTTTTGATCATCAGAACAAATTCATATTAAAGAATATTAGAATTTATTTTCATTTTGTTGATTAATTTCTGGTGCCAATTCTTTTCATTTTTCTATTTTATATATTTTTTAAAATTATTCTTAATCTTATATCTTAGTTTTTAAACCATTTTAATATTACTATTTTACTATTTCTTTTGCTCTATACTAAAATTTTCAAAAATTATAAACATAGTTTAAAAATTATATTATTGTTTTTAAGGATAATGCTAACTTGTTCGCTTTAAGAATTAAATGTAGAAATGTTTTCTTAAAAATTGTGTATTGAGAAAGTTTATAATTAATTCTCTTATTATTTTTTTCAATAATTTATTTATTTATGGGTTTTTTAAATGACACTAAGTTGTCTACAATTTGCTTTATAATTCAAAGTTAATAAACAATAGTTTGCTCACGTCTTTTACTTGTAGTAGAGTAAAATTTTAAACTATAATTTATTCAATAAAGACTATAAAGATAATAGATCCTATAAGTACTATTTGTTCAATAAGTGTGTCCTATAGTATTGTGTCGTTTATTAGTGGCATTGGGTTATATTATTGAATAATTGATATTACCATTGTATTAACTTTGCAACAATTATCGTGTTTTGTCAGTCATTGATAGTTGTGTATTGCATAAATTAAAAAAAAGATATCAACTAAAACAAAAGTAAAATTTTTAAAAAGAATTTAAGAAGGAAAAAGAAGCTGAAGATAAAAATTTAAAAATAAAATAAAAAGAAGATGTAGAAAAACAACAAGATAGAGACGGAGGAGTATTATTCTAACAAAAAGAAATAAAAAAAACTTAAAATCAAATTAAAGAGAATTATATGATACTCTGATGTTGTTTCTATGCTGGTTCTTTTAAAACTATGATGCTGCTATGCTTTGATATGTTGGCTCTATTAAAACTTAACTTAAAGTCAATTAAAAATAGAACAAATTTAAACACTTGAGTTCCTAAGCACCTGCGACTACTATCTACTAAGTATTTTTATAATATGAATTGTTATTATGATTAAACATAACTATGGTATATATGCAGGTGAAGTAGGTGTAACTACAACTTTTTTTATTAGTTTTATAAGTGCAGTCAACACAATATTGGTAGTACCTATCAATGATAGTGTTAAGTTTTAAGATTAAATAGAAATTTGAATAAATTTTTTTTAGGGCAGCTAATGATCATCAATCAGCTAATTTGATATAAATGTAGATAATGAACTAATATGGTAAACGAATACAGTAATTAGGAAAATCATATTAATAGCTAATTAGGACAATTATATTTATTTAAAATTTTAATAAATTTTGTTTTCTCTTAATACTGAAAATTATATATTTAATTCAAATGTCTAATCCAAAAAGTTTATGGACTTTAATATCAATAATATACTTAATCCAACCTATCTAATCTTATTTCTAAATATGTTTATATATTATCTTTAAAAAAATTGCATTTGAGTTTATATGATCAAAATTTTGGCACAACGAATTTTATGAATTGTAACTGGTGAAGCTAGCGGAAATATACCCGAACGCAGCACACGCTCGAACATACAACAAAGTTGCCATTGAACTTTATTTATTCTCGAAGGAAAGGGAAAACATCGATAAAACCTAGGGGAAAGAGATATGTTGGGTAAGGAAGTCGGTTATGCAAGGGGAAAGTATTAACACCTCTTACATCCATGGTACTCCATGGAGACCGTTTTGATTGTTCTTACTCTAATAAGTGTTATATCTAAAGATTACTCGCAAAAGAATGGGAAAAAAGGAAGAGAATAGATAAAATGCTCGGTGAGGATTGAGGCCCTCATGCCTACGTATCCTCATAGTGCGATGAGGAATTCATAGCTCCGTAGTTTATAGAACTAGTGGTGAGAGATGAAAAGAATTGTGATCAAAGTATGGTCTAAACCAAAAGATAATGTGATTTGAACTCCAACAAGGGAACAAATATGAATCCAAGAGTAAAATTTGCATTGACCGATATGTGGACTAGTCGGAAGCGTCTGCCACTATATGGTATAGCCGAAAACAAAGGGAATTAAGAGTTTGGGTACAAGCCAAACAACTCTTGGATCATAAGATGACACAAGATGGAGCTCAAAGATATAGTGTATTTGCCTCAAAGATAACTGGTATATCACATGAAGTGAATGAAGGTAGAATATGAATATATCATGGAGATGAATGGAATGAATGACCAAAGTCACAAAATTGAATATTTGGTAACAATGACTGAAAAATTGTAATTTGAAACCAAAGGTAGGTATATTGGAATCCATAGGAGAAATAAAATTTGTACCATAGAAGGAAACAACGTCTTTGCCAAAAAAGAAGGAATTAAATGTTTGGGGATGATCCAAACAACTTTAGGTACAAATGCGGACTGCCGCTATATCATCCTAAAAGGGTGTATATGGATATCTTAAGAAAACTTTATTTGGGTTGCAAAGAAACAATATGTCCCTAGGTGAACGTTTTATGATCGAAGGCAGACCATGAATTGTGAAAGATATTAGTGGTGCCCTAAGGCGGAAGAAGGAATAATTAGAAGTATGCTCGCCAAGGATTCTCATCCTCGTGCCTACGTATTCTCACCGTGCAATAAGAAAATCAGAGCAATCGTAGTTCGTGGAACCACGATAACAAAGAGAGAGGTAAGTGATGAAAAGTATAACTTGTACCAACAAAATGGTATCAAGGAAACCCACAAATGGAAAGTGAACTTGGAACCAAAGAGTAAACATGCGTCTTAGCAAAAAAAGAATGAATTAAATGACTGGATATGATCTAAACAACTCTTGGTTCACAAGGTGGAATGCCGTTATATCGTCCTAAAAGGGTATATGCGGGGCCCACAAGAAAGTGTTATTGAGCACAAGGAGCAGTATATCACTAGATGGGGAACAAATAGTTAGAGATCAAAGAAGAATGATATCTTGGATCCATGAAGGAGATAGACTCTGAATCGAAGAGTAAACAAACGTCTTAGACAAAAATGAATGAATTAAATGTTTGGGGACGATCCGAAAAACTCTTGATTCATGAGGTGGACTGCTGCTATATTGTCCTAAAAGGATGTACATGGAGTCCAAGGAGAAGTATATTTGATCTCAAAAAGATAGTATTTCTTGAATGAATGAAGACTGAAGGATTAATAAATAGGGTAGCTCACGAAGAATTTGGGTTCTCTTGAATACATATCCTTATAGTGCAATAAGGAAATCAGAGATTTCGTAGTTCAACCCACTAGGGCTAAAAGCAAAGGAAACAAATATTTGATAGGATTTCCCAGAGGCAAATCAGATTTCTTAACAAAGTAAGGATGTGGTACTAACCAAAGATGGTAATCAACCACATGGACAAATGAGATATAGCCAAAGTCTGAACTCCACAGGGCAAGATAGATGAATGCCATAATCTGAACTAAATGCAAGGCAAGGATCATATTTCTAGAGTCTAAACTTAATAAGGACAAAGGGAATATAATGCCAAAGTTTGAACTTCATGACAATGTCAAAGGTTGCCAGAGTTTGAACTCCTATGGACAAAATGTATAAGCATGCCATAATCTGAACTATATAAGGCAAAGGAACTGATTTGAATGCCAGAGTCTGAACTCCAAAAGGGAAAAAGAGTATGATGCCAAAGTCTGAACTGTGAGGCAATGAAAGAGGTAGCCAGAATCTGAACTCAATGGGCTGGATGAATGATTGCCAAAGTCTGAACTCTAAGGAAGAATAATATGTTAAAGTTTATACTATATAGACAAAATCAAGGTGGCTAGAGTCTGAACTCAATGAGGCAAGGATGCCAAGATCTATATCTTAGAGGCAAGGAATAAAGCCAGAGTCTATACTCCATAGGCTGAAAGAAGTTGCCAAGGTCTGCACCTTGTGGGCAAGAAACAAAGCCAGAGTCTGTACTCCATAGGCTAAAAGAAGTTGTCAAGGTCTGCATCTTAAGGCAAGCAACAAAGCATGCCACAGTCTGGACTTATAGACAATGCATGAAGCAATTGATTGAGAAATGGGTATGTGACCCCTAGATAATGATCCCAAGAAATGTATGAACATCCAGGAGGAGAGTCTAATACTGAAGGAGGATTGATGTGCAATGATGCTTCACTATTGTTTGATACTTACTTGAAGAAGACTTGTCAATTGCATGACTCAAATTGCACTAAAGTCTATGAATCAATCAATCAAAAGTACTTTTATTTTTTATTTTTTATATATGATGTCTATACCAATGACTTATTAAACAATTCGTGGGTAAATCACAATTATTCCTACTACTTTTTCAGTTGTTACTAAGCCTTTGCTGGTATATGACAATTTTCGTGTAGTTAATCATATAACATGGAGCAATATATAATAGACTAATTCTAAATAAAATGAAATATATTAAATTTTAATGGCACAATTTAATCTAGTATGTATTTTAAACAATTAATTAATTAAAAGTCTGCATTGAAAAATACAAAATATATATGAGAAATCATGTGTTAAATATAAAATATACATGAGAAATCATGGAAATTATTTGAAACAGGAAGAATGAAACTACTGATCCAATTATTATTATAAATTTGAATAAATGTATTTTTTACATAGGAAACAACTTTACTATTGGTTTAAATATTTTTATAAATATTGTTACAACAAAAATAATATTTATATATCGGAAAAAATACAATCTTGACTCAAACATTTTTATATACAGGAACAATTTTACTATTGATTCAAATATTTTTTTAAATAATGTCAAAACAAAAATAATATTTATAGAGATTAATTGTTATGCACTGTCAATGTAAAAAGCTTTACACTGTCAATACATCACAATCCTCCGTTTGTATTACTTTTTAAGTGGTTAAATAAAAAGTCAAACATTTTAAATAAATCAATGGTTATGATTAACTGACAGTGTAAAAAATCTTTACACTGTCAGTGTATATCAATTAAATTCATATTTATATACGGGAAAAAATACATTGTTGATTCAAATATTTTTATATACGAAAAAATACTATTGTTATAAACGGGGAAACATTACTACTAATTCAAATATTGAATAATAAAAATTTATTGACCATTTTTTTCAAATATGTGAAAATATTAAGAGAGTTTTAAAAAGATGGAGTATATATATTTTAAAATTGTATTCTCTCTTATAAAATAATTGTATTATTTGTAAAAAAACTAAAATGACGGATTTATCTAATACAAGTTTCAATAGTTTTTATTTTTAATCATATTATTCATAATATTGTTGTTTATACTTCAACTTCTATATGCATTACTATTTCAATTTAAATTTACTATTATTATTAAGTTTATTCTTTTTTCAACTTCCTATATTTATGACAGTCTACAAACAAATGCGCATCCAAAATCATATCTCACCCAAAAACGTACCACGTGCGTATGTGCGAGTTTGTTACTAGTTTTAGGTTAAAATAGATAGAATATGTGAGATGAGCAAAACTTATGAATACATAGAAATTATGCTATTGGGAAAAGAGGCAAGATTGAGAGAAAGAGAACAAGGGCTTGAGGGAGAAAAAGAATACCATAATCAAATTTGTCAATCGAGAGATGTAAATGTAATCGTGCTAGTGTTCAATACCTCTGAGTGGGTAGTTATTCAATTTGATAGCAGCAACAACAACAATGTTAATAGATCGGTATCTCCGTTGGTAATACGGTTAGCGGTCCCTGTTCCATCTGCATCCGATAAAGATGTGCCTTATCAGTATAACGCCACAATGGTGGAGAATGGTCAAGAGGTTCCTTTACCAGTTGCAGATTTTGTGGTAAATATTGCTCATATTACGAAGGTGACCCGTAGTGGTCGTGTGTTCGGTTCAGTTTTTCCAAAGGGGGTAGAAGATGTTGCAGCCGATAAGAAGGCAAAGATCCCAGTGGTGAATCCAGTTAGTGCTTCAGTGTGTCAGTCTGGTGAATCCAGTTAGTGCTTCAGTGTGTCAGTCTGGTGAATCCAGAAAACTGAAGGATAATGATGATGACGAATTTCTGAAGTTGATAAAAATAAGTGAGTTTAATATGGTGGAGCAGCTACTCCAAACCTCGTCAAAGATCCCCGTGATGTCCCTATTGATGAATTCTAAGGCACATAGAGAGGCATTGTAGAAGGTGCTCGAGCAGGCTTATGTTGAGCATGATGTGATTGTGGATCCATTTGACCACATTGTTGCCAATATTACTTCTTGCAATAATTTGAGTTTTGTGATGAAGAGCTTCCCGAGGAATGCAAAAATCACAATCTGGCACTCCATATTTCAATGAACTGCAAGGAGGATGCTATGTCCAATGTGTTGGTTGACACTGGGTCATCTTTGAACGTGCTTCCAAAGTCAACTCTGTCCAGACTTTCTTATCAAGGCGCCCCAATGAGGTACAATGGCGTGATTATCAAAGCGTTTGATGGTTCCCATAAAACCGTCATTGGTGAAGTGGACCTTCCAGTTAAGATAGGTCCAAGTGATTTCCAAATTACTTTTCAAGTGATGGATATCCATCCGACCTATAGCCGCTTGTTGGGAAGGCCATGGATTCATGAAGCTGGAGCAGTGATGTCTACTATACATCAGAAGCTTAAATTTGTGAAGAACGACAAGCTTGTCGTTGTTGGTAGAGAAAAGCGCTATTAGTGAGTCATCTGTCATCCTTTTCTTACGTTGAAGCTGAGGAGGAGGTTGGAACGTCGTTCCATGCCTTGTCTATTGTTGATAAAGTAAAGAAAACTGGGGCACCCATGTCTTCTTTAAAGGATGCGCAAAAGGCTATCGAGGCTGGCATCATTGATCAATGAGGACGTATGGTAAAGATTGCTTAGAACAAGAATAAGGTCAGATTGGGATTTCAACCAGGGCCGTTCAATGTCAAGACGGAAGTTATGCAACCGAGTTTCTGCGGTGGAGGGTTCTTTCATGGTAATGATCAACACTCAATTGCTGTGATTGAGGACAGTGACGTTGAAGATGAAGCATGCGCCAACTTTATGATGCATGGCCAGACTTGCAACAGTTGGGTTGCTGTTGACGTTCCTACTGTTATTCATCGCTCTAAGTAATTTGTTTTTCATTTTAAGAAAAACCCTTCTTCTATGCCTAAAGGAGAAGTGAACATTGCTGGGCATTTCAATTATCATCAATAAAAGACAATTTTATTCATCCACATCTATGATGTTTTATTTTTTGCTTTTTCGAAAATGGTAATCACAAAAAACATAAATAAATAATAACATTCCATCTGCATAATATTTGATCACAATTCACTTCTCTAAAATCAAAATATCAAATCATTATGTAGGTTGGTTCTCAAACCTGTTGAATACAATGATCCTACTCCCTCTCCAAACTTTGATTTTCCTGTGTTCGAGGCTGAGGAAGAAACTGATGATGAAGAAGTATCTGATGAATTATCTCATTTACTTGAGCATGAGGAAAAATCCATTCAACCATTTAAAGAGAAGATTGAACTAGTTAACTTGGGTTCCGAAGATGATGTGAAGGAAGTCAAGATTGGGTCTCAAATGTGTCCATAGGCTTAGAAGGGGTTGATTGATCTTCTTTGAGAATATTCAGATGTATTTGCTTGGTCCTATCAAGACATGCCTGGTTTGGATTCTGAGATTGTGGAGCATAGATTGCCGTTGAAGCCAAAATGCCCGTCGGTCAAGCAAAAGTTGAGAAGAACTCATCGTGATATGGCAGTTAAGATCAAAGAGGAAGTGCATAAGCAAATTGATGTTGGTTTTCTTGTTACCTTTGAATATCTGCAATAGGTGGCCAACATTGTGCCAGTTCCTAATAAGGATGGAAAAGTCCACATGTGTGTTGATTATAGAGATTTGAATAAAGCTAGTCCGAAAGATGATTTTCCTCGACCACGCATTGACATGTTGGTAAACAATACAACTAAATTCAAAGTCTTTTTGTTTATGGATGGATTTTCCGGTTATAATAAAATCAAAATGGCACCTGAAGATATGGAGAAGACCACATTCATTACACCTTGGGGAACATTCTGTTATAGAGTGATGCCTTTCAGTTTAAAGAATGCTGGTGCAACGTACCAGAGAGCTATGACCACTATTTTTCATGATATGATGCATAAAGAAATTGAAGTTTATGTTGATGATATGATTGCTAAATCAAGTGATAAAGAAGAACATGTTGAGCATTTATTGAAGTTATTCCAGCGTTTGAGGAGGTACAAACTTCCCTTGAATCCCAATAAGTGTACTTTTGGTGTTCGTTCTGGTAAGTTGTTGGGCTTTATTGTTAGTGAGAAGGGTATTGAAGTTGATCCTGCCAAGGTCAAAGCAATACAAGAGATGCCTGCGCCCAAAACTGAGAAGCAAGTCAGAGGTTTTCTCGGCCGCTTGAACTATATCTCAAGATTTATATCGCATATGACTGCCACATGTGCACCTATATTCAAGCTTCTTAGGAAAGATCAGTCTTGTGATTGGATCGAGGATTACCAGAAATCTTTTGATAGTATCAAAGAGTATCTGCTTGAGCCACCGATTATGTCTCCGCCTGTTGAAGGAAGACCGTTGATCATGTATTTGACTGTGCTTGATGAGAGTATGGGTTGTGTTCTTGGTCAACAAGATGAATCTGGAAAGAAAGAGTATGAAATTTACTACCTCAGTAAGAAATTCACCGATTGTGAGACTCAATATTCTATGCTTGAAAAGACATGTTACACATTGGCTTGGGCTGCTAAGCGTCTACACCAGTATATGCTGAATCATACTACTTGGTTTATATAAAAAATGGATCCAATCAAGTACATTTTTGAGAAGCCTACTTTAATTTGGAGAATTGCCCGTTGGCAGATGTTGTTATCCGATTATGATATTGAATATCGATCTCAAAAAGCGATTAAAGGTAGTGTCTTGGCTGACCATTTAGCTCACCAACCGATTGAAGATTATCAGTTAGTGCAGTATGATTTTCCTGATTAAGATATCTTGTACTTGAAAATGAAAGATTGTGATGAACCATTGCTCGGAGAAGGGCCAAAACCTGGTTCCCGTTGCGGCATGGTATTTGATGGAGTTGTTAATTCATATGATAATGACATTGGGGCAGTGATTATTACTTCTCAAGGCACTCATTTTTCGTTTATAGCTAGATTGACTTTCAAGTGTACAAACAATATGGATGAGTATGAAGCTTGCATTATGGGGCTTGAAGAGGCCATTGATCTCAGAATCAAGTATCTTGACGTCTATGGAGATTCAACTTTGGTTGTTAATCAAATCAAAGGTGAATGGGAGACGAAACAACCCGGTTTGATACCGTATAGAGACTATGCGAGGAGGATTTCAACTTTATTTACAAAAGTTGAGTTTCATCATATGACTCGAGATGAAAACCGGATGGCAGATGCTCTTGCAACGTTGGCTTCAATGATTATGGTGAAATTTTGGAATGAAGTTCCCAATTTGACTGTAATGTGTCTTGATAGGCCAACTCATATGTTTTCTATTGAAGAGGTCAAAGATGAAAAACCCTGGTATTTTGATATCAAGCGTTTCCTCCAAAGTCAGATTTACCCGACTGGGGCATCTTTGAAAGATAAGAAGACTTTGAGAAGATTAGCTGGAAACTTCTACCTGAATGGTGATATGCTTTACAAGAGAAACTTTGATATGGTTTTGCTCAGATGCATGGATAGTCACAAATCAAACTTATTAATGACTGTAGTCCATGAAGGTTCCTTTGGTACTCATTCCAATGGACATGTTATGGCAAAAAAGATGTTGAGAGTAGGTTACTATTGACTGACAATGGCATCTGACTGTTGCAAGTTTGTGAAGAAATGCCACAAGTGTCAAGTTTATGCAGATAAAATTCATGTCCCTTTGACACTGTTGAATGCCATTTCCTCTCCGTGGCCCTTCTCCATGTGGGGAATTGATATGATTGGCATGATTGAGCCCAAAGCTTCGAACGAACATCGTTTTATTCCGGTGGCTATTGATTACTTTACAAAGTGGGTTGAAGCGACATCGTATGCGAATGTAACCAAGAAAGTTATTGTAAGGTTTATCAAGAATCAGATTATATGTTGTTATAATGTGCCAAGTAAGATCATTATTAATAATGGATCAAACTTGAATGATAATATGGTGGACGCTCTTTGCAAAGAATTCAAGATTGCACATCAAAATTCTTCTCCCTACAGACCTAGGATGAATGAGGCTGTTGAAGCTGCAAATAAGAACATCTAGAAGATGGTTGTGACATATAAAGATTGGCATGAGATGCTCCCGTTTGCTCTGCATGGGTACCGTACATCTGTCCGCACTTCAACAGGGGCAACCCCTCTCTCTCTTGTTTATGGTATGGAAGTTGTGCTCCGAGTAGAGTTTGAGATCCCATCATTGCATGTTTTGATGGAAGCCAATTTGACTGAAGATGAATGGTGCCAGACCAGATATGACCAGCTGAACTTAATTAAAGAGAAAAGATTGACTGCCATGTGTCATGGTCAGTTATATCAGCAAAGAATGAAGAAGACATTTGATAAGAAAGTTAGGCCTCATGTGTTTAGAGAAGGTGACCTTGTGCTCAAGAAGATTTTATCTTTCAAACCTGATGCTAGGGGCAAATTGACTCCTAATTATGAAGGCTCGTATGTTGTTAAGAGAGCATTTTCCGGCGGTGCTTTGATTCTTACAACTATGGATGGTGAAGAGTTAACTCGTCCTGTAAATGCCGATGCAGTCAATAAATACTTCGCCTAAAAAGAAAAGAACAACTCGATAAGTTGAAAACCCGAAAGGACGGCTTATGCAAAAATGAGCGTCTCGGTGGATTGAAAACCCGAAAGGGCGATCCAGGAAAAAGTTAGAGACATAAAACAAAAATTTATCCCGCTAGATTGAGTACCCCACCTTGGGGAAATCTGGGCAAAAATTAGGGATTATGGCAAGTAACTGCACTCGGTTGGTCCTGGTTGTTGGAGCGGTTTTGAGCAAGTCATTTGGTTTTGATCCGTCATTCTTAACCAAAGCCAAGAGCACAACGAATATTGAAGTTTGGTAGGAAGAGTAGTGATCATTGTATTCAATGTAGCCCCTTTTCCATGTAAATTACCATTTTTAACTTTTGTAAAAGATCTATGGAGTCTTGTCATTTACAGACTACCATTCTATTAAATGAAGTTGAGCTTTTTATCCAATTGTTTCTACTCTTATTTATTTCAGCTAAATAAAACTGAATTTTTATGATGATAATTTTGAAATGAATTAATAAATTAAAACCATTTTTTTCTTAAGGATATAAAAGCAATTACTTTAAAAAGCGATTTCAGCAAGGAATGTCAACAACAACATAAGAACAGGTAAGTCTTGAAATGCGGAGCCTTGTTAGTCTCCCTCAAGTAGTTGGTTTGGCGATAACTCCCAAACGATTCATCATTTATCCCCAGTAGAGTTGAACTGGTGATCAATCCCTTTTGCAAATTTTCCCACCTGAGTTGAAGGCTCACATCCTCAGCAAACTGGCTCAGACCTCGTGCAGAGTTTTATCTCCTATATTCCCGGCTGAGTCCATCTTCAGATATCGAAGATCTCTGATTCTCGACAGTGTTTGGTCTTGAGCAATGTTTGATTTGGTCCCCTGCGAGGTTGTCCCCCATTAGATATGATGTTGACCTAAAATTCCCCGTAGAGTTGACAACTTGGATCCTCAGCAGATCTTTTTCTCCTTTCCCCATCTAGGGTTGAGTTATTCAGAGCCAGATTATTGGTGTTCATCCCCAGCATTTTTCTCCAGTTTGTGTTCCCATCTTGTTGAGATTAGCCGAGTGTTGCAGTGGTGACTCAAATCTGTGATATTTGTATCCTTTGTGATAGTTTTATCAGCGTAATCATCAAACATATACACATTCATGCATAAAATACAACATCAAATGTTTCATTATGCATTTGTTATTGCATTTGATTTTATTATTCTGATTCCCTGCTACAGTGATATTATTTCCCCATACAGGTTTGGCGCGTCTGTCCTCTTTCAATGGTAGAGTGTCAGCCCATTAAGCATAAAGAATTTAACCTTTCTCATTTCCCCACTGAGTTATTTCCTCGTGGATGGTTATTATTTCAGTTTCCTCCCTAGTTAATTATCTGGATGAAACCACTCCCCTTGAGTTATATCCTCATTTGGGTCGAGTCTTTGTTTGACTGTTTCTTTCTATCTAACCTAGATAGATACTTTTAGTCCCCTGAGAGTCTATTACCCAGTAACTGGTAATATTCTTCTCGATTTTTGAGTACATTACTTTTGACCAATATCCGGTAAATTGTAATTTACTTCCTTTTGTTATCCCCAACGGATTCATTTTGACGTTTCCCCAGGCAGTCTATCCTTGATATGTTCATCCTATCCGATGACATATATTCTTCCTTTGTGGTTTTCTACCGAGTAAAGAGGTAGTTGTAATCCCTATTTTATTCCCCAGAGAGTTAATCCTTGATATGTTCATCTTAATCGATGACAATTTTTCTCCTTTTTACGGTCTTCTACCCAGTAACCGGTAGTTGCAAATCCTGCTTTCCTCTGCCGAGTCTATCCTTGATATGTTCATCCTAGCCGGTGATAGATATTTTCTCTTCGGTATTCTATCCAGTAACTGATAGATATATTTCCTACTTTTTCCCGGTAGTCTATCCTTGATATGTTCATCCTAACCGATGACGGATATTCTTCCTTTGAGTCTACCCTTGATATGTTCACTTTAACTGGTGATAAATATTCTCTCTTTGGTCTTCTTCCCAGTAATAGGTAGTTGTAAATCCTATTTGATATTTTCCCCAGCAGGCTATTCTTACCCAGTAACCGGTAACGAATACACCACTTTTTCCTCAGCGAGTCATCCATGATATGTTTACTCTAATCGGTAACGGATGTCCCTCTGTCAGAGTATATTATCTTCCTACCTGTAAGACCCCAATTTTGTCCCTAAGATTCCTCATGGCATCATAACATTGCATTTACATTGCCTCAAGGATCATTAGCATCTTGGTTCCCTTTGCCTTTGGGAGGGACTTCTTGTGAGTGTTTTGAGATCACCAAGTGTAGCACCTCAAATTTACACCCCCCATTCATGCATTCATTTCATTTTTTAGGTCATTAACATTATACATTGCATTGCACCATATCAATAAGCATTGGCATCAAGGAGATTCATCAGTGCAAAAGAGCAAGTATTCCCTTGAGATGAAGGCCACATGAGTATTCTAGAGAGCTTATATGAATCAAGGTTCATTTTGAGGCAATTTTGTCAAGTGTTAGAAGCTCAAAGTCATCAGTGCATTGCCAGGTCATCTGAGGCCCATACAAGTCAATTGTAAAGTCAACTGAGGGCTAGGAGGTGGAGAAATGGTTTGAGACACTTCATTCATGTCCAAAAGAGGTTTATTCATCATGTCAAACATCTACTTTGAAGATTTTGAAGCCAGATCAAAAGTTTCCAAAAATGGAAAGTGACCTGTAATTTCAAGTTTCCAAAAATGGCAAGTTTTTAGACCATATTCAACTTGACTTTCCAACATCAAAGAAGCTTCAAATGAAATTTTGGTCAACATGAAAGTTGAAGATCTTTCTCTCCCATTTCCAAAAAGTCCAAGATTATGAGCATATAACGAATGGTTGGGAAGTTATGAGTAAATGATCACCAAGTGTACATGAAACTTCAAAGTGCCATAACTTTTGATTCAACACTCCAATTTGAGCCACTCTTTTTGCATATTGCTTCTTGTGACCTATATTTTCCAAATTCATCATGGCATTGCATGAAATAATATCACATGACCATTGGTGCATACATGTGCTTTTTGGAGGGAAAATCCATAATTTGAAATTGGTTGATGCTACAAGCTTTTTGATCATTCCATCATGTTCATAAGTTGATTTTAAGTGGATTGGAACCATGCATGTGCACTGTTCACGTGCATTTTCACCATGCAAGGGTGCATTTACCATTTGTGCATCACACCTCATTTCTCATTAACTTTTCATTAGCCAAGCCTAATTATCATTAGCAAAGTGATTAACATGTGATATAAAAGCTTAATTGTAACAGAATTGCTCAGATTACAACTTCTAGATCTAAAAAATTTTCATTCCCTCCAAATTTTCTCTCAATTGAAACTTCAAATTCTTGCATATAACTCATTGATTTTACTGCATAATTGTGTTTATTGAGTGTGATTGATGAAGAATTGAGCATTGGATTGAAGATTTTGGCCAAGATTTGTGCACATCAAGCTCATGAAGATGAACATGGAAGTTGCAAATTAATCAAGATCCAAGCCAGTTCAAGAGAGATTTCGTGCACAAAGCTTCATAACAAGAGTAGAGGAGTGGATCTGGACATTGCTGGAGCTTGAATTCACTGTTTCATCATTCTTCTCTTCAAGAAGGTTGGATTTCAAACTTCCTGATGCTTCATTTTATTGCCATAATTGTGTAGAGTTTTCGTCACTGATCATTTTGATATAAATTTTATTGAAAATGGATGAGTATTGCATGAGATATGATGATTTCAAGTTTGATGCATGATATTTCTTTCCTTCGATTCGCGTTTGTTATTGAGAATTAGGCTTAGATATTGGTAGATTCGTGATCTACTCGTTGAGACCTTTCCAATGGTGTATGCCATGCCAAAATCTGCACACACAAAAATATGAAGGTTCACTGTAGCGCCGCCGGTTCATTGAGGAAGAAGGTGGAAACCACCTTCCTCCACCGTGCATGAATAGTGTTAGGGTTTTCCTGGTTCAGCGCTTGAAATGTACTGTACGCGCGCCTTTCACCTCTTTATCCTCTATTCGATTCCTTATGCGTGCTGTTTTAATTTTCCAATTCAATTTCCTCTTCCAAATGAAACGGCAACGTTTTGTACAAAACGCGCCTGTAACCTCTTGGTACTTGGTTCGATTCTGGCTTCAGTCATTTCTGAATTAATTTTTGCCTAGCGCGCCTTGTACATCATAAACCTGGGATCGATTCCAACGTTGGCTTGTTTTGATTTTCCAATTGTTGTGTTGAGCGCGCCTGTGACTGCAGTGACCTTGGTTCGATCCTTGGCCAAGCGCATTTTCTTTTTATTTGCCAGCGCCTTTGTGACCTTATGTACCTGAGTTCAACTCCTAGATTTTGCATGTTTACAATGGTTTTCACATTTTCATCTTCCATGATTCACATTATTTCCTTTTATTTTCTCCAAATTGCAAAAATCATTAAAAATAGGAAATTAATCCAAATTTCTCCCAATTTTTTCTCACTTGATTGTATTGATGTCTATTATTTTTAGATGTCATTTGTGTGAATTGAATGGTTCTGGATTTTTAATTGAGATTGTGTGTTTGAACATGTATGCAAAATTGACATGCTTCATTCAATTGATTGTGAAATGCTCATTAATTGTCCAATTGCCATGAAATTTGACATGCTCATTCCTAACATGTTACATGATTTTTGAGATTTTGTTTGGCATTTTTAGCATATTTCATCTCTGTTTTGGACACATGAACTTTAGGTGTGACAATGTGTGTCACACATTTTGATGTTGCTCTTGTTCATTTTCTTATACATGTCAATTGAGCTTTTCTGATTCCAATTTTTTGCATGATGCTTGTGTTTGACATGTTGTATGCACATAAAAATTTTCATGATCATTGGAATCATTTCTGATTTAATATGGTATTTTCTCATTTGTATGCCCAATTGTTGATCACATTGTATGCCTTTGCCTTAGCATGATCATTAGATGGATTTGCCTTAGGATTTGAGTTTGGTCCTTTTTAGGACATGTTCTTACTTGATTAAATGTGCTTCATGTTGAATATCAACTTCTGTTTTGACTTTTTGCTCTGCCTTTGACCCTAGTCTTGGTACTAGTGGTTTGTACTCACCATTTGAGCTTTGTATTTCAGGTTCAAGCTAATGGTTGATGTAATCTCACTTCATGAGATGCAAATTACTTTGTGCACTAATCCTTTGTGTTGTAGGTTCATTGAGTGTGGTGGAATCACTTGAATGCTTGCACATAGAGCTTGACTTGTGTACATATAGAACCACTGTTGACTGTCTGTTTGGTTTGTCTGAATGTGAATACTGATTTGTTTGACTTTTGTACAGGTACATTAGTCGCTTTTAGCTCATTGCTTGAGCTTTGCTTTGCTTGTGGTTGGTTTACCACATAGGTAATCACTCTCTAACTCCATGTAGTCTGGAAGCCCTGTCGTTTCTTTTGGCAGGAATTTGGCTGAAGTCCTCCTTAAGAGGCAATGACTGTGTTTGTTTACTTTTGTGCTAAAGACCTCCTTGTCGAGGCATGGTACTTAAGTCCTCCTAAGTGAAGAGGCAATTGACAGATAGAAGGGACTAGAAATCAGTCCCCTGTTAATCGTTGTGTCATTCATTATGCTCGCACTACGTGCTGAGGCTCTTGAACCTAACCCAAGATCCTTGTATATAGAGTCAGTCAAGTGGAGTAGGGTCCCTCATTCTGGATCCCCACGCTTTCATTGATTGAAGCTCACCCAGGCCCGGGTTAAGAGCTATGAGGTCCAATCCTCATTACCTTTCATCTGCTCACCCTGACGGTCAATGTCAGTGGTTAAGAGCTTCAGCATACCCCTACAGTTGGCTTGTTTATCGAGGTTGATATGACCCCTTGACTAAAGCCCGACTTGTCTGTCGAGGTTGATATGACCCCTTGACTAAAGCCTTACCCTTGGATGTTTGAGCCCCCTTGTTGGTGTGTTTACTTCATGTATATGTTTTTGTGTGGTGTGATTGTATCCCCCTAGGTTTGCTAGACTTCGTATAGTCTCTCGTTTGCATGTCAATTAAGGTAGCACGGTTCCTTCATTTAGGACTTCCTTTCTTGCGTGAGCATTGTAACACCCTTCTAAATACCCCAAATTATTATAATTAAAATAACAATATATTCATCAGAGTAATTATGCCCCGAAGGGTGTCACACAATCATTTCACAAACATTTATCAAAACATCCTGTCATGCTCATTTATTTATCAAATAAAACAGTTGCATAATACGCAGCGGATACAAAACATCAACATTCAAAGCATGTACTACATTACATGTAAAGTTGATCAACAACTAAATTAAAACATAGTCAAACATCCCCTCCCGATGTTACATCTACCAGAGCATGACCCACTAAGGACGACACTAGACTCCATAGCACTAGCTTCTACTCAACTCACTGCTCGTTACCTGAAAAATAGTTGTAAGGGTGAGTTCTTCAATCAATATAATAAGCATTATAGAACAACATGTAATGCTAAGTAAATCACACATTAATTCACCCTAATCAAACTACGCACTCAGCAACGGCATCATCCATCCAACCATCATATTCAACAGTAAAAATCTCAATCATATTCAACATTAACAACACAACACACAACACACATATGATACTGGAATGCATCCATTCATATCATATGCCATACATTCATTGTGCAATGAGACTCTTATGCATGCGGTACCGACTATGTTGTGAACATATAGTTCAACCTCACCGTCCAAATCCAGGCACGGCTACCAAGCTCACTAGTCCCACTCATTTGAGACATAGTGACTCACTCACTAATTCCTCACCATGGGAATTAGCTACCACCCCAAATGGGCCATGATATGCACGCTAATCACCTAGCATGCAAACAACAACAACAACAATCAACATGATTTACTCACTAATTCCTCACCATGGGAATTAGCTACCACCCGAAGGCCACAATACGCATGCTAATCACCTAGCAATGCAACATCAACGATAATCAAGAATAGACACATGCTCACACTCTAAGCCATAGAATAGTCTATTCACAAATGCATACATTCACAACATCATGTATACCATTCCACATTATCAACACAATTTATCACAAAAGCATATTATATCATGCCAAACAACAACCACAATATTAGCACACTCCACTAATATCTATACTGCTCAAAACAGCGGGAATTAATCTCTGTTACATCATAGGCCAACATAGGCCAACCCTCAAATAGGCACACAACATTAAAATTAACATTTTTCCACTCTGCAACAGCGTTAACCGGTTAACGCCCTGGGTTAACCGGTTAACGCAGCACAACACGCCTTCTGTCTCAAAATTTAACAGTGTTAACCGGTTAACGCCCTGGGTTAACCGGTTAACGCAGCACAAACAGCCAAATATCAGAAATTACAACAGTGTTAACCGGTTAACACCCTGGGTTAACCGGTTAACGCAGACAAAACAGCACATATTCATAATCCAACACAGTGTTAACCGGTTAACACCCTGGGTTAACCGGTTAACGCAAGACAGAAGCTGTTCCTGCGCTAACTCAAGGCAGAATGCAGAATTCTCCGCATTTTCCGCCATTGGAGGACTTCCGGACCTCCGAATCCGATTCCCATACGATCGGAAAATTACAACAGACTCAATTACCGACTAAATTTCAACTTCTAACACGGTTCATCCAACAAAATTTCAGCATTCACAATTCCCAATTAGGGTCAATCAACAGCTTATCACTACCCATGACATATTATCCCATAATACCCGTTAATTGACGATAAACCCCCCTTACCTGAGTTAATCCGGCGAATCTCTAAGCTCAAGCCCTTCCTTCTTCAACCTTCAGCCCTCGCTCTGTCTCTTTGCCCTTTTCCTCTTCTTTCACGATCGTTCTCTGTTTCACGTAAAACCTTTTCTTACCAAATGGGATATTTCCTTAAGTCCAACTTATATATTTTCCAAAATAATAATCCAATAATAATAATAATAAAATTTCCAATTATTTAATTAAATTAATAAATAAATTATTAACTCAATTCAAATAATTATTTTATTATTATCGGGGTGTTACAACTCTCCCCCACTAAAAGAGTTTTCGTCCTCGAAAACATACCTCAAGCGAATAACTCCGGATAAGACTCTTTCATCTGACTCTCAAGTTCCCAAGTCACATTGCCACCTGCTGGTCCTCCCCAAGCTACCTTCACCAAGGCAATCTCTTTACCCCGCAACTGCTTCAACTCTCGATCCTCAATCCTCATAGGTGATGTTTCAACAGTCAGGTTATCTCTCAGCTGTACATCATCTACTTGGACTACATGCGACGGATCATGAATGTACCTCCTCAACTGAGACACATGAAAAACGTCATGCAAATTCGCAAGCGACGGCGGTAAAGCGATACGATAGGCTACTTCCCCTATCCTCTCCAAAATCTGATAAGGACCAATAAATCGAGGTGTCAACTTCTTCGACTTCAAGGCTCGACCAACACCAGTTATCAGAGTAACACGAAGAAACACATGATCTCCCTCTTGGAACTCAAGTGATTTCCTCCTCTTATCATGATAACTCTTCTGACGACTCTGAGCAATTCTCATCTTATCCTGAATCATCTTAATCTTTTCCGTAGTTTGTTGAACAATCTCCGGTCCAACCACCGCACTCTCACCGGACTCATACCAACATAAAGGTGTCCGACATCTCCTACCATACAAAGCTTCAAACGGTGCCATACCAATACTCGAATGAAAACTATTGTTGTAGGTAAACTCAATCAAAGGCAAATAACAATCCCAAGCACCTCCTTTTTCCAAAACACAAGCTCTCAAAAGATCCTCTAATGACTGAATCGTCCTCTCAGTCTGACCATCAGTCTGCGGATGATATGCAGAACTCAATCTCAGCTTAGTTCCCAAAGCCTTCTGCAAACCTTCCCAGAACTTCGATGTAAATCTAGGATCTCTGTCCGAAACAATACTAGACGGAATACCATGCAAACTTACAATCTTCTCAATATACAACTCAGCTAGTCTCTCTAACGGATAATCCATTCTGATCGGAATGAAATGAGCCGACTTTGTTAATCTGTCCACAATCACCCAAATAGCCTCAAAATTCTTATTTGTCCTTGGTAAACCAGAAACAAAATCCATACTGATACTATCCCACTTCCACTCTGGAATAGCCAACGGTTGCATTAGCCCAGACGGCTTCTGATGCTCAATCTTTGACTTCTGACAAGTCAAACAGGAATAAACAAAACTCGCAATTTCTCTTTTCATCCCCGGCCACCAAAATAACTTTTTCAAATCATGATACATCTTCGTAGCTCCAGGATGAATACTCAAGCCACTACGATGTCCTTCCTCCAGAATACTCTTCTTAAGTTCGGTAACATCCGGAATACACACCCGATTACCAAATTTCAAAACACCATTCTCATCAACTCTGAATTCACCACCTTGGCCTTGATTCACTAAAGTCAACTTATCAACCAAAAGCATATCGGATTTCTGACCCTCTCTAATCTCATCCAAAATATTACTCGTTAACTTCAACATTCCCAATTTAACACTATTGTGAGTACTCTCACACACCAAACTCAAGTCTCTAAACTGCTCAATTAAATCCAATTCCTTAACCATTAACATAGACATATGCAATGATTTCCGACTCAATGCATCAGCCACTACGTTTGCTTTACCCGGATGGTAATTCAAACCAAAGTCATAGTCCTTCAGAAACTCTAACCATCTCCTCTGTCTCATATTCAGCTCTTTCTGATCAAACAAATACTTTAAACTCTTATGGTCGCTGAAAACCTCAAATCTTGACCCGTACAAATAATGCCTCCATAACTTCAGAACAAATACCACAGCTGCCAACTCTAAATCGTGCGTCGGATAGTTCCTCTCATGAACTCTCAATTGTCTCGAAGCATAAGCTATAACCTGCTTATTCTGCATCAACACACCACCCAAACCCAACAATGAAGCATCACAGTAAACCTCAAATGGTTCCGACGGACTCGGTAATATCAGAATAGGAGCAGTGGTCAACCTTCTCTTTAACTCTTGGAAACCTTCTTCACAATTTGAGTCCCAAACAAAAGCTTGCCCCTTTCTAGTCAACATCGTCAACGGTAACGCCAACTTAGAAAATCCCTCAATAAATTTCCTATAATAGCCAGCCAAACCAAGGAAACTCCTTATCTCCGAAACTGACTTCGGAGCTTCCCACTTAGATACCGCTTCTATCTTAGAAGGATCAACAGCAACGCCACCTCTTGAAATCACATGACCAAGAAAACTAACCTCTTCTAACCAAAATTCACATTTAGAGAGTTTAGCAAATAACTTCTTTTCTCGTAGAACTTCTAAAACCACTCTCAAATGCTCAGCATGCTCTTCTTCTGATTTCGAATACACCAAAATGTCATCAATAAACACCACAACAAACTGGTCTAGGTACGGATGGAAAATCCTATTCATATACTCCATAAATACTCCAGGCGCATTAGTCACACCAAAAGGCATTATAGAATACTCATAATGTCCATACCTTGTTCTGAAAGCAGTCTTCTGAATATCCTCAGTTTTCACACGTATCTGATGATACCCAGATCTCAAATCTATTTTGCTGAACACACTTGCACCAACCAACTGATCCATCAAATCATCAATCCTCGGCAAAGGATACCGATTCTTGATCGTCACTTTATTCAGTTGCCTGTAGTCCACACACAACCTCATAGTACCTTCCTTCTTCTTAACCAACAACACTGGTGCACCCCACGGTGACACACTTGGACGAATAAACTTCTTATCCAACAAATCTTCCAACTGACTTTTCAATTCAGCTAACTCAACAGCAGACATACGGTACGGAGCCATCGATATCGGTCTAGTACCAGGTACCAAATCAATCGAGAACTCAACTTCACGCTCTGGCGGTAATTCATTCACTTCTTCCGGAAACACATCAGGAAAATCACACACCACAGCTAGATCACCAATCACCAGTTTATCTTTAGCCTCCAAAGTCGCTAACAGCATAAACAACTCTGCCCCATCTGCTACTTCCTCATTCACCTGCCTCGCTGATAGAAACAAACTCTTGCCTTCCTCAATCTCAGGAAATATCACAGTCTTATCAAAACAATTGATAGAAACCCGGTTAAACACCAACCAGTTCATACCCAGAATAACATCAATCTGCACTAGTGGAAGACACACAAGGTCCATCCCAAAGTCTCTACCAAAAATACTCAAAGGACAATTCAAACAAACTGAAGTAGTAGTCACTGAACCCCTTGCAGGAGTATCAATCACCATACTACCCAACATCTCAGATATCTCTAACTTAAGTTTCATAGCACAATCCAAAGATATAAAGGAATGAGTCGCACCTGTGTCAATAATAGCTACAAGAGGAGAGCCATTAATATAACACGTACCTCGGATCAAACGATCATCTGCAGAAGTCTCAGAACCCGATAAAGCAAAGACCTTGCCTCCCGACTGATTCTCTCTCTTTGGCTTAGGACACTGTGGGCTAATATGACCCACCTCTCCACAGTTGAAACAAGTCACAGTCTTCAACCGGCACTCTGCAGCCAAATGACCACCTTTGCCACACTTGAAACATTTCTTCTCAGCACTGGTACACTCATGGACACGATGTCCAGCCTGACCACATCTGTAACACTTAGCAGGAGCACTAGAGTCTCCTCCACTAGGCCTCTTCATTCCACTCTGCCTCTGGAAACCTTTGCCAGCTGCATACGGTTTCCCACGATCAACCTGATTCTTACCCTTCCTATCAACCCTCTGCTGATAGCTCTCTGCTCTGGCTTTGGAATCCTGTTCAAAATCCTGCAACAGTCAACCAAATCAGAAAACACCCTGATTCGCTGATATCCAATTGCCTGCTTGATCTCGGGACGCAACCCGTTCTCAAACTTCACACACTTCGAAAATTCTCCAGCAGCCTCACTATAAGGAGTATAGTACTTTGACAGCTCTGTGAACTTCGCAGCATACTCAGTAACAGACCTGTTACCCTGCTTCAATTCCAAGAATTCTATCTCTTTCTTCCCTCTGACATCCTCTGGAAAGTACTTCCTCAGGAATCTTTCCCTGAACACAGCCCAAGTAATCTCAGCATTTCCAGCAGTTTCCAACTCAGTGCGGGTAGCAACCCACCAATCATCAGCTTCTTCTGACAGCATATGTGTACCGAACCTGACCTTCTGGTTATCAGCACACTCAGTTACTCTGAAGATCCTCTCTATCTCTTTCAACCACTTCTGAGCACCATCTGGATCGTATGCTCCTTTGAACATCGGAGGATTGTTCTTCTGGAACTCACTCAACTGACGAGCAGCTCCCATCCCCACAACATTCGGATTTCCTCCAAGTACTCCAGCTAGCATACCCAGAGCCTCAGCAATCGCAGCATCATCTCTACCTCTTCCAGCCATCTCTATTCTGAAAACCCAACAAACTAAAACAATAAGTACTGATAGGGTTACACAACACCTATCCCGTACAGGGGAACAGAATAATTACGACTCGACTCGACCGACGATGCTCTGATACCACTAATGTAACACCCTTCTAAATACCCCAAATTATTATAATTAAAATAACAATATATTCATCAGAGTAATTATGCCCCGAAGGGTGTCACACAATCATTTCACAAACATTTATCAAAACATCCTGTCATGCTCATTTATTTATCAAATAAAACAGTTGCATAATACGCAGCGGATACAAAACATCAACATTCAAAGCATGTACTACATTACATGTAAAGTTGATCAACAACTAAATTAAAACATAGTCAAACATCCCCTCCCGATGTTACATCTACCAGAGCATGACCCACTAAGGACGACACTAGACTCCATAGCACTAGCTTCTACTCAACTCACTGCTCGTTACCTGAAAAATAGTTGTAAGGGTGAGTTCTTCAATCAATATAATAAGCATTATAGAACAACATGTAATGCTAAGTAAATCACACATTAATTCACCCTAATCAAACTACGCACTCAGCAACGGCAATATCCATCCAACCATCATATTCAACAGTAAAAATCTCAATCATATTCAACATTAACAACACAACACACAACACACATATGATACTGGAATGCATCCATTCATATCATATGCCATACATTCATTGTGCAATGAGACTCTTATGCATGCGGTACCGACTATGTTGTGAACATATAGTTCAACCTCACCGTCCAAATCCAGGCACGGCTACCAAGCTCACTAGTCCCACTCATTTGAGACATAGTGACTCACTCACTAATTCCTCACCATGGGAATTAGCTACCACCCCAAATGGGCCATGATATGCACGCTAATCACCTAGCATGCAAACAACAACAACAACAATCAACATGATTTACTCACTAATTCCTCACCATGGGAATTAGCTACCACCCGAAGGCCACAATACGCATGCTAATCACCTAGCAATGCAACATCAACGATAATCAAGAATAGACACATGCTCACACTCTAAGCCATAGAATAGTCTATTCACAAATGCATACATTCACAACATCATGTATACCATTCCACATTATCAACACAATTTATCACAAAAGCATATTATATCATGCCAAACAACAACCACAATATTAGCACACTCCACTAATATCTATACTGCTCAAAACAGCGGGAATTAATCTCTGTTACATCATAGGCCAACATAGGCCAACCCTCAAATAGGCACACAACATTAAAATTAACATTTTTCCACTCTGCAACAGCGTTAACCGGTTAACGCCCTGGGTTAACCGGTTAACGCAGCACAACACGCCTTCTGTCTCAAAATTTAACAGTGTTAACCGGTTAACGCCCTGGGTTAACCGGTTAACGCAGCACAAACAGCCAAATATCAGAAATTACAACAGTGTTAACCGGTTAACACCCTGGGTTAACCGGTTAACGCAGACAAAACAGCACATATTCATAATCCAACACAGTGTTAACCGGTTAACACCCTGGGTTAACCGGTTAACGCAAGACAGAAGCTGTTCCTGCGCTAACTCAAGGCAGAATGCAGAATTCTCCGCATTTTCCGCCATTGGAGGACTTCCGGACCTCCGAATCCGATTCCGTAAAAAGCCATACGATCGGGAAATTACAACAGACTCAATTACCGACTAAATTTCAACTTCTAACACGGTTCATCCAACAAAATTTCAGCATTCACAATTCCCAATTAGGGTCAATCAACAGCTTATCACTACCCATGACATATTATCCCATAATACCCGTTAATTGACGATAAACCCCCCTTACCTGAGTTAATCCGGCGAATCTCTAAGCTCAAGCCCTTCCTTCTTCAACCTTCAGCCCTCGCTCTGTCTCTTTGCCCTTTTCCTCTTCTTTCACGATCGTTCTCTGTTTCACGTAAAACCTTTTCTTACCAAATGGGATATTTCCTTAAGTCCAACTTATATATTTTCCAAAATAATAATCCAATAATAATAATAATAAAATTTCCAATTATTTAATTAAATTAATAAATAAATTATTAACTCAATTCAAATAATTATTTTATTATTATCGGGGTGTTACAAGCATTCCTAAAACACAAACAAACTTTACCTCATCTTAAGGACACGTTGACTCCTTCTACTACAAGCGAGTAAGTCTCCCAAGGTCGAGCATCCGGTAGATTGCGTAGTAACGTTGTTCACCTAAAAAACACAAAACAAATAGAAATAGTTTAGCCGAACTACGGCAACTCTGATTCTCATGTTCAGAGGAGATACGTAGGCACGAGACACGATGTCTTGCCGAGTTTGACTGATGACTAACTTTGATCCTTGCTGGTTTTTGTGGAGTTGGATGTAAGACCAGCGATTGGCATTCCGTTTCCTATTTGCGTTTGTTGGATGTAAGACCAGCGATTGGCATTCCGTTTCCTATTTGCGTTTGTTTGTTCGGAGTCAGATGTAAGACCAGCCATTGGCAGTCTGTTTCCGTTTGTGTGTTTCTTTTGACGTCTCCGCGTCTTTTTTCAGCGTTTTGTTTCGGCGTGCGTTAGCCGAGCTACAAGTGCTCTGATTCTTACTCTGGTTAGAGAAGATACGTATGCATAGGATGCGATGTCCTAGCGAGCACGCTTCCCATTTCCCCGAACTACGTCGACTCTGATGTTTGTGTCCGACAAACTACGTAGGCCCAGGATGCGACATCCTGCCGAGTCCGCTTCCTCCGTATTCTTTCGGCTGTGTTTTATTCCAATGTGTGCATTCTTTGAGCAGTTTATCAGAAACCTTATTCTATTCTTTTGAGCGTGGATCCCGTCGAGTACGACGGACGTGAGGGATGCTAATACCTTCCCCTTGCGTAACCGACTCCCGTACCTTGCAATCTCTGGTCGTAAGACCATTCCTTTCCCTTTTTCAGGTTTACTTCGAGCGTTTCCTTTCCCTCCTTTGGGATAAATAACGCACGGTGGCGGCTCTGTGTCTTTTCCCGCCGGTTGTTTTTCGGGTATGCGACACCAAGCATGCTTGAATTGTATATCATTGATTTTCATATTTTGTTTACTAACTAAAAGCACAAAAATTGTCACTAACATCTTTTGTTTGTAGCTTGAGCAATCACCAGGACAAGAGCTTCTAGGAGATCCTATGTACATTGATATGACCAAGAGAAGATGAAAGCAAGCATGGAAATGGTTCCCAAATCTATCATCCATCAAATATGCCTCCATAGCATCTCAATTCATCATTTTGATCAAATCAAGTCAAAGGGTTTGAGGTTTGTGCCCCAAGGAAACCCTAATTCATTTGTGCACCACAATGCCTTACTCTTGAAGCAACCTCAGCCCATGATCAAATACAATCAAGGGAAGTTCTTTAATTCGTCATTTCATGCATATTTGAACTTATTTGAGTATCCTCAATCATCAATTCATCAAGATATGAGTCATGGACTTGAGAAGTTGATCAGTCAATTCATCTGACTATTTTGACATGCACTGAGACCTAACATTTTATGTGTTGGTCAAATGGAGATGGTTCCAAAAGCAAAAATGTTCTTACGGACAATATGAACAACTTTCATGTTCATGAAAATTTTATTTGAATCTTGTAAGGCCATCTCCCATTCCAATACATTATAGGTCATTTTGACTGAAACCTTAATTTTAGGTCAACTTCCCAAGGACATAACTCTTTCATTTTTTATGATTTTGAGGTGGGATTAAATTCATTGGAAAGATTAAGATGTCTGCTTCAAATGTTATGTTGAACAAAATTTCAAAATCTCAAAGGAAATACATGTGATAATGCAAGACATTATAGGTCCTTTTGGGTCAAATGCATTGAAAGGCAAAAAAGTTCAACTTCAAGTGCCCATAACACTTTCATCAAAAATCCAAATGATGCCAAATATGAGTCCATTTTGATTGTATTGAGAAGATCTTCAACTTTGATGTTGGAGGTTTTCCCATTTGAGGCTTGCATCATCAAAACAGAGGGGCTTGAACATTGGCCAAATTTGGAAACCTTGCCTTGACATGTTTTGCACCTTACACTTTAAACTCAAAATTCACTAATTTCCACACTTAAAATGGAGTTTTGTTCAACATAGCAATTGATCCTCATGTCAAGACCTTTTCAACCATTACCCACAAGACCATGTTTTATTTTTGGAAGTGGCATTTTCAAAGAAGGGAATATTTTGGTGCATTTATGGAAACTTGATTCAAACTCATTGCACACTCCAATTACCTCACATCTGCACGTCCATTTCAGATCAAATTGACTTCAGCTTGCCATTCCAATAAGATTTGGGCCCTCCATGCGCCTGTACAGGCCCATGCATGGAGGCCCTCTTCATTCATGCACATGAGAATTCACCTTGCTTGCCTTGCCATTTGCTATAAATAAGTATGCTCAGCTTCACTATTCTTCGACCTGAAGGCACCTGTTATGCTGCACGAATCTCTCCATAGCCATCACTAAAGGAATTTCTACTTTCTTCTAAAAAATTCAGATCTGAATTTCAACTACCTTGGTTGTATTTCAGACCTATAATTCCTCAGCCTTGCTTCCTCTTCATCACTAGATCTTTCTGCAAGCTTTGGTTGTGGAGAATTGTGCTTTCAAGATCTACATTTCAAAGGTGGATAGCAGAACTTATTTTCTTCGAAACTCCTTGTTTATAGCTTATTTATTGCATTTACTGGGTTGGCTGAAGTCCTCTCATCAGAGGAAAATCATTTATGCTTTGAATTTTCAAATTCCACCAAGTTTCAGTCGAACACCATTTTTTTCAATCTCTGATTCCTCTCTCCATGGAAGTCTAGAGTGGAAATAGATGGCACAGGGGTGATGTACATCACCCCAGCTTTCCATTGCTGTATAGATCGTGGCATTTGATGGAGGTTGCCATGTCTGCAACTCTCACCGGAACTGGAGGTCTCACCGGAGAAGACGGTGATGTACACCACCCTCCCAACTCCAGATCAAATCCTAGCCATGCGATCTCTTTTCCAGATCTAATTTGGATCCTTCATTGTTATGACTTATTTAATGGTAGCGTGTTGCTCGGTTGACTTGAGTGTTTGGTAGGCGCGCGTATATGATCCGTTTGATGCGCCAGCTCAATTAATGAGCTCTTGAGCCAACGTCTCTCCTTTTTTCCTTTTTTTAATTTCTGATTTCTATTTTCTTTATTTCTTTTAATTCCCTTTTATTTCAAAAATCAATATCTTCTTCATTTTTAATCCAAAAATTATGGGACCAATTGCATTAGTCTCCAAATAATTTCTAGTTTCTTAAAATGATTTTTAAATTTTTTTTATTTTGTCATTTGATATTTTTCATGAATTTTCTCTTTTCTGGTTGTTTTTAATTCCTTTTAAATAGTTTTTGATATTCAAAAAATACAAAAATATTTTCCTAACCTATTTGAATGATGTTGAATCCATGAAAAATATTCTCATCAATTTTTTAATTGATTTGAGATTTATTTGAGATTTTAGTTCAATTAGGTTATTTTTATTCATTTTTAATTGATTAAAAATAGTTTTAGACTTTTAAAAATGCTGAATTTTTTTGTCAAACTTTGTTTGACCTTGTTGAACTTGGGATAAATTACTTGGACCTTTCAAGGTTGATTTGAAGTAATTTTGAAGTTTGACATTTCTTTGATTTTTAATTCAAGTTTATTTTAATATTAAAAATGCCAAAAATATTATGCTTATTGTTTGATCTCCAATCTCCATCTCATTTCTGATTTCTTATTGTTAGACTTTGACTTTCAATGTCATTTAGTCAATACATATGGATTGGTACATCTTATTTCACTTTATGCATTTTGATCTTTCCATTTCCTTATCCATTCTTCATCTCCTTCTTCCTTCTTCTTCTTCTTTCTTTTTGATCAATGAGTTGAAGGTTGATAAGTTAGCATTGATTGGGGAGACTTAATCTTCCTTGATTCAAATCTAATTCATCTTGATCAATTGATCAAGTGAATGGCTTTGCATTAAGGATAAGTTGTTTTCTAAATCATGCCAAAGGCTTAAACCAATACAAGATCAATTCTCTTTTCTTTTTTTGGCATGGCAAGTTGTTGGAACTTGGTTCACTAATCAAGACTTCTAACTTGTGTTGTTGCCTACATTATTATTGACCGGCCTCAGATAGTTGTGACTTCTACATAAGTCCAATTACGATTGCTTAACATAGCGCTAAATTTGCCTTATGGCACACTAACTACTAACACTAACCATTAACAATTAACATTTACTTTTTGCTCTTTACTTTTATGCAATTTACTATTCTTGCACATATTATCCATTTGCTTTTCCCTTTGCTCACTTGAGCATATGTTTATGTTAATGCCATTTGCCTTTTCCTCACTTGAGCACATAATTGTGTATATATTATTATGCTTGTGCTTTGTTTTGATTGTTGTGAACCAAATGCAAAGAAGTGGACTTAGATTCTAGGACATACCCTATGCAAAGAATGGAGAAATGGACTTAGATCTTAGGACATTCCCTATGCAAAATTGGATAAAAGGACCTTAATGATGAATATGGACCAAATCTCTAAACTCACTCTTGTCCATTCTTGATTTACTTCATGGAACTTTTGATGTGTGTGATCTTGTGCTAGGGGTTCCCACTTGAGCTTAATTGGAGGGCCATTGCCATGTTCATCCAAAGTGAAAGACCCAAGATACATTGAGGATTTCTTAAGAGGCTTGTTTGATGATTGCTTATGCTTTGTGTGATTGCTTATTCCAAAGGATGGGAGCTACTTGGATCATCTATATGATCTCAAGAGAGGGACTCCATTGTGGTTTTGTTTCTTCATCCTTCCTCTTTTTTGCTTTGCTTAGGACTTTAGCCCTTCTTCTTCTTCTCTCCACTCTAACCCAAGCCAAAACTTTTTGTGCAAACATTTAACCATTGTTTTCAAACATTAGAAACCTAAGCCTTAGGCTTTTGATTTTCAAACCGTCTTTTCATAACACTTATTTTGAATTGAATCTTTAAGTCAACTTTGACCATTTTTGTATATACTTCTAATTGGTAAATATAACCCATTCAAATGTCTTTTTATGGTTCCAATGGCCACTTTCTTAATCAAAATTTCCATAACCTTTAGCTATTAGGTTTGAGTTATCCTTGTGATAGATGTAATACTCACCTATATCCTTAGTGATGGACAATGAGTCTTCCATGCTTATTATAGGGTTAACTCCTCACTAGCATGTTGAAGCTATCCTCACATGGTGGATTTGTGGTTTTAGGTTGAGTTTTCTCTCTTGGATGACAAAAGATCTCAAGGCTTTTGGATCAATCAATTCACCAACTCGTTTTGAGATTTTTTACCCCGAACTACGAGGTTTTGATCCTAATCTTTTTTAAGATGGTACGTAGGCAATGGGTTTATCCATCTAAACACAAAATGGAAATAAACTTGTATATTCTTTTCTCGTCTCTTCAATCATGTTTGCACAAACAATTTTTTCACAAAAAAATAACAACCTTTACAACAAGTATGAAAAGGGCTCCCTAGGAGTACCTAGGATGTTTTGGGTGCCTAACACCTTCCCATTACATAACCAACCCCCTTACCCAGATCTCTGTTTCTCTTTTACTAGTTTTTGTTAAAACTTTTTAGGTTTTTGTTCGCTTTCTAACCATTCCTTTGGATAAATAGAAGTGCGGTGGCGACTCGACTTGTATGATTTACCTTGGATTTAGTCAATATCTCTAATAATAACGAATACCCCGCTACAGAAAAGTGGCGACTCTGCTGGGGAATCTATACCTAGTGGGTTTTGCCTACTTTTCATATTTATTGTATTGTATTATTTTGTGACATATTTTTGTGCAATTTGGAATTACTGTATTGTATGTAATGATTGATTTGCTTGATATTAATTCCTTGTATGCTTGGTGATCTCTGCGAGATGAGTTCTATACCTGGACTCGAGTGCACTTAGGATAGGAGAATGGCGTAGTCCTTTTGACTTGTGTGGAGTTATTCCTTAGCAAGTTGACTTGCAAGTCCATTCACTTGGTGGAGGTCATGTTGGGATCAATAATGTCACACAAGTAAGTTGTGGTTAGACATTACTCTTTCTAATATAGACCTTAGAAGCCAAGGACCTCAGTTTGCCAAGCCCATCTTGGCCTATTCTTAGGATGTAGTGCGAAAGTTATTCAATTGTAAGATTTGATACGATTGTTACGCGATACTACACTCATAAGAGTCTCTCTTGAGAATATTTTTGGAATACGAGTAGTCGTTTCTCCGATAATATCCTAAAGATGGGATGATGACTATGGGAACCTCTTGTAGAACATTTTTGGTAGGTTTAAACCCTAGTACACTCCCTTTGGGTGGTTCTTAACTAAGACTCCATGCTCGTGACTTGCAACAAACCCTTGATTCGTGGTTGATCCGTTCATGTATCCTTAATATCAATGGAACTTGGGTGTTGATAAGGTGTAAATCATAATCCACCAAAATGGATGATTGATATTAAGGATGACATGATCCATCCCATGACCTTTGTTTGGTGTGCTTTGCTTGATCCTTGAGTGTGATTGTTGCAATCATGCACCCATTTGCATCCATATCATTAATAATAAAGAAAATTTTCAAGGAACTTAAGGGGTTTATTTGCAAAATTTTCAGACATGGAAAGACAAAGAAGGAATACAAAGAAGTACAGTTTCAGACAACCAGATCTGAAAGAACTAAGGAATTTGACATCCTATGTATTAGATCCTTTGGGTTTCAAGGCTCGTTTTGGGAAGCTTCTTCCTCTTCTGACTACTCAGGTGGATGAAGGGTTGATGAGTGTATTGGTGCAGTTTTATGACCCTCTGTACCGTTGCTTCACTTTTCCGGATTTCCAGGTTTTGCCCACACTTGAGGAGTATGCTTACCTTGTGGGCATACCTATTCTAGAATAGTTGCCGTTCAGTGGCTTGGAGAGTATTCCTACTTCTCGAGAGATAGCTGATATGCTTCATATAGATGAATCTCTGGTTGGTGCTCATATGACTACCAAAGGTGGAATTCAAGGTCTCCCTTCTGAGTTCCTTATTGCTCAAGCTACCGTGTATGGGAAAGCCATGAGTGAGGACGCCTTTGAAGCCATATTTGTAATTCTCATCTATGGGTTAGTGTTGTTCCCCAACATTGACAAGTTTGTGGATGTGAACGCTATTAGGATTTTCTCGGCTCTTAATCCCGTTCCGACCTTGTTGGGTGAAACTTATTTTTCTTTGCATATGAGGAATGTAAAGGGTGGTGGTGCCATTGTGTGTTGTTTTCCTCTGTTGTATAAGTGGTTTATTTATCACTTACCGCAAACGGTCGCCTTCAAGGAGAACAAGGGATGTCTACGGTGGTCCACGAGACTTATGTCTCCCACTAATGATGATATCTCTTGGTACAACCGTGTGTATGATGATGTGTAGATTATTGACTCTTGTGGTGAATTCTCCAATGTACCTCTTCTTGGTACATGTGGTGGGATTAACTACAACTCTATTTTGGCACGTTGTCAGCTTGGGTTCCCCCTAAAGGATAAACCCAATAACGTTCTATTGGAGGGTGTGTTCTTTCAGGAGGGTAAAGATCCCCAAGGCTTGAAGGGCAGAATGGTCCGCGCTTGGCGCAAGATCCATAGGAAAGGAAGGAAGGAGTTGGGTCCTAAGAATTGTGTCGCTTTGGAGCCTTACACTGCTTGGGTTAGGAAGAGAGCTTCTAAGTATCTCATGCCTTACGAGTATCCGAGACCTACACCTTTGGTTATGGCTGGACCTTCAACCCTCCCTAACCAAGGAGTAGAGGAGTTGAGAGATGAAGACCGATCACGTGCTTGGATCCGTGAAAGGGAGGAGTTGCTTCAGCAGATCAAGGAGAAGGATGCTTTGATAGAGTTCCTCGAACATCAGATTATTGATGATCCTGATGATGCATGGACTTCTCTACTTCCTCAGTCTTCCAAGTTTTGGAAGAGGAAGTACGATCGACTCGCCAAGGAGAAAGCAGATATGGAAGCAGGCTTCGTGCATCCTATCTTCCGGTGTCCCGAGCTTTGGATGATTGTTTCTAGGGATCCATAGGATGATTATTTTCCTTTTCTCTTGTATATGATTGACAATGTTATACTTCTTTTCCCCGATATTATTTGATGAGATATTTCCATATGTGATAAATGTTTAATATTTCCAAAAATTTGCAAATAGAACCCTAAAGTTCCTTTGAAAATAAAAGAAAGAAAAAATCATATGCACAAGCATTGCATGCATCATGTGCATAAGCAGGTTTTGTTCCCGGCTCCTTGTCTTGTGGTCTAACTCTGTGTTCTTCATTTATTTTGAAGACAAGCTGACTCACCGGTACTACACCAAAGCCAATTTTTCAAGATTGATGGATCATCTGGAACAAGAAAACTGCGAGCTGAAAGAGGAAGTGGCCAGATTAAGTGCCTTGATGGAATCATTCGTGGCTGCCCAAAGCCAGTCTTCTCCGACACCTTCAACTCCTCCCCAGAGGACAATTATCTCTGAGATTGTCTCCTCGACTGTGCCTGCAGCCAGTACACACTTTGCTCCAACGGCCATGCCAACCGGATTCCCATGGGGGATGCCTCCCAATTTCATGCCCGAGGGTCCTGCTCCCACCTTTGCTTCTATGCCGACATCTAGCCCGGTCCTTGCTGTTCCTCCTCCTGTCGTGTATACTATGCCCAGAGCAGACGACACCATCTATCATTCTGAGCCGTCTGAGGGCCCAGATGTGTATGAGAAGATGGATGCTATGAATGACCAATTTCTTGAGCTTCGCAAGGAATTGAAAACTCTCAGAGGAAAGGATATTTTCGGCAAGTCTGCTACCGAACTCTGCTTGGTTCCTAATGTGAAGATCCCTGTGAAATTCAAGGTCCCTGACTTTGAAAAATACAAGAGGAATACTTGCCCTCTCAGCCACCTGGTCATGTATGCCAGGAAGATGTCGACTCAGACCGACAATGACCAATTGCTCATCCACTACTTTCAGGATAGTCTGTCCGGTGCCGCTCTGCATTGGTACATGGGTTTAGACAGTGCGAACATCCGATCCTTCAACGATCTTGGCGAGGCCTTCGTCAAGCAGTATAAGTACAATGTGGATATGGCTCCCGATAGGGATTAATTGAGGGTCATGTCCTAGAAGGACAAGGAAACATTCAAAGAGTACGCCCAGAGGTGGCGAGAGTTAGCAGCACAGATCGTGCCTCCGCTAGAAGAGAAAGAGATGACTAAGATCTTTTTGAAGACCTTAAGTTCTTTTTATTATGAGCGGATGATTGCTAGCGCTCCTTCTGACTTCACCGAGATGGTGAATATGGGGATGCGTCTAGAAGAAGGGGTTAGAGAAGGACGTCTGACCAGAGAAGAAGGCTCTTCTGCCAAACGTTATGGGGCGTTTGCGAAGAAGAAAGATGGCGAGGCACATGCTGTGACCTCCCATGTGAAACCAAGAAGACCCTCTGTGAGGAGGAAGACCGTGCGTCCCATCGGTAACCAGCACCAGGTGGCTCATATAGCACCTGTCTTTAGAGATAATCAGCAGTACCAGCAACATCACAACAATCAGCAACCACATCCGCAATATCAACAACAACAGCACCATCCGCAACAGCAGACCTACCAGCCTCAAAACAGTAATCAAACCAGCACGAGTTACGAGAGGAAAAGGGTCACCTTCGATCCTATTCCGATGACGTATGCAGAATTATATCCCTCTTTGATAGAGAGGAAGTTGATTACTCCGCGAGACCCACCGGCTATACCTGCTAACCACCAGTGGTGGTATAAGCCTGAATTACACTGTGTTTACCATTCTGGTGCTCCCGGCCACGACGTGGAGAATTGTTACCCTTTGAAGACCAAGGTTCAAGACCTTGTGAGGTGTGGCATTCTGTGTTTCGAGGACATAGGTCCTAATGTGAAGAAGAACCCATTGCCCGAGCATGGGAAATCTGTCAACATGGTCCAAGGCTGCCCTGGCAAATACAAAGTCAAATATGTCAGTCATATTCGACAATCACTGGTCGAGATGCATTGTTTGCTGTGTGATTATAGTCATTATGAGCATGACCACGATAGATGCCGAGTTTGTTCTGTCAATCAAAGAGGTTGTCGCCAGGTGCGCAAAGATGTTCAGGAAATGCTGGATAAAGGAGTTATTGAGATCCTTCAAAACAGAAATGTTGACGAAGATGCTGACGAGGTCAACGTAATTTCTCCAGTATTCCGGATCCCCGAGCCTGTTATCATCAAGTATGATGGTAGCAAGCAAAAGGTTTCTCCTACATTAACCATAAAGCCTGCCGGACCAATACCATACTCTTTTGAGAAAGCGGTTCCCTATCGCTACAATGCTGTCGCAGTAGAAAATGGGAAAGAGGTGTCCTTGCCATCCTCCTCTATTGTTAACATTGCGGATGTTAGTGGTTTGACCCGCAGTGGTCGTGTATTTTCAGCACCCTTAAAGCCCTAAGCTAATGCTGATTCTGTTGAACGCCCGATTGGGAATGCTGTGAGCACTCCGAATCCGGCACCTATTGTTAAGCCCTCATTTACATTGGGAACTTCTGCTTCTGTCGGCCCAAGCGGCAATGTGAAAGAAGATTGTGATGAGATGCTGAAGCTCATCAAAAGAAGCGAGTATAATGTTGTAGACCAACTTCTACAAACGCCATCTATGATATTGGTGTTATCCTTGCTTTTGAATTCAGAACCACATCGAGAGGCTCTGCAGAAGGTTTTGGATGTGGTATATGTAGATCATGATGTCACGATAGAACAATTCGATAGCATTGTTGCAAACATCACTGCTTGTAACAACTTGAGTTTTTGTGACTCTGATCTCCCCGAGGAGGGAAGAGACCACAACTTGGCATTACATATATCTATGGGTTGCAAGGACGAAGCCATGTCCAATGTGCTGGTGGATATTGGGTCATCATTAAACGTATTGCCAAAATCCACTCTCTCGAAACTGTCATATCAAGGGCCTCCCAAGAGGAAAAGTGGAGTAGTTGTGAAGGCTTTCGATGGGTCTCGCATAACTGTGATTGGGGAAGTTCATCTCCCAGTCAAAATCGGACCGAGTGATTTCCAGATTACCTCCAGGTTATGGACATTCACCCATCGTATAGCTGTCTCTTAGGCAGACCATGGATTCACGAGGCAGGTGCCGTGACATCCACCCAACACCAGAAACTAAAATTTGTGAAGAATAAGAAACTGGTGGTGGTAGGGGGAGAAAAGGCTCTCCTGGTTAGCCATTTGTCTTCCTTCTCATACATAGATGCTGAGAATGAAGTTGGAACTCCTTTCCAAGCTTTATCTATTGTCGAGCCTATTGAGAAGAGAACTCCTTCATTTGCTTCCTATAAAGATGCAAAGTTGGCCATTAAGTGTGGTGCAACTGCTGTTTTAGGGAAAATGATTGAGCTAGAAGACAACAAGTCTCGGGCTGGCATAGGTTACGCTTCTGGGGTTTTCAACACGCAAGGGCTTTTCAAGAGTGGAGGGTTCATCCACACCACTCAAGGCGAGGAAGCTACTGCCATTCTGGAAGAGGACGAAGAGGATTCTGGCAACTTCGTCATCCCTGGGGGAATCTGCAATAATTGGGTCGCTGTGGATATTCCAACAGTTATCCATAAGTCGAAGTAATGTTCATTGGGTTCAAAAACCCTTCTCCCATGCCAAAAGGAGGAGTGATGACATTGTTGGCGCATTAATACAATGATATTTTCATTCAATAGATTCATGTTAAATGTTTGTTTTTCCAACTATTTTCCCTTTTCGCTTTTTGCACGAAATTGGTGATCACATAAAACCCTAAAAAATATAATAAAATCAATATTTTCATCTGCATAATGATTGCCTTGTTTGAATTCTAAAGCTTTTCATATCCAAAATCATTATGCAGGTTGATCAAACCCATTGAACATAATGACCCAACACCATCTCCCAACTTTGAATTCCCTGTATTTGAGGCGGAAGAAGATGATGTTGAAGAGATTCCTGACGAGATTACCCGTCTACTTGAGCATGAAGAGAAGATCATTCAGCCGCATCTTGAGAACCTGGAAACAGTCAACTTGGGGTCTGAGAGTTGTGTGCGAGAAGTGAAGATTGGGGCACTCCTTGAAGAATCTGTTAAGAAGGGGTTGATTGAATTGCTACGAGAATATGTTGATGTCTTTGCCTGGTCATATGAAGACATGCCCGGTCTAGATACTGATATTGTGCAACATTTCTTACCCTTGAAGCCTGAGTGCGTGCCTGTGTAGCAAAAAACTCAGAAGAACTCATCCTGATATGGCAGTAAAGATCAAAGAGGAGGTTCATAAGCAAATTGATGTGGGGTTTCTGGTGACTTCTACATATCCTCAATGGGTGGCCAATATTGTGCCCGTGCCTAAGAAAGACGGAAAAGTCCGGATGTGTGTGGACTATAGAGACTTGAATAAAGCTAGTCCAAAGGATGATTTTCCTCTACCACATATTGATATGTTGGTTGACAATACAACTAAATTCAATGTCTTTTCATTTATGGATGGATTTTCCGGATATAATCAGATCAAGATGGCACCCAAGGATATGGAGAAGACAACATTCATCACACCTTGGGGAACATTCTATTATCGAGTGATGCCCTTCGGTTTGAAGAACGCCGGAGCCACGTATCAACGAGCTATGACCACCATGTTTCATGATATGATGCACAAGGAGATCGAGGTATATGTTGATGATATGATTGCAAAGTCAAGAACGGAAGTTGAACATGTAGAGCACTTGTTGAAGCTTTTTCAGCGTTTGAGGAAGTACAAGCTCCGTCTGAATCCCAACAAGTGTACATTTGGATTCCGTTCCGACAAGTTATTGGGGCTTTATTGTCAGTGAAAGAGGTATTGTGGTTGATCATGCAAAGGTCAAAGCAATACAAGAGATGCTTGCGCCCAAAACTGAGAAGCAAGTCCGAGGTTTTCTTGGTCGCTTGAATTATATTTCCAGATTCATATCCCACATGACTGCCACATGTGCGCCGATATTCAAGCTCCTCCGGAAAGATCAGTCCCATGATTGGACCGAGGATTTCCAGAAAGCTTTCGACAGTATTAAAGAGTATCTGTCTGAACCTCTGATCCTGTCTCCGCCCGTGGAAGGGAGACCTTTGATCATGTATCTGACTGTTCTTGAAGACTCAATGGGTTGTGTCCTTGGTCAGCAAGACGAATCGGGAAAGAAAGAATATGCTATTTACTACCTGAGCAAGAAGTTCACTGATTGTGATTCTCGATACTCAATGCTTGAGAAGACATGCTGTGCTTTGGCTTGGGCTGCTAAGCGCTTACGCCAGTACATGATAAATCATACGACTTGGTTGATATCCAGAATGGATCCAATCAAGTACATCTTCGAGAAGCCTGCTTTAACAGGGAGGATCGCTCGGTGGTAGATGTTGTTATCTGAGTATGATATTGAGTATCGAGCTCAGAAGGCTATTAAAGGTAGTATCTTGGCTGACCACTTGGCACATCAGCCGATCGAGGATTATCAGTCAGTTCAGTATGATTTTCCGGATGAGGAGATTCTGTATTTGAAAATGAAAGATTGCAATGAGCCTACACTCGATGAAGGGCCAGAGCCTGGTTCCAGATGGAGTATGGTGTTTGATGGCGCTGTAAACCAGCATGGAAATGATATTGGGGCAGTGATTATTACTCCTCAGGGCACACATATTCCTTTTACAGCAAGGCTAACTTTCAAATGCACGAATAATATGGTTGAGTATGAGGCCTGTATTATGGGATTGGAGGAATGCATTGATCTAAGGATCAAGCATCTTGATGTTTATGGTGATTCGGCCCTCGTTGTTAATCAGATTAAGGGTGAATGGGAAACGAATCAGCCTGGTCGCATTCCATATAGGGATTATGCGAGGAGGATTTCAACGTTCTTTACTGAGGTTGACTTCCATCACATTCCTTGAGATGAGAATCGGATGGCAGACGCTCTTACTACACTTGCTTCGATGATTGTGGTAAAACTTTGGAATGAAGTCTCCAATATCATTGTGATGCGCTTGGATAGACCAACTCATATGTTTACAATAGAAGAGGTGGAAGATGATAAGCCATGGTATTATGATATCAAATGTTTCCTTCAGAACCAGTCTTACCCGCCTGGGGCATCTGTGAAAGATAGGAAGACTCTGAGGAGATTATCAGGAAGTTTCTACCTCAATGGCAATGTGCTTTATATGATAAATTTTGACATGGTTCTGCTCAGATGCGTGGATAGACACGAAGCAGACCTGTTAATGACTGAGGTCCACGAGGGTTCATTTGGTACTCATTTCAATGGACATGCCATGGCTAGAAAGATGTTGAGAGCAGGCTACTATTGGCTGACAATGGAGTCTGGCTGCTGCAAATATGTGAAAAAATGCCATAAGTGTCAGATTTATGCGGATAAGATTCATATTCCCCCGACACTTCTAAATGTGATTTCATCACCATGGCCTTTCTCCATGTGGGGAATTGACATGATTAGCATGATAGAGCCAAGAGTGTCTAATGGACACATATTTATTCTCGTAACAATTGATTACTTCACCAAGTGGGTTGAAGCGGCATCATATGCAAATGTGACCAGGTAAGTGGTCGTGAAGTTTATCAAGAATCAACTCATATGCCGTTATGGTGTGCCAGATAAGATCATTACTGATAATGGATCTAACTTGAACAACAAAATGATGAAAGAACTGTGTAGTGAGTTCAAGATCGCGCATCATAATTCTTCTCCTTATAGACCCAAGATGAATGGGGCTGTTGAAGCTGCTAATAAGAATATCAAGAAAATTATCCAGAAGATGGTTGTCACGTATAAAGATTGGCATGAGATGTTGCCATTTGCTTTACATGGATATCGCACGTCTGTCCGCACTTCAACAGGGGCAACCCCTTTCTCTCTTGTTTATGGCATGGAGGTTGTACTCCCAGTAGAGGTGGAGATCCCATCAATGAGAGTCTTGATGGAGGCCAAGTTAACTGATGCTGAATGGGTTCAGAGTCGTTATGACCAATTGAACTTGATAGAAGTGAAGAGATTGACTGCCATGTGCCATGGTCAGTTATATCAACAAAGAATGAAGAAAGCCTTTGATAAGAAGGTCAAGCCCCGTGTGTTCCGAGAAGGTGACCTTGTGCTCAAGAAAGTCTTGTCTTTCGCGCCCGATTCCAGGGGCAAGTGGACTCCAAACTATGAAGGTTCATATGTTGTTAAGAGAGCCTTTTCAGGTGGTGCTTTGATACTTACAACTATGGATGGGGAGGATTTCACTCGTCCTGTGAATTCAGATGCAGTCAAGAAATACTTTGCCTAAAATAAAAATAGAATAGCTCGCTAAGTTGAAAACCCGAAAGGGCGGCTTAGGCAAAAATGAGCGTCTCGGTGGATTGAAAATCCGCAAGGGCGGTCCAGGCAAAAGTTAGAGACATGAAAAATGAATATAGGTATCCCGCTAGATTGAGTACCTCATCCTGGGGCAATCTAGGCAAAAATTAGGGATTTGGCAAGTAACTGCATCCTGACAAGGCTTTATTCTACAACTGTCATCCGTCAGAGATTCTGGCTCATTCATCATCAACCGAAGCTTCGAATACATCGAATTCAGAATTGGTGGAGAAATGGTCATTATGTTCAATGTAGCCCTTTTCCAATATATATCACCAATTTCAAATTTGTAAAGATCTATGGAGTCTTGCCATTTGCAGACTACCATTCCATCAAATAAATTTGAGCTTTTTATCCATTTATTTGCACTCTTATTTGTTTCTATTCGACAAACGTTTTTCATGTTTTAATTGAAAAAATATCATTGTTTTGAAGAAACGAATTTTTCATAACTTGTTTTTAAACAAAGTGAACATTCACAACGATGAAAAGATACTTAGGAGATCCTCAGTGCTCTCCCAAGGATGGTATGATCTCCAACAGGGTAAGACATTTGTTCATACTCCTGACATGACTGTATCTTCTTCCTCCGGAGCCTTTTGTGGTTTATTCTACTGAGTGGAATGCTTGTTGAGATATTCACCATTCTCCCCTTCAGCGGAGTAGCGACCTTTCCTCCTCAGCATATGTGATCTCCTTGGTGGGTACGGTACTTGGTGGTTGATCCCCAAAATCCCTTTATCCCTTGGATAGATTCCCCAGTGGAGTTGCTTATGCAGCAGATTTTATCTGTGCAATAAACTACTGTCCCCAGCTGGAACGATTGATGATTCATCCCCTGCATAGATTTTGTTGCTTCGTGGTTTCTCTTGCCCTCATCACATTGGATACTCTCTGTGGAATCCGGCTTTCTCTCTTAAGATGTAGTACCGGATGTTTGTGTGCTTATTTCTTTGAAGCTGTTTGTGTTAGAAATGTCTGTTTGTCAGCATTCATCATACATAAACCACGCATGTGTGCATATAATTTTCAAACATTCGGATATTCATATTGCATTCTTTGCCATATATCTTTGTTTGTTATCCTCTGCTAGTTGGTAGTACATTCCCCAAGCAGATGTCGGCGTCTGTTCCCTCAATATAGAGTCAGCCCATTAAGCAGAAAGTATTTATCTTTCATTCCGCATTCCCCACTGAGTTATATCCTCGTGGACGAAGGTTTTTTTTTTTTTGCTTCCTCCCAACACAGATATATTGGGATGGGTTTCCCTATTGAGTTATATCCTCACTAGGACGAGTCTTGATTCAGTTTGCCTCTTTGGTTTGATCCTAAATTGGCCTTCTTGTGACTGTTTCCTGTGTTTCCCCGTGGTATAAATGAATAATTGCTCAGTAATCGGTAATCATTCATCTTATCCTCAGCGGAGTCTGAGGTTTTTCTACCCTTATACCGGTAGTTGTAAACCCCATTTTCTCCTCTTTGCAGAGTTAACCTTCTTGTTCATCCTAATCAATGGCGGTTACTCTTCCGTGGTTTTCTACCCAGTATCCGGTAGATGTAATCCCCTCCTTGACGGTTATCATTATCCAATATTCGGTGTTGATATTCCTTCATTTCCTTGGATAATTGCTCTGGTTAGGCAGTTTATCCCCAGCAAGCCATCTTTCATATACCGATTGTCGGTAATGTTTGTTGCTCCCCTTGGTTGGTCATCATTATATACCTAGTTTCGGTATCCTAATGCCCTTCTCTCTCGGTCGATCTATCCTTTATTAACCCAGTAACCGGTTGTGAATAATCTTCCATGCGAGTATATTATCTACGTTCTGACGGTAATAGATAATATATCTCATGCACTCTTTGGTCGAAGCCTTTTGTTCTTCCCCAGTTGAGTAAGATTCGTATCCCTGTTTTGGAATCAAATGCCCATCCCATAATCGAGTTTGCTTTTTGCCCTCTTTTCGGATGATGAGTGTTTTGGGAATATTCCCCAATTCACGTTTTGGTTGGTCACCTATTATATGCCCAGTAACCGGTATCCCTGGTGTTCCTTCCTTCTGCTCCCTATTATGACTTTTAGTCCCCTGTGGAGTCAGATTTCCCTGAGTTGAAATATACCTTTTAGGTCTTCCTCAGATGATTTGGTTGATTGATATCTCTCACCCTTATACCGGTCTTAGATATTCATTCTTCCCGAGCATGTTGTTCTCTCACCCTCATACCGGTGTGCAGATCACACGTCTCTTTGAGCTTATTACCTAGTAACCGGTAATACCTCATCCCGTTGCTCCTTCCAGGAGATTTCTGTTGGGATCTTCCTCAGTTGAGTCCTTAGTGGACATCCCCACCTGATTCCGGATTTTTTTATCCGAAGTATCTGTCGCGGATAATTTTTGGATGTATTGGCATATTCCCCAATACATGCATCTTCGAGTCAGCTCGAGTCCTTCCATTGATTTATTTCATGGATTCTCTCCGTGTCTCTCAGCAAGTCTCAAGTCGTGACCTGCTCACGCATTTTCACCCTTTACTCCCCCAGAGTCTCTGTCTCCCTAGTGAGTGTATTACTCCTTTGGATTTTTAGTTTCCCTGGATTTCCTTTTCTTTTGTGGACGCCTATCCCCACAGAGTTTTACCATTCGCATGCATACATCTGCATCATGAGGTCTCTTAGGGACCAAAATTCGTCTCTTTGTTATTATTTAAGCCCATTCTACCCCATCTAGACGAAGATTTTAACCTTCACTTCTCCGGCTAGAATGACCTTAAATAGGGGCATCTGTAAGACCCCAAATTTGTCCCTAAGATCCCTCATGGCATCATAACATTGCATTTACATTGCCTCAAGGATCATTAGCATCTTGGTTCCCTTTGCCTTTGGGAGGGACTTCTTGTGAGTGGTTTGAGATGACCAAGCATGCTTGAATTGTATATCATTGCTTTTCATATTTTGTTTACTAACTAAAAGCACAAAAATATGTCACTAACATCTTTTGTTTGTAGCTTGAGCAATCACCAGGACAAGAGCTTCTAGGAGATCCTATGTACATTGATATGACCAAGAGAAGATGAAAGCAAACATGGCAATGGTTCCCAAGGCTCTCATCCACAAATATGCCTCCCTAGCATCTCAATTCATCATTTTGATCAAAGCAAGTCAAAGGGTTTGAGGTTTGTGCCCCAAGGAAACCCTAATTCATCTGTGCACCATAATGCCTTGCTCTTGAAGCAACCTCAGCCCATGATCAAATACAATTAAGGGAAGTTCTTTAATTCATCATTTCATGCATATTTGAACTTATTTGAGTGTCCTCAATCCTCAATTTATCAAGATATGAGTCATGGACTTGAGAAGTTGATCAGTCAATTCATTTGACTATTTTGACATGCACTGAGACCTTACTTTTTATGTGTTGGTCAAGTGGAGATGGTTCCAAAATCAAAAATGTTCTTAAGGACAATATGAACAACTTTCATGTTCATCCAAAATTTATTTGAAGCTTGTAAGACCATCTCCCCTTCCAATACATTATAGGTCATTTTGACTGAAACCCTAATTTTGGGTCAACTTCCCAAGGACATAACGCATTCATTTTTTATGATTTTGAGGTGGGATCAAATGCATTGGAAATATTAAGATGTCTACTTCAAATGTTATGTTGAACTAAATTTCAAAATCTCAAAGGAAATACATGTGATAATGCAAGACATTATTGGTCCTTTTGGGTCAAATGCATTGAAAGGCAAAAAAGTCCACCTTCAAGTGCCCATAACGCTTTCATCAAAAATCCAAATGATGCAAAATTTAAGTCCATTTTGATTGTCTTGAGAAGATCTACAACTCTGATGTTGGAGGTTTTCCCATTTGAGGCTTTCATCATCAAAACAGAGGGGCTTGAACATTGGCCAAATTTGGAAACCTTGCCTTGACATGTTTTGCACCTTACACTTTAAACTCAAAATTCACTAATTTCCACACTTTAAATGGAGTTTTGTTCAACATAGAAATTGATCCTCATGTCAAGACCTTTTCAACCATTACCCACAAGGCCATGTTTTATTTTTGGAAGTGGCATTTTCGAAGAAGGGAATATTTTGGTGCATTTATGGAAACTTGATTCAAACTCATTGCACACTCCAATTACCTCACATCTGCACATCCATTTCAGATCAAATTGACTACAGCTTGCCATTCCAATACGATTTGGGCCCTCCATGCGCCTGTACAGGCCCATGCATGGAGGCCCTCTTCATTCATGCACGTGAGAATTCACCTTGCTTGCCTTGCCATTTGCTATAAATAAGTGTGCTCAGCTCCACTATTCTTCAACCTAAAGGCACCTGTTATGCTGCACGAATCTCTCCATAGCCATCACTAAAGGAATTTCTACTTTCTTCTAAAAAATTCAGATCTGAATTTCAACTACCTTGTTTGATTTTCAGACCTATAATTCCCCAGCCTTGCTTCCTCTTCATCACTAGATCTTACTGCAAGCTTTGGTTATGGAGAATTGTGCTTTCAAGATCTACATTTCAAAGGTGGATAGCAGAACTTATTTTCTTCGAAACTCCTTGTTTATAGCTTATTTATTGCATTTACTGGGTTGGCTGAAGTCCTCTCATCAGAGGCAATTCATTTATGCTTTAAATTTTCAAATTCCACCAAGTTTCAGTCGAACACCATTTTTTCAATCTCTGATTCCTCTCTCCATGGAAGTCTAGAGTGGAAATAGATGGCACAGGGGTGATGTACATCACCCCAGCTTTCCATTGTTGTATAGATCATGGCATTTGATGGAGGTTGCCATGTCTGCAACTCTCACCGGAACTGGAGGTCTCGCCGGAGAAGACGGTGGTGTACACCACCGTCCCAACTCCAGATCAAATCCTAGCCGTGCGATCTCTTTTCCAGATCTAATCTGGATCCTTCATTGTTATGACTTATTTAATGGTAGCGTGTTGCTCGGTTGACTTGAGTGTTTAGTAGGCACGCGCATATGATCCGTTTGATGCGCGAGCTCAATTAATGTGCTCCTGATCCAACGTCTCTCCTTTTTTCCTTTTTTTAATTTCTGATTTCTATTTTCTTTATTTCTTTTAATTCCTTTTTATTTCAAAAATCAATATCTTCTTCATTTTTAATCTAAAAATTATGGGACCAATTGCATTAGTCTCCAAATAATTTCTAGTTTCTTAAAATGATTTTTTTTTTATTTTTTTATTTTGTCATTTGATATTTTTCATGAATTTTCTCTTTTCTGGTTGTTTTTAATTCATTTTAAATAGGTTTTGATATTCAAAAAATACAAAAATATTTTCCTAACCTATTTGAATGATGTTGAATCCATGAAAAATATTCTCATCAATTTTTTAATTGATTTGAGATTTATTTGAGATTTTAGTTCAATTAGGGTATTTTTATTCATTTTTAATTGATTAAAAATAGTTTCTGACTGTTAAAAATGCTGAATTTTTTTGTCAAACTTTGTTTGACCTTGTTGAACTTGGGATAAATTACTTGGACCTTTCAAGGTTGATTTGAAGTAATTTTGAAGTTTGACCTTTCTTTGATTCAAGTTTAATTTAATATTAAAAATGACAAAAATATTATGCTTATTGTTTGATCTCCAATCTCCATCTCATTTCTGATTTCTTATTGTTTGACTTTGACTTTCAATGTCATTTAGTCAATACATATGGATTGGTACATCTTATTTCACTTTATGCGTTTTGATCTTTCCATTTCCTTATCCATTCTTCATCTCCTTCTTCCTTCTTCTTCTTCTTTCTTTTTGATCAATGAGTTGAAGGTTGATAAGTTAGCATTGATTGGGGAGACTTAATGTTCCTTGATTCAAATCTAATTCATCTTGATCAATTGATCAAGTGAATGGCTTTGCATTAAGGATAGGTTGTTTTCTAAATCATGCCAAAGGCTTAAACCAACACAAGATCAATTCTCTTTTCTTTTTTTGGCATGGCAAGTTGTTGGAACTTGGTTCACTAATCAAGACTTCTAACTTGTGTTGTTGCCTACATTATTATTGACCGGCCTCAGATAGTTGTGACTTCTACATAAGTCCAATTACGATTGCTTAACATAGCGCTAAATTTGCCTTATGGCACACTAACTACTAACACTAACCATTAACAATTAACATTTACTTTTTGCTCTTTACTTTTATGCAATTTACTATTCTTGCACATATTATCCATTTGCTTTTCTCTTTGCTCACTTGAGCACATGTTTATGTTAATGCCATTTGCCTTTTCCTTACTTGAGCACATAATTGTGTATATATTATTATGCTTGTGCTTTATTTTGATTGTTGTGAACCAAATGCAAAGAATTGGACTTAGATTCTAGGACATACCCTATGCAAAGAATGGAGAAATGGACTTAGATCTTAGGACATTCCCTATGCAAAATTGGAGTAAAAGGACCTTAATGATGAATATGGACCAAATCTCTAAACTCACTCTTGTCCATTCTTGATTCACTTCATGGAACTTTTGATGTGTGTGTTCTCGTGCTAGGGGTTCCCACTTGAGCTTAATTGGAGGGCCATTGCCATGTTCATCCAAAGTGAAAGACCCAAGATACATTGAGGATTTCTTAAGAGGCTTGTTTGATTATTGCTTATGCTTTGTGTGATTGCTTATTCCAAAGGATGGGAGCTACTTGGATCATCTATATGATCTCAAGAGCCGGACTCCATTGTGGTTTTGTTTCTTCATCCTTCCTCTTTTTTGCTTTGCTTAGGACTTTAGCCCTTCTTCTTCTTCTCTCCACTCTAACCCAAGCCAAAAAATTTTGTGCAAACATTTAACCATTGTTTTCAAACATTAGAAACCTAAGCCTTAGGCTTTTGATTTTCAAACCGTCTTTTCATAACACTTATTTTGAATTGAATCTTTAAGTCAACTTTGACCATTTTTGTATATACTTCTAATTGGTAAATATAACCCATTCAAATGTCTTTTTGTGGTTCCAATGGCCACTTTCTTAATCAAATTTTCCATACTCTTTAGCTATTAGGTTTGAGTTATCCTTGTGATAGATGTAATACTCACCTATATCCTTAGTGATGGACAATGAGTCTTCCATGCTTATTATAGGGTTAACCCCTCACTAGCATGTTGAAGCTATCCTCACATGGTGGATTTGTGGTTTTAGGTTGAGTTTTCTCTCTTGGATAACAAAAGACCTCAAGGCTTTTGGACCAATCAATTCACCAACTCGTTTTGAGATTTTTTACCCCGAACTACGAGGTTTTGATCCTAATCTTTTTTAAGATGGTACGTAGGCAATGGGTTTATCCATCCAAACACAAAATGTAAATAAACTTGTATATTCTTTGCTCATCTCTTCAATCATGTTTGCACAAACAATTTTTTCACAAAAAAACAACAACCTTTACAACAAGTATGAAAAGGGCTCCCTAGGAGTACCTAGGATGTTTTGGGTGCCTAACACCTTCCCATTACATAACCAACCCCCTTACCCAAATCTCTGTTTCTCTTTTACTTGTTTTTGTTAAAACTTTTTAGGTTTTTGTTCGCTTTCTAACCATTCCTTTGGATAAATAGAAGTGCGGTCGCGACTCGACTTGTATGATTTACCTTGGAATTAGTCAATATCTCTAATGGTAACGAATACCCCGCTACACTACCCAATAACCGGTAATAGATAATATACTTCTGGTACTCCTGTGTTGAACTTCAATCTTCCCAAGTTGAGTTTGAGTGCATATTTCCTTGGTAAAATCACCAATCCCCTATTTGGTATGAGTATTTCAGTTTTGTTTTAATTTACCCGTTTCCCCTACAGATTTTCCGTTTATCCCCAACCGAGTCCTTCCATTGATTTACTTTCATGGAATTCTTCTCGTGTCTCCAGCAGTTTTCAAGTCGTAGCCTGGCCTACACACAACTGTTTATCCCCAAAGTCTTTGTCTCCCTAGTGAGTTTTCCCTATGGAATGCATTATGCTCCTTTGGACTTTCAGTCTCTCCGAACCAAAGATTATTTTAACATTCATATCATATGCATCATGAGGTCTCTTAGGGACCAAAATTTGTTTCTATATGTTGTTATTTAAGTCCATTCTATTGAATTGATACAAAGATTTTAACCTTCACATCCTTAGTTAGAATGTCCTTAAATAGGGGCAGTTCTAAGACCCCAATTTTGACCCTAAGATCCCTCATGCTATCTCATCATATGCATTGGCTTTGGGATCACACCTTGACATCCTCCTTACCCCTCATTCATTGGGTTTGCATTTGGAGACATCACCAAGCACATTTGATTGTATCATACTTTCTTTTTCATTATTTACTAACCAAAATACCAAAAATATGTCAATGTATAGTTTGTTGCTTTTGTAGGTAGTGTGTGTGATCACCCATGCTCCATCAAGCTCATATCTAGGGTTTAAACTGGGGTTCCCTAGACCCTATCTCCTACAATTTTTGTCATATTAAAATGATTTCAAGATGAACTTCACTCCTTATGACATTACAAACAACTTTAATGTTTAAGTAAAGAGCTAGTTTTGCTTGGAAAGTCATTTTTTATGGTGAAAGATTATAGGTCATTTTGTTTGAACCCTAGTTAGGAGGTCAACTTCCAAGGACCATAACTTGATCAATTTTTATGAGATGAAATCCATTCAAGTTCCATAACTAACCCAAGATGTCCTCTCCAACTTTGTTGTTTGGAAGAAGTTCAAATTCAACTTGCAAATGCATGTGCCAAGAGGAAACATTATAGGTCATTTTAGGCCATTACTAGTGAACAAGTGATTTTCCTCAACTTCTAAAATGCATAAATCCTTCATGCCAAATACAAATGAGGTCAAATTTGTTACCAAATTGAAGAGGTTTTAAAGAGATACAACTTTAGTGAAGGAATGTTTTCCATTTTAAGTCCATAGCAAAAGTTATTCAAGGTGGAAGAAGTGAACATTTGGCTTGGTACTTAGAAAATTTTCAAATATGTTTGATTTCCCAAACATCCACCTCAAAATTCATCATGATCCAAGCTTAAAATGGAAAATTAATCAACATGAAAGTTGTTCCCGTTGATCTCACCTTTCCAAAATGTTCAAGATCACCTCATTTAGCCAAAGAATGAAGGACTTGCGCATGGGTTCTTTACAAGGGACCAATTGGATGATTTTGACCTTCACATTTCAAACTCAAATTCATGGCCATATGACATGATTTCAGCATGATTCACAAGCAATTTTGGACCTAAATACATCACTTGATGGGCATGTCACATGCCCATGCATGCATGCAATGAAAATTGCTAAATTTGGCAAAATTTGGAATTGTGTGGAACTGAATCACATTGCCTATAAATACAACCCTCATGGCTCAGGATTAAGGACCTCATGCCCAAGCTTTGAACCTGAAATCCAAACCCTCACCATAAAAGGATAATCTTGAAGGTTTTCATTTGAAAATTAAGCTTCAAACCTCATTCTGTTTTGAGATTAAAACTCCAAGAGTCCAAGCCTCTCTTTGATCTGAATATCTTCCTACAAGCTTCTGAAGCCAAGCCAAGCACAATTGGGATCAAGATCAAGCAAGGTTGAAGCTCTCTCAAAGGTAATTTTCCAGAATTTTCATCTCTTTGATTCTCCCTTAATTCTTCACTATTCTTTGTGATTTTTGGTTGGCTGAAGTCTTACCAATGTAGGCAACATGATTGAGTTGTTTTAAGGTTAAATCGAAGCAACTCGGCTCATGATCCTCAAAATTCAAATCCCTGTATCTTTTTATATACTTGGAATTGGAGAAAATTGAGGCTAGATTCGGGCTCCTGAGCATTTTTTCTTTAAATCCACGTCCTTATTTTTCATTTTAGTGATTGTTGGTGGTGGACCATTCCGGTGAGGTCCACCGGAGAAGAAGATCGGAGCTAGGGCTCTGGTGGTGTGTTGGCGTGTCCAAAGCCATTGGATCATGCCCAAACGTTTTAATCTCAACCTCCCATTGTGATTACCACGCGTGTGATGCTTTTACTAAGGTGCATCGTGGATAGCGCGTGCGTGGACATCAGATTTTCCACCTCAATTAATGAGGGAGTGTAAGACCCTAATTTTGACCCTAAGATCCCTCATGCTATCTAAAGCTAGCAGAAATATACCCGAACGTATCGCACGCTCGAACATACATCAGAGTCGCCATCGAACTTTATTTATCCCTAGAGGGAAGGGAAAACATCGATAAAACCCGAGGGAAAAAGATATGCTGGGTAAGTAAGTTGGTTCTGCAAGGGGAAGGTATTAGCACCCCAAACATCCATGGTACTCATGTAGCGGGAAATTCATGATCATCAAGCTATTGACAAGCTAGAGATCAAGTAACAAGAGTCGCCACCACTCTTTTATTGTTTCCAAGAGAAAAGGGAAAAGTACGAACAAAACCCAAATAGTAAGAAGTTTTCAAATAAAAACTAATAAAAGTCAGAGATCATAGGTAAGGGGGTTGGTTACACAGAGGGAAGGTGTTAGCACCCAAAGTGTCCTAGATACTCCCAGGGAGCCCTTTTTATGTGCATATGTACTTGGTATAAAGTGATGTTTACAAACAAATAGAATGGGGGGATGAGAAAAGAATTCATTAATTATATTTTTGTGTTTGACAAGACCTTTGGTCTCGTGCCTACGTACCAACATAAAAATGAGGGATCAAAACCTCGTAGTTCGTGCTATAAATTTCAAAATGAGTGTGTTGGTTTTTAATAAAATTTAAGTTTGAAAGGCACAAAGGCCTGAAAATGGTTTGAATGAGTTAGTTCTTTTTGGCTTTTTTGAAAGTTTAAGTCAGGTATAGTTAAGTTTATTTACAAGTTTGATTTAAGAAAATAAGTTTGAAAATGCAATGGCATAAGGCCAAAGTTTCTATCTTTTCCCAAAGTGGTCAAAGTTTTAGAACAAAAGTAGTTTACACAAAGAAGATTTTGAAAATGGAGGGAGAGATTTTGAAATTAAAGAAATGGGGAGAAGATGAAGAGGCTATCCTATGCACAAAATTTAAAAGTTTAAAGTTGAAAAGATCTAACCGAATGGGTAGCAATCCAAAATTCTGTGTATTGCTTGCTTGGACTTGGTATAAGTATGTCAATAGAAACCCAGAATTCCCTTGGACTTTTGGAATCAAGCAATACACAAATGCACAATCATATCATCTTGAAGAGAAAGGCATCAAATAAAGATGGTCTCATCCAAGCTTATCCATTCCATGATCTTCTTCAAAATAGCCCATGTAGCAGATGAGTTCCAAAAGTCACAGGTTCAACATAACAGCTTCACAATGATCATGTTGAAGATGAATCTTAGAGAGATCTTGAATGATATATCAGATGAAGTTTAAATTGCAAGCACTTGGTTCTTCAATAAGTTGGCATTGACCAAGTCCATTAGCAGAGGAATGTTGCCTAAGTTCTAAGTCCAATTGGGCAAGATCAAACCAACAGTCCACTCAAAAGTTTTTTAGGGTTCTTATTTTTATTATGTATATTAAATGGTCAAGGACCATACAAACAAAGCAACACAAACAAAATAATATCACACAATATGGTCCGAGTGGACAAAGTGAAAATTACATTAACATAAACAATTAGAATGATATGTATAATGACAAATGAAATAAAGTGCTAAAAAATAAATTCCATTAAAATAAAAACTTGAAATTAAAAGTCAATAGTTAGTAAGTTAGAGGTTAGTTTTATTTTGCTTTTGATTTCAAGACATTGTTTGGAGAACACTTAACCCACTTGCCACAAGCATGGATCCTTTAACCAAAACATCTTCCAAAGGAAGGAAAGAAGGCCAAGTTTCCACACAGAACCATGGAAGAGGGGAGACTTACAATCTCACTAACTAGAATGCTTATGCCTTTTATGTCACAAATTTAGCGCTATGTTAAGCAATCGTAATTGGACTTATCTAAAAGTCACAACTATTTGAGGCCGGGTGTAAGACCCCAATTTTGTCCCTAAGATCCCTCATGGCATCATATCATATCATTGCCTCAAGGATCATTGTGCACCTTGCTTGTTTCCCTGTGGATTGGTTATATTTTTGAGAGTGATTCTTGATCACCAAGCATGTTTTGCATTTGTATATCATTGCTTTTCTTGTTGTCACTAACCAAAAGTACAAAAATATGTCATCTAACCTTTGTCTTGCAGATGAAGCAATCAACAATCAAAGCAGTCAAAGGCAGTCATTGAGCAATAGATGGTGGCCATTCTTGAGAATTTGGACACCACAATCATTCACAAGAGTTCATATGAACCATGATATCATTTTGAATCAAAATCCCAAGTGGTAGAGGCTTGAATCTCATCAGAACAATTCCTAGTCAACTAAAAGCTTAGAAAGTCAACAACCAAGTCAACTGTTGGATTTGGAAGTGGGAAGTGATTGGAAATACTTCATTCATGTTAAAACAAGTCTCATTTGACATTTCAAACATCAACATTGAAGAAAATAAAGTCAGGTCAAAACTTTCCAAAAATAGAAAGTGACATATAATTCAAATTTGCCAAAAATGGAAAGGTTTTAACCTAACTTCAACTTCAAATTACATCATCAAGAAAGCTTCAAATGAAATTTTGTTGAACATGAAAGTTGTAGATCTTTCTCTCCCATTTCCAAAAAGTTCAAGATCATCAATTTCTCATGTGTGGTTAAGGAGATGTGATCAAAACATGGCAAAGTGTACTTGAAGATTCAAATGTGCATAACTTCTCAACCAAAGCTCCAATTCAAGTGGTTCTTTTTGCTAAATTCTCATTTTGACCTCTAGTTTCCAAAACATACATTGCATTGCATAATTTGTCATCACATGAACATTTGCATTTCATTTGATTTTTGGAGGGAAAACATGTAGTTTAAAATTGGTGCATTTTTTGAACATTCTACCATTGCATTTTGCTCCAAAACAGAATTTTGAGTGGATTTGAATCACAATTCGTGCACTGTTCACCATGCATTTTCATGCATAGGGTGAAAATCCCAATTTGCAATAACACCTCATTTTGCTAATTCCATTTACCATTGGCTAAACATGATTAGAAGGGTGATTAGCATAGCATATATAAATGAAACCCTAACTGTTTCAGCATTAACAACAATCACAATGTCAGATCTAGATCTAAAACTCCAAATTTTTTCTCTCACTTTTTTCTTGAAATTTCTTCACATTCAATCCATTCTTCTTGCTTAATTCTTGTTGCTGAGGTGTTTTTGAGCAGGATTACACGTGGAATCGAGGCCAACAGTGCAAGAGTGAAGCATTCATCAAGCTTGAAGCAACAATGGTGATTCCAAGTTTTGATGAAATCATGCACAATTGAGCTGAGTTTTCTCCTACAAACACTTGTACTAGCATCATAGAAGGACTGTTGAGCATTACAAAGCCTTGAATCCATCGAATTCCACTTCTGCTCTTCAAGAGGTAACAGAATCGATGCTCTTAATTCTCAATTAGGTTATGATGTTATGATAGATCTTTTTATGCTGAGTGTTCTGAGCTTTGAACCATGAGATTTCGTGCAAAATTGAGGGAGATATGACTGTTTGAAGTTTCATGCATGATTCTTAATGTCTTCGATCCGTGTTTGTTTTGGTGTTTTATGTTGAAATGATTATGGATTGTGAATGTGCATTGCATGATGAATCGAATGGTATGCTTTTGGTTAATTTCTGGAACTTTTTTTGAAAATCTGGAAAAAAGTGGATGAAGATCTTCATGATCTTCATCGTGTTCTTCATGCATGTTCATGTTGATTTCCAGAATTCCAGTGGATTTATTTGCCAGTTCATAGAGTTTCCTGCGGATTATGGAATGCGCGCCAGGCTAGGGTTTGGATCCAAAACGCAGTCGTTTTGGCTGTGGCACGTTTCTCTCATTTCAAATTGACTCCTACTTCGATTATTGGCTGCAGCAATGTTTATTTCCTTCATTCATTTTTCTTCATTATGCCATGTGCCATGCTTCTCATCATTTTTTAATTTTTCATCATATTTAAAAATTCATATATAATTGAAAATTGCTCCAAAAATTATGTGGTTTTTTGCATTGCATTCCTTATCATGTCTAGTATTTTTTGATCATTTTTCCATAAATTGTGCTTGGCTGGATTTCATTTTGTGCTAGGGCATGTGAACATGTATCCATTTTGTACCTTGCCTTGCTATATCATTTGTGAAATGCTGGTTGTTAATCCAATGAATCTGAAAATTTGCATGATGAAACTAGACACTTTGCTTGACATTTTTGTGTTGATTTGGTATTTTTATCATGTGTCATTTCTGTTTTATGATCATGTTAAGTTGGTGTGACAATTTGTGTCACACCTTTGCTTGTCCAACTTATGTGATGTGTTTTCCTTGCCAAATGATCTCCAATTGTCCTGATTTTTTTTATGATGCATGTTATGGATGTTATGAATGAGCATGATTTTTCTTGGAATTATTTAATTGATTTCTGATTTAATTGAGATTTTTAATTCTGGTTGGTCACATTTGAGCTTTAAAATTGTCTTGAACTTCAAATGATCATGAAATGCTTTTGGTATATGATATTGATGTGAGACCTTTTGGAATGTTTCAAGATGTGTTTGAAGTTGATTCATGTTAATTTTCAGCTTCTGTTTCAAATTTTTTCTCCATCTTTGACCCTAGGCTTTGACCTAGTGGTTGGTTTCTTATGTTTGAGCTTTGATTTCAGGTTGAACATCCAAGTTCCATAGTTGTTGATGCTCCATCATTTGAGCATTGATGTTTGTCTTTGATTACTAATCTTTGTGTGTTTTGTAGGTTGATGTTGACTCATTTGAGTTTGACCTTTGGCTTGCACATTGTGAACCTTGTCTGTTTGTCTGATATTAACTGTTGGTTGTTTGTCTGTATAGTTGTACTGATTTGTTTGATGTTTCCACAGGTACACTAGTTGCTTAAGTTAATTTGAACTTGCTTTTGCTTGGTTGCTTAACCACTTAGGTATAACCTCTCTTCTTCATGTAGTCTGGAAGACCTACTGTTATTGGTAGGCACCTGTCTGAAGTCCTCCTTAAGAGGCAATGCTTGTGTTTGTTTATCTTTTGTGCCAAGCAGGAAAAGTCCTCTTATGAGGTAATTGGTAGACAAAAGAGATGTGTAATCCATCTCCTACTACTCAGTGTGTCATCCACTTTGCTCACATAACATGTTGATGCATTATGGATAATAACCCAAGATCTTATAGAGTCTACTTGTGGAGAAGAGTTCCTACTTTCTGAACTCCCACACCTTCTATTATTTAAAGCTCTCCCAGGCCAGGGATAAGAGCTATGAGGCACACCCCTCATCTCCATTTCATCTGCTTCACCCTAACTCTCAATGTTAGGGTTAAGAGCACAACATACCCCATTCCAGTTGACTGTAAAGTCTAACCTTGCTTGAGCCTTATTGCTTGTGTATAGTATGTGCTAATTAACTTATTTGTCTGATTACTTGATTCATCTGTGCATATTTGCTTGAGTGTGCCTTGTGCATTTATCATCATCATTTGTATATCATTTCATAAACTTTGCTTTATAGCATTTTGCTTTACCCATGGAGGAGACAAGCATAAGTCCATTACTTGGCATTTGTTCCTATGATATGGTAGGAGACTAGTGTAAGTCCATTTATTGGCATCTGGTATCCTTGTTTGTTTGTTTTAGGAGATTGGTATAAGTCCATTTATTGGCATCTGATATCCATATTTGTTTTAGGAGATTGGTGTAAATCCATTGATTGGTATCCGGTATCCATCTTTGTTTGTGAGATTGGTGTAAGTCCATCGATTGGTGTAACACCCTTCTAAGATACCCCAAATATTTAATCAAAATAACAAATATGTATCTATCAGAGTAAATATGCAATTAAGGGTGTCACACAATATTTCACAAATTTCATCAAAGTAGCTTGTCATGCTCATTTATTTATCAAATAAAACAGTTGCATAATACGCAGCGGATAGAGATCAAATCGATCATTCAAAACATGCAATATACTACATGTAAACTGGTTCAACAATCATCAACAACACAATTAAAATGTTCCCTCCCGATGTTACATCTATCAGAGCATGACCCACTAAGGAGACTACACTAGACTCCAAGCATTAGCTTCTACTCAACTCATTGCTCGTTACCTGAAAAATAGTTGTAAGGGTGAGTTCCTCAATCGATATAGTAAGCATTATAAAATATCATGTCATGTTAAGTAAATTAACACATTAATCACCCTAATCATATCACACATTCAGTAACGGCACATCAACCCAATTATCATACTCAATACTACACAATTCATACTCATACTCAATGTCAACACAACCACACGTATAATATTGGAATACATCCATTCATATTATACGCCATACATACATTATGAAATGAGACTCCACACATGCGGTACCGACTATTCTTGAACATATAGTTCAAGCTCACCGATCAAATCCAGATACGGCTACTAAGCTCACTAGTCCCACTCATTTGAGATCTAGTGACTCACTCACTAATTCCTCACCATGGGAATTAGCTACAGCCCCAAAGGCTATGCTATGCACACTAATCACCTAGCATGCAAACATCAACAACGAATCCACAATGATTCACTCACTAATTCCTCACCATGGGAATTAGCTACAGCCCCAAAGGCTATGCTATGCACACTAATCACCTAGCATGCAAACATCAACAACAATCCACAATGGACATATGCTCACACTCTAAGCCATACAACAGTCCATTCACAAATACATGCATAATATATGCATTCACAACATTATGCATATCATCATACATCATCAATATTTTATCACATAAGCATATCAGATCATGCCAAAGAATAACCACAGTATTAGCACACTCTACTAATACCTATACTACTCAAAACAACGGGAAATGATCCCTAATATATCGCACATCAGCTAAATCACATTACTCAGCTGAACAACCAAAAACTGCACAACAACAACACAGAAAATTCACCATCCTGCCCATACGCGTACTGCCTAGTCCCATACGCGTATGGCCCATTTCTCAGCCAAATCCCATACGCGTAACACCATCTCATACGCGTATGCTACGCGTATCACTTCCCCATACGCGTACCAACAGAGACCAAACTACGTTCAAAACATCATCTTCCTCCTCCATACGCGTATTGCCTAGTGCCATACGCGTACCAGGCCATCTCATACGCGTACTGCCTAGTGCCATACACGTATGACCAGAAACCAGATTTCCAGATCTGCTATGGTTTTCTCTGCTACGAGATCTATCCAATTCAACCTTCCACAGTCCAATTTTACACATTATCCGTTCATATCCTCTAACATAATTCATACCCTATTCGATTTCACAAAATCTAACATTTTTACATCAAATTCCTACGAATTCCTCTCAATTATAACCCAATTTCGTTCATCCAAAAAGTTCACAATTTCATCATAATCATCCAATTCAGAGGTAAATCAATGGTTTATCACTACCCAGTACATATTATCCCATAATACCCATTAAACGATGATAAACCCCCCTTACCTGAGTTAATCCGGCAAATCTCTGAGCTTCAAGCTTTCCTTCCTCTCTTCAACCCTTGTTCTCTGGCTCTTTTTGCCCTTTTCCACTTTTCTGTCTCCTTTCCTTTTCACGTGAAAATAACCCTCTTACCAAATGGGACCTTTTCTAAATTCCAACTTTTATATTTTCCAATAATTATAATAAAATAATCCAATAATAATAATCCCAATTATTTAATTAAATTAATAAATATATTATTAACTTAAATTAAATAATTATCTTATTTTATCGGGGTGTTACAACTCTCCCCCACTAAAAGAGTTTTCGTCCTCGAAAACATACCTCAAGCAAATAACTCTGAATAAGACTCTTTCATCTGACTCTCAAGTTCCCAAGTCACATTGCCACCTGCTGGTCCTCCCCAAGCTACCTTCACCAAAGCAATCTCTTTACCCCGCAACTGCTTCAACTCTCGATCCTCAATCCTCATAGGTGATGTTTCAACAGTCAGGTTATCTCTCACCTGGACATCATCTACTTGGACCACATGCGACGGATCATGAATGTATCTCCTCAACTGAGACACATGAAAAACTTCATGCAAATTCGCAAGTGACGGCGGTAAAGCGATACGATAGGCTACCTCCCCTATCCTCTCCAAAATCTGATAAGGACCAATAAATCGAGGTGTCAACTTCTTCGACTTCAAAGCTCGACCAACCCCAGTTATCGGAGTAACACGAAGAAACACATGATCTCCCTCTCGAAACTCAAGTGACTTCCTCCTCTTGTCGTGATAACTCTTCTGACGACTCTGAGCAATCCTCATCTTCTCCTGAATCATCTTAATCTTTTCCGTAGTCTGTTGAACAATCTCCGGTCCAACCACAGCACTCTCACCGGACTCATACCAACATAAAGGTGTCCGACATCTCCTACCATACAAAGCTTCAAACGGTGCCATACCAATGCTCGAATGAAAACTATTGTTGTATGTAAACTCAGTCAAAGGTAAATAACAATCCCAAGCACCTCCTTTTTCCAAAACACAAGCCCTCAAAAGATCCTCTAGTGACTGAATCGTCCTCTCAGTCTGACCATCAGTCTGCGGATGATATGCAGAACTCAATCTCAGCTTAGTTCCCAAAGCCTTCTGCAAACCTTCCCAGAACTTCGATGTAAATCTAGGATCTCTGTCCGAAACAATACTCGACGGAATACCATGCAAACTTACAATTTTCTCAATATACAACTCAGCTAATCTCTCTAACGGATAATCCATTCTGATCGGAATGAAATGAGCCGATTTTGTCAATCTGTCAACAATCACCCAAATAGCTTCACAATTCTTATTTGTCCTCGGCAACCCAGATACAAAATCCATACTGATACTATCCCACTTCCACTCTGGAATAGTCAACGGTTGCATTAGCCCAGACGGCTTCTGATGCTCAATCTTTGACTTCTGACAAGTCAAACAGGAATAAACAAAACTCGCAATTTCTCTTTTCATTCCCGGCCACCAAAATAACTTTTTCAAATCATGATACATCTTCGTAGCTCCAGGATGAATACTCAGGCCACTACGATGTCCTTCCTCAAGAATACTCTTCTTAAGTTCGATAACATCCGGAATACACACCCGATTACCAAATCTCAAAACACCATTCTCATCAACTCTGAATTCACCACCTTGACCTTGATTCACTAGAGTCAACTTATCAACCAAAAGCACATCGGATTTCTGACCCTCTCTGATCTCATCCAGAATACTACTCGTTAACTTCAACATTCCCAATTTAACACTATTGTGAGTACTCTCACACACCAAACTCAAGTCTCTAAACTGTTCAATTAAATCCAATTCCCTAACCATTAACATAGACATATGTAATGATTTCCGACTCAATGCATCAGCCACTACGTTTGCTTTACCCGGATGGTAATTCAAACCAAAGTCATAATCCTTCAGAAATTCTAACCATCTCCTCTGTCTCATATTCAGCTCTTTCTGATCAAACAAATACTTTAAACTTTTATGGTCACTGAAAACCTCAAATCTTGACCCGTACAAGTAATGCCTCCATAACTTCAGAACAAATACCACGGCTGCCAACTCTAAATCGTGTGTCGGATAGTTCCTCTCATGAACCCTCAGCTGTCTCGAAGCATAAGCTATAACCTGCTTATTCTGCATCAATACACCACCCAAACCCAACAATGAAGCATCATAGTAAACCTCAAATGATTCCGACGAACTCGATAATATCAGAATAGGAGCAGTAGTCAACCTTCTCTTTAACTCTTGGAAACCTTCCTCACATTTTGAGTCCCAAACAAACGCTTGCCCCTTTCTAGTTAACATCGTCAACGGTAACGCCAACTTAGAAAATCCCTCAATGAACTTCCTATAATAACCTGCAAGTCCAAGAAAACTCCTTATCTCCGAAACTGACTTCGGAGCTTCCCACTTAGATACCGCTTCTATCTTAGAAGGATCAACAGCAACACCACCTCTGGAAATCACATGACCAAGAAAACTAACCTCTTCCAACCAAAATTCACACTTAGACAGTTTAGCAAATAACTTCTTTTCTCGTAGAACTCTTAAAACCATTCTCAAATGCTCAGCATGCTCTTCTTCAGATTTCGAATACACCAAAATATCGTCAATAAACACCACAACAAACTGGTCTAGATACGGATGGAAGATCCTATTCATATACTCCATAAATACTCCAGGCGCATTAGTCACACCAAAAGGCATCACAGAATATTCATAATGTCCATACCTTGTTCTGAAAGCAGTCTTCTGAATATCCTCAGTTTTCACACGTATCTGATGATATCCCGACCTCAAATCTATCTTGCTGAACACTCTCGCACCAACCAACTGATCCATCAAATCATCAATCCTCGGCAAAGGATACCGATTCTTGATCGTCACTTTATTCAGTTGCCTGTAGTCCACACACAACCTCATAGTACCTTCTTTCTTCTTAACTAATAACACTGGTGCACCCCACGGTGACACACTCGGACGAATAAATTTCTTATCCAACAGATCTTCCAGCTGACTCTTCAATTCAGTTAACTCAACAACAGACATACGGTACGGAGCCATCGAAACCGGCCTAGTACCAGGTACCAAATCAATCGAGAACTCAACTTCACGCTCTGGTGGTAATGCATTCACTTCTTCAGGAAACACATCAGGAAAATCACACACCACAGCTAGATCGCGAATCTCCAGTTTATCTTTAGCCTCCAAAGTCGCTAACAGCATAAACAACTCTGCCCCATCTGCTACTTCCTCACCCACCTGCCTTGCAGATAGAAACAAACTCTTTTCTTCCTCAATCTCAGGAAAGATCACAGTCTTATCAAAACAGTTGATATAAACTCGGTTACACACCAACCAGTTCATACCCAAGATAACATCAATCTGCACTAGTGGAAGACACACTAGGTCCATCCCAAAGTCTCTACCAAAAATACTCAAAGGACAATTCAAACAAACTGAAGTAGTAGTCACTGAACCCTTCGCAGGAGTATCAATCACCATACTACCATGCATCTCAAATATCTCTAACTTAAGTTTCACAGCACAATCCAAAGATATAAAGGAATGAGTCGCACCACTGTCAATAATAGCTACGAGAGGAAAGCCATTAATATAACACGTACCTCGGATTAAACGATCATCCGCAGAAATCTCAGAACCCGATAAAGCAAAGACCTTGCCTCTCGACTGGTTCTCTTTCTTCGGCTTAGGACACTGTGGACTGATATGACCCACTTCTCCACAGTTGAAACAAGTCACAGTCTTCAACCGGCACTCTGCAGCCAAATGACCACCTTTGCCACACTTGAAACACTTCATCTCAGCACTGGTACACTCATGGACACGATGTCCAGCCCGACCACATCTATAACACTTAGCAGGGGCGCTAGAGTCTCCCCCACTAGGCCTCTTCATCCCACTCTGCTTCTGAAAACCTTTGCCAGCTGCATACGGTTTTCCACGATCATTCTGATTCTTGCCTTTCCTATCAACCCTTTGCTGATAGCTCTCTACTCTGGCTTTGGAATCCTGTTCAAAAATCCTGCAACAGTCAACCAAATCAAAAAACACTCTAATCCGCTGATATCCAATAGCCTGCTTGATCTCGGGACGTAACCCGTTCTCAAACTTCACACATTTCGAAAATTCTCCAGCAGCCTCATTATAGGGAGTATAATACTTTGACAGCTCTGTGAACTTAGCAGCATACTCAGTAACAGACCTGTTACCTTGCTTCAATTCTAAGAACTCTATCTCTTTCTTTCCTCTGACATCTTCTGGAAAGTACTTCCTCAGAAATCTCTCTCTGAATACAGCCCAAGTGATCTCAGCATTCCCAGCAGTTTCCAACTCAGTGCGGGTAGCAACCCACCAATCATCTGCTTCTTCTGACAGCATATGCGTACCGAACCTGACCTTCTGGTTATCGGCACACTCAGTCACTCGGAAGATCCTCTCGATCTCCTTCAACCACTTCTGAGCACCATCTGGATCGTATGCTCCCTTGAACATTGGAGGATTGTTCTTCTGGAACTCACTCAGTTGACGAGCAGCTCCCATTCCCACAACATTCCGATTTCCTCCAAGTACTCCAGCTAGCATACCCAGAGCCTCAGCAATCGCAGCATCATCCCTACCTCTTCCAGCCATCTCTATTCTGAAAACCCAACAAGCTAAACAATAAGTACCGATAGGGTTACACAACACTTATCCCGTACAGGGAAACAGAATAATTACGACTCGACTCGACCGACTATGCTCTGATACCACTAATGTAACACCCTTCTAAGATACCCCAAATATTTAATCAAAATAACAAATATGTATCTATCAGAGTAAATATGCAATTAAGGGTGTCACACAATATTTCACAAATTTCATCAAAGTAGCTTGTCATGCTCATTTATTTATCAAATAAAACAGTTGCATAATACGCAGCGGATAGAGATCAAATCGATCATTCAAAACATGCAATATACTACATGTAAACTGGTTCAACAATCATCAACAACACAATTAAAATGTTCCCTCCCGATGTTACATCTATCAGAGCATGACCCACTAAGGAGACTACACTAGACTCCAAGCATTAGCTTCTACTCAACTCATTGCTCGTTACCTGAAAAATAGTTGTAAGGGTGAGTTCCTCAATCGATATAGTAAGCATTATAAAATATCATGTCATGTTAAGTAAATTAACACATTAATCACCCTAATCATATCACACATTCAGTAACGGCACATCAACCCAATTATCATACTCAATACTACACAATTCATACTCATACTCAATGTCAACACAACCACACGTATAATATTGGAATACATCCATTCATATTATACGCCATACATACATTATGAAATGAGACTCCACACATGCGGTACCGACTATTCTTGAACATATAGTTCAAGCTCACCGATCAAATCCAGATACGGCTACTAAGCTCACTAGTCCCACTCATTTGAGATCTAGTGACTCACTCACTAATTCCTCACCATGGGAATTAGCTACAGCCCCAAAGGCTATGCTATGCACACTAATCACCTAGCATGCAAACATCAACAACGAATCCACAATGATTCACTCACTAATTCCTCACCATGGGAATTAGCTACAGCCCCAAAGGCTATGCTATGCACACTAATCACCTAGCATGCAAACATCAACAACAATCCACAATGGACATATGCTCACACTCTAAGCCATACAACAGTCCATTCACAAATACATGCATAATATATGCATTCACAACATTATGCATATCATCATACATCATCAATATTTTATCACATAAGCATATCAGATCATGCCAAAGAATAACCACAGTATTAGCACACTCTACTAATACCTATACTACTCAAAACAACGGGAAATGATCCCTAATATATCGCACATCAGCTAAATCACATTACTCAGCTGAACAACCAAAAACTGCACAACAACAGCACAGAAAATTCACCATCCTGCCCATACGCGTACTGCCTAGTCCCATACGCGTATGGCCCATTTCTCAGCCAAATCCCATACGCGTAACACCATCTCATACGCGTATGCTACGCGTATCACTTCCCCATACGCGTACCAACAGAGACCAAACTACGTTCAAAACATCATCTTCCTCCTCCATACGCGTATTGCCTAGTGCCATACGCGTACCAGGCCATCTCATAAGCGTACTGCCTAGTGCCATACGTGTATGACCAGAAACCAGATTTCCAGATCTGCTATGGTTTTCTCTGCTACGAGATCTATCCAATTCAACCTTCCACAGTCCAATTTTACACATTATCCGTTCATATCCTCTAACATAATTCATACCCTATTCGATTTCACAAAATCTAACATTTTTACATCAAATTCCTACGAATTCCTCTCAATTATAACCCAATTTCGTTCATCCAAAAAGTTCACAATTTCATCATAATCATCCAATTCAGAGGTAAATCAATGGTTTATCACTACCCAGTACATATTATCCCATAATACCCATTAAACGATGATAAACCCCCCTTACCTGAGTTAATCCGGCAAATCTCTGAGCTTCAAGCTTTCCTTCCTCTCTTCAACCCTTGTTCTCTGGCTCTTTTTGCCCTTTTCCACTTTTCTGTCTCCTTTCCTTTTCACGTGAAAATAACCCTCTTACCAAATGGGACCTTTTCTAAATTCCAACTTTTATATTTTCCAATAATTATAATAAAATAATCCAATAATAATAATCCCAATTATTTAATTAAATTAATAAATATATTATTAACTTAAATTAAATAATTATCTTATTTTATCGGGGTGTTACAATTGGCATCCGGTATCCATTTTGTTTTGTGAGATTAGTGTAAGTCCATTGATTGGCATCTGGTATCATTGTTTGTTTGTTTTAGGAGATTGGTATAAGTCCATTTATTGGCATCTGGTATCCAAGTTTGTTTTAGGAGATTGGTGTAAATCCATTGATTGGTATCCGGTATCCACCTTTGTTTGTGAGATTGGTGTAAGTCCATTGATTGACATCCGGTATCCATTTTGTTTTGCTTATTTGCATTGTTGCCTTATTCCAAAGGAATCACTTGAATCATCTACATATGATCTCAAGAGGTGAACATCTAAGAAGTTTTCCTTCCTCACCCTCCCACCTTTTGTTTCTTTAAACCTCCATTTGCATGTTAATCCAAAACTTGAAAACTATTGTGCAAACATTTTCATTTCTTTTCAAGCTAGAAACCTAGGCTTTAGGCCTTTGATTTTCCAAACTTCATTTTTCATAATACTTCTTTTGAATTGAATTCTAATCATACTTTGACATCTTTTGTGAATAAATCCTAATTGGTTAATCTCACTCAGTCAATTGTTTTGTGGCTTTGTCCATTCTTGATAAGTTTTCATACATTAGCCATAGGTTTGATTTATCCTAGTTGGTTGATGTTAATCTCACCTTTTGTCCTTAGTGATTGAATTGTAAGACTTCCTTGCTTATTATAGGCTTAACCCCTCACTAGCAAGTTGAAGCTTTTCTCACATGGTGGACTTGTTGTTTGTATAAGGTTGAGTTTTCTCCCGTGGATAACGAAAGACCTTAGGGCTTTTGTTTTAAAATGAACCCACTCATATTTTGGAAATCTTTTAGCCTAACTACGGCGTTTTGATCCTTACCTTTCATGGAAGGTACGTAGGCAACGGGTTCATCCGTTCAAACACAAATATAATAAATTGTATATTCTTTTCTCATCTCTTCAATCCATGTTTGCACAATAAATATTTCATAAACAGATAACATTTTGTACAATAAGTGTGAAAAGGGCTCCCTAGGAGTACCTAGGACGTTTTGGGTGCCTAACACCTTCCCATTGCGTAATTTACCCCTTACCCAGATCCCTGACCTTTTCATTAGTTTTCTATGTGTAAAACTTCTTAGGCTTTTGTTCACTTTTTAGCCATTCCTTTGGATAAATAAAAGTGCGGTGGCGACTCGATTCTTTGTATGCTTTGCTTTTGATTTAATCAATAAATCATAAAGTGATGAATACACCACTACACCGGGCAATAAACTTTTGGTGTTAATGCATGTTGGAGACATAGTATTATGAACTATGCTCATTAAACATACCACACACACAAAAAATATGCAAAAGGTGTGGCCTAATCCCATCCATACTCATGTTAATCTTTCAATCAACTAGCATTAGGATTTTGAGATGTCATTGGTCAAATGGAAATGAATGAATGAAGAAAGGGAATTAGATGAAGGGGAAGGGGATGAATGAGATCACAAATTGCTCAAAGGAGGACTTCTACCAAATTAATATCATTCATTCATTTTGGGAGATGGAATGTACATTCCATCAATCCCCTAAATCCAATGATATTAACTTGACAAAGTCAAATCAACCTTGACCAAGGCCCAACAACAAACAATCAAACTCAACTAAGTCAATACAAATGGTTAACACAATAAAAATGACATTTATTCAATTAAAAATAATAAAATAATACATTAAAGTCAAATATGTTTTGTCCAAATCCTAATATCTCATCAAAACACCAAAGAAAGTGCCATGAGATTTATCATAGGTCAAACAAGGTCAAAGGACCTTGGAGAAAAAATTTCATAATTTTTGGACACTCAAAAATATTTTTAAACAATTAAAAACAAATGAAAAATCAATTAATTCATGAAAAATATTAATAATGATCCAAAAAATGATTTTAATTCAGAATATGAAATAGAAAAATATTTGGAAATTTTTGGTGAAAGTCCCATATTTTTTGGATCAATAATGAATTTAATATGAATTATTGAAGAAAATGCAATTAAAATAAAATTCAGAAAATGCTAAATTACATGGATCATCAAATCTCCCTCATTAATTGAGGTGGCAGATCTGTTGATCCAAAATGCGCGTTCCATGTGTGTCCAAGTCAACTGCGTTGTACCATCGGTAAATACAAGAGACAGTTAAGATTAAAACGTGAAACATGGATCAAGTGGCTCAAACTCAAGACACATCATCATCGGAGCCAGAGCTCCGGTTGTCTTCTCCGGTGAGCTTCACCGGACTGGTCAAGATGAACCATCACCAAAACACAAAACAGGGACATGATTTTAAAGAAAAAACATCACTGAGCACGAATATGACCTCTAATTCCTTCAATTCCAAATATATAAAGAGATATGTGGAATTGAAAAATGAGGTTCATGATCTGAGTTGCTTCGATTTGGCCTCAAAGCAACTCAATCTTCTTGCCTATATTGGTAGGACTTCAGACAACCAAAGAATAAATGGAATTGAGCAATAAATTGAGAGAATCAAAGAGTTGAAAATTTCTGCAAATTACCTTCAATAGAGGTCTGAACACTATGGATCTTGATCTGAATTGTGCTTGGCTTCACTTCAAATCCATTGTAAATAGTTTTTGATGACAAATTTCCTTGCGTAAAAGTCCAAAATGCCCTCCGGGATAAGTCGTGCCAAAAATAGCAAAAAATTGGAAATTCAAGTGCCCATGCCAACACTGGCCGTGTCAGGCAACACGCCAGGCCGTGTTGGCCTCTGGGGACAAATATGTTGTGACACGCCCCTTCAGGGGGGCTGACACGGGTCGTGTCAGCTGACACGGGCGGTCGTGTCAGCTCCCTGTTTTCCATTTCTCCACCTTCTCTCCTGACACAGCCCGTGTTGGCCAACATGGGGGCCCATGTCAGGGCTACTGTAGGTCCATTTTTCTTCTTCTGTCGGGTCCAGAATGCCTGTTTTGCCTGTCTATCCCTTTGGTGCACTTGTTTATACCTGAAATCAAAAGAACTACCACAAAAGGCCATAAAATGGAGTATGATGATGCATATAATACATGCTCCATAAATAGAGACTACAATATCAAACATATAAATAACGCAACAAAATAATAAAATAAGTGACTAATGTGTTACCGATTTCTTACAAAGGTGTCGAATGAGTGTCAGAAAACAAGGAGAATTGCCCCCAAATGAATGAATCCACAATGCTACCGCGATCTTTCACGTTCTCCTGTTCACTTTCAATCATAGTTTTACTCTTTCCCGATTTCCAACTTTAGCCACACTTTAACTTTGACACATCTTTTGGCCTGTAGCTTTTCACACTCTCACCAAATCTCTCGGGGTCGAAGTGTTTACACTCAAGAAAACAGAGTATGCAAAATCAGCTCTTAGGTTTGAAATACAGATACCTTCATAACAAGCAACACACAACACACACTATTTGAGGACTTTTTCGGTTGTAACGGGGCTAAGGTGTAAGGTGGGTAATAGAAACAACAAAAAAGAATACTAGGGTTTTAGGCTCATATTTCGTGTTGTTACCCTTGTGCCGTTTGTTCTTTTTTCAAACTCGGGGTTATTTCTTTTGGACACCGTTTTTTCTTTGTTGAGGTTCATTGGCGCATATATTTTCTTTTATTTCTATCTTTATGCAAACTTATTGCCAACCATAGACTTCCTAGATAAGTGCTTCAAGAATTCTCTTATTTATTTATTTATTTCTTTCTCTTCCTTTTCTCAGCATTTTTCTTCATCTTTTTGCACTTATCTAAGGTTTGCCGGTGTCCCTAAATTTTGATGAAACCCCAAACTTAAGCTTTTCGTTAGCTTCAGGGTAAACAACACTTGTCTAAGCATGGTGTGGTAGTTTATGGGCTTATGGCTATATATAATGGTAAAACTAGAAACAAAAGGAAATATGACTTAAAATTGGTGAACGACGGGTGATTATGACGGGTTGGCTTGAAAGGCTCAGGGTTAAAATACAAAAATAATGCCTTAGTGTGTATCGTGTGCTATGTAATTTCAGTATCTCTAATGCAAACCCAGAGAGACAAAGACATACCTGAACAACTCTCATGATGATAAGTGTTTGGCTTTTTGTAGTTCTCACCATGTTTTGTCTCGCTTTCAGGCTTCCAAGATGTTTCTCAGTGTGGTGTAACATTCGTCTTCTCTTCAGTTGTGGAGTATCACTACAAAATCCAGTGACAGAGAGTCACGGTCTTCCATCCAATCGTTCTAAGCTTCATCGTTCATCTAGCACGAATGTCCCTTATCTGTAACACATAGAGTACACACAACTTAATTCAAACAAAAATATTAAGAATCAAAATAAACAACAAACCAAACAAACAAAAACAACAATAAATAATAAAAAAAACCCACACTTGAACTAAACATTATCCGCGATGTTTGCATCCAAGATAGAGGGGTGCTCAAACCGGGTCACTGTGGCGGCGGAAAGTGCAACATCAGACATTGCATCATCGGGTGCATCTCATCCATCAGAGTCCCTTGACGGGCCTTCTCTACACCTTGGCGTGCTTGCTCCGCTCGTAGATCGCCAATTTCGGTTTGCATCCATGACCATTGGTCCGGCGTCACATATGACGAACCGGCACCGGGGTGCATGGATTCCTCTAGTGGGACAGCAAATTTCTTCTGATCTTGCATCTCTTCCTGCACTTCTTCCTCCTGTGGGTTACCTGCAGCAAATGTATCAGCATTGTGCTCGTCCATATCATCTTGGACGACACTTTTGTAAAGCCAATTGTCCGTGTTTGAGATGCTAATACGTGTCGAGTCAGGTTGAGCCATAATAAACTGACCCGAACTCATTAAGGCATAATAATTAGAAACTTGTGAAATCATACCTTGCTGGACCAAAGCGTTCATGTCCAGTTTGCTCTTACCTGCTACCGGTGTCTCATTAAGTGCAACCGGGTCATATCCAAAATACTGGGCAATTTGAGTTATGATGCCTCCTATGGAGATTCCTCCTTGGGCTGCTCTCCCCACACGACCCAGATAATCTGCAGCAAATGCTGCAACACTCACAGCTACCTGGTTTGCCATGGCAAACAAAAAGAACAACTCTCTCTGGGTGGTTACACCTGTACTGTCACCCCTGCCAAATAGTGTGAAGGCTAGCACCTTCTAGGCATACTTGAAGTAGGGGTTTTGAATGCCTGACGCCTTTACTCCTTTAGCCTGGTAGTCGGAGCGTCCCGTAATGGCCAACCAGAATGTCTTAGCATCGAAGCTGACTGGTACGGATCCGGGGCCATAAAGGGGTAGGTGAAGAATTTCACCCAACTGCTCGACCGTCAACTCATGGTCGACATTGTACAACCTGGAAGACATAGTTCCTCCAAAGTACATAGTTGTACCCCTCCAACCCTTTTGGAGCTTGAACTCAATTGTGCTCAAAAATTCTAATGTGATACGCTCAAAGGTTGTCGCTTCACAATGGACAAACTCCAGCATTCCAAGCACATAAAACATCCTATCCAGTTCCTCAAACAAACCTAATTGAAAAAGAATGTCGGAGCGAAGGTACCTGGTCGGAGTGATTTCCTGTTTGACATGTGATGCGTACCTCTGTTCATGCTCTGGGTTATAAAAAATTATCTCATTTGAGCCCACAGGTCCATAAAAATCAGGTTATAAATTTAGAGTTTCAGTGGAACAAAAGCCCATTCTATTCCTATTACCCTGACAGGGAAAAAGATAGTGAGAGAAGAGCTAACAGAGTTCAGAGCAACCTCTAGAGACTGAAGGGAACTCATCGGCAAAGAACCAATTTCCTCTCATATAAACCCTCAGATTGCTTTGCAAACCCAACCGAGAAATTCAATTTCATTCGATCTCTCCAGTCAGGTTTGCCTTATTCCCATTACTTTATGCTTTTAATTTGAATGCTCTGAATGTATGAGGTATTATGGGTGAATTTGATACCCTTTTAATGCATGTGTTTGACAAGAGGTTTAGGCCTCCTACCCTTGGTTGCTTTTTGTGAGATTTTTGCGAATTTTAATGGCATGATTCATGTGGTTACATTTTGATTTGGGGCAACTCTTGATTACCCTATCTTGTTTCTCTAACCTATTTGTTGAGTTTTGTTTTGTGAGGGCTCATATGACTCTTGCAGAGATGGCTTGCCTGGTGTTCCACTTTATTTGTGGGATACCACCTGGAGGTCTATTCCAATTACCTGTACTGACTCACTTTCTTTGATGGTGTTTAGCTTGGGAATCTTTGGTTTTCTTACCTCATAAATTACTGTTGCTTTGGATCTTTATCCGCGTGGTATTTTTTTTTCCCGCATTTTACCGGTTTCTTAGGTTTCGCATAGCCTCTCGTGGCATGTCAATTAAGGTTGCGCGGTTCCTTCATCTAGGACTGCCTTTTTGCATAAGCATCCCCAAACACCCAAACTCATTGATTTTTCTTCTCCTAAGAACATGTTATCTCCTTCTACTACAGGCGAGTAAGTCTCCAAAGGTCGAGCATCCGGTAGATTGTGTAGTAACGTCGTTCACCCCAAAACACAACCCTTACCCCATAGGTGGTCGAACTACGTTTTACTCTGATTTTCATCCCAGATGAGATACGTAGGTATAAGACGCGATGTCTTAGCGAGCACACTCTTCTTTAACCCATAGGTAGCCGAGCTATGAAGACTCTGATTCTCAGATTCATATGAGATGTGTATGTAGTGGATGCGACGTCCGTGCGAGTCATTTTCTTTTAACCCTTCTTTTAGTAAGTAGTACATTAGATAAACATACACGCTTTTCTCATCCCTTCAATCATGTTTGCACAAATAAATTTTCAAAAAAAAAACAACAACCTTTGCAACAAATGTGAAAAGGGCTCCCTAGGAGTACCTAGGATGCTTTGGGTGCCTAACACCTTCCCATTGCATAACCAACCCCCTTACCCAGATCTCTGACATTTTTACTAGTTTTTGTTAAAACGTTTAGGTTTTTGTTCGCTTTCTAACCATTCCTTTGAATAAATAGAAGTGAGGTGGCGACTCGACTTGTATGATTTACCTTGGATTTAGTCAATATCTCTAATGGTAACGAATACCCCGCTACAGAAAAGTGGCGACTCTGCTGGGGACAACAATTTGCCTAGTGGGTTTTCCTACTTTTCATATGTTGTATTGTATATTTTTCTTTGTGTGACATATCTTTGTGCAATTTGGGATTACTGTATTGTATGTAATAATTGAATTGTTTGAATATTAATTCCTTGTATGCTTGGTGATCTTTGTGAGATGAGTTCTATACCCGAACTTGAGTGCACTTAGGATAGGAGAATGGCATAGTCTTGTCGACTTGTGTGGAGTTATTCCTTAGCAAGTTGACTTGCAAGCCCATTCACTTGGTGGAGGTCATGTTGGATCAATAATGTCACACAAGTAAGTTGTGGTTAGACATTACTTTTTCCAATATAGACCTTAGAAGCCAAGGACCGTAGTTTACCAAACCCATCTTGGCCTATTCGTAGGAGGTTGTGCGAAAGTCGTTCAAGTGTAAGATTTGATACGATTGTTACGCGATACTACACTCATAAGAGTCTCTCTTGAGAATATTTTTGGAATACGAGTAGTCGTTTCTCCGATAATATCCGAAAGATAGGATGATGACTATGGGAACCTCTTGTAGAACATGTTTGGTAGGTTTAAACCCTAGTACACTCCCTTTTGGGTGGTTCTTAACCTAACTCCATGCTCGTGACTTACAACAAACCCTTGATTCATGGTTGATCCGTTCATGAATCCTTAATATCAATGGAACTTGGGTGTTGATAAGGTGTAAACCATAATCCACCAAAATGGATGATTGATATTAAGGATAACATGATCCATCCCATGACCTTTGTTTGGTGTGCTTTGCTTGATCCTTGAGTGTGATTGTTGCATTCATGCATTCATGCACCCATTTGCATTCATATCATCAAAATAATAAGAAAAATTTCAAGGAACTTAAGGGGTTTATTTGCAAAATTTTCAGACATGAAAAGACAAAGAAGGAATACAAAGAAGTACAGTTTCAGACAACCAGGCTTGAAAGAGTTAAGGAATTTGACATCTTATGTATTAGATCCATTGAGTTTCAAGGCTCGTTTCGGGAAGCTTCTTCCTCTTCTGACCACTCAGGTGGATGAAGGATTGATGAGTGTATTGGTGCAGTTTTACGATCCTTGGTATCGTTGCTTCACGTTTCCGGATTTCCAGCTTTTGCCTACCCTTGAGGAGTATGCTTATCTTGTGGGTATGCCTATTCTGGATCAGTTGCCATTCAGTGGCTTGGAAAGGGTTCCTACTTCTCAAGAGATAGCAAACATGTTACATATAGATGAATCTCTGGTTGGTGCTCATATGACTACCAAAGGTGGAATTCAAGGTCTCCCTTCTGAGTTCCTCATTGCTCAAGCTACTATATATGGGAAGGCCGTGAGTGAGGACGCCTTTGAGGCCATATTTGTACTTCTCATCTATGGGCTAGTGTTATTCCCCAACATCGACAAGTTTGTGGATGTGAACGCTATTAGGATTTTCTCTACTCTTAATCCCGTTCCGACTCTGTTGGGCGATACCTACTTCTCTTTGCATATGAGGAATGCAAAGGGTGGTGGCGCCATTGTGTGTTGTTTGCCTCTATTGTATAAGTGGTTTATTTCTCACTTACCACAGACGGCCGCTTTCAAGGAGAACAAGGAATGTCTACGGTGGTCCACAAGACTTATGTCTCTCACTAATGATGATATCTCTTGGTATAACCATGTGTATGATGGTGTGCGGATTATTGACTCCTGTGGCGAATTCTCCAATGTACCTCTTCTTGGTACATGTGGTGGGATTAACTACAATCCTGTTTTGGCACGTCGGCAGCTTGGGTTCCCCTTAAAGGATAAACCCAATAACATTCAGTTAGAGGGTGTATTCTTTCAGGATGGTAAAGATCCCCAAGGCTTGAAATCTAGGATGGTCCGCGCTTGGCGCAAGATTCATAGGAAAGGAAGGAAAGAGTTGGGTCATAAGAATTGCATCGCTTTGGAGCCTTACACTGTTTGGGTTAGGAAGAGGGCGTCTGAGTATCTCATGCCTTACGAGTATCCGAGACCTACACCTATGATTATGGCTAGGCCTTCAACCCTCCCTAATCAAGGAGCAGAGGAGTTGAGAGACGAAGACCGTTAATATGCCTGGATCCGTGAACGTGAAGAGTTGCTTCAGTAGATTAAGGAGAAGGATGCGTTGATTGAGTTTCTTGAGCATCAGGTTATTGATGACCCTGATGATGTATGGACTTCTCTACTTCCTCAGTCTTCTAAGTTCTGGAAGAGGAGGTATGATCGACTCGCTAAAGAGAAGGCTGATATGGAGGCAACCTACGAGAGGTAGGTGAAGAGGCTTCGCGCATCTTATCTTCCTGTGTCCCGAGCTTTAGATGATTGTTTCTAGGAATCCATAAGACGATTATTTTCCTTTTCTCTTGTACATGATTGACGATGCTGCACTTCTTTTCCCTGATATTATTTGATGAGATATTTCCATATGTGATAAAATGCTTAATATTTCCATAATTTGCAAATAAAACTCTAAAGTTCCTTTGAAATAAAAAACAAATCATATGAACAAGCATTGCATGCATCATATGCATAAGCAGGTTTTGTTTCCGGTCCCTTGCCCTGTGGTCTAACTCTGTGTCCTTCATTTATTTTGAAGACAAGCTAACTCACCGGTACTACACTAGAGCCAATATTTCAAGACTGATGGATCACTTAGACCATGGATTCACGAAGCAGGCGCCGTGACATCCACCCTACACCAGAAATTGAAATTTCTGAAAAATAAGAAACTGGTAGTGGTAGGGGGAGAAAGGGCTCTCCTGGTTAGCCATTTGTCTTCCTTCTCTTATATAGATGCTGAGGTTGAAATTGGAACTCCTTTTCAAGCTTTATCTATTGCTGAGCCTATTGAGAAAAGAGCTCCTTCATTTGCTTCCTACAAAGATGCAAAGTTGGCCATTGAGCGTGGTGCAACCACTAGTTTAGGGAAAATGATTGAGTTAGAAGACAATGAGTCCCGGGCTGGCATAGGTTTTTCTTCTGGTACTTTCAACAAGCAAGGGCTATTAAAGAGTGGAGGTTTCATCCACACTGGTATAGATGAGGAGGCCGCTTCCGTTTTAGAAGAAGATACAAAGGATTCTGGAAATTTCATCATCCCTGGAAGGGTCTGCAATAATTGGGTCGCGGTGGATATTCCAACAGTTGTCCATAAGTCAGCGTAATAATCACTTTGTTTGAAAACCCTTCTCCCATGTGTAGCGGTGTATTCGTTACCTTTAGATTTATTGACTAAATCAAAAGCAAAGCATACAAAGATAGAGTCGCCACCGCACTTCTATTTATCCAAAGGAATGGCTAGAAAGCGAACAAAAGCCTAAGAAGTTTTACACGAAGAAAACTAATAAAAGGTCAGAGATCTGGGTAAGGGGGTAATTATGTCGTGGGAAGGTGTTAGGCACCCACAACATCCTAGGTACTCCTAAGGAACCTCTTTTCACAACTTGTTGTAAAATTATTTGTTTATGAAATATTTTTGTGCAAACATTGATTGAAGGGATGAGAGAAAGAATGTACAAGTTTATTATTTTTGTGTTTGAATGGATGAACCCATTGCCTACGTACCTTTTCATGAAAGATAAGGATCACAATGCCGTAGTTCGGCTAAAAGATTTCCAAAAAGTGAGTGGATTGATTTTAAATAAAAGCCTTAAGGTCTTTCATTATCAACGGGAGAAAACTCAACCTGAACCAACAATCCACCATGTGAGAACAGCTTCAACACGCTAGTGAGGGGTTAACCCTATAATAAGCATGAAAGTCTTACGATTCAATCACTAAGGATGCAGTGAGATTTACATCAACCACTATGATAATTCAGATCTATGGCTAATGTATGAAAACTTATCAAGAAGTGGACAAGGGCCACAAAAAATCAATTGAGTGAGTGAAGTTAACCAATTAGAGTATTCACAAAAATGGTCAAAAGTTGACATTAAGTTCAATTCAGAAGAAGTATTGTGAAAATGAAGTTTGAAAATCAGAGGCTTGAGGCCTAGGTTTCTAGTTTTGAAAACAAGTCAAAATGTTTGCACAAAAGTTTTCTGGTTTAGGTTACAAATGCAAGTGGAGGTTGTACAAAAGGGTTAAGGGACAAAGCCACACACAGGAGTTGCTTTCTCAAGATCATAGAAATGATCCAAGGAATTTCCTTTGGAATTAGGCAACACAAAGCAACAAGGAAGACAAATAAGCAAGCTCAAAGGAGCCACAAAACTGGAAATGGATTGCCAATAAATGGTCTTACATCCAACTCCGAAAAAAAACAAATGGGAAACGGAGTGCCAATAAATGGTCTTACGTCCAACTCCACGAAGCAACATGGGAAACAGATAGCCAATCAATGGTCTTACATCTAACTCCAAAAAAGAAACAAAATAGGAAACAGATAGCCAATCAATGGTCTTACATCTAACTCCTCAAAAGAAACAAAATAGGAAACAGATAGCCAATCAATGGTCTTACACCTGACTCCTCAAACAAAACAAAATAGGAAATGGAGTGCCAATCAATGGTCTTATATCCAGCTCCCCAAAAGGAACAGGAAACAGATAGCCAATCAATGGTCTTACACCTGACTCCTCAAACAAGACAAATAACAAATGCAAGAGCAAAATGCAAACAATATGCAAAAGCAACATGAAGGATGCACAAGTAAGCAAACAATCAATCAATTAGCACACTCTATACACAATCAAAAGGCTCATACAAGGCTGGGCTTTAGTCAAGGGGTCATATCGACCTTGACAAACAAGCTAAACGCTGGAAGGGGTGACAGACTCTTAACCTCTGACATTGACCGTCAGGGTGAGCAGATGAAATGAGAGATGAGGGTTAGACCTCATAGCTCTTAACCCTGGCCGGGGTGAGCTTGAATCAAAAGAAGGTGTGGGAGTCCAGAATGAGGAACTCTATTCCATAATGATTGACTCTATATACAAGATTTTGGGCGTTTATTCAAAATGCATCAGCACTTAGTGCGAGCAAGATGAAAGACTCAACTAAATAGCAGGGGATGGATTGCACATCCCTTCTATCTGCCAATGCCTCTTCACTTAGGAGGTCTTAATATGTAACCATGCCTCATTGAGGTCTTTAGCACAAAATTAAACAAACAAAAACATGGCCTCTTAAGGAGGGCTTCAGACAGGTGCCTGCCAAAAACAGCAGGTCTTCCAGACTACATGGAGAAAAGAAGTTACCTAAGTGGTATGCCAACCACAAGCAAAGCAAAGCAACTCAAGTAATGAGTTAAAGCGGCTAAAGTACCTGTAAGAAAAGCTAAACCAGTCAATATTTACATTCAGACAAATCAAACAATCAACAACAGTCAGACAACCAATATACACAATGTAATTCAACAACTGAAGTGAGTTAGCCATCAAAGGACCTACAACACAATCAACATTAGTTAAAAAAAGCTAATTGTATCTCAATCAAGGAGATCACATCATCCATTAGGACTTATTGCATGAACCTGAAAGGCAAAGCTCAAATTGTAAGTTCAAACCCCTAGGGCAAAGCCTAGGGTCAAAGGTGGAGAAAAAAGTCAAAACAGAAGCTAATACTCAACATGAATCACATTTAATCAAGTAAGAACATGTCCTAAAAAGGACCAAATCAAAATCATCAAGCTAAGTCATATAGTGAGTAAGAGAATACAAAGGCAATTTCAAAGCACACAATTGATCTTTAAGAATCAAAATTCCATATTAAAACAGAAATGACTCAAACAATTCTGGGAAATTTTATGATCACACAACATGTCAAACATAATCACCATGCCAAAAATTAGAATCAACAGAACTTATTTGACCTAAAACTGAAAATGCACAAGCAAGACATCCAATTGTGTGACACACATTGTCACACCATGCAAACATGTGTATAAAACAGAAATGGAAAATGAGAAAAATGCACAATCAAGCCTCAAAGGTCAAGCCACATGTTGGGAATCATCACACAAAATTTCATGGCAATTGGATCATAATTGAGCATTTCACACTAGAAAGAAGGAAGCATGTCACATTTTGCACACATGATCAATCAACCAGTCACAATTCCAATTCCAGAAGTGATAGAATCATGAAATTACCACCAAAAAACAATAGACAAACACATGAACATTTTGCAAAAAATTGGGAATTAATTGGATTCATTTTCAAATTGATATGAATTTTTGAAGTTGGAAGAAAATTATGAAATAAAATGTAACACATGTGCATGATATTGGAGGGAAAGGTAAAATAATGAATTAATTTGAAAATGCGCTACCAAAAGGGATCGAACCCTGTAGCAATTCAAATGAGGCGCTGAAATGAATAAAAGCCAAAAATGCACCGCCAGGAATCGAAGCGAGGGAATGGATGAAACGCTGAGTTTCATTTAATGTGCTGGCGTCCAACACATCAGTCCAAGCATACGTGGACGAGGTCAAGCGAACGCTGGCCAACAAATTGGCCAACAGGCACGTACATGTGACGCTGACTGGGACGAAAACCCTAGGAAAACCAGAAGGAGGAGCGCGCGGCCATGCACAGTGGAAAACATCGTCTTCTTCGTGAAGACGGTGGAGGAACAGTACATCCTCATGAATTTTTTTCCAGAATTCACTAAAAATTATATCAATAGAAATCTCTTCTCATGCACATCACGAATCCACTAATAACTAAGCCAAACAAGCCATGGATTAAGAGAATCAAGCAAGAACATTATGACATACAAAACTTTATCTCAGCATATCTCAGCCATTTCTCAACCAAATCACATGAAATTTTCACCAGATTAATCAGCAAGAGAAGATCTACACTATCATGGCAAAAGATTGGAGAATTAAAAGCTTCGAAAAACCTACCTCTTGAAGAGCAGTTTCTGGAATCAGCAATTTCAAGGCCTGGCACGATTCAAATCCACTCCTCTATCACTGTTATAAAGCTTTATGAAGAAATTGGAGCTTGGAAAGGCTTAGATCTTGCTCAAATAATAGTTTCCATCTTCACCTTCATGAGCTTGGTATGCTTGATTTCTGCTCGAATTCAATGATCCAATGCTTGATCTACACTAAATGAAGATCAGAGAACAAGAATATGGAAGAAAATTGCAATGCTATGTGAAGAATTTTCAAGTTTTGATTGAGAGAAAATTTTGGAGGGAAGAAGAATTTAGATCTAGAAATGGTGAAGATTCAGAAATTCTGTTAGGATTTGGTATATATACTCAGTCTTAATCACATCCTAATTAAAATTAAGCATGGTTTAATTGAGATTAGTGGAAATGGGGTGTGTGACCAAAAATGACAATTTGTGTGGTGCATGGCAAATTCAAACGTGAACAGTACCAAATGGGAGCTCAAATTCACTTAAAATCACCTCATGCACATGTTGGCAATGGTATTTTGTTCATACAATGCACCAATTTTAAATTTATCATTTTCCCTCCAAAATAGTCATGAAAGAACAAATGATCATGTGATGAATTTTCATGCAATATGATGAATGATTTGGAAAATACATGTAATGAGAAGCAAAATGCAAAAAGAGGCACTAAATTTGGAGTTATGAGTCCGAAGTTATGGCCTTTTGAAGTTCCATGCACACTTGGCAATGATTTGTTCATATCTCCTCAACCATTCATCAGATGCTCATGATCTTAGACTTTTTGAAAATGGGAGAGAGAGGTCTTCAACTTTCATGTTGGACAAAAATTCATTTGAAGCTTCTTTGATTTTGGAAAGTTGAATTGAAGTTGGTCTAAAAACTTTCCATTTTTGGAAACTTGAAATTATAGGTCACTTTCCATTTTTGGAAACTTTTGCACTGGCTTCAAATTCTTCAACATGGATGTTTGACATGATGAATAGGCCTTGTTTAAACATGAATGGGATGAAGAAACTCAATTCCCACACTCAAAGCCTTCAGTTGACTTTCAGTTGACTGGCATAGGCCCTTAGATGACCTGGAAATGTTTTGATGAACTTGGCCCTCAATCACCTGGGGAATTTGCTCCAAAATGAACCTCTATCTCATATAAGCTCAAAATAATGATCACATGATCCATATCTCAATGGAAACACCGTCTCTTGATCAAAGGATTCACTTGATTGCCTTGATTTGTTGACTGCTTAAGCTGCAAGTAACAAAGGTTAATGACTTATTTTTGTACATTTTTGGTTAGTGATTAAAAGAAAAGCAATGACACACAAATGCAAGCAATGCTTGGTGATCAAGAATCACTCTCAAGAAAGATCCCACCCACAGGGAAGGAAGGCAAGGTGTCCAATGATCCTTGAGGCAATGCAATGTTATGATATGATGCCATGAGGGATCTTAGGGACAAAATTGGGGTCTTACAGATGCCCCTATTTAAGGTCATTCTAGCCGGAGAAGTGAAGGTTAAAATCTTCATCTCGACGCGGTAGAATGGGCATAAATAACAATAATGAGACAAATTTTGGTCCCTAAGAGACCTCATGATGCAAATGTATGAATGCGAAAGAAACAAACTCTGTGGGGAACACGTCCACAAGGAAGAAAAGAAAATCAGGAGAAATACAATCCACAGGAATGATGCGCTTCCTAATGGAACAGAGACTCTGACGGGACTCTCATGGGGATAAGAAAAAAGAATGCGTGAGCAGGACACGACTCTGAATTAGGGGAAAAAAGCACTTGACACTGCGTGAGCAGGACATGACTCGACTGGAGACCTTCCTGGGGAGTAAAGGACTCAACTGGGGAAAAAAGAGTTTCAAAAGGGAAACACATCCGATGGAAAGACTCAAGCTGACTCAAAAATGCGTGTATTGGGGAAAACGCCAACACAACAAAACTATCCACAAAGGATACTTCGGATGAAAAATCCGGACTCAGGCTGGGGAAAGATTCACACAGAACCTCCCTGCCGGGGAAAATTGCATATATTGGGGAAAACGCCAATACAGCAAAAGGGAAAATCACAACAGAAACTCCGCTGGGGAAATCTAACAAAGACTCTCCAGAGGAAGCAAAAGGATGAGGTGTTACCGGTTACTGGGTAACAAGCTCAAAGAGACATGTGATCTAAACACCGGTTACTGGGTGAAAGAACAACATGCTCAGGAAGAATGAATATCTAAGACCGGTATCAGGGTGAGAGATATCAATCAACCAAAACATCTGAGGAAGATCTGAAAAAGGTATATCAACTCAGGAAAATCTGACTCCGCAGGGGACCAAGGTCATAATAGGGAGCAGAAAGGAAGGAACACCAGGGATACCGGTTAATAGGTATATAATAGGTGACCAACCAAAGCGTGAATTGGTTTTTACTGCCAAAACACTCATCATCCAAAAGGAGGGCTTGAAAAAGAAAATCGACTTACAGGATGGACATTCGACTCCGTAACGGGAAAACGAATCTTACTCAAATGGGGAAGGACAAAAGGCTTCAACCAAAGAGTGCATGATATATATTATCCATTACCGTCAGAACGTGGATAGTATACTCGCATGGAAGGAACACCAGGGATACCGGTTACTGGGTATATAATAGGTGACCTACCGAAAATGTGAATTGGTTTTTACTGCCAAAACACTCATCATCCTGAAGAGAGCAAAACACAAACTTGTTAAAGGATGGATATTCGATTCTACAAAGAATACGAATCTTACTCAACTGGAGAAACAATCAAAAGATTTTGACCAAGGAGTGCATGAGATATATTATCCATTACCGTCAGAACGTAGATAATATACTCGCAAGGAAGGAACACCAGGGATACCGGTTACTGGGTATATAATAGGTGACCTACCGAAAAGAGAAACCATCGTTACCAACAACAACAGGGTAGACGAAAGATAACTCGCTGGGGATAAATTGCAAGCATACGACAATTATCCAGGAAATATATCACCGGTTACTGGGAGATACGCTAAAAAAGGATTAGCAATGAATATTCGATTCCGCAAAAGGAACACGAATCTTACTCGACTTGGGAAACACAACAGGCTTCGACTGAAGAGTGCATGAGATATATTATCCATTACCGTCAGAACATGGATAGTATACTCGCATGGAAGATTATCCACAACCGGTTACTGGGTTAATAAAGGATAAATCATCCGAAAAGAAAGGCATCGGGATACCAAAACTAGGTATATAATGATGACCAATCAAAGGGAGCAACAATCATTACCGACAAACGGGTAGATGAAAGAGGACTCATTGGGGATGCATTGATAAGAAAATCAATGATCCGGGGAACAAATCACTGGCAAACGGTGAAAGGACCCGCTGAGGATAAAATTGCTAGCATACGACAATTATCCACAAGAAGGAAGGAAAAGACCCGCTGGGGATACAATTGCTTACTCAGAGCAATTACCCAGAAGAGGGTGAGGAAAGATCAACATCGAATACCGGATATTGAAAACCACCAAGAGTAACCGTCATCAACCAGGATGAACAACGAGGTTAACTCTGCACAGGGGAGAAATTAGGATTTACAACTACCGAATATTGGGTAGAAAACCGCAAAATCCGTCATCAATCAGACTGAACCAACAAGGTTACCTCTGCTAGGGGATGAAAGTAGGATTTATAACTACCGAATACGGGGTAGAAAACTATCGACTCTGATGAGTTTAAAAAGTAGGGTTTACAACTACCGAATACTGGGTAGAAAACCGCAAAATCCGCCATCAATCAGACTGAACCACAAAGGTTACCTATGCTAGGGGATGCAAGTAGGATTTATAACTACCGAATACTGGGTAGAAAACCATAAAGATAGGACTTACAACTACCGGATACTGGGTAGAAGCCACAACTCTGATGAGGATAAAAAGGTAGGGTTTACAACTACCGAATACTGGGTAGAAGACCAAAGCCTCTGCGTGGGGAGCGAAAAGATCACTACTCTGCACGGGGAAAAAAAATAGGGTTTATAACTACTAGTTACTGGGTAGAAAACCACAAACTCTGCTGGAGAGCAAGAAAATAGGATTTACAACTACTGAATACTGGGTAGAAAACCAACGACTCTTGCTGAGGCACAAAAGGTTCACAAACCAATCTATGGGTAAACAACCACAGATTCCACAAAGAGGGAAAAAAGGTATATAGGATTTACAACTACCGGTTACTGGGTAGAAAACCACAAAGGTTAGGACTTACAACTACCGGTTACTGGGTAGAAGCCACAAACTCCGCTGAGGATAAAGTGAATGATTGCCGGTTACTGAGCAATTATCCATTTATACCGCAGGGAAGCCCAAGAAACAGTTGCAAAAAGGCCAATTCAGGATCAAACCAAAAAGGCAAAATGAATCAAGACTCATCCTAATGAGGATATAACTCAATAGGGAAAACCATCCCAATATATGTGTTGGGAGGAAACGGAAACAACCGTCATCCACGAGGATATAACTCAGTGGGGAACTGCAGAAGGAAAGACAGACGCTTTCTGCTTATGGGGCTGACTCTATATTGAGAGATTTAGACACCCGACATCTGCTTGGGGAGATCTACTGGAGAGATCTATATCACCATTTAGCAGGAGACAACAAACAAAGGATATATGGCAAAAAATGCAACATGAATATCTAAATGTTGAAAGTATGCATGAATATGCGTGATTTATGTTTGATGAATGCTGACAAAACAGACATATCTAACACAAACAGGTCCAGGAATCAAACGCCCGGTACTACACCACAGGAGAGAAAGCCAGGATCACCGGAGAATAACCAATTCTGACGGGATCAGGAAACAACAAGATCTCTGCAAGGATGGATCATCAGTCTCAACTAGGAAAAAGGAGCTCACTGCACCGGCAAGAACTGCCACAAAAGCAACTCCAAACAAATCCACTGGGGGTAACCCACTGAAGGAGAAAAGATTACACAAATAGATTCTGCCACACAAGCCACTCTACTGGGAATCGGAGATATGAGGAAATCACCAAGTCTCTACAGGGATAAAGGCCTCAAGAGGTTTCTGGAGGGATCGTCAGTCACAACAGGAGAAAAGAGTTCAATGCACAGGCAGAAACGCCACAACAGCAACTCACGCTATGGATCAGAGATGCCAGGAAGCAACTAGATCTCTGATGAGGATAGATAGCATAGATGAAGTTCATCATACCAACAACTCCACTGGAGATCTATCCGAGGAAATGACGAAGTACTGGGATGTCAACCCACCAACTACCAAATCTTCCAAGGGAAAGCACCCATGCTGGGGAGAGAATAATGCTGGAGAGGAAAGTTGAAGTCTTCAACAAGCACTCTGAATGAGGAGGAGTCATAATAAAGGCTCTGCTCAACACAAATCCGTTCGGGAGAAATCCCAACAAATACCTTGCTCGGGGGAAAAAATCTCAACAAAAGCTCTGCTTGGGGAGAAACCCCAACAACAATCTGGAGAAAGAGGATACAGCCATGCCAGGAATATGAACAAAAATCTTACCCTGTTGGAAATCATGCCACCCTTGGGAGAGCACTGAGAGTTTCTTAAGTATCCTTTCATCATTGTGAATGTTCACTTTGTTTAAAAACAATTTTTATGAAAAAATTTGTTTGTTTAAAACAATGACATTTTATCAATTAAAACATGCAAAACATTTGTTGAATTGAAACAAATAAGAGTGCAAATAATTGGCTAAAAGCTCAAATTTATTTGATGGAATGGTAGCCTGCAAATGGCAAGACTCCATAGATCTGTACAAAATTTGAAATCGGTGATATATATTGGAAGAGGGCTACATTGAACATAATGGCCATTTCTCTACCAATCTGAATCCGATGTATTTGAAGCTTCAGTTGATGATGACTGAGCGAGAATCTCTGACGAAAAGACAGTTGTGAAACAGAAAGTCTTGTCAGGATGCAGTTACTTGCCAAATCCCTAATTTTTGCCTAGATCGCCCCAGGGTGAGGTACTCAATCTAGCGGGATGCAAAATTCATTTTTTTCATGTCTCTAATTTTTTCCAGGATCGCCCTTTCGGGTTTTCCGTCGAGACGCTCATTTTTGCCTAAGCCGCCCTTTCGGGTTTTCAACTTAGCGAGCTATTATGTTTTTTCCTTTTAGGCAAAGTATTTCTTGACTGCATCTGAATTCATAGGATGAGTGAAGTCCTCCCCATCCATTGTTGTAAGCATCAAAGCACTGCCTGAAAAGGCCCTCTTAACAACATATGGACCTTCATAGTTTGGAGTCCACTTGCCCTTGGAATCGGGCGCGAAAGACAAGACTTTCTTGAGCACAAGGTCACCTTCTTGGAACACACGAGGCTTGACCTTCTTATCGAATGCTTTCTTCATTCTCTGCTGATATAACTGACCATGGCACATGGCAGTCAATCGCTTATCTTCTATCAAATTCAGTTGGTCATAACGACTCTGAATCCATTCAGCATCAGTCAACTTGGCTTCCATCAAGACTCTCATTGATGGGATCTCCACCTCTACTGGGAGAACAGCCTCTATGCCGTAAACAAGAGAGAAAGGGGTTGCCCCTATTGAAGTGCGGACAGATGTACGATATCCGTGCAAAGCAAATGGCAGCATCTCATGCCAATCTTTGTACGTGACTGTCATCTTCTGGATAATCTTCTTGATATTCTTATTAGCGGCTTCAACAACCCCATTCATCTTGGGTCTGTAAGGAGAGGAATTATGGTGTGCAATCTTGAACTCAGCGCACAACTCTTCCATCATCTTGTTGTTCAAGTTAGATCCATTTTCAGTAATGATCTTATCCGGCACACCATAACGGCATATCAGCTGATTCTTGACAAACTTCACGACCACCTGCCTGGTCACATTAGCATATGACGCCGCTTCAACCCATTTGATGAAGTAGTCAACTGCTACAAGAATAAACCTGTGTCCGTTGGACGCTTTCGGTTCAATCATGTCAATCATGTCAATTCCCCACATAGAGAAAGTCCATGGTGATGAAATCACATTCAGAAGTGTCGGAGGAATATGAATCTTATCCGCATAAATTTGACACTTGTGGCATTTCTTCACATATTTGCAGCAGTCAGACTCCATTGTCAGCCAATAGTAGCCTGCTCTCAGCATCTTTCTAGCCATGGCATGTCCATTGGAATGAGTACCAAATGAACCCTCATGGACCTCAGTCATCAACAGGTTTGCTTCGTGTCTATCCACGCATCTGAGCAGAACCATGTCAAAATTTCTCTTATACAGCACTTCACCACTGAGGTAGAAACTGCCTGACAACCTTCTCAGAGTTTTCCTATCTTTCACAGATGCCCCAGGCGGGTAGACCTGGTTCTGAAGGAAATTCTTGATATCAAAATACCAAGGCTTGTCATCTTGTACTTCTTCAACTGCAAACACGTGAGCTGGTCTATCCAAGCGCATCACGGTGATATTGGGAACTTCATTCCAATACTTGACCATAATCATTGAAGCAAGTGTAACAAGAGCATCTGCCATTCGATTATCTTCTCGAGGGATATGATGAAAGTCAACTTCTGTAAAGAACGTTGAAATCCTCCTCGCATAATCTCTATACGGATTAAGACTGGGTTGATTCGTTTCCCATTCACCCTTGATCTGATTGACAACGAGGGTCGAATCACCATACACATCAAGATACTTGATCCTTAGATCAATGCACTCTTTTAATCCCATAATGCAGGCTTCGTACTCAGCCATATTATTCGTGCATTTGAAAGTTAGCCTTACTGTAAACGGAATATGTGTGCCCTGAGGAGTAATGATTATTGCCCCAATTCCATTTCCGTACTGATTTACAGCGCCATCAAACACCATCGTACATCTGGAACCAGGTTCTGGACCTTCATCAAGTGTAGGCTCATCGCAATCTTTCATTTTCAAATACGGAATCTCCTCGTCTGGGAAGTCGTATTGAACTGACTGATGATCTTCAATCGGCTGGTGTGCCAAATGGTCAGCCAAGATACTACCTTTGATAGCTTTCCGAGCTCGATACTCGATATCATACTCAGATAACAACATCTGCCAACGGGCAATCCTCCCGGTTAAAGCAGGCTTCTCGAAAATATACTTGATTGGATCCATTTTGGATATTAACCAAGTTGTATGATTTATCATGTACTGGCGTAAACGCTTAGCAGCCCAAGCCAAAGCACAACACGTCTTCTCAAGCATAGAGTATCGAGACTCACAATCAGTGAACTTCTTACTCAGGAAGTAGGTAGCAGATTCCTTCTTTCCCGATTCGTCTTGCTGACCGAGTACACAACCCATCGAGTCTTCAAGAACAGTCAGATACATGATCAGAGGTCTTCCTTCTACAGGAGGAGACAAGATCAGAGGTTCAGACAGATATTCTTTGATACTGTCGAAAGCTTTCTGGCAATCCTCGGTCCAATCATGAGATTGATCTTTCCGGAGGAGCTTGAATATCGGCGCACATGTGGCAGTCATGTGGGATATAAATCTGGAAATATAGTTCAAGCGGCCAAGAAAACCTCGGACTTGCTTTTCAGTTTTGGGCGCAAGCATCTCTCGTATTGCTTTGACCTTTGCAGGATCAACCTCAATACCTCTTTCGCTGACAACAAAACCCAATAACTTGCCAGAACGGACTCCAAATGTACATTTGTTCGGATTCAGACGAAGCTTGAACTTCCTCAAACGCTGAAAAAGCTTCAACAAATGCTCTACATGTTCAACTTCCGTTCGTGACTTAGCAATCATATCATCAACATAGACCTCTATCTCCTTGTGCATCATATCATGAAACAAGGTAGTCATAGCTCGTTGATACGTGGCTCCGGCGTTCTTCAGACCGAAGGGCATCACTCGATAACAGAATGTTCCCCAAGGTGTGATGAATGTTGTCTTCTCTGTATCCTCGGGTGCCATTTTGATTTGATTATATCCGGAAAATCCGTCCATAAACGAAAAGACTTTGAATTTAGTTGTATTGTCTACCAACATGTCAATGTGTGGTAGAGGAAAATCATCTTTCGGACTAGCTTTATTCAAATCTCTGTAATCAACGCACATACGGACTTTTCCGTCTTTCTTAGGCACAGGCACAATATTGGCCACCCATTGAGGATACGTAGAAGTCACCAGAAACCCCGCATCAATTTGCTTCTGAACTTCCTCTTTGATCTTTACTGCCATATCTGGATGAGTTCTTCTGAGCTTTTGCTTCACAGGCACGCACTCAGGCTTCAAAGGCAGGAAATGTTGCACAATATCTGTATCTAGACCCGGCATGTCTTCGTACGACCAAGCGAAGATATCGGAATATTCTCGTAGCAAACTGATCAACCCCTTCTTGACAAACTCTTCGAGGAGTGCCCCAATCTTCACCGTTCGAACACAATCTTCAGACCCCAAGTTGACTGTTTCTAGATTCTCAAGATGCGGCTGAATGATCTTCTCTTCGTGCTCAAGAAGATGGGTAATCTCATCAGGAATCCCTTCAACATCATCTTCCTCTGCCTCGAATACAGGGGATTCAAAATTGGGAGATGGCGTTGGATCATTATGTTCAATGGGTTTTAGAATCAACCTGCATAATGATTTTGGATAATGAAAAACTTTAGAATTTAACAAACAAATCATTATGCAGATGAAAAGATTGCTTTTATTCTTGTTTTTTTTAGGGTTTTTGGTGATCACCAATTTCATGCAAAAAGAAAAAAGTGAAAACAATGGAAAAACAAACATTTAACATGAATTTATTGAATGAAATATCATTATATATATGATGCCAACAATGTCATCACTTCTCCTTTTGGCATGGGAGAAGGGTTTTTAAACAAAGTGAACATATTACGCTGACTTATGAATAACCGTAGGAACATCCACAGCGACCCAATTGTGGCAGATCCCGCCAGGGATGACGAAGTTGTCAGTATCCTCTGCATCTTCTTCCAGAATAGCGGCAGCTTCCTCAGCTGATCGGCGTGGATGAAACCTCCACTCTTGAACAGCCCTTTGTCGTTGAAGACCCCAGAAGAATAGCCAATGCCAGCCCGGGATTTGTTATCTTCAAGCTCGATCATTTTTCCTAAACCAGCAACTGCACCACACTCAATGCCCAGTTTCGCATCACGATAGGAAGCAAATGAAGGAGTTTTCTTCTCAATAGGCTCAGCTATAGATAAAGCTTGGAAGGGAGTTCCAAATTCATCCTCAGCATCTATGTATGAGAAAGAAGACAAGTGGCTAACCAAGAGAGCCTTTTCTCCCCCTACCATAACCAGTTTCTTGTTCTTAACGAATTTCAGCTTCTGGTGTAGGGTGGATGTCACGGCGCCAGCCTCGTGAATCCATGGTCTGCCAAGGAGACAGCTATAAGATGGGTGGATATCCATAACCTGAAAGGTAACTTGGAAATCACTTGGTCCAATCTTGATTGGGAGATCAACTTCCCCAATCACAGTCTTACGCGACCCATCAAAAGCTTTCACAACAACACCACTCTGCCTCATGGGAGGCCCTTGATATGACAATCTAGAGAGAGTGGTCTTCGGCAATACATTCAAAGATGACCCAGTGTCCACCAGCACGTTGGACATGGCGTCGTTCTTGCAATTCATGGATATATGTAAAGCCATGTTGTGGTCTCTTCCCTCCTCAGGGAGATCAGCGTCACAGAAAATCAAAGTGTTACAAGCAGTAATGTTTGCAACGATACTGTCAAACTGTTCAATTGTGACATCATGATCAACATAAGCCAAGTCCAAAACTTTCTGTAGAGCCTCCCTATGGGGTTCTGAATTCAGAAGCAAGGATAATACAGAGATTTTGGACGGCGTTTGTAGAAGCTGGTCTACAACGTTGTACTCACTCTTCTTGATGAGCCTCAGCATCTCATCACAGTCTTCATTCACAATGCCACTTGGGCCAACAGAAGAAGTAGGAGTCTTTTGTACAAAGGAGGGTTTAGCAACAGGTGCCGGATTTGGAGAATTCGCCGCATTCCCAACCGGACGCTCAACACAATCAGCTCTAGCCTGAGGCTTCGAAGGTGAAAACACGCGACCGCTACGGGTCAATCCACTCACATCAGCTATGTTCACAACAGAGGGAGAAGGCAACGACACTTCTTTCCCATCTTCAACAGCAACGACATTATAGCGAACTGAATTGCTTTGTCAGATGAATAAGGCACAGGGCCGACAGGCTTGATAATCAGGGCAGGAGAAACCTTCTGCTTGCTACCATCATAATGAATGACAACAGGCTCAGGGATCCTGAACACCGGAGAAATCACATTGACTTCTGGCTCGTCTTCATCAACATTTCTGTTCTGAAGGATCTCAATGGTCCCATCATCCAGCAATTCTTGCAGATCTTTACGCACTTGGCGACAACCCAATCTGTTAACAGAACAAATTCGGCACTTATCATGATCATGCTCCAAATGACTGTACTGACACAGCAGACGGTGCAACTCAACAAGCGATTGTCGAATATGGCTAACATATTTGACCTTGTACTTGCCAGGGCAACCCTAGACCATGTTAACAGACTTCCCATGCTCGGGCAATGGGTTCTTCTTAACATTGGGGCCTGAGTCTTCAAAGCTCAGAATTTCGCATCTCATAAGGTCTTGAACCTTAGTTTTCAACGGAAAGCAGTTTTCCACATTGTGACCCGGAGCACCCGAATGATAAACACAATGTTAATTGGGCTTGTACCACCACTGAGGGTTAGCAGGTACAGCCGGTGGGTCTCTGGGAGTAATCAATTTCCGTTCTATCAAAGAGGGATACAGCTCTGCATATGATACAGGAATAGGATCGAAAGTGATCTTCTTCCTCTCATAACTCGTACTAGCTTGATTACTATTGTTGCGAGGCTGGTAAGCCTATTGTTGAGGACGATGTTGTTGTTGGTACTGTTGCTGTGGTTGCTGATTATGCTGCTGATAATGTGAATTATCCCTGAAAACAGGTGCTATATGAGCCACATCGTGCTGGTTGCTGGCTGAACGCACAGGCTTTCTTCTCACAGAGGGTCTTCTGGGTTTGACATGGGATTGCACAACATGTGCCTCTCCATCTTTCTTCTTCGCAAACGCCCCATATCGCTTGCTTGAAGAGCCTTCTTCCTTGGTCAAACATCCTTCACGGACTCCCTCCTCTAGACACATCCCCATGTTCACCATCTCGGTGAAATCAGAAAGAGCGCTAGCAATCATCCGCTCGTAATAAAATGAACTCAAGGTCTTCAGAAAGATCTTGGTCATTTCCTTCTCTTCCAGCGGAGGAGTAATCTGAGCTGCCAGCTCTCGCCACCTCTGGGCGTATTCTTTAAATGTCTCTTTGTCCTTCTGGGAGATGGCTCTGAGTTGATCCCGATCGGGAGCCATATCCATATTATATTTGTATTGCTTGACGAAGGCTTCACCAAGATCATTGAAGGAACGGATGTTTGCACTGTCCAAACTCATATACCAACGCAGTGCAGCACCGGACAAACTGTCTTGGAAATAATGAATGAGCAGCTGATCATTATCCGTTTGAGTAGACATTTTCCTGGCATACATAACTAGGTGGCTGAGCGGGCAGGTGTTCCCCTTATACTTCTCAAAGTCTGGGACTTTGAATTTGACAGGTATTTTCACACCGGGAACTAAACAGAGCTCGGCAGCAGACTTGCCGAACAAATCCTTTCCTCGAAGGGTCTTCAATTCCTTGCGGAGGTCAAGAAATTGGTCATTCATAGCGTCCATCTTCTCATGAAAGTCTGGGCCCTCAGACGGCTCAGAATGATAGATGGTGTCGTCTACCCTGGGAACGGTATGCACGACAGGAGGAGGCACAGCAATGACTGAGCTAGATGCCGGCATGGAAGCGAACGTTGGAGCAGGAATATCAGGCATAAAGCCAGGAGGCATCCCCCACGGGAACCCGGGTGGCATGGCTGTTGGCACGAAATGGGCACTGGTAGCTGGCACAGTTGCAGACACAACCTCAGAGATAACAGTCCTGTGGGGAGGAGTTGCAGGTGTTGGAGACGGTTGATTATGAGCCGCTAGAAAAGATTCCATCAAAGCGCTCAGTATGGCGACTTCCTCTTTGAGATCTCGGTTCTATTGCTCAAGATGATCCATCAATCTAGAAGAGTTGGCTCTGGTGTAGTACCGATGAGTCAACTTGTCTTCAAAATAAATGAAGAGCACAGAGTTAGGCCACAGACAAGAAGACCGGAACAAACACCTGCTTATGCAAATGATGCATGCAATGCTCGTGCTCATGCTTTGTTTTTATTTTCGAAGGAACTTTTAGGGTATTATTTGCAAGTTTGAATATTAAGCATTTAATCGCATATGGAAAATATCTCATCAAATATATTTGAGAAAGAAGTACAACATTGTCAATTATTACAAGAGAAAAGGAAAATAAACATCCTATGGATCCCTAGAAGCTCGGGATGCCGGAAGATAAGCTGCACGAAGCCTCTTAATCTCTCTCTCATATGCTGCTTCCATATCCGCTTTCTCTTTGGCAAGTCTGTCATACCTCCTTTTCCAGAACTTGGAAGACTGAGGAAGTAAAGAAGTCCAAGCATCATCAGGATCATCAATGACCTGATGCTCGAGGAACTCGATCAGAGCGTCCTTCTCCTTAAGTTGGTGAAGCAACTCTTCTCTTTCACGGATCCAGGCACGTGAAAGGTCTTCGTCTCTCAACTCCTCTACGCCTTGGTTAGGGAGGGTTGAAGGCCCAGCCACAACCAAAGGTGTAGGTCTCAGATGATCATAAGGCATGAGATACTCAGATGCTCTCTTCCTTACCCAAGTAGTATACGGCTCCAAAGCAATGCAGTTCTTCGGACCCAACTCACTTCTACCCTTCTTGTGAATCTTGCGCCAAGCGCGGATCATCCTGACTTTCAGGCCTTGGGTATCTTTACCCTCCTGAAAGAACACACTTTCTAACAGAATGTTATTAGGTTTATCTTTTAGGGGGAACCCAAGCTGACGTCGTGCTAACACGGGTTTGTAGCTGATCCCACCACATGTACCAAGAAGAGGCACATTGGAGAATTCACCACAAGAATTGATGATTTGGACACCGTCATATTGTAGCACCTCAAATTTTCACCTCCCATTTGTACATACATTTCATTGTTAGGTCATTAACATCATATTAACATTGTATTGTCCATTGCATAGTCCATCATGTCCTTAGGCAAAACTGGTCAGGAGATTCAACTGTGCAAGGCAACAAGTACATTTTCTATGAGATCAAAGCCCTAGGGTTGGTACAATGAGTTCATGTGACCCAAGGATCATTTTGAAGTGATTTGGTCAAGCATTGAAGGCTCAGAGCTCATCAGTTCATGTGCAATTCATCTGAAACCCTAAAAAGTCAACAGAAGTCAATTGTCAGTTCAACTGTGGATTTGGAGGTGGGAGATGGTTAGAGATGCCTCATTCATGTGTAAACAAGTCTCATTTGACATTTCAAACATCAACATTGAAGGATTTGAGGTCAGATCAAAACTTGCCCAAAATAGCAAGTGACCTGTAATTTGAACTTTCCAAAAATGGCAAGGTTTTGGACCAATTTCAACTCAAGATTACGTCATCAAGAAAGCTTCAAATGAAATTTTGTCCAACATGAAAGTTGTATATCTTTCTCTCCCATTTCCAAAAAGTCCAAGATCAAGAATTTCTCATGTGTGGTTGAAGAGATATGATCAAAACATGGCAAAGTGGGGTTTGAACTTCAAATGAGCATAAGTTTCAAACCAAAAGGCCAATTTGAGTGGTTCTTTTTGCACATTGATCCTTGTAACATGTATTTTCCAAGCATACAATCATTTGGCATGAAAACTCATTTGCATGACATTGGTTCAATCATGAAGATTTTGGTGGAAAATTTCATAAATTCATTTTGGTGTAACATGAGCATACCAAGCCAATTCTAACATGTGCATGGAACATTTTTAAGCCATTTTAAGCCTTGCATGTGCACTGTTCACGTGCATGAAGGTGCACGAAGTAGAAACTCCATTTTTTGCATTCACACCACAAAGCCTCTAATCTCATTAGCATTTGCCCTAATCCTTTCCTAATCATGTTTAGCATGGACTATATAGCCTTAATCCTAACTGTTTCATCACAATCACCAATTCTAGATCTAGGTTTTCCAAAATTTCTCAAAATTCTCTCTCACTTTTTTCTCTAAATTCTGCAAACACAAGCATTGTTCCTTGATTCATTCATCATCCTGAGGTATTGTTGAGCATATTTGGATCAAGATTCAAGAGAAATCGTGGCTGTTTTGTTCATGTTCAAGAGTTGAAGCTTCCATGGCAAGTGAAGATTGAGCAAGCTTCATGTACCTTCAAGCATCCATTTCATCATCATTCACTACAAGAAGTATATTGGAGCAGGATTGAAGCATTGCCAAGCCTAGAAGCACGTGAGTCCAACTGCTGTTCATCAAGAGGTCACTTTTTCGACCTCTTTAATTCTCAAAATTGTTGTGATATTCTTGTAGTTCATTGTATGCTGAGTAATCTGACCTTTAATGAGCTAAAATGATGCACTGTACGCAAAGATCCATGTGATTCAAGTTTGGATGTTGTTTTTTATTTTCTTCAATCCATGCATTTGATGATGTTTTTCCATGAAATGATTATTGATCTTTGATGTATGAACCATGACAAATCGAATGGTATGCTTTTGGTTAATTTCTGGAACGTTTTGAGGATTTCTGGAAAATAGCATGAAGATCTTCATAGTGTTCTTCATGTTCATGCAATTTTCTAGTTTTGCTGTGGACTTACTTTGGGATTTACCTGCGAAACGCATAACATTTACCTGCGGAACGCATAGCCTTTCCTGCGGATTTGTTTGAATTCATGTGAGCGCGCGCTTAGGGTTTGGCCTGGTGAAACGCCGTCGTTTTTCTTGGCGCGCTAGGTAGTTTCAAATTGAGACACAGCTCGATTCCTGGCCATTCCACTTATTTCAAATGCTTCATTACAATTTCCATTTTCCCTCCACATTGATCTCTACTTGTTTCACATGATTTTTATTTTCTTTCTCACTTCCAAAATTCATATCTAATTGAATATTGATCCAAAAATGATGAGATTTTTTGCATTGTGATCTTCATTTTGTCTACTATTTTATCATCATATTTTCAAAAATTGTGCCTGGCTTGGAAATTATTTTGCCTAAGGAAATTGAATACATGTCCATTCTTGACATAGCCTTGCCATATCTTTTGTGAAATGCTGAGATTTTGTCCAATGCTCATGAAATTTTTCATGCTATAACTAGACATATTTCTGGACATTTTGGTGTTAATTTGGTATTTTTATCATGTGTCATTGCTGTTTTATGAATGTGCTAAGATAGGTGTGACAATTTGTGTCACACCTTGTGATGTTCAACTTGATTGATGAGTTTGCCATGCCAAATGATATCCAATTGTCCTGATTTTTTATATGATGCATATTATGGATGTTGTGATTGCTCATGGTGTTTGTTGGAATTTTTGGGATCATTTCTGATTTAATTGAGATTTTTCATTCTGGATGGTCACATTTGAGTTTTCAAAATGCCTTGAACTTCATTTGATTGTGAAATGCTTGTGGTTTATCCAATGAATGTGAAATTTTGCACACTATTTCTAGACATGTTGAATGTTGTTTTGGCTTTGGTTTGAGGCTTTTACCATGATCCATCTCTGTTTTATGCCTATGCTAACTTGGTGTGACAATTGGTGTCACACATGTGCTTGTTGTGCTTGTCTTAACTTATGCTATGTGATTGCCATGCCTAATGATGTCCAATGCCCCTAATTTTTTGTGTGATGATCATGTTGTATGTTCTGTTTACTCATGAATTTTTCCACGATTATTTGAATCATTTTTGATTTAATGTGCATTTGTTTCTTCTGATGTCACAATGTGGTCACAATTTGCATACCTTGCCATGTTTGGTTCATGAAATGCTTTTGGTTAATGATATTGATATGGGACCTTTTGGATTATGTTCTTGATTGATTGAAGTTGATCCATGTTAAATTTCATGTTCTGTTTTGAATGTTTGACCTGCTTTTGACCCTAGGCTTGGACCTAGTGGTTTGGACTCACTGTTTGGATTGTGGATTTCAGGTTAAGAAGCACATTGCCATGATTGGAGTTGCTCACTCATTTGAGTTGATTAATTGGTTGATGTTGGCTAACCTTGAGTTGTTTTGTAGGCTTTGAGACCAAGTGGCTTAATAGCTTGTGCCTTGCTCACTGTTGCATTGCTTGCTTATCTGTCTGATTGTGTGATTGACTGTCTGTTTGATTGTTTGAATTGTATACTGATTGGGTTAGATTTTTTCAGGTACATAAGTTGCTTTGAGTTTTTTTGAACTTGCTTTTGCTTTGCTTGGTTGCTTAACCATTGAGGTATAACTCTCTGACTTCATGTAGTCTGGAAGACCTGTCCTGTTATGTGGGCAGGCACCTGTCTGAAGTCCTCCTTAAGAGGCAATGCTTGTGAATGTTTAAATTTGTGCCAAGCAGGAAAAAACCTCTTATGAGGCAATTGGCAGATAAAAGAGATGTGCAATCCATCTCCTGCTATTCAGTGTGTCATCCACTTTGCTCACACACCTTGTGTTGATGCATTGTGGAGATTAACCCAAGATCTTTGTTGTGTCAGTCATATGTGGAGAAGAGTTCCTACTTTCTGAACTCCCGCACTTTCATTTGTCTGAAGCTCTCCCAGGCCAGGGATAAGAGCTGTGAGGTCTTACCCTCACTTCCCATTTCCTCTGCTTCACCCTAACTCTCAATGTTAGGGTTAAGAGCTAACTACACCCGATTCCAGTTGGCTTGTGTCTCACAGCCTAACCTTGTATGAGCCCAATTGTGTGCATATAGTGTGTGTGCTTGCTTTTTGTGCCTGTATGTATTTGCCTGTGCTGTTTAGGATAGCTTGCTCCCTGTGCAAGTTAGGATAGAAACCTTAACCTAGGGCCATGGTGAGTTTACATGATAATTATTAGGCTCGAGTCAGTCTCCCTTCTAGTTTGTCATTTCCCAGTCTCTGGTTAGGCTAGTCCTTTTTCCCTGCGTAGGGGAACTACGTCGCCCTGATCCTCATACCAGATGAGGTACGTAGGCAGGAGATGAGCTGATCTCTCCGGGCGCCCTTTATCTTTTTCAACCCTTTGTGTGTGTTTGGAGTCTGATGTAAGTCCAGCGATTGGCAGTTGGTTTCCTGTGTCTTGTTTGCTTGTTGGAGTCTGACGTAAGTCCAACTATTGGCAGTTGGTTTCCAGTGTGTGTTTGTTGGTTCGGAGTCTGATGTAAGTCCAGCGATTGGCATTCGGTTTCCATGTTTTCCTGTTTGTGTGGAGTCTGACGTAAGTCCAGCGATTGGCAGTCGGTTTCCTGTGTGGTTTTGTTTGGCGTGCGTTAGCCGAGCTACGAGTGCTCTGATTCTTCTCCGGTCAGAGAAGATACGTATGCATAGGATGAGACATCCTAGCGAGCACGTTTCCCCAGTCCCGAACTACGTCGGCTCTGATGTCTGTGCCTGACAGACTACGTAGGCCCAGGATGCGATATCCTGCCGAGTCCCGTTTCTTTTGTCTCTCTGTGTTCCTTCCATCCTTGTGTGCAGTTTGTGATCAGTTTGTAGCAACCTTATCCTTTCTTTTGTGCGTGGATCCCGTCGAGTACGACGGATGCGTAGGGGTGCTAATACCTTCCCTTCGCATAACCGACTCCCGATCCCATCTTTCTCTGGTCGCGAGACCATGTCTTTTCCAGGTTTACTTCGAGCGTTTCCTTTCCCTCCTTTGGGATAAATAACGCACGGTGGCGGCTCTGTTGTTTCATTTTTCCCGCCGGTTTTTCGCGTAATGCGACAGTTGGCGACTCTGCTGGGGATATAGAGAAGTTGACCTCTTGCTGGTCCATCTTCCCTAAGCGAGTCTCTCCTAGCGCTCTCTAGGATAAGGTTTGGTTGCTTTTGCTGTTTTATTTATTGCATTATGATGTGTTTGTATATATGTGCATTTATGTTTGCATGCATCATATTTTCATCTATGCTGGCTGTGTGTTTGTCTCTCTATGGGGTGGGAATCACAAGAGGTAAAAGGCCCAATACCCAGGCTATGAGTGAACTTTAGGACACCTAGGAATAGAGTGATTCATGGGAAGCGGGTGGTATTACGCCACTTAGCGGAACATGATATCACGAGCAGTTCAAATCCTGATGGGGTATTATCGGTACATACATCTGGTGTGTACATGATGATATTCTATGAAAGGGTTGTTTATCCTGCATTTCTCCTGACCTTACCCTGGCCTAGAGGACACCCGTGAGTGGGGGGGATTGAATCATTTGCAGGTACTGATGGTGACTATGGTTCAGATGGACTTATGGATATCTATCTCTGACACGTCGGAGTTCTGTCCGTGATATCTATCAGCGGTTTCCGTTTATTTCGGAACTCCCAAGTTGGATTTATGGTTACTCGGGCCCTCAGATGATTGTGATCAGTTCAGAGACCGGTCCAGTACAGTTGATCCTCAGTTGACTTGGAAGATGGCACAGTGACCTGCCTGCGTGCATTTGCATCATTCCCATTTCGCATTCATCTGCATTTAACTCATGTCTATCCGTACTCAGGGTCCATTTTTTTTATTGAGATTCTGGTTGAGAGACATCCAGATGTCAGAATGTTATTGATGAAATATTATCCGTCTCGATGAAACCAGAATCAAAGGACAAAATTTTCCTCATACGGATAGACATTGCATGTGTGAGTCATATTGACCTGTTTGCTGTTTTGTAGGTGTCAGTATCTAACCGGTGCGCATAGCTCTTCCGTTCAGATATCCAGCCAGACTCAACAAATCCAAGCTGATGGATCCACCCAACGCCGATATTCTCGAATTGAAAGAGATGATGAGAGAGTTGTTCAAGGTCGTGCAAGGGTTCGCCTTGGGGAAGAAAGCAATTGCTGAGAGGTTGGAGAGGATTGAAAGTTGGGTGATAAAGGAGAAAGTTCAGGGAAAGGCTCTATCATCCGTAGTAAAGAAGCCCTCCGGCAGTGGTCAGCTGTAGAAATGGACGGTGGAAAATTCGAAACGCCAAGTCAGGCAGTTGAAACCGTCGAGGCTGAGGAAGAGAATAAGCTGTCCATTTCTTCTTACAAACAGGCCATGGAAGTGGTGAAGAATGGAGAAGCCCTAGGCTGGGGGAAGATCATAGACATTGTGGTGAAAGCGGATATGTTCGGGGTTGGCTATCAGCCAGATCAAGGCTCGTCTGGACAAAACAGAGGACGTCGTCCACCGTTCACCTTCGTTAGTGCCGGAATGCTGGATCCAGGTCACACCTGTACAGTGGGTGAAGAGATTGACCGTGACCGCGAGCTTGAGTCGTGGATAAAATCGTGCGTACCAGGGAACTGGAAGGCCTTAAAGATCACCACTGTCACTCATCCTGAAGTGTAGTATTTCTGTTTTTCAATTTTGTTTGCATGAAAGCCATACGTTTTGCCCGAAACGTAATGGTCCATTGTAAGGGCCATCTCATGTGTTTCATTTTGCAACAGTTTACATCAGTAATAAATGGATGTTTTTGTGATTAAAAGCGCTGTTCTCTGTTTTTCATTTATTTTTGCAGTTTAAAAAATAAAAATGGCAATGTTTATTTTCATTTTTCTTTCCTTTTGATTTGTCTTGTTCCGACCTCGAAAGTGACTATCCTCTTGATCTCATTGGTAACAATTCGGTTACACCTCTGTATGACTTCGACAATCCGATCTATCATGCCGAAGAAGAAGACGAAGAAGATTGTGATCTGCTGGAATTAGCCAGGTTGTTGAAATAAGAGGAGAAGGTGATTTAACCGCACGAGGAGCGATTCAAGATTGTTATTCCAGGCACCGCCGAGGTCAGAAAGGAAGTGAAAGTTAGGGCCGCTTCAGAGGCGAATGTCAAGAGCAGAATGGTAGCACTGTTAAAAGAGCATGTGGATACCTTCGCCTGGTCGTGTCAGGATATGCCAGGGTCGGATACCGATGTCGTTGTGTGCAAGCTACCATGGAGAGAAGACTGTCCTTTAGAGAAGCCGAACATCGGTGCCACATATCAGAGTGACTTTGTTTCATGATATGATTCATCATGAAATCGAATGCTATGTTGATGACATGATAGCAAAGTCCTAAACAGAAAAGGGGCATCTGGTGGATCTGGCCAAGTTGTTTGACCGGATCGAGACAACTCAGACTGAGGTTGAGTCCGAATCAGTGCACTTGTGGAGTGTTGTCCGGTAAGTTGCCGAGGCTTGTTGTGAACGAAAGAGGAATCGAGGTCGATCCTGCTAAAAAAAAAAGAAAGAAAGAAAAGAAAAGAAAAGGAAAAAGCAATGCAAGAAAGGCCTGAACCGAAAAAAAACAATTAAAAAAGAGATTAAACGGTCAGATGGATAATGATTGCCAAGGGGCATTGAAAGATAAAAGAATAAGTCGCAGGAACCTCTGATTCTGATGCCTCCTGTGGAAGGAATAACTGTTAATCTGGTACTTGACAGCCCTCGAGGGATCTGTGAGGTGTGTAGTGGGCCAGCATGATGAGTCTGGTCGAAAAGAGCATGCAATTTACCTTAGCAAAAAGTTTATCGACTATGAAACAATACATTCACTGCTCGAGAAAACTTGCTGTACTTTGGCATAGGCTGCTCGCCGACTGAGACAGTATATGCTGGTTCATACCACTTTGTGGATTTCCAAGATGGATCCGATCAAGTATGCGTTTGAGAAGTCAGCATTAACCGGACGGGTTGCGAGAGGGCAAATAATGTTGACTAAATACAATATTCCGTACACCTCTCAGAAAGCAATCGAGGGGAGTGTATTGTCCGTTTACATCGCCCCGTAACCCATTGAGGATTATCAACCAAGGAAGTTTGAGTTCCCTGATGAGGACATCTCGAGGTCCTCAAATCGAAAGATTGTGAGGAACCGATCCTGGAGGAGGGGCCTGACCCTGAATCCGAATGGATTCTGATGTCTGATGGGGGGAGGTTAATGTGGATGAGTTAGTGCCGTTTTGGTTACGCGGAAAAGATCCCACATTCCTTTTATTGCCTAGATAACATTTGAATGCACCAACAATGGTGGCTGAGTACAAAGCTTGTATCCTGGGTATCGATTGCGGAGAGTCCTGATGGATGAGAAATTAGAGAAGGCTGAGTGGATAAGGACTCGGTATGATGCGTTGAGCCTGACTGAGGAAAAGAGGCTGGCGTTTACTTGTCGTGGGGCAGTTGTACCCAGTGAATGAAGCGTGTTGTTGATTGAAAAGTGCGACCTCGGGCGTACCATGTGGGAGAGCTGGTATTGAAAAGGATCCTTCCTCCTCAACGATCGTAGGGGCAAGTGGATATACAGTCATGAATATCCATTCGTGGTCAAGAAGGCGTTCTTTGGTAGAGCCTTGTTGTTGACGACCACGGATGACGAAGATTTTTCATCCCCTGTGAATGCGGATGCAGTTAAAAAATACTTCGTGAAAGAGACCCGCTGGACGAAAAGAATAAAGAGTCCAGGCAAAAAAGGGCATCCCGGCGAACCAAAAAAAAAGAAGAGAAAAGGTTCGGGCAAAAATTAGGGATAAAAGAAAGAAAAACTGTACACCCGGCAAGTCGAAAACCCCGCAAGGGCGGCTTGGGCAAAAAAGGGTATCCCGGTGGACTGAAAACCCAAAAGGGCGGTCTAGGCAAAAGAGGGAATGAAACGAACAACTGCGTCCAGCATGGTCGTTTGTGCTTGGGATAAGACATCATGGATAATCTCCGACAGAGATCGATCAGAAGCGTCTTGTTCAGAAGACAGAAAGTGCGGAAAGTCTTGAGGACATACGAGGTGTAACCGAGTTGGAACTTGATGAGATCACGGTTTCACATTGCCATTAGGATAGGTTTTTCCTTTTATGCGCAATCACCTCTTTTCAGGGTTTGCTTCCTGTGTGTTGCTCGGTTCTGAGCTACCTTTTTTGTTTCAGTCAATAAATGCGTGTTCAGTCAAATAATTTTGTTTTTGTTTTCATTTCTGCTTTGATTGCGAAAACATTCGTTTATTTTTTATAAGAATATTTGCATTTTGAAACATAGAGGTCCCTTCCGATGCATGCTTATAAGATTGAAATCTGGAAATCTTATTCGGAAGTTTGAGTGACCTAGGTGTTGAAATGTTGGCACGCCTGGGGCACGCTTTTATCTAACGATCTCTTGTGCAGGTGCTGTTAGATATCTTCATTCACTTGAAGTTTGTAATGGATAACCTTTTGACAAAAGATCCCTGCAGAGTCCAATCAGGGGCAAGGGATAGAAGACCGGTGAAAAGACGGCGAAAGAAGGACGACGATCCTAGAGGGTAATCAAGAAAACTCTTCAAAATATGAGGACTGGAAAGTTTGTATGAATCCCAGGAGTTCGATCTCCGTGGAGTACGGAGGAGTCGGGAATACAAGGTGATGAATCAGAAAAGTCCAGATGAGTATGGGAGCTCTCAAAAGTGGAAAGTGGGCACTGTGGTTGGATGATGAATGCCAGTGTTCGACGAATCGACAGGTGTTCCATGTCAAATAAGCTGTATCTCCCCAGTGGGTTTGAGAGTGTTATTTCCCTAGCAGATTCGAGATCGGTGTCTCCTCAGCGAGCCTGAAGGTTGCCATATCCCCAATGGAAGTGTCGGTGGGTAGATGGTTTCTAAGGGTTGAGGATGTTTCCCCAGCAGGCTTGAGAGTGGCTGTTTCCCCAAGCAAGTCTGAAAGCTATTAGAACAGTTTTTCCCCGGCAGAGGCGTTTGTGGATAGTGTGTCCCTTAGTAACAGAATCAAAGGCTATTCTATCCCCAACAGGCTTAAAGATTTGTAACTCCCCAGCAGGCCTAGAAATGGGTTTGTCCCTAGCTAGTTGGAAGATCGTTAATCCCCATCGAGTTGGAAGGTTGTTGTATCCCCAGCGGAGGTATCAGTGAGTAGTTTGTTCCTCAGCAGTCGGGTGTGAAGTACTGTAATCCTCATCAAGGTCGTGAATGCCTTTCCCCAACAAGGGTTATCTTTCCCTAGCAGGGTAGAAATTGGAGTGGTACCCAGCTCCTCAGCACCTCGAGCTCCCCGGTGTTGTCCCTGGAGGGGACGTGTTTTTATACATTCATCATTTAGATAAGCATAGCATATTGCATCATTAGTGCGTAGCATTTCCATGATTATGGAGCATTGCGCTAAAGAAAAAACTCATGCATCAGCATTGCAAACATAAATCAGCCCTAGGCCGTGGTGACCATCCGAGAATGGGTTGTCGGAAGAGTTTAGCATCGCGACATTGGATCGACTTCAGAATTGGGTTCCCCAGCAGGGTAGAGAGGTTGGTGTTTTCCCAACAAGTGACTCCTTAGTTGAGTGGGTATCCCCAGCAATGCAACTCCCCATAAAATTGGTAGCATCTTGCAAGCTTGGATCGATTCCCCTAGCAGATATGGGTGTGTCTGATCTCTCCATATAGAGTCGACCCCTTAGGCAGAAAGTGTCTGTCATTTCCTTCTGCACTCCCCACTGAGTTCTATCCTCGTGGATGACGGTTGTTTCCGTTCCCTCCCTGCTCACATAATGGGATGGGTTTTCCCTATTGAGTTCTTTCCTCATTAGGATGGGTTTTGATTCAGTCTGTCTTTTGGGATCGATCCTGAATTGGCTTCCTTGTGGCTGTCTCTTGCGCTTCCCTGTGGTATAAATGAATAGTTGCTCACTAACCGGCACTCATTCATCTTATCCTCAGCGGAATTTGTTGGCTTCTACCCACCAACCGGTAGCTGTAAGTCATATCTTTGTGGTCTTCTATCGACTATCCGGTAGATGTGAATCCTCTGTTCTCCCCTTTGTGGAGTTAACCCTTGTGCTCATCCTAGTCGATGACGGTTTCTTTTCTATGGTTTTCTGCCTACGGACCGTAGATGTAATCCCCTCTTTGTGGTTATCATTATCCAGTTTTCGGTATTGATATTCCTTTTCCCTTTCGGATATTTGCTTTGATTCAGCAATCTTATCCCCAACGGGTCTTCCCATTCCTTTTGGATATTTGCTCAGAGTAAGCAATTTTATCCTCAGCGGGTCCTTTTTCATTCACCGTTTGCCGGTAATGTTTGTGGTTTCCCTTTTTGATTGGTCATCTTTACATACCTAGTCTCGGTATCCTGATGCCTTTCTATTTCGGTTGATTGGTCCATTTAACAACCTACAAACCGGTTATGGATAATCGTCCATGCGAGTATATTATCTACATTTTGACGGCTATAGATGATATATATCATGCGCGCTTTGGTCGAAGTTTTGTCCTTCCCATTGGAGTAAGATTCGTAGTCCTTGTGGAATCGAATGTCCATCCTCTAACAAGATTGCTTTTCTAGCCCTCTTCAGGATGATGAGTGTTTTGGAACAAAAACCAATTCATGCTTTGGTCGGTCACCTGTTTTGTTCCTATAACCCGGTATCCTTGGTGTTCCTTCCTGTCTGCTCCCTGTCGTGACCTTGATCCCTAGTGAGTCACCTCTCCGTTGGTGTCGATAAACGTCGAGCTTCTCCCGTTCGTCCGTTGACGTCTGGTCGAGTCTTCCCATTCATCCGTTGATGTCTGGTCACCTCTCCGTTGGTGTCGATAAACGTCGAGCTTCTCCCGTTCGTCCGTTGACGTTTGGTCGAGCCTTCCCATTCATCCGTTGATGTCTGGTCACCTCTCCGTTGGTTTCGATAAATGTCGAGCTTCTCCCGTTCGTCCGTTGACGTTTGGTTGAGTCTTCCCATTCATCCGTTGATGTCTGGTCACCTCTCCGTTGGTTTCGATAAACGTCGAGTTTTTCCCATTCGTTCGTTGACGTATGGTTGTACTTCTTCCCCAGTCATTCGTTGATGTCTGGTCACCTCTCCGTTGGTTTCGATAAACGTCGAGCTTCTCCCGTTCGCTTGTTGACGTCTGGTCGAGTCTTTCCCATTCATCCGTTGATGTCTGGTCACCTCTCTCCGTTGGTGTCGATAAACGTCGAGCTTCTCCCGTTCGTCCGTTGACGTCTGGTCGAGTCTTTCCCATTCATCCGTTGATGTCTGGTCACCTCTCCGTTGGTTTCGATAAACGTTGAGTTTTTCCCATTCGTCCGTTGACGTCTGGTTGTATCTTTTCTCCCAGTTCATCCGTTGATGTCTGGTCACCTCTCCGTTGGTTTCGATAAACGTTGAGTTTTTCCCATTCGTCCGTTGACGTATGGTTGTATCTCTTTCCCATTCATCCGTTGATGTCTGGTCACCTCTCTGTTGGTTTCGGTAAACGTCGAGTTTTTCCTAGTCGTCCGTTGGCGTCTAGTTGTGATTCCTTTGTTCCCATCCATCATCCTTCGATGACGGGTCGTGGTTCCTTTTCTGAAAAATCAAAATCCCCCAGTGGAGTCGTGGGTAGACATCTTGTCTGGTTCAGTGACAAAAATCAAAATCCCGGTAGAAGTTGCCATTGGTGAACTTTCTTTTCTTGGATCCCCGCAGAGTGCAAATTTCTACGGTTCTTTGGTATTCAATCGCTGTTTACCTTGAAGGTCTGACAGCCGTTGCTCTCATCCGTTCAGGTTCCCAGTTGATTGAATATGGGCAGCTGTAGCACCTCAAATTTGCACCTCCCATTTGTACATACATTTCATTGTTTGGTCATTAACATCACATTAACATTGCATTGTCCATTGCATAGTCCATCATGTCCTCAGGCAAGACTGGTCAGGAGATTCAACTGTGCAAGGCAACAAGTACATTTTCTATGAGATCAAAGCCCTAGGGTTGGTACAATGAGTTCATGTGACCCAAGGATCATTTTGAAGTGATTTGGTCAAGCATTGAAGGCTCAGAGCTCATCAGTTCATGTGCAATTCATATGAAACCCTAAAAAGTCAACAAAAGTCAACTGTCAGTTCAACTGTGGATTTGGAGGTGGGAGATGGTTAGAGATGCCTCATTCATGTGTAAACAAGTCTCATTTGACATTTCAAACATCAACATTGAAGGATTTGAGGTCAGATTAAAACTTGCCCAAAATAGCAAGTGACCTGTAATTTGAACTTTCCAAAAATGGCAAGGTTTTGGACAAATTTCAACTCAAGATTACATCATCAAGAAAGCTTCAAATGAAATTTTGTCCAACATGAAAGTTATAGATCTTTCTCTCCCATTTCCAAAACGTCCAAGATCAAGAATTTCTCATGTGTGGTTGAAGAGATATGATTAAAACATGGCAAAGTGGGGTTTGAACTTCAAATGAGCATAACTTTCAAACCAAAAGGCCAATTTGAGTGGTTCTTTTTGCACATTGATCCTTGTAACATGTATTTTACAATAATACAATCATTTGGCATGAAAACTCATTTGCATGGCATTGGTTCAATCATGAAGATTTTGGTGGAAAATTTCATAAATTCATTTTGGTGTAACATGAGCATACCAAGCCAATTCTAACATGTGCATGGAACATTTTTAAGCCATTTTAAGCCTTGCATGTGCACTGTTCACGTGCATGAAGGTGCATGAAGTAGAAAATCCATTTTTTGCATTCACACCACAAAGCCCCTAATCTCATTAGCATTTGCCCTAATCCTTTCCTAATCATGTTTAGCATGGACTATATAGCCTTAATCCTAACTGTTTCATCACAATCACCAATTATAGATCTAGGTTTTCCAAAATTTCTCAAAATTCTCTCTCACTTTTTTCTCCTATATTCTGCAAACACAAGCATTGCTCCTTGATTCATTCATCACCCTGAGGTATTGTTGAGCATATTTGGATCAAGATTCAAGAGAAATCGTGGCTGTTTTGTTCATGTTCAAGAGTTGAAGCTTCCATGGCAAGTGGAGATTGGGCAAGCTTCGTGTACCTTCAAGCATCCATTTCATCATCATTCACTACAAGAAGTATATTGGAGCAGGATTGAAGCATTGCCAAGCCTAGAAGCACGTGAATCCAGCTGCTGTTCATCAAGAGGTCACTTTTTCGACCTCTTTAATTCTCAAAATTGTTGTGATATTCTTGTAGTTCATTGTATGCTGAGTAATCTGACCTTTAATGAGCTAAAATGATGCACTATACGCAAAGATCCATGTGATTCAAGTTTGGATTTTGTTTTTTATTTTCTTCGATCCATGCATTTGATGATGTTTTTCCATGAAATGATTATTGATCTTTGATGTATGAACCATGACAAATCGAATGGTATGCTTTTGGTTAATTTTTGGAACGTTTTGAGGATTTCTGCAAAATAGCATGAAGATCTTCATAGTGTTCTTCATGTTCATGCAATTTTCCAGTTTTGCTGTGGATTTACTTTGGGATTTACCTGCGAAACGCATAACATTTACCTGCGGAACGCATAGCCTTTCCTGCGGATTTGTTTGAATTCATGTGAGCGCGCGCTTAGGGTTTGGCCTGGTGAAACGCCGTCGTTTTTCTTGGCGCGCTAGGTAGTTTCAAATTGAGACACAACTCGATTCCTGGCCATTCCACTTATTTCAAATGCTTCATTACAATTTCCATTTTCCCTCCACATTGATCTCTACTTGTTTCACATGATTTTTATTTTCTTTCTCACTTCCAAAATTCATATCTAATTGAATATTGATCCAAAAATGATGAGATTTTTTGCACCGTGATCTTCATTTTGTCTACTATTTTATCATCATATTTTCAAAAATTGTGCATGGCCTGGAAATTATTTTGCCTAAGGAAATTGAATACATGTCCATTCTTGACATAGCCTTGCCATATCTTTTGTGAAATGCTGAGATTTTGTCCAATGCTCATGAAATTTTGCATGCTATAACTAGACATATTTCTGGACATTTTGGTGTTAATTTGGTATTTTTATCATGTGTCATTGCTGTTTTATGAATGTGCTAAGATAGCTGTGACAATTTGTGTCACACCTTATGATGTTCAACTTGATTGATGAGTTTGCCACGCCAAATGATATCCAATTGTCCTAATTTTTTGTATGGTGCATATTATGGATGTTGTGATTGCTCATGATTTATGTTGGAATTTTTGGGATCATTTCTGATTTAATTGAGATTTTTCATTCTGGATGGTCACATTTGAGTTTTCAAAATGCCTTGAACTTCATTTGATTGTGAAATGCTTGTGGTTTATCCAATGAATGTGAAATTTTTCACACTATTTCTAGACATGTTGAATGTTGTTTTGGATTTGGTTTAAGGCTTTTACCATGATCCATCTCTGTTTTATGCCTATTCTAACTTGGTGTGACAATTGGTGTCACACATGTGCTTGTTGTGCTTGTCTTGACTTATGCTATGTGATTGCCATGCCTAATGATGTCCAATGCCCCTAATGTTTTGTGTGATGATCATGTTGTATGTTCTGTTTACTCATGAGTTTTTCCACGATTATTTGAATCATTTTTGATTTAATGTGCATTTGTTTCTTCTGATGTCACAATGTGGTCACAATTTGCATACCTTTCCCTGTTTGGTTCATGAAATGCTTTTGGTTAATGATATTGATATGGAACCTTTTGGATTATGTTCTTGATTGATTGAAGTTGATCCATGTTAAATTTCATGTTCTGTTTTGAATGTTTGACCTGCTTTTGACCCTAGGCTTGGACCTAGTGGTTTGGACTCACTGTTTGGATTGTGGATTTCAGGTTAAGAAGCACATTGCCATGATTGGAGTTTCTCACTCATTTGAGTTGATTAATTGGTTGATGTTGGCTAACCTTGAGTTGTTTTGTAGGCTTTGAGACCAAGTGGCTTAATAGCTTGTGCCTTGCTCACTGTTGCATTGCTTGCTTATCTGTCTGATTGTGTGATTGACTGTCTATTTGATTGTTTGAATTGTATACTGATTGGGTTAGATTTTTTCAGGTACATAAGTTGCTTTGAGTTCTTTTAAACTTGCTTTTGCTTTGCTTGGTTGCTTAACCATTGAGGTATAACTCTCTGACTTCATGTAGTCTGGAAGACCTGTCCTGTTATGTGGGCAGGCACCTGTCTGAAGTCCTCCTTGAGAGGCAATGCTTGTGAATGTTTAAATTTGTGCCAAGCAGGAAAAGAACTCTTATGAGGCAATTGGAAGATAAAAGAGATGTGCAATCCATCTCCTGCTATTCAGTGTGTCATCCACTTTGCTCACACACCTTGTGTTGATGCATTGTGGAGATTAACCCAAGATCTTTGTTGTGTCAGTCATATGTGGAGAAGAGTTCCTACTTTCTGAACTCCCGCACTTTCATTTGTCTGAAGCTCTCCCAGGCCAGGGATAAGAGCTGTGAGGTCTTACCCTCACTTCCCATTTCCTCTGCTTCACCCTAACTCTCAATGTTAGGGTTAAGAGCTAACTACACCCGATTCCAGTTGGCTTGTGTCTCACAGCCTAACCTTGTATGAGCCTAATTGTGTGCATATAGTGTGTGTGCTTGCTTTTTGTGCTTGTATTTATTTGCCTGTGCTGTTTAGGATAGCTTGCTCCCTGTGCAAGTTAGGATAGAAACCTTAACCTAGGGCCATGGTGAATTTACATGATAACTATTAGGCTCGAGTCAGTCTCCCTTCTAGTTTGTCATTTCCCAGTCTCTGGTTAGGCTAGTCCTTTTTCCCTGCGTAGGGGAACTACGTCACCCTGATCCTCATACCAGATGAGGTACGTAGGCAGGAGATGAGCTGATCTCTCCGGGCGCCCTTTGTCTTTTTCAACCCTTTGTGTGTGTTTGGAGTTTGACGTAAGTCCAACGATTGGCAGTTGGTTTCCTGTGTCTTGTTTGCTTGTTGGAGTCTGACGTAAGTCCAGCTATTGGCAGTTGGTTTCCAGTGTGTGTTTGTTGGTTCGGAGTCTGATGTAAGTCCAGCGATTGGCATTCGGTTTCCATGTTTGCCTGTTTGTGTGGAGTCTGACGTAAGTCCAACGATTGGCAGTCGGTTTCCTGTGTGGTTTTGTTTGGCGTGCGTTAGCCGAGCTACGAGTGCTCTGATTCTTCTCTGGTTAGAGAAGATACGTATGCATAGGATGAGACATCCTAGCGAGCACGTTTCCCCGGTCCCGAACTACGTCGACTCTGATGTCTGTGCTTGACAAACTACGTAGGCCCAGGATGCGATATCCTGTCGAGTCCCGTTTCTTTTGTCTCTCTGTGTTCCTTCCAGCCTTGTGTGCAGTTTGTGATCAGTTTGTAGCAACCTTATCCTTTCTTTTGTGCGTGGATCCCGTCGAGTACGACGGATGCGTAGGGGTGCTAATACCTTCCCTTTGCATAACCGACTCCCGATCCTATCTTTCTCTGGTCGCGAGACCATGTCTTTTCCAGGTTTACTTCGAGCGTTTCCTTTCCCTCCTTTGGGATAAATAACGCACGGTGGAGGCTCTGTTGTTTCGTTTTTCCCGCCGGTTTTTCGCGTAATGCGACACATATGCACGATCATACCAAGAGATATCGTCATTAGTGAGAGACATGAGTCTCATAGACCACCGTAGACATCCCTTGTTCTCCTTGAAAGCGACCGTCTGAGGTAAGTGAGAAATAAACCACGTATACAACAGAGGCAAACAGCACACAATAGCGCCACCACCCTTTGCATTCCTCAGATGCAAAGAGACATAGGTATCACCCAACAGAGTCGGAACGGGATTAAGAACAGAGAAGATCCTAATAGCGTTCACATCCACAAATTTGTCGATGTTGGGGAACAATACCAATCCATAGATGAGAAGCACAAATATGGCCTCAAAGGCATCCTCACTCATGGCCTTCCCATAAACGGTAGCTTGAGGAATGAGGAACTCAGAAGGGAGACCTTGAATTCCACCTTTGGTAGTCATATGATCTTTAACCAAGGATTCATCTATGTGCAACATGTCAGCTATCTCTTGAGAAGTAGGAATACTCTCCAAGCCACTGAACGACACCTGATCCAGAATCGGAATACCTACAAGATGAGCATACTCCTCAAGGGTAGGCAATAGCTGAAAGTCTGGAAAAGTGAAGTAGTGATATAGAGGATCATAGAACTGCGCCAAAGTACTCATCAACCCTTCGTCAACCTGAGTAGTCAGTAGAGGTAGAAGCTTCCCATAACAAGCTTTGAAACCCAAGGGATCTAATACATAAGATGTCAGATTCCTTAACTCTTTCAGATCGGGTTGTCTGAAGCTGTACTTCTTTGTATGCCTTTTTTGTCTTTCCATATCTGAAAATTTTGCAAATAAACCCCTTAAGTTCCTTGAAAATTTTCCTTTTTTTTCTGATGATATAGATGCAGATGAATGCATGAATGCAACAATCCAACTCAAGGATCAAGCAAAGCACACCAGACAAAGGTCATGGGATAGCTCGTATTATCCTTAATATCAATCATCCATTTTGGTGGATTATGGTTTTCACCTTATCAACACCCAAGTTCCATTGATATTAACGATATACGAACGACTCAACCATCCTTAATATCAATCATCCATTTTAGTGGATTATGGTTTACACCTTATCGACACCCAAGTTCCATTGATATTAAGGAGGTGTGAACGGATCAACCATGAATCACGGGTTTGTTGTGAGTCACGAGCATGGAGTCTCGGTTAAGAACCACCCAAAGGGAGTGTACTATGGTTTAAACCTGCCGAACATGTTCTACCAGAGGTTCCCATAGTCATCATCCCATCTTTCGAATATTATCGGAGGAACGAATACTCGTATTCCAAAAATATTCTCAAGAGAGACTCTTATGAGTGTAGTATCGCGTAACAATCGTATCAAATCTGACATTTGAACGACTTCCTCACTACGTCCTAAAAATAGGCCAAGATGGGCTTGGGTAAACTAAGGTCCTTGGCTTCTACGACACATATTGGAAGAATAATGCCTAACCATAAATAACTTGTGTGACATCATTAATCCAACATGACCTCCACCAAGTGAATGGACTCACGAGTCAACTTGCTAAGGAATAACTCCACACAAGTCGACGAGACTATGTCATTCTCCTATCATAAGGTGTACTCGAGTTCGGGTATAGAACTCATCTCACAAAGATCACCAAGCAAACAAGCAATTGATATATCAATCAATTCAAGCATTACAAACAATACAGTAATCCCAAATTGTACAAAAATATGTCATAAACAAGTAATACAACAAAGTGTGAAAAGTAGGCAAACCCACCAGGAAGATTTTCCCCAGCAGAGTCGCCACTTTTCTGTAGCGGTGTATTCCTTACCTTTAGATTTATTGACTAAATCAAAAGATAAGCATACAAAGATAGAGTCGCCACCGCACTTCTATTTATCCAAAGGAATGGCTAGAAAGCGAACAAAAGCCTAAGAAGTTTTACACGAAGAAAACTAATAAAAGGTCAGAGATCTGGGTAAGGGGGTAATTATGTCGTGGAAAGGTGTTAGGCACCCACAACATCCTAGGTACTCCTAGGGAACCTCTTTTCACAACTTGTTGTAAAATTATTTGTTTATGAAATATTTTTGTGCAAACATTGATTGAAGGGATGAGAGAAAGAATGTACAAGTTTATTATTTTTGTGTTTGAATGGATGAACCCATTGCCTACGTACCTTTTCATGAAAGATAAGGATCAAAACGCCGTAGTTCGGCTAAAAGATTTCCAAAAAGTGAGTGGATTGATTTTAAACAAAAGCCTTAAGGTCTTTCATTATCAACGGGAGAAAACTCAACCTGAACCAACAATCCACCATGTGAGAACAGCTTCAACACGCTAGTGAGGGGTTAACCCTATAATAAGCATGGAAGTCTTACGATTCAATCACTAAGGATGCAGTGAGATTTACATCAACCACTATGATAATTCAGATCTATGGCTAATGTATGAAAACTTATCAAGAAGTGGACAAGGGCCACAAAAAATGAATTGAGTGAGTGAAGTTAACCAATTAGAGTATTCACAAAAATGGTCAAAAGTTGACATTAAGTTCAATTCAGAAGAAGTATTGTGAAAATGAAGTTTGAAAATCAGAGGCTTGAGGCCTAGGTTTCTAGTTTTGAAAACAAGTCAAAATGTTTGCACAAAAGTTTTCTGGTTTGGGTTACAAATGCAAGTGGAGGTTGTACAAAAGGGTTAAGGGACAAAGTCACACACAGGAGTTGCTTTCTCAAGATCATAGAAATGATCCAAGGAAGTTCCTTTGGAATTAGGCAACACGAAGCAACAAGCAAGACAAATAAGCAAGCTCAAAGGAGCCACAAAACTGGAAATGGATTGCCAATAAATGGTCTTACATCCAACTCCAAAAAAAAACAAATGGGAAACGGAGTGCCAATAAATGGTCTTACGTCCAACTCCACGAAGCAACATGGGAAACAGATAGTCAATCAATGGTCTTACATCTAACTCCACAAAAGAAACAAAATAGGAAACAGATAGCCAATCAATGGTCTTACATCTAACTCCTCAAAAGAAACAAAATAGGAAACAGATAGCCAATCAATGGTCTTACACCTGACTCCTCAAACAAAACAAAATAGGAAATGGAGTGCCAATCAATGGTCTTATATCCAGCTCCCCAAAAGGAACAGGAAACAGATAGCCAATCAATGGTCTTACACCTGACTCCTCAAACAAGACAAATAACAAATGTAAGAGCAAAATGCAAACAATATGCAAAAGCAACATGAAGGATGCACAAGTAAGCAAACAATCAATCAATTAGCACACTCTATACACAATCAAAAGGCTCATACAAGGCTGGGCTTTAGTCAAGGGGTCATATCGACCTTGACAAACAAGCCAAACGTTGGAAGGGGTGACAGACTCTTAACCTCTGACATTGACCGTCAGGGTGAGCAGATGAAATGGGAGATGAGGGTTAGACCTCATAGCTCTTAACCCTGGCCGGGGTGAGCTTGAATCAAAAGAAGGTGTGGGAGTCCAGAATGAGGAACTCTATTCCACAATGACTGACTCTATATACAAGATTTTGGGCGTTTATTCAAAATGCATTAGCACTTAGTGCGAGCAAGATGAAAGACTCAACTAAATAGCATGGGATGGATTGCACATCCCTTCTATCTGCCAATGCCTCTTCACTTAGGAGGTCTTAATATGTAACCATGCCTCATTGAGGTCTTTAGCACAAAATTAAACAAACAAAAACATGGCCTCTTAAGGAGGGCTTCAGACAGGTGCCTGCCAAAAACAGCAGGTCTTCTAGACTACATGGAGAAAAGAAGTTACCTAAGTGGTATGCCAACCACAAGCAAAGCAAAGCAACTCAAGTAATGAGTTAAAGCGGCTAAAGTACCTGTAAGAAAAGCTAAACCAGTCAATATTTACATTCAGACAAATCAAACAATCAACAACAGTCAGACAACCAATATACACAATGTAATTAAACAACTCAAGTGAGTTAGCCGTCCAAGGACCTACAACACAATCAACATTAGTTAAACAAAGCTAATTTTATCTCAATCAAGGAGATCACATCATCCATTAGGACTTATTGCATGAACCTGAAAGGCAAAGCTCAAATTGTGAGTTCAAACCCCTAGGGAAAAGCCTAGGGTCAAAGGTGGAGAAAAAAGTCAAAACAGAAGCTAATACTCAACATGAATCACATTTAATCAAGTAAGAACATGTCCTAAAAAGGACCAAATCAAAATCATCAAGCAAAGTCATGTAGTGAGTAAGAGAATACAAAGGCAATTTCAAAGCACACAATTGATCATTAGGAATCAAAATTCCATATTAAAACAGAAATGACTCAAACAATTCTAGAAAATTTTATGATCACACAACATGTCAAACATAATCACCATGCCAAAAATTAGAATCAACAAAACTCATTTGACCTAAAAATGAAAATGCACAAGCAAGATATCCAATTGTGTGACACACATTGTCACACCATGCAAACATGTGTATAAAACAGAAATGGAAAATGAGAAAAATGCACAATCAAGCCTCAAAGGTCAAGCCACATGTTGGGAATCATCACACAAAATTTCATGGCAATTGGATCATAATTGAGCATTTCACACTAGAAAGAAGGAAGCATGTCACATTTTGCACACATGATCAATCAACCAGTCACAATTCCAATTCCAGAAATAAAATCATGAAATTACCACCAAAAAACAATAGACAAACACATGAACATTTTGCAAAAAATTGGGAATTAATTGGATTCATTTTCAAATTGATATGAATTTTTGAAGTTGGAAGAAAATGATAAAATAAAATGTAACACATGTGCATGATATTGGAGGGAAAGGTAAAATAATGAATTAATTTGAAAATGCGCTACCAGAAGGGATCGAACCCTGTAGCAATTCAAATGAGGCACTGAAATGAATAAGAGCCAAAAATGCACCGCCAGGAATCGAAGCGAGGGAATGGATGAAACGCTGAGTTTCATTTAATGTGCTGGCGTCCAACACATCAGTCCAAGCATACGTGGACGAGGTCAAGCGAACGCTGGCCAACGAATTGGCCAACAGGCACGCACATATGGTGCTGACAGGGACGAAAACCCTAGGAAAACCAGAAGGAAGAGCGCGCGGCCATGCACAGTGGAAAACACCGTCTTCTTCGTGAAGACGGTGGAGGAACAGTACATCCTCATGAAATTTTTTCCAGAATTCACTAAAAATTATATCAATAGAAAGCTCTTCTCATGCACATCACGAATCCACTAATAACTAAGCCAAACATGCCATGGATTAAGAGAATCGAGCAAGAACATTATGACATACAAAACTTTATCTCAGCATATCTCAGCCATTTCTCAACCAAATCACATGAAATTTTCACCAGATTAATCAGCCAGAGAAGATCTACACTATCATGGCAAAAGATTCGAGAATTAAAAGCTTCGAAAAACCTACCTCTTGAAGAGCAGTTTCTGGAATCAGCAATTTCAAGGCCTGGCACGATTCAAATCCACTCCTCTATCACTGTTATAAAGCTTTGTGAAGAAATTGGAGCTTGGAGAGGCTTAGATCTTGCTCAAATAACAGTTTCCATCTTCACCTTCATGAGCTTGGTATGCTTGATTTCTGCTCGAATTCAATGATCCAATGCTTGATCTACACTAAATGAAGATCAGAGAACAAGAACATGGAAGAAAATTGCAATGCTATGTGAAGAATTTTCAAGTTTTGATTGAGAGAAAATTTTGGAGGGAAGAAGAATTTAGATCTAGAAATGGTGAAGATCCAGAAATTCTGTTAGGATTTGGTATATATACTCAGTCTTAATCACATCCTAATTAAAATTAAGCATGGTTTAATTGAGATTAGTGGAAATGGGGTGTGTGACCAAAAATGACAATTTGTGTGGTGCATGGCAAATTCAAACGTGAACAGTACCAAATGGGAGCTCAAATTCACTTAAAATCACCTCATGCACATGTTGGCAATGGCATTTTGTTCATACAATGCACTAATTTTAAATTTATCATTTTCCCTCCAAAATAGTCATGAAAGAACAAATGATCATGTGATGAATTTTCATGCAATGTGATGAATGATTTGGAAAATATATGTCATGAGAAGCAAAATGCAAAAAGAGGCACTAAATTTGGAGTTATGAGTCCAAAGTTATGGCCTTTTGAAGTTCCATGCACACTTGGCAATGATTTGATCATATCTCCTCAACCATTCATCAGATACTCATGATCTTGGACTTTTTGAAAATTGGAGAGAGAGAGATATTCAACTTTCATGTTGGACAAAAATTCATTTGAAGCTTCTTTGATGTTGGAAAGTTAAATTGAAGTTGGTCCAAAAACTTTCCATTTTTGGAAACTTGAAATTATAGGTCACTTTCCATTTTTGGAAACTTTTGCACTGGCTTCAAATTCTTCAACATGGATGTTTGAGATGATGAATAAGCCTTGTTTGAACATGAATGGGATGAAGAAACTCAATTCCCACACTCAAAGCCTTCAGTTGACTGGCATAGGCCCTTAGATGACCTGAAAATGTTTTGATGAACTTAGGCCTCAATCACCTGGGGAATTTGCTCCAAAATGAACCTCTAGCTCATATAAGCTCAAAATAATGATCACATGATCCATATATCAATGGAAACACCGTCTCTTTATCAAAGGATTTACTTGATTGCCTTGACCTATTGACTGCTTAAGCTGCAAGTAACAAAGGTTAATGACATATTTTTGTACATTTTTGGTTAGTGATTAAAAGAAAAGCAATGACACACAAATGCAAGCAATGCTTGGTGATCAAGAATCACTCTCAAGAAAGATCTCACCCACAGGGAAGGAAGGCAAGGTGTCCAATGATCCTTGAGGCAATGCAATGTTATGATATGATGCCATGAGGGATCTTAGGGACAAAATTGGGGTCTTACACCATGCCAAAAGCAGGAGTGATGACATTGTTGGCGCATAAATACAATGATATTTTCATAAATTCATGTTAAATGTTTGTTTTTCCCTTTATTTTCCCTTTTTGCTTTTGCATGAAATTGGTGATCACATAAAACCCTAAAAAATAGAATAAAATCGATCTTTTTCATATGCATAATGATTTTCCTTGTTTGAATTCTAAAGCTTTTCATATCCAAAATCATTATGCAGGTTGATTTCTAAACCCATTGAACATAATGACCCAACACCATCTCCCAATTTTGAATTCCCTGTATTTGAGGCAGAGGAAGATGAGGTTGAAGAGATTCTTGATGAGATCACCCGGCTACTTGAGCATGAAGAGAAGATCATTCAGCCGCATCTTGAGAATCTAGAAACAGTCAACTTGGGGTCTGAAGATTGTGTGCGAGAGGTAAAGATTGGGGCACTTCTGGAAGAATCTGTTAAGAAGGGGTTGATTAAGTTGCTACGAGAATATGTTGACGTCTTTGCCTGGTCATATGAAGACATGCCTGGTCTAGATACTGATATTGTGCAACATTTCCTACCTTTAAAGCCTGAGTGCGTGCCTGTGAAGCAGAAACTCAGAAGAACTCATCTTGATATGGCAGTGAAGATCAAAAAGGAAGTTCAGAAGCAAATTGATTCGGGGTTCCTGGTGATTTCTATATATCCTCAATGGGTGGCCAATATTGTACCCGTGCCTAAGAAAGATGGAAAAGTCCGGATGTGTGTGGACTATAGAGACTTGAATAAAGCTAGTCCGAAAGATGATTTCCCTCTACCACATATTGATATGTTGGTAGACAATACAACAAAATTCAAAGTCTTCTCGTTTATGGATGGATTTTCCGGATATAATCAGATTAAAATGGCACCCGAGGATATGGAGAAGACAACATTCATCACACCTTGGGGAACATTCTGTTATCGAGTGATGCCCTTCGGTTTGAAGAACGCAGGAGCCACGTATCAACGAGCTATGACCACCTTGTTTCATGATATGATGCACAAGGAGATTGAGGTATATGTTGACGATATGATTGCTAAGTCAAGAACGGAACTTGAACATGTAGAGCATTTGTTGAAGCTTTTCCAGCGTTTGAGGAAATATAAGCTTCGTCTGAATCCCAACAAGTGTATATTTGGAGTCCGTTCTAGCAAGTTATTGGGCTTCATTGTTAGTGAAAGAGATATTGAGGTTGATCCTACAAAGGTCAAAGCAATACAAGAGATGCCTGCGCCCAAAACTGAAAAGCAAGTTCGAGGTTTTCTTGGCCGCTTGAATTATATCTCCAGATTCATATCCCACATGACTGCCACATGTGCGCCTATATTCAAGCTCCTCCGAAAAGATCAGTCCCATGATTGGACCGAGGATTTCCAGAAAGCTTTCGACAGTATTAAAGAATATCTGTCTGAGCCTCCGATTCTGTCTCCGCCTATAGAGGGAAGACCTTTGATCATGTATCTGACTGTTCTTGAAGACTCGTTGGGTTGTGTCCTCGGTCAGCAAGATGAATCAGGGAAGAAGGAGTATGCTATTTACTACCTGAGTAAGAAGTTCACTGATTGTGAGTCTCGATACTCAATGCTTGAAAAGACATACTGTGCTTTGGCTTGGGCTGCTAAGCGCTTACGCCAGTATATGATAAATCATACGACTTGGTTGATATCCAGAATGGATCCAATCAAGTACATCTTTGAGAAGCCTGCTTTAACAGGGAGAATTTCCCGTTGGCAGATGTTGTTATCTGAGTATGATATTGAGTATCGAGCTCAGAAGGCTATTAAAGGTAGTATCTTGGCTGACCATTTGGCACATCAGCCTATTGAAGATTATCAATCAGTTCAGTATGACTTCCTGAATGAGGAAATTCTGTATTTGAAAGTGCAAGATTGCGATGAGCCTACACTTGATGAAGGGCCAGAGCCTGGTTCCAGATGGAGTATGGTGTTTGATGGCGCTATAAATCAGTATGGAAATGATATTGGGGCCGTGATTATTACTCCTCAGGGCGCGCATATTCCTTTTACAGCAAGGCTAACTTTCAAATGCACGAATAATATGGCTGAGTATGAGGCCTGTATTATGGGATTGGAGGAATGTTCTGATCTAAGGATCAAGCATCTTGATGTATATGGTGATTCGGCCCTCGTTGTTAATCAGATTAAGGGTGAATGGGAAACGAATCAGCCTGGCCTCATTCCATACAGAGATTATGCGAGGAGGATTTCAACGTTCTTTACTGAGGTTGACTTCCATCATATTTCTCGAGATGAGAATCGGATGGCAGATGCTCTTGTTCCGCTTGCTTCAATGATTGTGGTTAAATTGTGGAATGAAGTCCCCAATATCACCGTGATGCGCTTGGATAGACCAGCTCATGTATTTGCAGTAGAAGAAGTAAAAGATGATAAGCCGTGGTATTATGATACCAAGTGTTTCCTTAAGAGCCAGATTTACCCGCCTGGGGCATCTGTAAAAGATAGGAAGACTTTGAGGAGATTGTCAGGCAGTTTCTACCTCAATGGGGAAGTGCTTTACAAAAGAAATTTTGACATGGTTCTGCTCAGATGCGTGGATAGACATGAAGCAGACCTGTTGATGACTGAGGTCCATGAGGGTTCATTTGGTACTCATTCCAATGGACATGCCATGGCTAGAAAGATGTTGAGAGCAGGCTACTATTGGCTGAAAATGGAGTCTGACTGCTGCAAATTTGTGAAGAAATGCCACAAGTGTCAGATTTATGCTGATAAGATTCATATTCCCCTGACACTTTTGAATGTGATCTCATCACCATGGCCTTTCTCCATGTGGGGAATTGACATGATTGTCATGATAGAGCCGAAATCGTCCAATGGACACAGATTTATTCTCGTAGCAATTGATTACTTCACCAAGTGGGTTGAAGCGGCATCGTATGCAAATGTGACCAGGAAGGTGGTCGTGAAGTTTATCAAGAATCAACTCATATGCCGATATGGTGTGCCAGATAAGATCATTACTGATAATGAATCTAACTTGAATAACAAAATGATGAAAGAGCTGTGTAGCGAGTTCAAGATTGCACATCATAATTCTTCTCCTTACAGACCCAAGATGAATGGGGTTATTGAAGCTGCTAATAAGAACATTAAGAAAATTATCCAGAAGATGGTTGTTACGTACAGAGATTGGCATGAGATGTTGCCATTCGCTTTGCATGGCTATCGTACATCTGTCCGCACTTCAACAGGGGCAACCCCTTTCTCTCTTGTTTATGGCATGGAGGTTGTACTCCCAGTAGAGGTGGAGATCCCATCAATGAGAATCTTGATGGAGGCCAAGTTGACTGATGCTGAATGGGTTCAGAGTCGTTATGACCAACTAAACTTGATAGCAGAAAAGAGATTAACTGCCATGTGCCACGGTCAGTTATATCAGCAGAGAATGAAGAAAGCTTTTGATAAGAAGGTCAAGCCTCGTGTGTTCCGAGAAGGTGACCTTGTGCTCAAGAAAGTCTTGTCTTTCGCGCCCGATTCCAGGGGCAAGTGGACTCCGAACTATGAGGGTCCGTATGTTGTTAAGAGAGCCTTTTCAGAGGGTGCTTTGATACTTATAACTATGGATGGGGAGGATTTCACTCGTCCTGTGAATTCAGGTGCAGTCAAGAAATACTTTGCCTAAAAAATAAAAAATAAAGAAACTGAATAGCTCGCTAAGTTGAAAACCCGAAAGGGCGGCCTCGGCAAAAATGAGCGTCTCGGTGGATTGAAAACCCGAAAGGACGGTCCAGGCAAAAGTTAGAGACATGAAAAATGAATATAGGTATCCCGCTAGATTGAGTACCTCATCCTGGGGAAATCTAGGCAAAAATTAGGGATTTGGCAAGTAACTGCATCCTGACAAGACTTTGTTCTACAACTGTCGTCCGTCAGAAATCCTTGCTTATTATCAGCCAAAGCTTCAAATACATCGGATTCAAAATTGGTGGAGAAATGGTCATTATGTTCAATGTAGCCCTTTTCCAATATATATCACCAATTTTAAATTTGTAAAGATCTATGGAGTCTTGCCATTCGCCGACTACCATTCTATCAAATAAATTTGAACCTTTTATCCAATTATTGGCACTCTTATCTGTTTCTATTCAACAAATGTTTTGCATGTTTTGATTAAGAAAATATCATTGTTTTAAACGATCAAATTTTTTATAATTTGTTTTTAAACAAAATGAACATTCACAATGATGAAAGGATACTTAGGAGATCCTCAGTGCTCTCCCAAGGGTGGTACGCTCCCCAACAGGGTAAGATTTTTGTCCATATTCCTGGCATGACTGTATCTCCTCCCTCCAGAACCCCTTGTGGTTTATCCTACCAAGTGGATTGCTTGTTGAGAGTCACCTCTCTTCCCTTCAGCAGAGTAGCAATCTTTCTTCCTCAGCAACTTGGATCTCTTTGAGCAAGAGCGGTATTTGGTGGTTGATCCCGATAAATCCTTTATCTCCTCGGATAGATTCCCCAGTAGAGTTGTTGGTGTGGTGGACCTTGTCTGTGATAACTCTCGTCCCCAGCTGGAATGATTGATGATTCATCCCTTGCAGAGTTCTTTGCTTCCTGGTATCTCTGATCCCCAGCAGATTGGATACTCCCCGGTGAACTTGGCTTTCTCTCTTGAGATATAGTACCGGGTGGTTGATTCCTGGACCTGGTTGTGTTAGATATGTCTGTCTGTCAGCATACATCATACATAAACCACGCATATTCATGCATAATTATAACATTCAAATATTCATGTTGCATTCTTTGCCATATATCGTTGTTTGCTGTCTCCTGCTATTTGGAGATATACTTCCCCGAGCAGATGTGTGTGTCTGATCTCTCCATATAGAGTCATCTCCATAGGCAGAAAGCGTCTATCCTTTCTTCCATATTCCCCACCGGGTTATATCCTCGTGGATGTCGATTGTTTTTGTTCCTTCCCAACACATATACTGGGATGGTTTTCCCCATTGAGTTATATCCTCACCAGGACAAGTCTTGATTTGGTGTGCCTATCTAGTTTGATCCTAGATCGGTCTCTTGAGACTCTTTTCCTGTTTCCCCGTGGTAAATGAATAATTGCTCAATAATTAGTAATTATTATCCCCGGTGGAGTCTGCGGTTCTCTACCCTCATACCGGTAGTTGTAAACCCTATTTCTTCCCTTTTTGTAGAGTAACTATTTTTTGCTCATCTTTAATTGATGACAGTTATCTTCATCCAATATTCGGTGATGATATCCCCTCACTTGCTTGGATAATTGCCTTGATTACGCAATTTATCCCCAGCGGGTCATCTCTCGTCTACCTTGTTGTTGTTGGTAACGATAGTTTCTCCCCTGAATTGGTCATCATTATATACCTAGTTTCGGTATCCCGATGCCTTTTCTTTTCGGTCGATTTATCCTTTATTAACCCAGTAACCGGTTGTGGATAATCGTCCATGCGAGTATATTATCTACGTTTTGACGGTAATAGATGATGTATCTCATGCACTCTTTGGTCTGAAGCCTTTTGTTCTTCCCCAGTTGAGTAAGATTCGTATCCCCTTTGTGGAGTCAAATATCCATCTTGTAATCGAGTTTTCTTTTAGCCCTCTTTTGGATGATGAGTGTTTTGGGAATATTCCCCAATTCACGCCTTGGTTGGTCACCTATTATATGCCCAGTAACCGGTATCCCTGGTGTTCCTTCCTTTCTGATCCCTATTATGACTTTTTGTCCCCTGTGGAGTCAGAATCCTTGAGCTGAAGTATACCTTTTAGGTTTTCCTCAGACGTTTTGAAGTTTTGATATCTCTCACCCTTATACCGGTCTTGGATATTCATCTCTTCTTGAGCATGTTGTATCTCTCACCCTCATACCTGGCGTTCGGATCACATGTCTCCTTGAGCTTATTACCCAGTAACCGGTAATACCTCGTCCCGCTGCTTCCCCAGGAGTGTCCTTGTGGACATCCCCAGCGAAGTCCCTTAGTGGATTGTTCTCATCCGGATTTTATCCGAAGTATCCGCTGTGGATAGTTTTTTGCTGTATTGGCATATTCCCCAATACATGCATCTTCGAGTCAGCTCGAGTCTTTCCATTGGATCTTTTCCCTTTGGAATTATGTTCCCCACGCTTTGAGTCGTGACCTGCTCGTGCATTTTTATCCCTTTTCTATCCCCAGGAGAGTCCCCAGGGTCTTGGTCCCATGGAGTGAATTGCTCATATGGATTATCAGTGGCTTCTGATTTCTTTGCTTTTGTGGACACATATCTCCACAGAGTGCTACCATTTTTCGTACCTACATTTGCATCATGAGCTCTCTTAGGGACCAAAATTCGTCTCTTTGTTATTATTTAAGCCCATTCTACCCCGTCGAGACGAATATTTTAACCTTCACTTCTCCGGCTAGAATGACCTTAAATAGGGGCATCTGTAAGACCCCAATTTTGACCCTAAGATCCCTCATGGCATCATAACATTGCATTTGCATTGCCTCAAGGATCTTTAGCATCTTGGTTCCCTTTGCCTTTGGGTGGGACTCCTTGTGATTGGTTTGAGATCACCAAGCATGCTTGAATTATACATCATTGTTTCTCTTACTTTTGTTTACTAACCAAAAGCACAAAAATGTGTCACTAACATCTTTTGTTTGAAGCTTGAGTATCATCTAAGACACTTTGTGGGTTCTATTTAGATGATCAGTCAACACAAGGGAATGATGGGGTCTATTCTTCAGTCAAAACATTAATCTTGAAGGAGCAAAAGTTTGTTCATGAGCTGTCATGCTCGCTAGGCGAGCAGAATGGGTCGCCTAGCGAGTCCCAAGAAAAGCCACCAGAATCACCTACGCTTAGAGGAATTTCTTGAACTGTCATGCTCGTTAGGCGAAGCCCACGTGTTTAAAAAAAATAAAATAATAAATAAATAAAATATAACAGAAAAATTTTGGACTTGGGCCTCTCTCATTTGAGCCCACAGGTCCACAAAAATCAGGTTATAAATTCAGAGTTTTAGTGAAACAAAAGCCCATTCTATTCCTATTACCCTGGCAGGGAAAAAGATAGTGAGAGAAGAGCTAACAGAGTTCAGAGCAACCTCCAGAGACTGAAGGGAACTCATCGGCAAAGAACCAATTCCCTCTCATATAAACCCTCAGATTGCTTTGCAAACCCAACCGGGCAATTCAATTTCATTCGATCTCTCCAGTCAGGTTTACCTTATTCCCATTTCTTTATGCTTTTAATTTGAATGCTCTGAATGTATGAGGTATTATGGGTGAATTTGATACCCTTTTGATGCATGTGTTTAACAAGAGGTTTAAGCCTCCAACCCTTGGTTGCTTTTTGTGAGCTTTTTGTGAATTTTAATGGCATGATTCATGTGGTTACATTTTGATTTGGGGCAACTCTTGATTACCCTATCTTGTTTCTCTAACCTGTTTGTTGAGTTTTATTTTGTGAGGGCTCATATGACTCTTGCAGAGATGGCTTGCCTGGTATTCCATTTTATTTGTGGGATACCACCTGGAGGTCTATTCCGATTACCTGTACTGACTCACTTTCTTTGATGGTGTTTAGCTTGGGAATCTCTGATTTTCTTACCTCGTAAATTGTTGTTGCTTCGGATCTTTATCCGCGTGGTACTTTTTTTCCCCGCATTTTACCGCTTTCTTAGGTTTCGCATATCCTCTCGTGGCATGTCAATTAAGGTTGCGCGGTTCCTTCATCTAGGACTGCCGTTTTGCATAAGCATCCCTAAACACCCAAACTCATTGATTTTTCTTCTCCTAAGAACACGTTATCTCCTTCTACTACAGGCGAGTAAGTCTCCAAAGGTCGAGCATCCGGTAGATTGCGTAGTAACGTCGTTCACCCCAAAACACAACCCTTACCCCATAGGTGGTCGAACTACGTTTTGATCTGATTTTCATCCCAGATTAGATACGTAGGCATAAGACGCGATGTCTTAGCGAGCATACTCCTCTTTAACCCATAGGTAGCCGAGCTACGAAGACTCTGATTCTCAGATTCAGATGATATACGTATGCAGTGGATGCGACGTCTGTGCGAGTCATTTTCTTTTAACCCTTCTTTTAGTAAGTAGTACATTAGATAAACATACACGCTTTTCTCATCCCTTCAATCATGTTTGCACAAATAAATTTTCAAAAAAAAAAACAACAACCTTTGCAACAAATGTGAAAAGGGCTCCCTAGGAGTACCTAGGATGCTTTGGGTGCCTAACACCTTCCCATTGCATAACCAACCCCCTTACCCAGATCTCTGACATTTTTACTAGTTTTTGTTAAAACTTTTAGGTTTTTGTTCGCTTTCTAACCATTCCTTTGGATAAATAGAAGTGCGGTGGCGACTCGACTTGTATGATTTACCTTGGATTTAGTCAATATCTCTAATGGTAACGAATACCCCGCTACAGATAGGAAATCCATTAAAATTGCATGATCAATTTCAAGATGTATACTTAAACTTTGGTGTTTTGAGGGAGTTAAAATTCAACTTGCAAATGCATGTGTCAAGAGGAAACATTATAGGTCATTTTGGGCCAATACCATTGAACAAATGATTTTCCTCAACTTCTAAAATGCATAACTCTTTCATGCCAAATCCAAATGAGGTCAACTTTGTGACTAAATTGAATAGGTTTGAAAGAGATACAACTTTTATGAAGGAATGTTTCTCATTTGAAGTCCATAGAAAAAGTTATTAAATGTGGAAGAAGTGAACATTTGACTTGGAACTTAGAAAATTTTCAAATATGTTTGATTTCCCAAACTTCCACCTTAAAATTCATCATGATCCAAGCTTCAAATGAAAATGTGTTCAACATGAAAGTTGTTCCCCTTGATCTCACCTTTCCAACAAGTCCAATAATCATCTCATTTGGCTAACGTATGAGGGACTTGCACATGGGTGTAAGTTAAAGGACCATTTGGATAATTTCAACTTCCATTTTTCATACACATTTTCATGGACTTCTAACATGATTTCAGCATGATGTACATTGAATTATAGATCAGATCACATCATCTAATGGGCCTAGTGCATGCCCATGCATCCATACAAGAGAGAATTTCAAATTTTGCCAAATTTGGAAGTGTGCGAAAATCAATCTCATGGCCTTTAAATAATACCATCATTGCTCAGAATTGAGGACCCCATGCCCAAGATTTGAACCTGCAACCTTAAACCCTCTCCGTTGAAGGATAAACTTGAGGATTTTCTTTGAAAATCGAGTTTCAATTCTCCATCAGTTTTAAGATTGAAACTCCAAGAGTTCATCCCTTTCCTTGATCTATTTCACTTCCATCAAGCATATGAAGCAAGGCCAAGCATAATTGAAAGTAAGATCATGCCATTCGGAAGCTCCATTAAAGGTGATTTTTCAGAATTTTCATCTCTTTGATTCTCCCTCAATTCTCCATAATTCTTGTTGATTTTTGGTTGTCTGAAGTTCTATCAATGTAGGCAAGAAGATTGAGTTGCTTTGAGGTCAAATTGAAGCAACTCAGTTCATGATTCTCAAAATTCAAATCCCTGTATCTTTCTATATACTTGGAATTGGACATAATTGAGGCTAGATTTGTGGTCCTCAGCATTTTTCCTTTAAATTAGTGTATCCACTTTTCATTTTCCATTGAGTTGAGCTTGGACCAGTCCGGTGGTCCTCACCGGAGAAGATGACCGGAGCTAGGGCTCCGGTGGTGTGTTGGCAAGGTTCCAACCCTTTGATCTGGTCCATGGCTTCTAATCTCATCCATTCAAATTGACTACCACGCGTGTGGGACAATAGACTGAAGAATATGTGGAACGTGCGTTTCTAACCATCTGATCTGCCATCTCAATTAATGAGGGAGATCAGATGGCTCTCCTTTTTTAGAATTTCTGATTATTTCATTTAATTACTTATTTTTAATTAATTCATCTTAATCTAAAAAATATGGGACTTTCATTAAAAAATTTCAAATATTTCCCTCTTTCAGTTTCTGAATTAAAATTATTTTTTGGATTAATTTTGATATTTTTCATGATTTAATTGTTTTTGTGCATATTTTTATTTGTTTAAAAATACTTCTGACTTTTCAAAAATTATGAAATTTTTTGTCCAAGGTCCTTTGACCTTGTTTGGCCTATGATAAATCTCTTGGCCATTTATTTGGTGTTTTAAAGAGGTTTAAGGTTTTTAATCAAACATAATTTAGTTTAAATGCATTTTAATTTGATTTTTAATTGTTTAATTATGTAGAAATTATGTTGAGCCATTTTTATTGACTTGTGAAGTTTGAATATGTGTTTGGGCCTTGGTCAAGGTTGATTTGACGTTTGTTGGATTAAAATCATTGGATTTAAGGGATTGATGAAATGTACATTTCATCTCCCAAAATGAATGAATGATTTTAATTTGATAAAATTCCTCCCATGACCAATTTGTGTTTGTCTCATCTCCCTTCCCTCTTCATATTTAATCTCATTCTATCCCATCCCTCTCATTGACCAATGAAATCTATATATCCTAAGGCTAGTAGGTTCATCAATAACTTCATGTTAGATGAACCAATACAAGTGTGGATGAGATTAGGTTCATCCTTTGATCATTTTCTTTTTGTGTGTGGTATGTTTTAGGAGTATGGTCCATTATACCATATCTCTAACATGTATTAACACCAAAATTTCTATTGTCCGACCTCAGATAGTTGTGACTTCTACATAAGTCCAATTACGATTGCTTAACATAGCGCTAAATTTTGATCCAAAGGCATAACATTCTAGTAAGTGAGATTGTAAGTCTCCCCCCTTTCATGGTATTATGTGGAAACTTTGCCTTTTTTCCTTACTTTGGAAGATGTCTTGGTTCAAGGATCCATGCTTGTGAATAGAGGATTGAGTGTTCTTTAAAGAATAACTTAAATAATTGAAAAGCAAAATATCACTAACATCTAATCAACTAACATTTGACTAACTTTTTAATTTCAAGTCATTTACTTTATGGAATTTAAATTCAAGTCATTTACCATTTCATTTGCCATTTTACATATCATTTAACTTGTTTATGTTAATGCCATTTTCACTTTGCTCACTTAAGCCATATATTGTGATTGAATATATTTGTTTGTGTATCTTGTTTGTGTTTGTGGTCTTAGGACCTTAAAGTACATAATAAACAACAAAAGACCCTAAAAATTTAGTGTGGACTATTGGATTTGATCTGAGCTTTGAACTTAGAATTATGCAACATTCCCTATGCAAAAGAACTTGGCCAATGCCAACATTTCTGAAACCAAGTTCTTGTGATTTGAGCTTTCATCTGATGCAAGTATTGGGATCCACTTGAGTTCATCTATTACATGGTCTTGATGCAAATGTTACTTTGAACCTGTGTCTAATGCCTTATTCTGAGCCATTCAAGGAATATGTCATCTGAGACATGGGAAGATTAAGAAGAATACTATGAAGTAGCTAGCTTGGATGTGGCTATCTTTATTTGATGCCTTGCTCTTCATATTGCTATTTTCTTGTTGATATTTCTTGATTCAAAGTCCAAAATGGAAAACGAGCTTTCTCTATGCCTTGCTTTTAATTTTATGCTTAGGATTGGTCTCTTCATCTCCTCCCATTTCTTAAATTTCAAAATCTCTCCCCCATTTTAAAAATCTTCTTTGCTATTGATTTCTAAACTTAGACTTTATTGCAAATTAGAAACCTTGGCCTTATGCCATTTGATTTTTGAACTCTTTTCTTAAATCAAACTTGTAAATGAACTTAACCATATTGACTTAAAATTTCAAAATACAAAAAGAACTAACACTCATCCAAACTCTTTTAGGCCCCTTTATTCCTCTTTTAAATTTAAACTTTTTGATTAAAATCAATTCGCTCACTTTGAAATTGATACCACGGACTACAAGGTTTTGATCCCTCGTTTTTTATGTTGGTACGTAGGCACAAGTCTGAAGGTCTTGTCAAACACAAAAATATAATTAATGAATTCTTTTCTCATCTCCACGCTCTATTTATTGCAAAATCTTATATACTAAAAACACATGCACACATAAAAAGGGCTCCCTAGGAGTACCTAGGACACTTTTGGTGCTAACACCTTCCCTCTGTGTAACCAACCCCGTTACATGTAATCTATGGCATTTTATTAGTTTTGATTTGAAAACTTCCTATCTTTGGGTTTTGTTCGTACTTTTCCCTTTACCTTTGGAAACAATAAAAGCGCGGTGGCGACTCTGGTTTTATTGACGTTAAATTTATCCATAGCTTAATGGTCATGAATTTACCCTAGAGAAATTAAGTGGCGACTCTGCTGGGGAGTAGTCCTATGTGGGTTTAGCCTACTTTTTTATGTGTATATAATTGTATATATTATGTTTGTAAATTTGTTTGTATGATATAATCTGCTTGTTGTGTTTGGTGATCTCTGAGTGGTGAGATAAGTTCTAACCCAAACTTAAGTGCAATTAAGATAGAAGGATGGTATAGTCATGTTCGACTTGTGTGGAGTAGTCCTTAACAAGTTGGTTGGAGACCCATCTACTAAGTGGAAACCCTTTTGGAGTTATGAGTGTCACACAAGTCATTTGTGGTTAGACATTACTTTCTCTGATTTGGGGTCCAAAAAGCTGAGGAACGTAGAACATTTAACCAAACTTGTCCTATTTAGGATGTAGTGCGAAGACTGTTCAAGTGTAGACTTGATAGCAGTTGTTACACGATACTACACTCAGACGAGTTTCTCTTGAGAATATTATAGGTTGATGAGTCAATCATCCTAACCTATAATATCTGATAGATGGAATTAAGACTATGGGAACTTTTTAGAACATGATCTACATGTTTTATCCTTAGTACACTCCTTTGGGATGGTTCTTAACCTGACTCTATGCTCGTGACTCACAACAAACCCTTGATTCTTGGTTGATCCAATCAAGTCTTGTAAATATCAATGGAACTTAGGTGTTGATAAGGTGGAAACCATAATCCACCAAAATGGATGATTGATATTAATAATGACTCAATTTATCCCCTGACCTTTGTTTGTTTGCCTTGTGTGTGATCCCTTATTTGTGATTTTCGTATTCATGTATTCATGCGCATCATAACATTCATCACATGAAAAAATGACTTCAAGGAACTGAGGTTTTATTTGAAAATATTTTCCGACCATGGATTGTGGACGAAGGAACACTAAGAAGTACAGTTTCAGATGTCTCGATTTGAAAGACCTAAGGAAGCTATCATCTTTTGTATTAGATCCCTTGGACTTCAAACAACGTCATGTGAAGCTTCTATCTGTGTTATCTGCTGATGTGGTTGAAGGACTCTTAAGTGTGCTGGTTCAGTTTTATGACCCTCTCTACTGTTGCTTCACTTTTCCCGATTATCAGCTTATGCCTACGTTAGAGGAGTATGCCCATCTTTTGGGAGTACCTATTTCTAACAAAGTGCCTTTTAATGGATTGGAGGAGATTCCTAGTGTAAGAACAAAAATTGTTCTACAACAGATTCCATGATTTTGATGATAACAAAGGATGAAACCAAAAATGGCACCCTAACGAAAAGTTTCTTAGTGTGCAGGGTTCTAAGGAAAGAAGGAAGAAATCATCAGATACAGAATCATATCAGATACAAATTATCAGAAGACCAAAAGCATATGAAGTAGAAACACGTTCAAGAAAGTCTAACTCTGAGCAAAACAGCAAAATATCAGAAGCATCTGAACAAGAAGTACGCTCTAGAAGTTTTGACTCTGAACAACGGTATGTCAAACTCCAGAAGTTCTCAGCGCTATCTGAAGAAACCATTAGAACTCAAAAGAGATCAACATCAGAAGTTAGATAGCAAGATTCCAAGATCTCCAGAAACACGAAGACTTTGATTATGGAATTGCTAAATAAAGAAGAGTAACGTTAACTTCAAATAAAGTTATGGAAATGGACTTCCTAATACAGAAAGAGACGTTAACTCCAAATTCAAATGAAAAGGAACTATTTTTGGAAAGTAGTCATTCAAGGAGAGAAAGTTGCTTTGGCAACAAGCAACATAAGTTATGGCACTAATTATTATTCAAGAGTTATTATCTGCTATGATTTTTCAACGGATCCTTCTCTTCTATATAAAGGACTGCAAATCAACTTGGAGAGGTACAAGAACAACATCACAAGATTTTACTGAAACATCAAAACACATAAAAACGTTTTATTCTCTCAATCTTCACGAAGCTTTTGCTTAGTATGTGAAACACTTTGTTCTTACTGTTGTAATATTTGCTTATCTTAGAAGCACTCTAGATTACATAAGTTTTTATCTTTGTTGTATTTCCTCAAGTGACTCTGTGCAGTCTGTATACTTGAGAGGACTAAGAGATCTTTCTCTTAGACGTTGTTTGTAATCAATCTTTCAAGATTAGTGGATTAAGTCCTCGTTGAAGGCGAAATCATCTTGGCCGGGTGGACTGGAGTAGCTTTGTGTTATAAGCGAACCAGTATAAAAATACTTGTGTGATTTTCATTTTGAAAAAGCGCTTATTTTGAAACAATTCAAACCCCCCCTTTCTTGTTTTTCTCACCTTCAATTGGTATCAGAGCTCCGGCTCTGTTATTGATTTTCTAATCAAACACTTAACAGTGTAGAGAGATCCAGAACGAGAAAAACTATGGCCCACACAAATGAAAAGGATAGTTACAATGCTAAGCCTCCTGTCTTTGATGGAGAGAAATTCGATTACTGGAAAGATAGAATCGAAAGTTTCTTTCTAGGCTATGATGCTGATCTCTGGGACATTGTCACAGATGGATACAAACCTCCTATCACAGAGGATGGAGCTGAAGTTCCCAGAAGTAAGATGTCAGATGATCAGAAGCGAGTTTTCAAAAATCATCACAAGGCCAGAACCATACTCCTCAATGCTATATCTTACAACGAGTATGAAAAGATCACCAACAGAGAAACAGCCAAAGACATACTTGACTCTCTAAGGATGACTCATGAAGGAAACTATCCAGAAATATGAAGCCTTCAAAATGGAAGATGATGAAGCCATAGAGGCAATGTTCTCTAGATTCCAAACTCTGATTGCAGGTCTCAAGGTTCTAGACAAAGGATACACAACTGCAGACCACGTCAAAAAGATAGTCAAAAGTCTGCCAAAGAAATGGAGACCCATGGTTACTGCTCTGAAGCTGTCAAAGGATCTGAACAATATCAGTCTTGAAGAACTTGTCAGTTCTCTCAGAAGCCATGAGATAGAACTAGAGGAAGATGAGCCTCAGAAAAGGAACAAGTCCGTAGCATTAAAGTCCAGATATGAAAGACGCAAACCTGACAGAACCAAAGCTCTCTAGGCAGAAACTGAAGATACTGATGACTCTGAACTAGAAGATTCTGATGATGAAGAAGAATTGTCCCTCCTGACCAGAAGAGTTAAACAACTCTGGAAAAAGAGGAACAACAACTTTAGAAGACCAAGACCCAGAGGGGATCGATCAGAATCAACCTCAAAAGGTAAAACTAACAAAGATATTACTTGTTATGAATGTAAAGAAACAGGTCACTACAGGAATGAATGCCCCAAGCTAAAGAAAGACAATTCTAGAAAAGAAAGCTTCAAGAAAAATACCTTCAGGACAAAGAAAGGATTAATGGCTACCTGGGATGATAGTGAATCTGAGTCATCAGAATCTGACTCTGATGAAAAGGCCAACGTGGCACTTATGGCTACCACATCCAGGAGCAGCTCAGATGAAGAATCTGAAGAGGTATTTTCTGAACTCTCTCGATCTGATCTAGAATCATGCTTGTCAGAAACTCTTAGCTCATATCAGAAATTAAAACAAAAGCTTTAAAACATAAAAGGCTGTTTTAAAGCAAAATTTAAAGAATGTGGCAAGCTTGAGATGACAATTCTAGAGAGGGAAGATACAATCAGATCTTTAACATTAGAAAGAGATGGAGCCAAAAGAAAAAGCTTAGAATTAGAAGAAGCGTTGTCTCAAGCACCACAAACTTCAAATAAATTAATTTATGAATATGAAGAAGCCTTTCAAGAATTTCTGAAAAATGGAATAGGTAGGAGTATTATGGCATCCATGATTTATGGAGTCAGTCAGAACAATAAAAAGGGAATTGGGTATGATCCTAAGGAAGTTAAAACTTCTTCTAGTGACCAACTTAAATCTCCTTTTTCATATTACTATACACACACACAAGAACAAAAATTTGAAAATGCTAGAAAACCCAAAGTTATAAGAAACTCTGGGAAGACTAATCAGAAAGGACCCAAGAGATTCTGGGTACCGAAAGATAAGATTGTTTATGTTGCAGATATCCTATGCAGCAAAGTTCAGACACCAGTCATGGTACCTGGACTCTGGATGCTCGCGACACATGACGGGAAGAAAGTCTATGTTCTAAAGTCTGGAACTTAAAGACGCTGGATTTGTAGGTTTCGGAGGAGATCAGAAAGGAAGGATCAGAGGCTCTGGAACTATTGGTAATGGTACTCTTCCCTCTATATCTGATGTCCTTTACGTAGAAGGATTAATGCATAACTTGTTATCCATAAGTCAATTAAGTGATAACGGTTATGATGTAATCTTTAATCAAAAAACATGTAAAGCCATAAATCAAAACAATGGTTCAGTCCTATTCACAGGCAAGAGGAAAAACAACATTTATAAAATCAATCTTTCTGATTTAAAAGAACAAAATGTTAAATGTCTGATGACTGTTCACGAAGAGCAATAGGTGTGGCATAGACGCTTGGGCCACATTAGCATGAGGAAACTTTCTCAGCTAAATAAACTCGAGTTAGTCAGAGGCCTACCTAAACTGAAGTTTTCTTCAGATGCTCTGTGTGAAGCATGTCAGAAAGGAAAATTTTCAAAAACATCCTTTAAAAAGAAAAATGTTGTTTCTACCTCTAAGCCTCTGGAACTTCTCCACATTGACTTATTTGGTCCTGTGAAAACAGCATCAGTCAATGGAAAGAAGTATGGACTAGTCATTGTTGATGATTACAGTCGCTGGACATGGGTGAAATTCCTAAAGCACAAGAGTGATCTCACTCTGTATTCACTAGTTTATGCTCCAAAGTGCAAAAAGAATTTGACTCTAAAATTATTAGAGTCAGAAGTGATCATGGTGGAGAATTTGAAAACAAAGATTTTGAGGAATTATTTGACTCTAATGGAATATCCCATGATTTCTCCTGCCCTAGAACTCCACAACAAAATGGAGTTGTAGAGAGGAAGAATAGGACACTCCAAGAGATGGCCAGAACCATGATCAATGAAACTAATGTGGCAAAGCACTTTTGGGCAGAAGCTGTAAATACAGCATGTTACATTCAGAACAGAATCTCTATAAGACCTATTCTGGAAAAGACTCCCTATGAACTGTGTAAAGGAAGAAAACCAAACATTTCATATTTTCATCCTTTTGGATGTTCTTGCTTTATCTTAAACACTAAAGAACATCTGAACAAGTTCGATTCCAAAGCACAAAAAGGTATTATGTTAGGATACTCAGAACGCTCTAAAGGCTACAGAGTATACAACACAGAAACCAAAATTGTGGAAGAATCAATTCATGTCAGATTTGATGATAAGCTTGACCCTGAAAAGTCAAAGCTAGTTGAAAATTTTGCAGATTTAGAAATCACTCTTGCAGGATCTGATAAAACTCCAGAAGCAACTGTCACTCAGAACTCTGAAGAAATTAAATCCCCAGAAATCCCAAAGAAAGTTAAAAGTCGTATCAATGTATCTGGAGATTTGATTATGGGAAACAAAGACGAACCTGTTAGAACCAGATCTACCTTCAGGACCTCTGAAGATACTCCTCTGGGACTAGTGTCTCTGATTGAGCCTACATCCTGTGATGAAGCACTTCAAGATAACGACTGGGTTTCAGCCATGCAAGAAGAATTAGATCAATTCACAAAGAATGATGTCTGGGATCTTGTTCCAAAGCCCAGAGGCACTCACGTCATTGGAACCAGATGGGTATTCAGAAACAAGCTGAATGAGAAAGGAGAAGTCGTCAGAAACAAAGCTCGACTGGTAGCTCAAGGTTATAGTCAACAAGAAGGTATTGATTATAATGAAACTTTTGCTCCAGTCGCAAGGTTAGAATCTATTCGTCTTCTTGTATCTTTTGCTATTAACCATTCTATTAAATTATATCAAATGGATGTCAAGAGTGCATTCCTTAATGGTTATATATCAGAAGAAGTGTATGTCAACCAACCTCCAGGTTTTGAAAATCCAAATTTTCCAGAACATGTTTTTAAACTTAAAAAATCTTTATATGGACTTAAACAAGCTCCCAGAGCTTGGTATGAACGTTTAAGCAATTTTCTTCTGGAACACAATTTTATCAGAGGGAAAGTTGACTCCACACTTTTCTGTAAGAACCTTAACAATGATCTCATGATATGCCAGATATACGTTGATGATATTATTTTTGGTTCAGTTAACGCCTTTGTTTGTCAAGAATTCTCTAAGTTAATGCAGGCAGAATTTGAAATGAGCTTAATGCAAGAACTAAAGTTCTTTCTGGGAATTCAAACTAACCAAACTTCAGAAGTTACATATGTTCATCAAAGCAAATATATTAAAGATGTTCTGAAGAAATTTGACATGGCTGACTGCAACTCTGCAAAAAATCCAATGCATCCGACATGCATTCTTGAAAAGGAAGAAGTAAGCGCAAAGGTTTGTCAGAAGCTCTATCGAGGTATGATAGGCTCTCTTCTCTATCTGACTGCTACTCGTCCTGATATTCTCTTTAGTGTCTGTCTCTGTGCCAGATTCCAATCAGATCCTAGAGAATCTCATTTAACAGCAGTTAAGAGAATTCTCAAGTATCTGAAAGGAACTCCTAACCTGGGCCTGATGTATAAGAAAACATCAGAGTATAGACTTTCGGGTTACTGTGATGCAGATTATGCAGGAGATAGACTAGAACGAAAAAGCACATCTGGAAATTGCCAGCTTCTGGGAAACAATCTGATATCCTGGGCTAGCAAAAGACAGTCAACTATCGCTCTATCAACTGCAGAAGCAGAATATATCTCAGCATCACTGTGCACAACTCAGATGCTCTGGATGAAGCATCAGTTAGAAGATCTGCAAATCTTTGAGAGTAACATTCCTATCTTCTGTGATAATACTGCTGCCATTTGTCTAAGTAAGAATTCCATTCTACATTCCAGAGCTAAACACATTGAAATAAAACATCATTTTATCAGAGACTATGTTCAGAAAGGGATAGTAACATTGAAGTTCATTGATACAGATCATCAATGGGCAGATATCTTTACTAAGCCTCTAGCTGAAGATAGATTTCTTTTTATCTTAGAAAATCTGAACATTCAAAATTGCCCTGAATGAAGTGTGGCTCTGAAGATGTAAAATGAGACTCTGACATAAACAAATGTGTTTCTGCCTCTGACTCTGATACTTCTACCAGTTAAGAAGATATCTGAGTTAGAAATCTCCAGGAACCAATCCTTTGGTATTCCTGAAGATCAGATACATCAACACGTGGAGCACTTAGCGTCTAACCCTAGAACTTCTAGACAGCTGTCCAGAAGAAAATCAAAGGGAAACGTTTGAGATCTCCTCGAGCAGTGTGCATACTGTTGGGATTAGACATTCATTAATGAGCCTTAATCATTTTCCCCCAAGCGTGCTAACTTGTGCTTTGTGCTAACGCTGAATAGTGTGTCGTTTTGCATGTGTTTTCGTTTAGGGTATTTAAACACTTTTCTCACATTTCACACACTTATCACTCTCACTCACTCTCAAACCCTCTCTGAAGCATTTCTACAAACTCTTCATCTTCACCTTCATCTTCATCAACTATGGATGCTCAACAACAACAAGTTTTCAACTTTTCTCAGCAAATGGAATCCAACACCACTGCCCAAAGTTCAAGCATTCCAACTCCAACTGTTACAGGCGTTTCCATTACTCCAGTGTACAAGGAACCCCATATTCTTGATCGTCAACCTCATATTAACCTAGCAACTCCCTTTGAGGGACTGGATGTGTTATGTGAAACACTGGTGGACTTCGACAACATGAGGAGATCCTTCAAAGAACAAAGAACTTCATCAGAACCTTAGAGTATGGCTCAAGATCATTCTGGGAACCATTCATCATCGCCCAGCATCAAACTCCTCTGACTACATCAATGCAGATCAGAAGTGCATTCTGTATTGCATTCACAAGGGTGTGAAACTTTGCCTTCCTGCACTTCTCTTCAGATATCTCAGAGACTCTGTAAGGGAGACAAGAAACAACATGAAACCCAGATCCTACATTCCTCTGGGAAGGCTTATATCTGATGTCTTCATTGAGAATGGGCTGGTAGATCATCTGGAGAAGAACAGACTGATGGAAGATCTGGCGATAGATACTGGAAAGCCTCTGAACGCCAGAAATCTGAAAAGCATGGGAATTCTGAAGAAGATTCAAGTCAGACCCACTATGGACACCTCCTGGGATGCCTTGAAAGATCAGAGGAAGCTGCCCCATGGTCTTGCAAGGTTCTTCAAGAATGAACCCGTAGATGCAATCCTCCACTATATGCAGCGTCTGAAGGATGAAGGAGTCGACATCTCTGACTTCAGACTGGATGAGTGTTTAGAGTCAGAAGAAGACTTTGTCAGATTCAAAAGAGGTCCCCCTAAGAATAAATCTTCAAAGGCAAAGAGAGCAAGGATAGGAGAAACCTCTGAAGTAAGATCTCCAGCGCCTCTGCAAATATCAACTGGTACGTCTGCTCCCTCTATTCCCTCTGAACAACTTATGGTTTCTTCTAATCCTCTCCCAACACCACCTATATACACATCCTCTGAAACCCCACCTTCTACAACCAGAACCTCACAACCTTTACCAAAATTCAATATTGCCAATACCTCTTTACCGCGTTCTGAAGCTGAAGAAATGAACCAAACCACTTCCTCTTCATCATCTTCAGCCCCAGAATCACCTCCATACCTTGAACTCTCCTCTGACCAAGAATACTCTGACCCTAACTCTCCAACCTTAGCCCAAATTCAGGCTCAAAACCTTGCTTCACAACAACCAACACAAACTGAAGCAACTTCACCTCCCCCAGAACAAACAACCAACATTACTCCTGAAGACCAACCTTCTGAAACTCAACCCTCTGACCTCCACACCTCTGATATCACCCCTCCAAATACCTCCACTGAACCTGAAGCTGAACCTGAAGCTGAACCTGAACCTCTAACATTAAATCTCAGCCCTCCAACCTCTTCACCTCAAACCTCTGAACCTAACCTTTCCGTACCTACCCTTGAGGAAGCCATAATGCTGGTCGTAGGGGCTTCAGTACAAAAGGTCAGGTCTCTGACCATTAACTCTGAAGTCAGTGATGATCCTGACTCTGTAAGGACACACTGGAACAGAGTCATTGGCTGGATGACCTCTGAGGCTTTTAAGCTGAAGAACATCTCTGAGCAAGTCAGAAATGGCTACATCAGAGATGCTGAGGCAAGACTCCAGGAAAGACTTACAAGAGAAGCTGAAGCCAGAAGGCTTGAGGAAGAGAGACTAGCAAGAGAGGCTGAAGAAGAAGCCAGAAGGCTGGAGAAAGAAAGAGCAAGGGAAGCTGAAATCCTAAGGGTAAAGGAAGCTGAAATTAAAGCTCTGGCCGATGCTGCTGCTGCTGCTGCCGAAGCTGAAGCACAAGCTGCTGCTGAAGCTGAAGCAAAGGCTGCTGCTGAAGCTGAAGCAAAGGCTGCTGCTGAAGCTGAAGCAAAGGCTGCTGCTGAAGCACAGCAGGCTCTGACTCAGGGGGAGTCCTCATCAGTTGTTCCTATGGTTCTCCAGACGCTTGAAGAACTCAAGAACGATCAGAAGGAACTCCGTGCCAGAATGGATAAACAAGACTATGTCAACGACAACATTCAGAACATGCTGGCTCTATTGCTTCAGAGAATGCCTCCGCCTCCCAACCCTTAGGCACTTAGGATTTTGTTTGCCTGTTGTTTTTGCCTTCTTTGTTTCTGATGTTTACTTGTTCCTTTTCCTCTGATTGCTTTTTATCTAAATACAATGTTTTTCTCTTGAATTATTATTATTTTTGCTATGTCTTTTTGATTCTGACAAAAAGGGGGAGAAGTCATTAATAGCTCTGATGAAAATACTGTCTAAATACCTTAAGCACTCTACAACATATTTTCTTAAAAATAAATTTATCTAACACTAGACTTAAGAAATTGCAGAAGGTATCAAGAAACCTCATTGCTTGGAAGCTCTGGTAAGAACTTCTGAACTCCCTAGCCTATCTCAGGGGGAGCTCTTGTCTATCTGATCTGATATTGTTTATGTTTCATCTGCTAATTAAGTTTGTTTTGTCATCATCAAAAAGGGGGAGATTGTAAGAACAAAAATTGTTCTACAACAGATTCCATGATTTTGATGATAACAAAGGATGAAACCAAAAATGGCACCCTAGCGAAAAGTTTCTTAGTGTGCAGGGTTCTAAGGAAAGAAGGAAGAAATCATCAGATACAGAATCATATCAGATACAAATTATCAGAAGACCAAAAGCATCTGAAGTAGAAACACGTTCAAGAAAGTCTAACTCTGAGCAAAACAGCAAAATATCAGAAGCATCTGAACAAGAAGTACGCTCTAGAAGTTCTGACTCTGAACAACGGTATGTCAAACTCCAGAAGTTCTCAGCGCTATCTGAAGAAACCATCAGAACTCAAAAGAGATCAACATCAGAAGTTAGATAGCAAGATTCCAAGATCTCCAGAAACACGAAGACTTTGATTATGGAATTGCTAAATAAAGAAGAGTAACGTTAACTTCAAATAAAGTTATGGAAATGGACTTCCTAATACAGAAAGAGACGTTAACTCCAAATTCAAATGAAAAGGAACTATTTTTGGAAAGTAGTCATTCAAGGAGAGAAAGTTGCTTTGGCAACAAGCAACATAAGTTATGGCACTAATTATTATTCAAGAGTTATTATCTGCTATGATTTTTCAATGGATCCTTCTCTTCTATATAAAGGACTGCAAATCAACTTTGAGAGGTACAAGAACAACATCACAAGATTTTACTGAAACATCAAAACACATAAAAACGTTTTATTCTCTCAATCTTCACGAAGCTTTTGCTTAGTACGTGAAACACTTTGTTCTTACTGTTGTAATATTTGCTTATCTTAGAAGCACTCTAGATTACATAAGTTTTTATCTTTGTTGTATTTCCTCAAGTGACTCTGTGCAGTCTGTATACTTGAGAGGACTAAGAGATCTTTCTCTTAGACGTTGTTTGTAATCAATCTTTCAAGATTAGTGGATTAAGTCCTTGTTGAAGGCGAAATCACCTTGGCCGGGTGGACTGGAGTAGCTTTGTGTTATAAGCGAACTAGTATAAAAATCCTTGTGTGATTTTCATTTTGAAAAAGCGCTTATTTTCAAACAATTCAAACCCCCCCTTTCTTGTTTTTCTCACCTTCACCTAGATCTCATCTTATAGCTGAAGCTCTTCATATGAAGAAGTCTGAGATTAAGGCTCATTGGGTGAAGAAAGGAGGAATGTTTGGGTTGACTTCTGAGTTTCTCATAGGGAAAGCTACTTCCTTTTCTCAAGCCAGTAGTGTGTATGCTTTTGAATCCATCTTTGTGTTACTCATCTATGGATTAGCTTTGTTCCCTAACATTGACGGTTTTGTTGATGTTAACGCCATTAGAATTTTCTTGATTGGGAATCATGTGCCTACTTTTTTAGGAGATATATACTTCTATTTGCACTTGAGGAATTCTAAAGGTGGTGGAACTATTGTGTGTTGTGTTCCTCTTATGTACAAGTGGTTTATTTCGCACTTGCCTCAGACACCTGTTTTTGTGGAGAACAAATAATGTTTACGGTGGTCTCAAAGACTTATGTCCCTCACTAATGATGATATTGTTTAGTATGATTATTCATTGAGTAGATTGGATATTATCGATAGCTATGGAGAATTCTCTAATGTGCCTCTCATTGGTACACAAGGAGGAATCAACTACAACCCTACTTTGGCTCGTCGTCAGCTTGGGTTCCCCTTGAGAGACAAACCTAATAACACTAGTTAGAAGGTCTTTTCTATCAAGAGGGTAAAGATCCCCAACATTTCAAGCAAAAGATGGTACACGCTTGGCATAATGTGCATAGGAAAGGATGATCCGAGCTTGGTCCGTGCAACTGTGTAGCTTTGGAGGCTTACACTTCTTGGGTGAAGAAGAGAGATTTGGAGTTGAAGATGCCTTATGCTTATGAGAGCCTATGTTTATAGTTGTGGTTGAGCCATTAACTCTCCCTAACTAAGATGTAGAGGAGTTGGAAGATGCACTCGCCAAGATGAAGCAACAGAAGGATGTGTGGGAAGAGCAGTTCCATGCTTTGAGCAAAAAGCATGAGGAGTTGCAGCTTGAATCTAAGGACAAAGATGCGCTTATTGAACTTCTTGAAGACCAAGCAGTGAAGAGACAGAGAGAACCATATGGTCCACCTTCCATTAGTATGCTCCAACCTTCTGGTGCTTAGAAGAAGATTGTTGATCAGTTTGTCCTCGAGAGGGCTCAGATGAAGACTTCTTTTGAGTATGAGATTCGACGCATCCGAAGGAAGTACGCGCCTACAGCCATATCATCTGACACTGTTGTTAGGGGATCCTTAGGATGATTAGTTTCCTTTTCTCTTATATTTGTATTTTGGTTTCTAAAATTTTACTCAGTGTAATCCTTCCAAGTTATATGAATAAAAGAGATTTTTATGGTCAAACAAATTGTTATTATTATATATTTGCAAATAAAATAGTATGTTCCTTGAAATATAAAAACAAACAAAACATTGCGTTTTCATGCATCATTTGCATAATAGGTTTTCTTCTGCCAGATGTCTTATCGGTTGTTCTTCGAAGCTTTTGCGAAGCAGTATAAGTACAACGTGGACATGGCGCCTGATAGAGTCCAACTGAGGTCGATGTCTCAAAAGGACAAAGAGACATTCAAAGAGTGTGCCAAGAGGTGGAGAGAGCTTTCTGTTCAGATCAATCCTCCATTGAAAGAGAAGGATATGACCAAGATTTTCCTTAAGACCCTGAGTTCGTTTTATTACGAGCGCATGATTGCTAGTGCCCCCAATGACTTTACCAAAATGGTAAGCATGGGGATGAGGTTAGAGGAAGGAGTCCGAGAGGGAAGTTTGTCTAAGGAAGAGGTGTCATCGAGCAAGAAGTATGGAAGCAGTTTTTCCAGAAAGAAGGAAGGTGAAACCAATGCAGTATCAGTAGGGAGGCAGAGAAGACCTCATGTCAAAAGAAATCCGCAACCACGTCAGCATCATCACCAAGTTTCATCTGTTATTCCGGTATTTTCAAACAATCAATCAGTACCAGTTCAACAACAACGACAACAACAGCCGCGACAAAGAACAAACAACTACAACCACAACAACAATAATCAGCAACAACAGAACTTCGAGAGGAAGAAGGTCTCTTTCGACCGTATTCCTATGTAATATGCCGAACTCTATCTGTCTTTGGTTCTCAAGAACCTGCTTCAACCAAGAAATCCGCCTCAAATTCTAGAACCACTTCCATGGTGGTATAAGCCCGAACTCCGTTGCGCCTTTCATCAAGGAGCTCCCGGCCATGATATTGAAAATTGTTACCCATTGAAGTATGAGATCTAGAAGCTTGTAAAGAGTGGGATAATGTCCTTTTAGGAACGTGCGCTGAATGTGAAAGCTAACCCATTGCCTGCTCATGGTAATTCCTCTAGTAGATGGTTGTCCCAGAAAGTTTAAGATCTATGACGTCCGCTTTATTAAAAGGTCCTTGGTAGAAATGCATAAGGACATTTTCCTGGTTAGTGAGTGTGAGCATGACCATGATGGTTGTGCAATTTGTAGTGTAAACCCTCGAGGGTGCGTCATCGTCAAGAGAGATATTCAAAGGTTAATGGATGAGGGTATGATTCAGATTTTCCAGTCCCGTCAATAAGGTGACGATGTCAATGTGATTGTTCCGGTGTTTAAGACCCCGGAGTGGGTAGTGATTCAGTTTGACAGCAGCAGCAGTAACAACGTCAATGGATCGGTATCGCCGTTAGTGATACGGTTAGCGGGCCCCGTCCCGTATGCATCTGATAGAGCTTTTCCGTATTAGTATAATGCTACCATGGTAGAGAATGGTCAAGATGTTCCGTTTCCTATGACCAATTCTGTTGTAAACGTTGCTGATATAGCAAAGGTGACCCGTAGTGGTCGTGTTTTTTGACCTGTCTTTCCAAAAGAGGGAATATAAGATGTGTCTGTTGGTAAGAAGGTTGGTGTACCTACAGCAAATCCAGTTAGTGCTCTAATAGGTCAGTCTGGTGAATACAAAAAATTGAAGTCTAACGATGATGATGAGGTACTACGTTTAATTAAGAAGAGAGAATTTAATATGGTGGAGCAGCTGCTCCAAACTCCTTCAAAAATTTCAGTGTTGTCTCTGCTCATGAATTCTAAAGCGCACAGAAAAGCATTGCAAAGAATGTTGGAGCAAGCTTACGTAGAGCATGATGTAGTTGTGGATCAATTTGATCATATTGTGTCTAACATCACTTCCTGGAACAACTTGCGCTTTTGCGATGAAGAACTTCCTGAGGAAGGCAAAAATCACAATCTGGCACTGCATATATCGATGAACTATAAGGAAGATGCATTTTCAAATGTGCTAGTTGATACCGGTTCTTATTTAAATGTACTCCCCAAGTCAAATCTGTCAAGGTTATCATATCAAGGCGCCCCGATGAGGTATAGCGGCTTGATTGTCAAGGCATTTGATGGTTCTCGTAAGACTGTCATAAGAGAAGTGGATCTTCCGGTGAAGATCGGTCCGAGTGATTTTTAGATTACTTTTCAAGTAATGGACATCCACCCGACCTATAGCTGCTTGTTGGAAAGGCCATGGATCCATGAGGCTGGAGCTGTGACATTCACTCTGCATCAGAAGTTTAAATTTGTGAAGAATGGCAAGCTTATCATTGTTGGTGGGGAGAAAGCGTTGTTGGTGAGCCATCTGTCATCTTTTTCATATGTGGAAGCTGAGGAGGAGGTTGGAACTCCATTCCAAGCCTTATCTATTGCTGAAATGAAGAAAACTGGGGCACCCATGTCCTCTTTCAAAGATGCTCAGAAGATTATTGAAAATGGCAATTCAGATCAGTGGGGTCGTATGATAGAGGTCGTCGAGAACACGAATAGAGCTGGTTTGGGATTCTAGAGATGGTTGTCCAATGTCAAAGTTGAAGAAATGAAACCAAGTTTCCGTAACGGAGGGTTCATCCATAGTAATGAGCAACACTCAGTTGCTGTGATCGAGCGCGACGAAGATGAAGACTGCGCCAATTTTGTGACACGTGGAAAGGCTTGCAACAATTGGGTTGCTGTTGATGTTCCTGTTATTGTCCATCGCTCTAAGTAATTTGTTTTTTCATTATTTTTGAGAAAAATCTTTCTCCTATGCCTAAGGGAGAAGTGAACATTGTTGGGCCTTTTCAAATTTATCATCAATAAAATGCAATTCTATTCATCCACATCTATGATGTTTTTATTTTTACTTTTTGCTTTTCTGAAAATGGTAATCACATAAAACATAAATAAATATATAATAATTGTCCATCTGCATAATATTTGGTCACAGTTCACTTCTCTAAAATCAAAATATCAAATCGTTATGCATGTTGGTTTCTAAACCCATTGAATACAATGATCATACTCCCTCTCCCAACTTTGATTTCCCTATGTTTGAGGCTGAGGAAGAAAGTGATGAAGAAGTGGCTGATGAATTATCTCGTCTACTTGAGCACGAGGAAAAAGCCATTCAGCCATTTGAAAAACAGATTGAGCTAGTCAACTTGGGTTCCGAAGATGATGTGAAGGAAGTCAAGATAGTGTCGCATCGCGAAAAACAACCGGCGGGAAAAGACACAGAGCCGCCACCGTGCGTTATTTATCCCAAAGGAGGGAAAGGAAACGCTCGAAGTAAACCTGAAAAAGGGAAAGGAATGGTCTTACGACCAGAGATTGCTAGGTACGGGAGTCGGTTACGCAAGGGGAAGGTATTAGCACCCCTCACGTCCATCGTACTCGACGGGATCCACGCTCAAAAGAATAGAAAAAGGTTTCTAAATAACTGCTCGAAGAATGCACACACACTGGAATAAGCAAACAGGCGAAAGAATACGGAGGAAGCGGACTCGGCAGGATTTCGCATCCTGGGCCTACGTAGTTTGTCAGACACAAACATCAGGATTTCCAATCAATGGTCTTATATCCAACTCCGAACAAAAAAACGCAAATAGGAAACAGAATGCCAATAAATGGGCTTACATCCAACTCCTAACAAACAAACGCAAACAGGAAACAAAATGCCAATAAATGGACTTACATCCGACTCCAAATAAAGAAAGGCAAACAGGAAACAGACTGCCAATAAATGGACTTATGTCCGACTCCAAACGACAAACGAAAAGAGGAAGGGTCTCAACTGCAACTAGGGCAAGAGAAAAGGAAGGTCTCGATCGCAACGAGGGCGAGAGAAAAGGATTACAACGAGGGCAAAAACCAGCAAGGATTAAATGTTAGTTGTCAGTCAAACTCGACAAGACATCGCATCTCGTGTCTACGTATCTCATCTGAACATGAGAATCAGAGTTACCGTAGTTCGGCTAAACTATTTCTATTTGTTTTGTGTTTTTTAGATGAACAACGTTACTACGCAATCTACCGGATGCTCGACCTTTGGAGACTTACTCACCTGTAGTAGAAGGAGTTAACGTGTCCTTAAGAGAAGATAGAGTTTGTTTGTATTTTAGGAATGCTCATGCAAGAAAGGAAGTCCTAGACGAAGGAACCGTGCTACCTTAATTGACATGCAAACGAGAGACTATGCGAAGTCTAGCAAACCTATGGGGATACAATCACACCACACAAAAACATACAACATGAAGTAAACACACCAACAAGGGGGCTCAAATATCCAAGGGTAAGGCTTTAGTCAATGGGTCATATCAACCTCGACAAGCAAGCCGGGCTTTATTCAAGAGGGGTCATATCAACCTCGACAAACAAGCCTACTGTAGGGGTGTGCTAAGGGCTCTTAACCACTGACATTGACCGTCAACATGAAGTAAACACACCAACAAGGGGGCTCAAACATCCAAGGGTAAGACTTTAGTCAAGGGGTCATATCAACCTCGACAAGCAAGTCGGGCTTTAGTCAAGAGGGGTCATATCAACCTCGACAAACAAGCCAACTGTAGGGGTGTGCTAAGGGCTCTTAACCACTGACATTGACCGTCAGGGTGAGCAGATGAAAGGTAATGAGGATAAGACCTCATAGCTCTTAACTCGGGCCTAGGTGAGCTTCAAACCAATGAATGCGTGGGGATCCAGAATGAGGGACCCTATTCCACATGACTGACTCTATGCAAGATCTTGGGTTAGGTTCAAGAGCGTCAGCACGTAGTGCGAGCATAATGAACGACTCAACGACTAACAGGGGACTGACTGCTAGTCCCTTCTATCTGTCAACTGCCTCTTCACTTAGGAGGACTTAAGTAACATGCCTCGACAAGGAGGTCTTTAGCACAAATGTAAACAATCACAGTCATTGCCTCTTAAGGAGGACTTCAGCGAAATGCCTGCCAAAAGAAACGACAGGGCTTCCAGACTACATGGAGTTAGAGAGTGATTACCTATGTGGTATACCAACCACAAGCAAAGCAAAGCTCAAGAAATGAGCTAAAAGTGACTAATGTACCTGTACAAAAGTCAAACAAGACAATATTGTATTCAGAAAAACCAAACAGACAATCAACAATGGTTCCTCAATATGTACACAATATAAGTCCTATGTGTAAACAACTCAAGTGAGTTCATCACAAATGAACCTACAACACAATCAAAGTTAGTTAATCAATGCAACTTGCATCTCAAGTCATGAGAGCACATCAATCATTAGAGCTAATTGCTTGAACCTGAAATACAAAGCTCAAAAGGTGAGTACAAACCACTAGTACCAAGACTAGGGTCAAAGGCAAAGCAAAAAGTCAAAATAGAAGTTGATAATCAACATGAAGCACATTTAATCAAGTAATAACATGTCCTAAAAAGGACCAAACTCAAATCATAAGGCAAGGCCATCCAATGAACAAGATAAGGCAAAGGCACACAAAGGTGATCACGATTGGACATCAACAATGGAAAATACACATTAAAATAGAAATGTATCCAATGATCATGAAAAATTTTATGCGATATCAACATGTTAAACACAAGCATGATGCAAAAAATTAGAATCAGAAAAGCTCAATTGACATGTATATGAAAATGAACAAGAGCAACATCAAAATGTGAGACATAAATTGTCACACCATGTATTCATGTGTCTAAAACAGAGATGAAATATGCTAAAAATGCCAAACAAAAGCCAAAAGATCATGTTATGTGTCATGAATAAGCATGTCAAATTTCAAGGCATTTGGACAAACAATGAGCGTTTCACAAGCAATTGATCACACATGTCACATTTTGCACCATGTTCAAACACACAATCTCAATCAAAAATCCAGCCACAATAAAACCACCCAAACGACATCTAAAAATAATAGACATCAATACAATTAAGTGAAAAAAAAGGGAGCAATTTGGATTTGTTTTCAATTTTTTATGATTTTTTGAAATGGATGAGCAAAAAATGAAATAAAGTTGAAAAGCAATGGAAACAATGTTGGAAATTAGAATTGAAAGGTGCATGCATCAGGAGTTGAACTCAGGTATGTACAGTCATAGGCGCTCCAACAAATCAATTGGAAAATCAAAACATCACACAGGGGGAATCGAACCCAGGCTACGAAGGTAATAGAAGCGCTCAGAATAAAATTCAATGAAAAAGCAAACACAACACTCGCTAGGAATCGAACCGGTGACAGGGAGATTCAAGGCGCGCTGGCTACAAAACGCACCGTTTGGTTATGGAAAATAAATAAAGAAACACACGCGAGGCCAGGATTGGAACCGGTGACAGGGAGATTCAAGCGCTACACAGTAAACCCTAGCGTCATGAACCAGATGACCGAAATAGTGTTTCCGGTCATCTTCTCCGGCGGTATTCCGGCGAGCTCATCAATAATTTTTCCAGAATCGTGCATGGCATACATCAATGGAATCGTCTCATCACATACAACACGAATCTAACATTTATTTGATCTAATTCTTAATAACAAACGCGAATCGAAGGAAAACAAATTGCACAACCAAACTTGAATTCACCATAACTCACTCAATATCCATCCATTTTCAACAAAATTCATATTAGCATTATCAGTGGAGCATGCACTACAAGTTTATGACAAGAAAACGGAGAAAAAAGAGAGTCGAAATCCAACCTTCTTGGAGAGCAGTATGAGAAAACCGTGGATTCAAGTGCTCAAATCTTCCAGATCCAATCCTGAGATGATGATTTGAAGTTTGATGCAAGAAATCTCAGCTGAATCCACTTGAATGGAGCTTAATTTGCAAGATCCATCTTCATGAGTTTGTGCACGATCTGCTTGATTCTTGGCCAAATCCTTCAAACCAGAGATCAATTCCTACTCAATGATGCCTTGTGAACACGATTATGCAATAATATTCAGGTGTTGTGTGAAGAACTTTCAAGTTTCAATTGAGATAATTTTTTGGAGGGAAATGAGATTTTGAGATCTAGAATGTGTGAAACTGAGCAATTCTGTTACAATTAAGCTTTTATACCACATGTTAATAAAGTTGTAATGATAATTAGGCATTGGCTAATGAAAGATTAACAAAATATGGAGTGTGATGCAAAATTGATAAGTGCACCTTATGCATGGCAAAAATGGACGTGAACAGTGCCACATGAGTGTATAAAATCATCTAAAATCCTTTCATGAACGCAAATGGATTGGAATTAAGCATGTATGATGCACCAAATTTGAATTAGGCAATTTCCCTCCAAAATGTTCATGCATGGCCAAATGATCATGTGATATTATTTCATGCAATGCAATGATAGATTTGGAAAATATTGGTCATGATATGCAATTTGCAAAAAGAGTGGCTCAATTTGGAGTTTTGTAGCCAAAGTTATGGCACTTTGAAGTTCCATGTACACTTTGCAATCATTGGACCATAACTTCTCAACCATTCATCAGATGCTCATGATCTTGGACTTTTTGGAAATGGGAGAGAAAGATCTTCAACTTTCATGTTGACCAAAATTTCATTTGAAGCTTATTTGATGTTGGAAAGTCAAGTTGAATGTGGTCCAAAAACTTGCCATTTTTGGAAACTTGAAATTACAGGTCACTTTCCATTTTGGGAAACTTTTGATTTGACTTCAAAATCTTCAAGATAGATGTTTGACATGATGAATAGGCCTAATATGAACATGATTAGGATGAAGAAATTCCATTCCTTCACTCAAAGCCCTCAGTTGACCGCACAGTTGAATTTTATGGGCCTCAGATGACCTGAGAATACACTGATGACTTTGGGCCTCTACCACTTGGCAAAGTTACTTCAAAATGACCCTTGGCTCATATAAGCTCTTTAGAATGATCATGTGGCCTTCATCTCAAGGAAAAACTTGCTCTCTTGTACTGATGAATCTCTTGATGCCAATTCTTGTGGATATGATGCAATGCAATATGGAATGATAAATGACCTAAAAAATGAAATGAATGCATGACTGAGGGGTGAAAATTTGAGGTGCTACAGATAGGTCTCAACTGTATCTAGAGGTTAAAAAGGGGTTGATTGATCTTCTTCGAGAGTATTCATATGTGTTTGCTTGGTCCTATCAAGACATGCCTAGTTTGGATTCTAAGATTGTGGAGCATAGATTATCGTTGAAGCTAGAATGCCCGCCAGTCAAGCAGAAATTGAGAAGGACTCATCCTGACATGGCAATAAAGATCAAAGAAGAAGTGCGAAAGAAGATTGATACCGGTTGTCTTGTTACCGCTGAGTATCCGTAATGGGTGCCAATATTGTGCATGTTCAGAAGAAAGACGGAAAAGTTCGTATGTGTGTCGATTATAGAGATTTGAACAAAGCTAGTCCGAAAGATGGTTTCCCTTTGCCACACATTGATATGTTGATAGACAATACAACTAAACTCAAAGTCTTTTCGTTTATGGACGGATTTTCCGGTTATAATCAGATCAAGATGGCACCCAAAGATACGGAGAAGACCACATTCATTACACCCTAGGGAACATTCTATTATAGAGTGATGCCTTTCGGTTTAAAGAATGCCGGTGCAACATACCAGAGAGCAATGACCACTCTTTTTCATGATATGATGCATAAAGAGATTGAAGTCTATGTTGATGATATGATTGCTAAATCCAGTGATGAAGAAGAGCATGTTGAGCATTTGTTGAAGTTATTCCAGCGTTTGAGGAAGTACAAACTCCGGTTGAATCCCAGTAAGTGTACATTTGGTGTTCGTTCTGGTAAGTTGTTGGGATTTATTGTCAGTGAGAAAGGTATTGAAGTTGATCCTGCCAAGGTCAAAGCAATACGAGAGATGCCTGCACCCAAAACTGAGAAACAAGTCAGAGGTTTTCTCGGCCGCTTGAATTATATCTCAAGATTTATATCGCATATGACTGCCACATGTGCGCCTATATTCAAGCTTCTACGGAAAGATCAATCTTGTGATTGGACTGAGGATTGCCAAAAAGCTTTTGAAAGTATCAAAGAGTATTTGCTTGAGCCTCTGATTCTGTCTTCACCTGTTGAAGGAAGACCTTTGATCATGTATTTGATTGTGCTTGAAGAGAGTATGGGTTGTGTTCTAGGTCAACAAGACGAAACTGGAAAGAAAGAATATGCAATTTACGACCTCAGTAAGAAATTCACTGATTGTGAGACTCGGTATTCTATGCTTGAAAAGACTTGTTGCGCATTGGCTTGGGCTGCTAAGCATCTGCGTCAGTATATGTTAAATCATACCACTTGGTTGATATCCAAAATGGTTCCAATCAAGTATATTTTCGAGGAGCCTGCTTTAACTGGGAGAATTGCCCGTTGGCAGATGTTGTTATCAGAGTATAATATTGAATACCGATCTCAAAAAGCAATTAAGGGTAGTGTCTTGGCTGACCATTTGGCTCACCAACCAATTGAAGATTATCAGTCAGTATAGTATGATTTTCCTGATGAAGAGATCTTGTACTTGAAGATGAAAGATTGTGATGAACCATTGCTTGAAGAAGGGTCGGAACCTGGTTCCCGTTAGGGCATGGTATTTGATGGAGCTGTTAATCAGTCTGGTAATGGCATTAGGGAAGTGATTATTACTCCTCAAGGCACTCATTTTCCGTTTACAGGTAGATTGACTTTAAAGTGTACAAATAATATGGCTGAGTATGAAGCTTGCATAATGGGGCTTGAAGAGGCCATTAATCTTAGAATCAAATATCTTGACGTCTATGGAGATTCAGCTTTAGTTGTGAATCAGATCAAAGGTGAATGAGAGACGAATCAACCCGGTTTGATACCATATAGAGATTATGCGAGGAGGATTTCAACTTTCTTTACAAAGGTTGAGTTTCATCACATCCCTCGAGACGAGAACCGGATGGCAGATGCTCTTGCAACGTTGGCTTCAATGATTATGGTGAAGTTTTGGAATGAAGTTCCCAATCTGACTGTGATACGCCTTGATAGGCCAACTCATGTGTTTACTGTTGAAGATGTCAAAGATGAAAAGCCGTGGTATTTTGATATCAAATGTTTCCTCCAAAGTCAGATTTACCCGCCTAGAGCATCTTTAAAAGATAAGAAGACTTTGAGGAGATTAGCTGGAAACTTCTACCTGAATGGTGAGGTGCTTTACAAGAGAAACTTCGATATGGTTTTGCTTATATGCATGGATAGACAAGAAGCATACCTGTTGATGATTAAAGTCCATGAAGGTTACTTTGGTACTCATTCCAATGGACATGATATGGATAAGAAGATGTTGAGAGCATGTTACTATTAGTTGACAATGGAATCTGACTGTTGCAAGTTTGTGAAGAAATGCCACAAGTGTCAAATATATGTAGATAAGATTCATGTTCCTCCGACACTGTTGAACGTCATTTCCTTCCCATGGCCCTTCTCCATGTGGGGAATTGATATGATTGACATGATTGAACCTAAAGCTTCAAATGGACATCGTTTCATTTTGGTGGCTATTTACTACTTTACAAAGTGGGTTGAAGCGACATCATAAGCGAATGTGACCAAGCAAGTTGTTGTAAGGTTTATCAAGAATCAGATTATATGCCGGTATGGTGTGCCAAGTAAGATCATTATCGATAATGGATCAAACTTGAACAATAATATGGTGGAAGCTCTTTGCAAAGACTTCAAGATTGCACATCATAATTCTTCTCCCTACAGACCTAAGATGAATGGGGCTATTGAAGCTGCAAACAAGAACATCAAGAAGATCATCTAGAAGATGGTTATAACCTACAAAGATTGGAACGAGATGTTACCATTTGCTTTTCATGGGTACCGTACATCCATCCTCACTTCAACAGGGGCAACCCCTTTCTCACTTGTTTATGGCATGGAAGTTGTGCTCCCAGTAGAGGTTGAGATCCCATCACTACGTGCACTGATGGAAGCCAAGCTAACAAATGTTGAATGGTGTCAGACTAGATATGATCAGCTGAATTTGATTGAAGAGAATAGGTTAACTGCCATGTGTCATGGTCAGTTATATCAGCAAAGGATGAAGAAAGCATTTGATAAGAAGGTCAGACCTCGTGTGTTCAGAGAACGTAACCTTGTGCTCACGAAGATTTTATCTTTCAAACCAGATTCTAAGGGCAAATGGACTCCTAATTATGAAGGCTCATATGTTGTTAAGAGAGTCTTTTCAGCGGTGCTTTGATTCTTAAAACTATGGATGGTGAAGAGTTCACTCGTCTTGTGAATGCCGATGCAGTCAAGAAATACTTTGCCTAAAAAGAAAACAACAACTCGATAAGTTGAAAAACCCGAAAGGGCGGCTTAGGCAAAAATGAGCATCTCGGTGGATTGAAAACCCGAAAGGGAGATCCAGGAAAAAATTAGAGACATAAAACAGAAAAATTTATCCCGATAAATTGAATACCCCACCTTGGGGAAATTTATGAAAAAATTAGGGATTATGGCAAGTAACTGAATGCGGTTGATCTTCAGTCTTGAAGACATTCTTGAGCACGTCATTTGGTTCTGATTCATCATCTTCAACCGAAGCCAAGAGCACACTGGATATTGAAGTTGATAGAATGATTAGTGATCATTATATTCAATGCATCCCGTTTTCCATGTAAATTACCATTTTTCAACTTTTGTAAAGATCTATGGGATCTTATCATTTACAGACTACCATTTTGTTAAATAAAGTTGAGCTTTTTATCCAATTGTTTCTACTCTTATTTATTTATTCATCCAAATAGAATTACATTTTATGATGATCATTTTGAAATTAAGTTTAAAATCGAAATCATGTTTTCTTAATATAATTAAAACAATTACTTTTTAAGAGCAGTCGATTTCATTAAGGGATATCAACAGCAGTCTGAGAACGGATAAGCCCTAAAATGCGAAGCATTGTTGGTTTTCCCCAAGTAGTTGGCGTGATCACTTTTCCTCCCCGGCAGCAATTCAACATCTCCGACCAAGTTTTTTTTGTTTCCTCAAATGAGTTTGTATTGGCCTCCCCTTTTTGGGATTGTAGGCGCATTTTCTCCGCGGTTCGCATAGATTCAACGCAGATTGTTACTTTCCTCTAGCCGCCCGCGGAGTTCATTTTTGATCCCTATCAACACTGATTCTTATGCGATTCTTTTAGTCCTCTACAAGGTTGTCTCCCATTTGGTATGGTGTTGACTTAAAATTCCCCACAAAGTTGATGATGTAGATCCTCAACAGATATTTTCTCTTTCCCCAGCCTGGGTCGAGCCTTTGAGATAGATGATTCATGTTCATCGCCAACTCTCTTTCTCCAGTTGATGCTTCCATCTTGTCGAGATTAGGCGAGTGTTGTATCGATGATTCATATCATGTGACATTCTTATCCTTCACGACCGCCTTTGTCAGCATAATCATCAATCATATATACATATACATATTCATCCATATATTTCATTATGCATTGTTATCGCATTTAATTCCTTATTTTCTGATCCTCTGCTGTGGTGACATCATTTCCCCACGTAGATTTGGTGTGTCTGTCCTCCCTCAATTATAGAGTGCCAGCCCCTTAAGCAGAAAGAATTTAACCTTTCTCACTCCCCACCAAGTTATTTCCTCGTGGATGATTATTATTTCAGCTTCTTCCCTAGTTGATTGTCTGGATGGAACCACTCCCCCCTGAGTTATATCCTCATTGGGTTGAGTCTTTGTTTGGTCGTCTCTTTCTAGATCTTACGTAGATAGATGCTTTTGATCCCCTGAGAGTCTATTACCCCGTAACCAGTAATATTCTTCTCAATTTGTGAGTACTTTACTCTTACCCAATACCCGGTAACAGTAACCTACTTCCTTTTGTTTTTCCCAGTGGATTTGTTTTACGTTTCCCCAAGTAGTCTATCCTTGATATGTTCATCTTAACCGATGACGAATATTCTTTCCTGTTGAGTCTATCCTTGATATGTTCATCTTAATCGGTGACGGATATTCTCTCTTTTGGTTTTCTACCCAGTAAAAAGGTAGTTGTAATCCCTATTATTTCATTCCTCAGAGGGTAAATCCTTGATATGTTCATCCTAACCGATAACGGGTTTCCTCCTCTTTGCGGTCTTCTGCCCAGTAACCGGTAGTTGTAAATCCTGCTTCCCCCTATGGAGTCTATCCTTGATATGTTCATCTTAACTGGTGACAGATATTCTCTCTTTTGATTTTAATTCCTATTGTCTCCCCTCGGAGTCTATCCTCGATATGTTCATCCTAACCGATGACAGATATTCTTTTTTTGTGGTTTTCTATCCAGTAACTGATAGATGTAATTCCTGCTTTTCCCTGGTAGTCTATCCTTGATATATTCATCCTAACCGATGACAGATATTCTTCCTTTTGAGTTTATACTTGATATGTTCACTTTAACAAGTGATAAATATTCTCTTTCTTTGGTCTTGTGCCCAGTAACCGGTAGTTGTAAATCCTATTTGGCTTTTCCCCAACAGGTTATTCTTACCCAGTAACTAGTAATGAATACACCTTTTGCTTCCCTCAACGAGTCATCTTTGATATGTTTATCCTAACCGGTAACGAATGTCCTCTCTGTCAGATTATGTTATTTCCCTACCCAGTAACCGGTAGTGAATAATGTACTTCTGTTACTCCTGTGTTTAAGATAATTTCTTCCCCGGTTGAGTTTGAGTGCGTATTTCCTCAGTGAAATTGCCATGTTGGTTCAGGTATTTCAGTTTTGTTCTGATTTACCCGTTTCCACTGCAGATCTTTCTCGTTATCCTCGACTGAGTCTTTCTTGTGATTTATTTTCATAGGATCCCTCATGTCCCCAACAGTTTTAAGTCGTAGCCTGGCCTACGCATAAATTTTTATCCCTAGAGTCTCTATATCCCTAGTGAGTTTTTTCCTTGTGGAATGCATTATACTCCGGCGAATTTTCAGTCTCTCCGATTTCTTTTCCTTTGTGGCAACATCTTCCCCACAGAGATTATTTTTTAACATTTCATATCATATGCATCATGACGTCTCTTAGGGACCAAAATTCGTTCCTATATGTTGTTAATTAAGTCCATTCTACTGAGCTGATACAAAGATTTTAACCTTCATCTCCTCATCTAGAACGTCCTTAAATAGGGGCAGCTGTAAGGCCCCAATTTTGACCCTAAGATCCCTCATGCTATCTCATCATATGCATTAGCATTGGGATCACATCTTGGCATCCTCCTTACCCCTCATTCATAGGGTTTACCTTGGGAGAGATCACCAAGCACATTTGATTGTATCATACTTCAATTTTTCATTATTTACTAACCAAAATACCAAAAAAAATGTCAATGTATAGTTTAACTCTTTTGTAGGTAGTGTGTATGCTCACCTATGCTCTATCAAGCTCATATCTAGGGTTTGAGACCCTCAATGCCAGGAGAACAATCAATAATCGGTCTACATTGTCTCCAAGCATCATATATTGATACCCATGATCTTCACATGTTATTTTGATCAAGAAATCATCAAAAGTTTGGAGTTGGTTTGCCTTGGAAACCCTAATTCATCTGGGTATCTTGTGTGACTTCTTCAACAAGTTTCTTCAATAATTGATCAAATATTTCAAGAGATACTTCACATTACATCATCTTATGCATATATTATCCTCCATGAGTCCCAAAAGTCAAGATAATGTAAAGGTAGCAAGATGGTTCATGGTGGTTGACCAGAGAAAGTCAATTGGTCAAAACTGGGGTTCCCTAGACCCTATCTCCTACAATTTTTGCCATATGAAAATGGTTCCAATAGAAACGTTACTCAAAATGATATACGAAACAACTTTCATGTTCAAGTCAACATCTAGGTTTGCTTGGAAAGGAATTTTTTATGGTGAAAGATTATAGGTCATTTTGTCTGAACCCTAGTTTGGATGTCAACTTTCCAAGACCATAACTTGCTCAATTTTTATGAGATGAAAGCCATTAAAATTACATGATAAATTCAAGATGTCTAATTAAACTTTGATGTTTGGAGGGAGTTCAAATTCAACTTTCAAATGCATGTGCCAAGAGGAAACATTATAGGTCATTTTGGGCCAATACCATTGAACAAGTGATTTTCCTCAACTTCAAACATGCATAACTCCTTCATGCCAAATCCAAATGAGGTCAAATTTATGACCTAATTGATTAAGTTTGAAAGAGCTACAACGTTTATGAAGGAACTTGTCTCATTTGAAGTCCATAAAAAAAGTTATTAAAGGTGGAAGAAGTGAACATTTGACTTGGGACTTAGAAAATTTTCAAATATGTTTGATTTCCCAAACTTACACCTCAAAATTCATCATGATCCAAGATTAAAATGAAAAAGTGTTCAATATGAAATTTGTTCCTCTTGATCTCACCTTTCTGAAAAGTCCAAAATCATCTCATTTGGCCAAAGTATGAGGGACTTGCCCATGGGTGTAAGTTAAAGGACCATTTGGATAATTTCAACTTCCATTTTTCATACACATTTGCATGGACTTCTAACATGATTTCAGCATGATGTACATTGAATTATGGATTAGATCACATCATCTCATGGGCCTAGTCCACGTCCATGCATCCATGCAAGGGAGAATTTCAAAATTTTCCAAATTTGGAAGTGTGCAAAAATCAATCTCATGGCCTATAAATAAGACCCTCATTGCTCTGAATTGAGGACCTCATGCCCAAGATTTGAACCTGCAACCTCAAACCCTCACCATTGAAGGATAAATTTGAGGATTTTCTTTGAAAATCGAGTTTCAATTCTCCATCTATTTTGAGATTGAAACTCCAAGAGTCCATCCCTTTCCTTGATCTATTTCACTTCCATCAAGCATATGAAGCAAGGCCAAGCATAATTGAAAGCAAGATCGTGTCATTCGGAAGCTCCATTGAAGGTGATTTTTCAGAATTTTCATCTCTTCGATTCTCCCTCAATTCTCCAGCATTCTTTTTAATTTTTGGTTGTCTGAAGTCCTATCAATGTAGGGAAGAAGATTGAGTTGCTTTGAGGTTAAATCGAAGCAACTCAGTTCATGATCCTCAAAATTCAAATCCCTGTATCTTTTTATATACTTGGAATTGGACAAAATTGAGGCCAGATTCGTGCTTCTGAGCATTTTTCCTTCAAATTAGTGTATCCACTTTTCATTTTCCATTGAGTTGAGCTTGGACCAGTCCGGTGGTCCTCATCGGAGAAGATGACCGGAGCTAGGGCTCCGGTGGCGTGTTGGCAAGGTTCCAACCCTTTGATCTTGCCCATGGCTTCTAATCTCATCCATTAAAATTGATTACCACGCGTGTGAGATAGTTGACTGAAGAACATATGGAACGCGCGTTTCCCACCATCTGATCTGCCATCTCAATTAATGAGGGAGATCAGGTGGCTCTCCTTGTTTTGAATTTTTGATTATTTCATTTAATTGCTTATTTTTAATTAATTCATATTAATTTAATTATTAATCCAAAAAATATGGGACTTTCACAAAAAATAAATCAAATATTTTCCTCTTTCATTTTCTGAATTAAATTTATTTTTTGGATTAATTTTGATATTTTTCATGATTTAATTGTTTTGTGCATATTTTTAATTGTTTAAAAATACTTCTGACTTTTCAAGAATTATGAAATTTGTTGTCCAAGGTCCTTTGACCTTGTTTGACCTATGATAAATCTCTTGGCCATTTATTTGGTGTTTTGAAGAGGTTTTAGGTTTTTGATCAAACATAATTTAATTTAAATGCATTTTAATTTGATTTTTAATTGTTTAATTGTGTAGAAATTATGTTGAGCCATTTTTATTGACTTGTGAAGTTTGACTATGTGTTTGGGCCTTGGTTAAGGTTGATTTGACTTTTGTTGGATTAAAATTATTGGATTTAGGGGATTGATGAAATGTACATTTCATCTCCCAAAATAAGCGAATGATTTTAATTTGATAAAATTCCTCCCATGACCAATTTGTGTTTGTCTCATCTCCCTTCCCTCTTCATCTTCAGTCCCATTATTTCCCATCCCTCTCATTGACCAATGAAGTCTCTATATCCTAAGGCTAGTTGGTTCATCAATAACTTCATGTTAGATAAACCAATACAAGTATAGATGAGATTAGGTCCATCCTTTAATCATTTTCTTTTTGTGGGTGGTATGTTTTAGGAGTATGATCCATTATACCATATCTCTAACATGCATTAACACCAAAATTTCTATTGCTTGACCTCAGATAGTTGTGACTGCTACATAAGTCCAATTACGATTGCTTAACATAGCGCTAAATTTTGACCCAAAGGCATAGCATTCTAGTAAGTGAAATTGTAAGTCTCCCCCCTTTCATGGTATTGTGTGGAAACTTTGCCTTTTTTCCTTCCTTTGGAAGATGTCTTGGTTTAAGGATCCATGCTTGTGAATAGAGGGTTGAGTTTTCTCCAAAGAATGACTTAAACATTTGAAAAGTAAAATATCACTAACATCTAATCAACTAACATTTGACTAACTTTTTAATTTCAAGTCATTTACTTTATGGAATTTAAATTCAAGTCGTTTACCCTTTCATTTTCCATTTTACATATCATTTAACTTGTTTATGTTAATGCCATTTTCACTTTGCTCACTTGAGCCATATATTGTGATTGTATATATTTGCTTGTGTATCTTGTTTGTGTTTGTGGTCTTAGGACCTTAAAGTACATATTAAACAACAAAAGTCCCTAAAAAATGTTTATGTGGACTGTTGGATTTGATCAGAGCTTTGGACTTAGAATTAGGCAACATTCCCTATGTAAAAGGACTTGGCCAATGCCAACATTTCTGAAACCAAGTTCTTGTGAATTGAGCTTTCATCTGATGCAAGTATTGGGATCCACTTGAGTTCATCTGCTACATGGTCTTGATGCAAATGCTACTTTGAACCAATGTCTAATGCCTTATTTTGAGTCATTCAAGGAGTATGTCATCTGATACATGGGAAGATTAAGAAGAAGACTATGAAGTTGCTAACTTGGATGTGGCTATCTTTATTTGATGCCTTGCTCTTCATATTGCTATTTGCTTGTTGATATTGCTTGATTCAAAGTCCAAAAGGGAAAGTAAGTTTTCTATATGACATTCTTGTCTGTTGGATTGCATCCCATTGGTCAGATCTTTTCAACTCCCAACTTTTAATTTTATGCTTAGGATTAGTCTTCATCTCCTTCCATTTCTTAAATTTCAAAACCTCTCCCCCATTTTAAAAATCTTCTTTGCTTTTGATTTCTAAACTTAGACTTTATTGCAAATTAGAAACCTTGGTCTTATGTCATTGCATTTTTTAACTCTTTTCTTAAATCAAACTTATAAATGAACTTAACCATATTGACTTAAAATTTCAAAAGACAAAAAGAACTAACACTCATCCAAACTCTTTTAGGCCCCTTTATGCCTCTTTCAAATTTGAACTTTTTGATTAAAAGCAATTCACTCACTTTGAAATTGATACCATGAACTACGAGGTTTTGATCCCTCATTTTTTATGTTGGTACGTAGGCACAAGTCTGAAGGTCTTGTCAAACACAAAAATATAATTACTGAATTCTTTTCTCATCCCCACACTCTATTTATTGCAGACATCTTTTATACTAAAAACACATGCACACATAAAAAGGGCTCCTCAGGAGTACCTAGGACACTTTGGATGCTAACACCTTCCCTCTGTGTAACGAACCCCCTTACTTGTAATCTCTGGCATTTTATTAATTTTGATTTGAAAACTTCTTATCTTTGGGTTTTGTTCGTACTTTTCCCTTTTTCTTTAGAAACAATAAAAGCGCGGTGACGACTCTGGTTTTATTTATGTTAAGTTTATCCATAGCTTAATGGTCATGAATTTACCGCTACAGGGAGATCTGGTGGCCCTTGTTTTTTTTGTATTTTCCAATTTTTCATTTAATTGGTTTATTTTGTTTAATTCATAATAATTTAATTATAATCCAAAAAATATAGGACATTCACCAAAAATATTTAAATATTTTTCTCTTTCATTTTCTGAATTAAAATTATTTTTTGGATTAATTTTGATATTTTTCATGAATTAAATATTTTTGTGCATATTTTAAATTGTTTAAAAATACTTATGACTTTTCAAATATCATGAGTTTTTTTGTCTAAGGTCCTTTGACCTTGTTTGACCTAAGATAAATCTCTTGGCCATTTATTTGGTGTTTTGAAGAGGTTTTAGATTTTCACCAAATTAAATTGAATTTTAATGCATTTTTAAATTGATTTTTAATTGATTAATTGTGTAAAAATTATGTTGAGCCATTTTTATGGTCTTGTGATTTTGAATATTTGTTTGGGCCTTGGTCAAGGGTTATTTGATTTTTATTGGATTAAAATCATTGGATTTAGGGGATTGGTAAAATGTGCATTTGATCTCCCAAAATGAATGAATGATTTTAATTTGATAAAATTCCTCCCATGATCAATTTGTGTTTCTCTCACTCCCCTCCCCCTTCATCTCCATCCCTATTCTTTCCTATTCCTTTCATTCACCAATGAAATCTCAAATATCTTAAGGCTAATTAGTTCATCAATGCATTTGTGTCAGATGAACCAATACAAGTATGGATGAGATAGGTCCATCCCTTTGGATTTTTTCTTTTAGTGTGTGGTATGTTTTAGTAGTTTGGTTCATCATAACAAATCTCTAACATGCATTAAGACCTAAATTTTTATTTCCCGACCTCAGATAGTTGTGACTTCTACATAAGTCCAATTACGATTGCTTAACAAAGAGCTAAATTTGACCCTAAAGGAATAGCATTCAAGAAAGCGAGATTGTAAGTCTCCCATCTTTCATGGTATTATTTGGAAACTTGGCCTTTTTTCCTTCCTATGGAAGATGCCTTAGTTCAAGGATCCATGCTTGTGAATAGATGGTTGAGTGTTCTCGAAAGAATGACTTAATCAATAAAAAAAACACAAAATACAACTAATATCGAATTAACATTGACTAACATTTGACTAACTCTTATTAATATTACTTTACTTTCAAGTCATTTACTTTATGCAATTTAATTTTCAGTCATTTATCATTCATTGCCATTTACACTCATTAAACTTGTTTATGTTTATGCTATTTTCACTTTGCTCATTTGAGCCATATCTTGTGATTGTATATATTTGTTTGTGTATTTTTATTTTATTTGTGGTCTTAGGACCTTAAAATACTATATAAACAACAAAAAAAACCTAAAAAATATTTGGTGGACAGTTGAGCTTGATCTGAACTTTTGGACTTAGGATGAGGCAACATTCCCTGTGCAAAAAGGACTTGGCCAATGCCAACATTTTGAGACCAAGTTATTGTGAATTGAGCCTTCATCTAGTGCAAGTCTTGGGATTCATTTGACCTCATCTTTTATATTGTCTTGATTAAAACTATTATTTTGATCTTGTGTTTAATGACTTATTCTGAGTTGATCAAGGAGTACTTCATCTGATACATGAGAAGACAAAGAAGACTACTAGTTATGGAATTTGCTTGCTTGGATGTGGCTATCTTTATTTGATGCCTTGATCTTCATGATGTCTGATATTTCTAATTGACTAATTGATTATTGCTTGATTCAAAGTCCAAAGGGAAAGTGGGTTTTCTATATGACATTCTTGTCTGTTGGATTGCATCCCATTGGTCAGATCTTTTCAACTCTTAACTTTTAATTTTACGCTTAGGATTAGTCTCTTCATCTTCTCCTACTTCTTAAATTTCAAATCTCTCCCCCTTTTCAAAAAAAATCTTTACTTGTGATTTCAAACTTAGACCTTATTTCAAGTAGAAACTTTGGCCTTATGCGACTGAATTTTCAAACCCCTTTTTTTAATCAAACAAGTAAATAAATCTAATCATATTGACTAAATTTTCAAAACGACAAAAAGAACTAACAACCTCATTCAAACTTTTGGGCCTTTTGTGCCTTACTTATTAACCTTTTATTAAAAGCAACTCACTCACTTTGAAATTGTTACCACGAACTACGAGGTTTTTATCCCTCATTTTTATGTTGGTACGTAGGCACAAGTCCGGAGGTCTTGTCAAACACAAAAATATAATAAATGAATTTTTTTCTTATCCCCACACTCTATTTTTCTCAAACATCATTTTATACCAAAAACACATACACACATAAAAAAGGGTTCCCTAGGAGTACCTAAGACACTTTGGGTGCTAACACCTTCCCTCTGTGTAACCAACCCCCTTACCTGTAATCTGTGGCATTTTATTAGTTTTGATTTGAAAACTTCTTATCTTTGGGTTTTGTTCGTACTTTTCCCTTTTCCTTTGGAAACAATAAAAGCGCGGTGACGACTCTGGTTTTATTGACGTTAAGCTTATCCATAGTTTGATGGTCATGAATTTACCGCTACAATGGTGATATGAAATTCATGCTCTGTGTGTTGATAAATTTTATGCATGGTGAATGGATATGAATCTGAATATTATACAATGAGTACTTCATGTAGCTTGGATAAAGATGGGTAAGGAAAGACAGTTGAATAAATCAAGTATTGAGGTATGATCTAGGATAAATCTCTTGGCCATTTATTTGGTGTTTTGAAGAGGTTTTAGGTTTTCACCAAATTAAATTGAATTTTAATGCATTTTTAAATTGATTTTTAATTGATTAATTGTGTAAAAATTATGTTGAGCCATTTTTATGGTGTTGTGATGTTTGAATATTTGTTTGGGCCTTGGTCAAGGGTTATTTGACTTTTGTTGGATTAAAATCATTGGATTTAATGGATTGGTAAAATGTACATTTGATCTCCCAAAATGAATGAATGATTTTAATTTGATAAAATTCCTCCCATTATCAATTTGTGTTTCTCTCACTCCCCTTCCCCTTCATCTCCATCCCTATTCTTTCCCATTCCTTTCATTCACCAATGGAATCTCAAATATCTTAAGGCTAATTAGTTCATCAATGCATTTGTGTCAGATGAACCAATACAAGTATGGATGAGATAGGTCCATCCCTTGGATTTTTTCTTTTTGTGTGTGGTATGTTTTAGTAGTTTGGTTCATCATACCAAATCTCTAACATGCATTAAGACCTAAATTTTTATTTCCCGACCTCAGATAGTTGTGACTTCTACATAAGTCCAATTACGATTGCTTAAAATGGAGCTAAATTTGACCCTAAAGGCATAGCATTCAAGAAAACGATATTGTAAGTCTCCCATCTTTCATGGTATTGTTTGGAAACTTGGCCTTTTTTCCTTCCTATGGAAAATGCCTTAGTTCAAGGATCCATGCTTGTGAATAGATGGTTGCGTGTTCTCCAAAGAATGACTTAATCAATAAAAAAACACAAAACACCACTAATATCTGTCACGGCGCGAAAAATACCCAAGTGTAAGGAACACTCGAAATATAAACAAAACAGAGTCGCCACCGAACTTTATTTATTCCCAAAGAGAGAAAGGGAAAACGTCGATAAAACCCACAAAACAAAAAGAAATGGTCTTCGCAACCAAATCGGGTTCGGGAGTCGGTTATGCAAGGGGAAGGTATTAGCACCCCTCACATCCATCGTACTCGATGGGACCCATCTAGTTAGTTTCGTGTTAGAGTGTTAGCGTAATATCGTTTGCGAACTTCTACTTATAGAGTGAGAAAAGAGAAAGAAAGAAAGGGAGGACTTAAGGTTTTTTAATATTAATGTGCCTGACAAGATTTCGCAATCCTGCTCCTACATATCTCCAGGTGCTATGAAGAACTCAAGGCATACGTAGTTCTACCCAAAGAGAACTACTAAATGGATTACTTTTAAAGAGAGTGATGCTTGGATCACATTTGAGCGATTAAACCTTTACTTGCTGCTCACTCTTGGAGGCTGAAGTCTTTGTTTGTTTCGCATCAAAATAGATGTTACATACTCTTTTCTGAAAACGTTTTCGGGGTCGCACGAGGGCGGAAAATAAGTTTGATGAGTTTGAGTTGATTTTAAGCGGAGACAGGCATCCAAGCAGGGAGCTCTACTGCAGTACTCGAATGCCCAAAAAGGAAGAGGCCTAAGCCCAATCACTCTCTTTTCATCCAAAAGTTTATTATGAAAATGTGTGGCAAATTAGGTCAAAGTTCATTAACTGAAGACAACTAGTCAGACAGAGAGCTCTACAGCAGTGTCCAAATAATCGGGAAAGAGAAGGTCGATACCCAATCAATCTTTTTCTTCTATAAGAGAAATGACTTAATTCTGGTAATTACTGTATGTTAATATGGAAGACGAATGTTTGAACATTGAGCTCTACAGCAGTATCCTAACATTCGAAACAGAGAAAGTCTAAACTTAATCAGTTTCTTCCATTTTTATTGTGAAAAGCTTTTAAAAACAGGGGGACGACTTGACGTTGGATCAAGTGTCAGAAGTTGACTTATGAAAATAATTTGGATGTGGCGGGGGTTATGCTCGACTTTGCATTCATTTTCGATTTTAATTTGGAAAAAAAGACTCGACGTTAGATCGAGTGTTTGATTCAAATTTTAAAACCTTTTGAATTGATTTGAATTACATTAACGGAAAAAAATATTTTTTGAAAGTGATTGGAAATCATGGCAAGGTTAGTGAAATTATTTACATGTGCAATATGAACATGGATGAATAAATTACCTAATTAAAATGACCAAGCCCATGGCGTTCGACTAAGCAAATAATCAATTAACTATATTCCATTAATCAATTGAACAAAAAAAAAAAAAGCAATACATTTAAAAATTAAAAGGAAATTAACTATAATCAATTAATCAATTTAAATTAATCAAGAAAGAATAATAAAAATAATTAAATAAAAATAAAAGGTGTGCTTGTTAGTATATGAGGTGCAAAGCAAAGAAGAAGAAAAAAGTTCCGAAACAACAAGACCCAACTTCACAAATAAATTCCCTAACCCTAATTAAAATAAGAAAATAAAATAAATAAATCAAATAGAAGATAAATAAAAGTTTTTCTCAAGCTAAAGTCACTAAACTACAACAATTCTAATTAATTTGTTAGATTGTTTGTGATATTTATCATATCATACTAGTGCTAAATAAATCATATCCCAATAAAAATAAATATGAATAACTAACAAAAGAAATAGACTCTAAGCCCAATTAAAATAAATAAATAAAAAGAGGAGACAAAAAAATAAAATAAAGAAACAAGTAAAAATGTCAAAATGTAAAGTGACGTGTTGTCTTGTTGTCTTTCATGTCTTGTTCCAAAACAATTGAAAATCAAATAGCAGTATATATGTTTTCCATATTTCAACCAAAACACATCCTACATTTTAACAATTATTTTTAGATTTCAATTAAAGCAAACATAGATCTAACATTTCAGCAACAACATTTTTTTTTAGACTAAAAATCAAAATAGCAAATCCAACATTTCAACAACAACCGTAAGAAGTCAAAATGCAAAGTAAAAAATCGTAACAAGGCGGAGATTCAAACCGGAGTTTATGCTTTGCGTGAAAATGGCAATGCGGCGGCTGGAGGAAAAGTGAGGCGGATACCAGAAAAAAGGTCACGGTGGAAGGAGTATTGTTGTTGTTGTTTGATGTTGGTTTTGATGAGGTGGGTTTATGGTTCCATCGGTTTGATGGAGGTTTGTTGGTGGTGGTGTAAGAGAAGGAGATGATGATGAATAAAGGTTATGTGATGGTAAATTGATGATGAAAGTATGGAGGAACAAGGCGAGGAGAAGAGAGTGGAAAAAGGTTATGTGATGGTAAGTGATGAATGGGTAAAGTTTTTGAGAAGATAATCCTCTGTTTTTTTTAGGAGGAGCATGGTTTTTTTGTTCTATGCTATTTTTTCATCCAGTATCATCTGATTAAAGAAGAAGTAAATAATTATACTTAGAGAAATTTTGTCTAATTCATGTGGGTTGATCACATGCCACGAACCTTCCACAACCATGCGCCAAGTGTCTCCTTCTTAAAGGAGAAATTTGAAGATATTTTGCATTATTTCTAATTCTTAAATTAAATGATAATAAAAATTAAACTTCACTAATTAAAATAAAAATAATAAAAACAAAATTGAATTTAACACACAAATAATTTTAATTAATGTTACTAACTAAATTGGCTAAAACACAAAAATAATCGGAAAAAAGAAAAAAAAAATAATAACAACAATCGGGCGTAAAATGTCAAAAAAAATAAATTGAATTCACTTAAATGATCGGCACAAAATAAACTTCTCGGAAATATACAGGTTTTGATCAAATTTTGAAATAAAAATTGTCTGGTTAAAAGGCTCAGATTGATTAAAATGTGACTGAAGAAGTAGTTGAAAAAATTAAAACAAGCAAACTACGTTAAACTACGCGGAACGTAGATTAATAAAACAGACGTCTCCAAGTTCAATTTAAAAATTTTCCACTACTAATTTGAAGTACAGTTGAGAAAGGATTTGACCCGTCTGTCTGTAGATCCAGAAAAAAATTATTCCGAACGATATTCTAAATATTATACGGAAAAAAATGCATGTTATGACAAGTATAAAATGCAAACGTCTTGTAAATGAAATGAATGGCTAACTGGATAAATGTGAATAGACAATCAGACGTAAACGAATCGCTCCTGGATCATTTGCTCTTGATTCTTAAACACAAATAAAACTCTACAAATATCCAGATGACGACAATACTCTTGATTATCACCCTCTGAACCTCTGAAACAAAATGCAGTTAAATGAATAATGCACTGAGATTTGAGAAATCAAATCTTTCGATTTCTTAATCAATGTATGATGAATGAATGTTTTTAAGATAATATAAAATGCCAGAATTTCTGACTTTTCATCTAAAATCTTGATAAATTCTTTTTAACTGATGAAATGCATGACAAAATGGATCGATTCATGTTATGCTTATGCGAGTGAAAAAACTTAGGGGAAAATTTAGGGTATAACAATATCCAATTAACCTTGACTAACATTTGACTAACTCTTATTAATATTACTTTACTTTCAAGTCATTTACTTTATGCAATTTAATTTTCAGTCATTTATCATTCATTGCCATTTACATTTCATTAAACTTGTGTATGCTTATGCCATTTTCACTTTGCTCATTTGAGCCATATCTTGTGATTGTATATATTTGTTTGTGTATTTTGATTTTATTTGTGGTATTAGGACCTTCAAATACTATATAAACAACAAAAAAAACCCTAAAAAGTGTTTGGTGGACTGTTGAGCTTGATCTGAACTTTTGGACTTAGGATTAGGCAACATTCCCTGTGCAAAAAGGGCTTGGCCTATCCCACCATTTTGAGACCAAGTTATTCTGAACTGAGCCTTCATCTGATGCAAGTCTTAGGATTCATTTGACCTCATCTTCTACATTGTCTTGATGAAAACTATTATTTTTATCTTGTGTTTAATGCCTTATTCTGAGTTGATCAAGGAGTACTTCATCTGATACATGAGAAGACAAAGAAGACTGCTAGCTATGGAATTTGCTTGCTTGGATGTGGCTATCTTTATTTGATGCCTTGATCTTCATGATGTCTGATATTGCTAATTGACTAATTGATTATTGCTTGATTCAAAGTCCAAAGGGAAAGTGGGTTTTCTATATGACATTCTTGTCTGTTGGATTGCATCCCATTGGTCCGATCTTTTCATCTCTTAACTTTTAATTTTATGCTTAGGATTAATCTCTTCATCTTCTCCTACTTCTTAAATTTCAAATCTCTCCCCCTTTTCAAAAAAAATCTTTACTTGTGATTTCAAACTTAGACCTTATTTCAAGTAGAAACTTTGGCCTTATGCCACTAAATTTTCAAACCCCCTTTTTTTAATCAAACCTGTAAATAAATCTAATCATATTTACTAAATTTTCAAAACGACAAAAAGAACTAACAACCTCATTCAAACTTTTGGACCTTTTGGGCCTTTCTTATTAACCTTTTATTAAAAGCAACTCACTCATTTTGAAATTGTTACCACGAACTACGAGGTTTTTATCCATCATTTTTATGTTGGTACGTAGGCACAAGTCCAGAGGTCTTGTCAAACACAAAAATATAATCAATGAATTCTTTTCTCATCCCCACACTCTATTTTTCTCAAACATCATTTTATACCAAACACACATACACACATAAAAAAGGGCTCCCTAGGAGTACCTAGGACACTTTGGGTGTTAACACCTTCCCTCTATGTAACCAACCCCCTTACCTGTAATCTGTGGAATTTTATTAGTTTTGATTTGAAAACTTCTTATCTTTGGGTTTTATTCGTACTTTTCCCTTTTTCTTTTGGAAACAATAAAAGCGCGGTGGCGACTCTGGTTTTATTGACGTTAAGCTTATCCATAGCTTGATGGTCATGAATTTACCGCTACAATGGTGATATGAAATTCATGCTCCGTGTGTTGATAAATTTTATGCATAATGAATGGATATGAATCTGAATATTATACAATGAGTACTTCATGTAGCTTGGATAAAGACGGCTAAGGAAAGACAGTTGAATAAATCAAGTATTGAGGTATGATCTACTCTTTTATTTATCTTACAACATCTCATCCTGATATCATGTTTACGGTGTGTTTTTGTGCTCATTTTTAAGCAAATCCCAAAGAATCATATCTCACTATGATAAAAATAATTATGAGATATCTCACTAGAACACCACAAATGGGTTTATGGAATCTAAAAGGAATGAATTGTACCTAAGTTGGATACTATGATTCCAATTTCTTTGATCATAAGTTGGATTGAAAAAGTACTAGTGGTACATATAACTTGCTTGGTAACTCGCTTGTCTCCTAACATAACAAGAAACAAGCAAGTGTGGAGTTATCCATAACTAAGGAAGAACAAGTTGTTGCATATAGTCGTTGTGTGCTAATTATCTAGATGAAACATTAGCTAAGTGATTACGGAGTTATCCCAATAAAATGCGGCAACACTAGCTATAAACCTCACAAAAAATATGGTATTTCACTCTCTGACTAAACACATTGAGTTTAAGCCCCATTTCATTAGTGATCACGTGAAAAAAGGGGATTGCGTAATTTAGTCCGTGTCCTCATCTAATCAACTGGTAGATATATTTACTAAGCCTCTTCCTAAGAACTGAACTAGGAATCTTAAACCAATCATGCATGAATTAAGTCTGCTAAATATTTCTTCTCTTTCTTCTTCTTCTATTTCTATATGTGTTTTACTTGATTTATTTTCTTGCAATTTATTCCCCACCTTTCTGATTATACCAAAGGGAGGAGAAATATACTCTTAGGGGAGTAGAGTATACTCTTTATATGTCAGGGGATGGGGAGTTTAACCACTCCAATCTTTTATCCATCTGTTTTCTTTTTTACCATCTTTTTGAGATATGAGTTGTCATCACCAAAAGGGGAAGAATGTAGATCTATATGCTCGGAGGTACACATGTCTATAATCATTAGTTGATCGTGTTTAGTTTGATGATGACAAAACCTAAGGTAAAATGACATTCAGTGAAGTATGTGGTGACAATTGTCCAAAAAGCTTTGATGATGGCATCTGATCAAAGAATTTATCTCATGCATCATCAGTTAGAAGAGTCAAGTTCTAGTTAAAGTTCTAAGTCTTTGATGAATCTAGGAAAGGGACTTGAAGCTCTAAAACTGTGAAAGAGAGGAAGTGTCAAAGCTCGTTTGGTCCGATGTTTAGTGTCTGTCTGAGTGATTAGTATAATGTAAAGGTATAAGGGTAATTTTCAATATATTAAGGCATCTCTCTCTCTCTCTCTCTCTCTCTCTCTCTACACACACACACATAAATAAATATGTTTTAAAGTCTCTATTATTTTACAAAAACACCTGAAAACCCTTTTATACACGTACTTTGTTGGAAAAGAATTGGTTGATACCATATCCCTTGGGGTTTGATGATAACAAATTATTTAAAGAACAATTGACTACTCTAACATTTGTTCAAGTAAGCATGATTAATAACAAATGAAGAAAATCTTGAGGAATCTGCATCTGAAGATCAGACTCTGACTCTGAAGATCACTTCTGAAGACTTTGGCTATGGTGGAAGATCCAGACTCTAAAGAAGTCAACTTTGAAGAAAGTCAGCCTCTAGTGATTCAAACTTTAAAGCTTCAGAGGCCAAGAAGTGGACTTTAAAGTGACCAACCTCTGAAGAGTGAAGTATAAAGAAAGTCAACCTTTGAAGCAAAGTCTCTTCAATCGAGGAAACTCTGACAGACTCATAGACCTTTTGATCACGTGAAGACTTAAGGAAAAATATCTCCTTTGATGTATGGGCTTCCCTAGATAAGTCCTCATACAGAAAGTTATTTCTTGATGTGTCTAATCAAGTACAAAGGTTATCCAACCTTTTGGTGAAATTCTTCAACGTCTCTTTCTCTCCTCTCTATTTAAGGAGCAGCAGACCTAAAGAACAATTACAACAATACACTACTTCACAAGACTATGAAACTTGACATTCAAAAAGAGAGTATGCTCTATCAAATTTTCTATACTTTGAAAATATTAACATTGAGTATATTTTAGAAGTTCTTAATTCTTAGAGTCTTTCTAAGATGTATTTCGTCTACGCCTCTGATTGTATATCAATTGTAGTGTTTACCCAAATCTCTTAACATTTTTTTATAGAGTCAGAAGTCTCTTGCTTGTATGCTTAAGCATATAAGTATCTTACTCGAGGGTTTGAGAATTGTAACTCTCTTGCTTGTGTGCTTTAGCATATAAGTCTCTTACTTGTGAGTTTAAGTAAAAGAAGTCTCTTGCTTGTATGCTTGAGCATTGGAAGTCTCTTATTTGATTCTTGAGCATTTGAAATTAATTTTGTTATAGTGAAAATCCCTTGGAAGTATAATGGGACTTGACTACTCTCAAGTTGTGAGAGTAACCAGGATAAACTGCTAGTGTATTTGTTTTTACTTTCCTTGCTTCTGCACTTAATATTTTACTAATGTCAACTCTGATCTTCTAAGTCAGATTCTGGTTCATAATTTGATAAGGTCTTTTAGAAGTAAAACAAGTTTTCAGAGTTAGACTCTGAACCAAGTGTTCAAACTTTGGTTAAGAAACATCAGAAGAAGAAGTTGAAAAAGCTTAAAGAGGAAAAATACAGCACAATTTAACCCCCCTTCTTGTGTTTTTCTCACCTTCAATTGGCATCAGAGCAATGCTTGTGCTAAACATTTAATAGTATGCAGAAAATATCCTTAGAAAAATACATATTCCTTCATGACTGATGAATATGGAATTGGTTCAATTGGGGGTACTCCTAATCCTCTTGGCGTTGTTAATCATGATTATAGTACCTTTGAGAGAAATAATTATACTATTAGACCTTCTTCCTTCAGTGGAGATTCCACTAAGTTTGAATGGTGGAAAAGCAAGATGTATATTCACATCATAAGTCATTATGATGAATTGTGGGATATCTTGGAAGATGGCATTCACATTCAAGTCAATAGTGTTGGAATGGTGTCTGACAGAAAATTACTTACACCTGCTCAGAAAAAGATTTACAAAAAACATCATAGAGTTAGAGGAATCTTGATTGATGCTCTACCTCATTATGAGTACATCAAAATCATTGATAAATCCACTAATCAGACCATCTTCAACTCGTTATGTGCAACTTATGAAGGGAATCAACAAGTTTTGGAAGTTAAGGCTAACCTTTTGGTTCAATAGTATGAGTTGTTTAGAATGAAGGAAGATGAAGATATTGAAACCATGTTTTCTAGGTTTTAAATTCTTGTGTCTAGACTTCAGGTTCTAAACAAGAGTTATACTACCTCTGATCATGTCAATAAGACTCTTAGGAGTCTTCCTGTCAGATACAGACCCAAGGTAATAACAATCCAGAAGGCTAAAGACTTAAACACATTAAGTATTAAAAGTCTTATTAGAAATCTTCAGAGTCATGAGATGGAGCTAGATAGAGATGAGTCTGTAAAGAAATCTAAATCACTAGCTTTGAAGTCAGTGGTAGAGAAATCAAGTGAGAAAGTTGTCATATCCTCAAAAGTCTGGAAACCAAAAGAAGCCTCTTATGAAAAAAGATTCTGATGGTGACACTAATGATGAGGAAATTTCCTTTATCATCAAGAGGTTTCAACATCTGGCTAACAAGAACATGAGGTTCTCTGGAAAAAGATTTGGCTTTAGAGGAACAAGCTCCAAAGTTAACAAAGCTGATCAGAAAGGGTGCTTCAACTATCAGAAGCCTGGTCATTTTATAATTGATTATTCAGAGCTTCAGAAGGACAAAGCTAAAAAAGGAAGCTTCCAGAAGAACAACTTATGAAGCAAGTTCAAGAAAATACTTATGGGAACATGGGATAAACTTGATGATGGTGAAGAAGCTGACAATAATGAAGAAAAACCAATCTAGCTTTGATGGCTCCAACATTCTCAGACACAAAATCAGAAGCTGATTCTGACTCATATTTAGAGGATATAGATGAGGTATTCTCTAAACTCTCTAGATCTGAGTTAATTGCTTTTTGTCAAGATCTTATGGATAGATGTCAGGAAAAAGCCAGACACATGAAAATATTGAAAAAATAATATGATCTTTTGAAAGATGAACTAAAAGCATCTCAAAAGAAAATTGAATCTATTGGAAGAGATCATATTTCTCAAGTAAATAAGGTGTCGGATAAACTCTTGAGTGAGCATGAAATGTATCTTTAAGAGTTTATCATAACTGGTTTTGAAATAATTAAACTTGCTTCCATGACCTATGGAGTAAGTAAGAGCAAAGGAGAAGGTCTTGGTTATCAACAAAAACTTTTTAATCCAAGGATTGAAACGTTGATTACACCATCAAACCCTTCTTATTCAAGCTCTGCTAAAAAATGGATGTACTCTCAGTTTGTGCCCTCTACTACTGCTAAGGATTTAAACTAGTAAGAACCTATAATTATAGAGTAAAAGGTTTTAAAGACATCAGAACCTGAGAAATCAAGGTTAAACATTCTAAATAAATCAGAACCAATGATTCTTTAGTAAAAGGTTCTAAAAGAATCAGAACATAAGACCTCAAAGTCAAAGGTTTCTAAACCGACCAATAAACTTTTTTAATCCATTCCCCAAGTTGGAAGAAGGATTCACCTTGTCCGAGCTAGCTCTAGTCTTGGGCATCAACGCCAATGACTTAGTGGCCAATTGGGGACCTAAGAGTACTATCAAAGGTCTTACGAAGAAGTTCCTAGAAGACCATGCTAGGAAGATGGTAAAAGAAGAGAGACCAGAATTCTGTAGTGCAACTTTAACTTATTGATACATGGAATTGTTCTATTTCCTAATATAGACAATTTGGTGGATCATTTGGCCGTGAAAGTATTCCTAACCAAAAATCCAGTGCCATTCTTACTCGCAGATTTCTATCATACCTTCCATACGAGACATGAGAAAAGAGGTGGAATGTTTCTCTATTGCGCACCCATCTTACAACTATGGATGGAGACTCATATGCCTCAACAAGGACCTTTTGCTTATAGCAGTATGTCATGGCCCAAAATATTATCTTCTCTCTTCGCCAATTCAATAATGTGGTACAAGAGAGAATGGGAAACCAAGGACGTCATTTCTAGATGTGGAGGGTTCCTAAATACCCCCTAATAGGAACGTGTGGTTGCATCAACTACAACCATGTGCTACTCAAGAGACAGTTGGGGTATGAAATGATGAGTCCTCATGAAGATCAAGACTTCATACCTTTCATCATCAACACTGTGGACCCACTCAATTCAGCTGTGAAAAGAGTGAAAAGATCTTGGACAAACATAATTTGAATTGACCAAGAGTTGGGCAAAAAGAATATCTTAGCCAAGGAACCTTACTTTTAATGGGTAAGAGAGCGAGCTCTAATCGCCAAGATGCATTTCTTGTTTGACCCTTCATGATTTCCCATGATGCCCGAACCTGAGCCCATCTTACAAGAAGATATGGATAAGCTTACCATCCAGATACGAGAGTTAGAGTTGGAGAATGCTCAACTACGAGTCCAACTTAGCCGCACCAAGAAATGAAACTTCAACTTGGAAAATAAGGGTAAGTAGTTGTCGTACCCCAATTTTGTCCGGGCATATTTAAATTTCCATAGAATTGAGTTCATTTTTATTTTGCATCATATGCATAGCATGACATACATTCCATCATGAATAATACCTAAAATATCGGTCAGGATAAATTTATTGAGAATACAGACAAATCAGTTAAATTGTTTCTCAAGAACATGCTAAATCAGCGGGTAAAAAGTTTCAGAATTAAAATTGCAGACGCCAGTATTATTAATCTACGGTTCACGTAGTTTAACCTGTTATCCTCGTCATATTTTTCAACGACTGTTTCAGCTGCGTTTTGACCCGCCTGAGCCTTTTAACCGGTGACAATTTATTTCAAAATTTAAGGAAACGCTGTATTTTTTCAATAAGTATATTTTGTGCTGATCATTTTAATGTGTCCAATTTAATTTTTTGAGAATATTTATGCCCGACTTTTATTCATTTTCGGCCTGTTTATTGTTATTTTCTTAATCAAGATATCATTGGAATAAATTAGAATTAATTACATAATTAGTTCGAATTTATTTTGATGAATTGGTTCTATTTTTTAAAAATAATTGCTAAATACTTTATAATTTCCAAATTTCAAAAAATGTATAATAAGGTTGCATTTGATCCTTATAAAAACGCCAACTGGTATCCACTCATAACAACCTCACAACTCACACACGCGTCCCCCTCATCATAACCTCTCACGTCTCACACTCTCCCTCTCACAAAAGACTCTCTCAACACTCACACCTCACCCTCTCTTCTCTCAACACCTCACCTCCATTGTTCACACTCTCTTTCCCTCACACTCTCTCTCTCACCTGTTACACACTCTGAAGAAACATTCTGAGAAAACGAAAAAATGCTTCTTCTTTCCCTTAACTCTGAATACAAACCACCACTACCCTCTGTTGCTACCTCCACCGACGTCACTAAACAACAATTCACAAATCTTCCTTAACCCATTTCACAACCACCGTCGCCAAAACCTTCCTTGCCGTGAAGTCACTCAGCCGCGTCGTTCGTCAAACACCCTCACCTCCTCCGGTCTTTACCGTCAACGCCGGATCTTCCGCACACACACAAACCCAACTGTTAAACAACCACCCTCCATAAATTTTCGAACCACCGCAAACACAAACCCATCAACACCCACGGTCGGATTCCTTCTCACCATACCTTCAAACTCTCGCCATGAAATACCGCTTCAATACGCCGCCGCGCCAACACCACCAAAACGCCGGCGAACCCTAACCCCCTCCAATGTGAACCTTCATCGACATCTTTGCTAACCATCACCAACAACCACATATCGTCTTCATCACCACTACCCTCACACAAACTCCGCCGTCAAAAATCATATCCCCATCTTCTGATCCCACCACCGAAGTCGGAAACGACCATAATCCACCGCGAGATACAACGATACACCACAGTGTTCGACCCCACATCTGTTTCTATACGTCAACCATATCTTTGCAGCCAAGGACTTCATCCAAGTGAAAACTCAAACCACACGATAACAACTCAATGGCGCGAAACAACCTCGAACAACAACGAAGCCTCTTATTTCAACTCTGTTTTGAATGATCTCGAGCTAGCAAGGCGTTGTTCGATTGTATTATTGTTGGTGAAGCTACCATCATCAGAACTACTGTTCGTGAAGCCAAGCCGATTAAGCCTTACTCACTCTAGCCGGAGTCATCAGCCGTGAAATACAGTGAGGTGTGATTGGTCGGCTTTGAGAGAGGAAAAGACATACAGAAGAGGGTTGTACTGATCCGCACCACAGGTCGAACCACCATTGAAGTAGTACGATTGCACGTCGCTGGGTAATTTTTCATTTACTGTGTCGTTGCTAAACCATTGCTAATACTCTATTTATCAGTTGTGTTGTTTTATGGTTATGTCGATTTTGCTGAGTGTTGTTGGTATTGGATTGTTCTAAGCATGTATGTGGGATATTGCTTTGGATTGAAAGTTTATTTTACAGTTAGAAACTGTTTTGATTTGAATATGTTTTGGACTTCAGTGAGTTTAGACTATCCTGTGAGAATTGGATTTTAAGTTTTAAATTTATGGTTGAGTGCTCAGCATAACTAGATTCATGATCTGTTTTTTTTTTCTTGTTGAACATTATAGAGCATTTTCGGTTCTGGTTAAGTGTTTAGCAGAATATTGTTGAGTTTCTAAATTCATTTCTCAGGACATCATAGTGGTTGCAGAAGCAAAACTTAATAAGTATCTTCTAATGGTTAATTGATCATATTAAGGATGGTATGATTTGAAGAATATTGTCATAATATGGACTAATGTTATATTATTTCAAATATCGAAAATAATCTGATTAGTCTGCATAATTTATAAAATTGCCATTAAGTTGCTATTTTCAAGTTCATTGCATGGTGAGACATCGATTCTTTTTTTCACAGATTCGGCCACTTCATGCCGTTATTCCACCAAAACCACAAGAAATCAATAGTATATTTTTCACCGCGTTGGGATTTTGCAAATAACATTAATCATTGTTATCTCGCACAAACCGGTTTGAGCACACCGATATAATTAAATAAACCAATATTGTCACTTAATGGATGGTTAATTAAAACTTTGCTTAATTAGTAAATTAATTTTAATTAACTTGATTATTTGATTGGATTAAATAATTTGGATAATTAATCTTAATTAATTTAATTAATCAATTTTTAATAAATCAATCTCAACAATTAAACATTAATCGATTTCTCACACTATCTTCCTTATAGTTTCATTATTTTTATGAACAATCCAAACCAAGTTTTAAAAAAACACAAACCACAATTCTCGATTCAAATGTCGAGCCTATTTTTCACAACCTTGTAAGTCGATCGCTTTTAGCATCGCCATCAATCTCACATAGCTTGCTCTTGGACTTTCTTACAATGAGACCCATTCGGTTATTAATTAATCGAGTAGATGACCGATTCACCATAATTTATTCAACAAACGCGAATTCAAACCATTTTTCAAACCATTTAACTTCAAAAGAATTTTCTCTTTTAACATAAATTTTGGGATGAAAAAGATATAGGAAGTGTTCGCTTCACTATTTCTCAAGTACTTGAATGATTGGCGCACGCCATATTGCTCGAGTTCTTGTCACCCGATTAAAACATCAAACCATAACTTTTCAAATCAACTACAAATTCTAAATCCTAAATTCTAAATTTCCGATAATAAAAGGATGGGAGGCGTCCGCCTCACTATCTTTCAATTATTCGAATAATTGGCGTACGCCCTATTGATCGAATTCTCGTCGTCAAATTAGAACGCAATCGAATAAATTCAAATCACTTTTCATATCAAACGCAATTTCACAAAATAAACTTTAACTTAAACTTCAATTGAGAATGGGAGGCGTTCGCCTCACCATCCTGTGATTATTTGAACGAGTGGCGCACGCCACATTGCTCAAAATAATCAACTTTCGATCAAAACCTACCAATTTAAATTCAAATTATTTTCCTATACAAACATCTAAAAACATATCTTTCATAAACTAAACTTCGGATGATAGAAGATGGGAGGTGTTTGCCTCACCATCTCTCGATGTTTGGATAATTGGCGCTCGTCATATTACACAAATCATCGACTTCCGATTAATACATTCTAAATAAAATTGGATAAGGGAATAGGTGAAGCTCGCCTCATTATTTCTTGAATAAGCAAGTAGGAGGCGTACGCCTCACTACCGTGCACGTTCAACATCCACAAACAAACTTTCAAAATAATTCGAACGAAAAAGGAGTAGAAGGCGGTCGCCTTGTTATTCCTCGAAAGAATTGGACGATTGGTGTGCACCATATTGCTCAATCTTTCGTCGTTCTTCAAAACATCTCAAACACATTAAACATAACTTCTCGCCCCCGCGTGATCTAAACCAAACAAAACACCCAAACATGTCAATTCAACTCGTCACCCCCCGCGTGACCAAAACCCTTCTCTCAAACAGAACAATGTCAATCCTTTCTAATGCGCACAACAAACTAGTGCTAGAGCCTCCACCGAGAGTAGACAAGCCAACATTTAGCCGTTAGAACACTGACCTACACAGTTGTTCATCAAAACAAAACACATCAAATATTCGTAGTAGTCCGAACTACGAATGCTCTGGTTTCCTTATTGCACCATAAGGATACGTAGGCAGGAGATTGATATATCTTCGCGAGCACACTAATAAAAAAACCTCTCTTTTCTCCCTTATGAGGTCTTCATCCATATCTATTATCAACTCTAATTACCCGAAGAAAGTGAATAACAGTGAACTAACATTCAAAGAGCAAATCATACTAAAAGGTTCCCGTTGAGTACAACGGACGTGAGGGGTGTTAATACCTTCCCCTTGCGTAATCGACTCCCGAACCCGAATATGGTTGCGACGACCATTATTCCATTTTCTCAAAGGTTTTCTCGATATTTTCCTATTCCTTCATTGCAATGAATAAAGTTCGGTGGCGTCTTTGTTCGAACTAACATTTTTCCGCGTCCTATCGCGAGGGATCGCATTATCATTTTTTCGCAGTGCGACACTAGTCAGTGAGGAATTCAAGGTCAGCAATAAGAGATTAAGAGAGGTAGAAGGTAAGAGAGTATGGGTAGATAGTGCTCTACAAGGAGCCAATTCTGAGCTAGACTTCCGCAACAACAAGTTGGATCAAGTGTACCACTCTATCAAGGACCTTGAAAATATTGTTGAGAGGTCTAACACAATGAAGAAGGAAGCTAGGGAGGATTGTGAAGCCCGAATCCTAGAGCTAAGGACCACTCTCGAAGAGTGCAAGGATCTCTTGGCCAAAGAACAGGTAGAAAGGGAGAAAATATATAGAAGCTTCTTGCATGAGCAGTTCCAACATGGACAAGCTTACTAGCAAATAAAGAACTTGAAGATGGGAATCTATGACCAAGCCTACCTGGAATTGAAAAACAACTGCCAGCATTGGCAAGAGATATGTCGTGGGGCAGAAGCATTAAGGGCTCAAATGGTTGGGATTATTCAAAACCTCCAAGCTCTCTATGAAGAATGGAAGAACAAGTACACTAACATGGATGTCTTAACTAATTATGCCCTCCAAGATTTTCCTAACAAGTTAAAAGAGGTTTATTTGATCATGTACCCTGAGGACACCTCTAAAGAAGTTTATCACTTTGTTAAATTTTATAAGAAGACAATGGAGAAGCTTATCACCGATATTCAAGCTCTCCGCAGATCTCAAGGGGTTACCTTTAGAGTGGACATCTAGTTTACATGCTTTGTTTCGACAACTTGTTTTTGCAATTTCCAATGTACTTGTACTTGTATTATTCCCTGCTAAGGATGAATGAAGCTTCGTTATATTTCACTATGTGTATACTTCTTTATCCTTGATTGCAATGCTTAAATGTTAAGTGTTTCTCGCAATAAACAACATGAATAACTAAGAGCTTCGCATTAACAAAAAAAATGCATTCATGCATCATCCGCATTTTATAAACCAAAAACAAAAACTCATAATTCACGCTTTCTTCGATAGAAACCGACACAATAAGATGACTTCCAGACATCATTATTACACGTGCCACAATCAGCAATCTATCATGGACCAATTAGAACAGAACCAAGCTGCTTTACACGAGGAACTATCCTAGGTACAAGCGCGACTGGGACAATTGATGCAAACCATACAAGTCGTTGCTCATGGTCAAGAGATTATGGAGAAGATGCAAGAAGAAATGAATCAAAGGGAGCACGTTATCTCTACTCCCATTCCTGCTGCCAAACCTTATGTTGTGGAAAATCCTCTGCCTCCCCTTGGCAACATTCCAGTCCAGATTCATATGGGACCATCAGGCGGTGTTCCTCCATATGTTCTTAAATCTCCCGTTATAGAAATCGATGATCAGCATGATGCCTTATTCAGCCCAAGAGCTGGCTCTGCCTATGATGCCTTTGGTCCTCCCGCCAACGAGGTAGAAAAGAAAGTTAAATCAATTGAGGAGAAGTTGAAAGCATTGGAAGGCTCCAATGATTTGGGTCTTGACGCTGCCGAGATGTGTTTGGTTCCTGGCATAATTATTCCTACCAAGTTCAAAGTTCTCGACTTTGAAAAGTATAAAGGGGCCAGTGACATAAGGACGCATATCCGATCCTATTGTTGAAAGATGGTCGCTTATTCCGATGATGACAAGCTCCTTATACATTTATTCCAACATTCATTGAGTAGAGCGTCTCTAGACTGGTATATGCAATTGGAGGGAACCCATATTTAGACGTGGAGGGAGATGGTCAAGACCTTCCTTAAAGATTACCAATACAATACTGATATTGCACCCTAACCGTACCCAGCTGCAGAATATGACTCAGAAGTCCAAAGAGACTTTTAAGGAGTATGCACAATGGGGGAGAGAACATGTGGAAAGGGTACAACCTCCATTGTTAGAGCGTTAATTGGTAGACATATTTATGGGTAATCTATAAGGTCCTTATCTAGACCGAATGGTTGGAAGCACATCTTCTGGTTTCTCCGATGTAGTCCTAGTCGGTGAGAGGATCGAGAATATTATTAAAATGGGGAAGATCCAAAACTATGCAATCACCTCCAGTGTTGTGAAAAAACCCTTTGTAGCTTATGGAAAGAAAAGAGAAGGTGAAGCAAAGGAAATTGTTGTGGTCAGAGGAAGAGTCCAAACTTACCGTGTCCCATATCAACAAGTCTTCGTCGTGGCGCCAGTTCAGAAACAACAACTGTTTACAATTCTAATTGATCAAAGAGTACAACAACAACAAACTCAGAATCAATAACAACAATGTTTCCCACAACAACAACAACAACGTCAACAAAGACCCGAAAGAAGGTTCGATCCAGTGCCTATGTGCTACTGTCATACACTACCATACCTGTTACATGGTTCATTGGTGCAATTAAGGGAGTTAAGACCACCACCAACGATGCTTCCTCTTGGCTATGATGTTAACGACCGATGTGAGTTCCATTCTAGTGCTTCTGGTCACTCTATTGAGAACTGCAAATCCTTGAAGTACAAAGTCCAAGATTTAATAGACTCAAAGGCCATTACATTTGCACCCAGAGATCCAAATGTAAACAACAACCTAATACCACCCTGTAACAAACCAATAGTGAATATGGTAGAATTTGACAATTGAAAAAGATTAATGTCCCGTGTGGACGAATTAAAGACTCCCTTCCTCGATATTAAGAGTGTTTTGATGAAGAATGACTTGTTTCCTATCTGTAGTGCTAATTCTGAGCATTGTTTGATCACCTCTAATAATGCAAAGTTTTGAAGAATGTTATTCAAGGATTAATGGACCAAGGAATCTTGGTAGTAGAACTTCTATGCTCGAGTGAAGATGTGTCAACTTTGGAAATTTTGTACGATGAAGTCCCACCACTACAAATCCCATATGACCTATCTCCGATGACTATCTCAAATAATCAGATCACTCCTTTATTGATAATTCTGCCCACTCAATTCCCTTTTGAGAATACCAAAGCGGTGTCATGGATATATGACTCAACTTTCTATATTCATGGACAGAAAGTGCAAGAAGAGCCCATAGATCCAATGAGCCCATGGTGAACATAACTATAACCGATGGGGTAACAAGAAGTGGCCGAGTTTTTTCACCGTACCTCTCGTAATTGACAATAGCGGTACCTCTAATCAAGAAAAAGGAAAACAAACTGAAAATGACCAGCAAAGGCAAGATCCCTTACCTACAATTGAGGTGGAGGAATTCTTGCGCATCATTAAGAAAATTGACTATATGGTGGTTGACCAACTCAACCAAACCCCGTCGAAGATCTCAATGTTGTCTTTGCTCATGTGTTCCGAGGCACACAGAGAAGCCCTAATTAAATTTTTGAAGGTCACCCATGTACAACAAGAGATATTTGTTTGTCAATTCGAAGGTGTAGTCAACAACATTGTTGCCAGTACCAATTTGGGGTTTAATGATGAAGAGCTTCCATCCGAGGGAAGAAACCACAACAAGGCTCTACACATATCTATAAAATATGTAGACACCATTCTGTCTAGGGTCTTGGTGGACATTGACTCATCTCTTAATGTATTACCAAAGAGTTCTCTATCCAAGATAACTATTGAAAGGGCTTGTCATGAAAAACCTAGTGAATTGGTGGCTAGAGCATTTGATGGCTCAAGGAGGACTGTGATCGGTGAAGTTGGCCTCCCCATAAATATTAACCCTCACACTTTCTTTATCACTTTTTTTTGTAATGGATATATATCCCACTTATAGTTATTTACTCTAACGGCCGTGGATACACTCAGTCGGAGCTGTCACATCGACACTCCATCAAAGGTTGAAAATTTTGGTTAACAACAAGCTTGTGGTAATTGAAGGAGAAGAGAAAATCATCGTCAAACACTTGGTATCTTTCTGATATTTTGAAGGAGGAGGAGATGTACATGAGACCCCGTTCCAGTCACTTGAAGTGGTAAATATAGAGTTGGTTGCTCCCATTGTGGAAAAGAAGAAAATTGAGTTTCTGATGATCTCTTTGGAGGATGTGAAGATTGTGATCAAGAATGGACACCCCAAAGGTTAGAGATCGGAAAAATAGCAAGTGTACTATTTTGCCTGTTATAGTAATAAAGTGGAAATTCCTCGAATGTCGATCTCAAGGACTGCAAGTTAATATTGAGTTTAATTCATCGTTCAATTAATATCAATTCTGAGTCACTATTTCATCAATAAATATCAATTACTACCAGGGAAGATGTATGATTTATCCCTGTAACAACTCTGAGTCACTATTTCATCAATAAATATCAATTACTACCAGTTCTCAAGGGTATTTTCTCACAAGTCCTTGGTGAGAAAACCTTTAATCATTCTATCCTAATTTCTATGTCCATAGGCAATTAGGGTGAAGTTAAGCTTTATTATATCAAGAATGCTCTGATTCAGACAGGGTATCCCTAGTCCTATGCGATATCTACTACAGAGTAAACTAATGAAAACCTTATCAATGGCGGTCCAACCTTATTGATAACCATACAACAATCTCGATTGGTCCAAAAGAGAAAGCATTAAACACATTAGAATATTACCGTAAATTTTTTTATAAATGCAATCATAAACTTATAATCATTGTAATTCTAAATCAGGGACCCCCCTAGCATTAGGGGGTTTAGCTACTCATATTGTTCAAAAAAAATCAGGATAAAAAATACACATTACGAGTAATTGGATGACTTGGATATTCAATCACTTCCGCTCATGAAAACCTCCCGCTCTCGGAATTCCTTGATCTCTACAATCCTTGCTCGTCTGACAATTTTGTGTTCGCCTCGTTCCAAGATGATCTTTTCTATTGTAGAAAATCTCCTAATATAGTGAAAATCCCTTGCAGTAGGTGGAAATCTCCAAAACGTCCCTGCAGCTTAAGCCCGGTGAAAAAGCCCGAAAGTTGGAAAAATTAGCATTTTGGGCTGACAGTGGCCATATCAGGCTGACATGGGATGTGTCAACTGACACGGGAGGCCGTGTCAAGCCACTGTCTTGGGCATTACTTCTTATTTCTTGGCCTTCCTCCTGACACGGCCCGTGTCAGGTGACACGGGTGGCCGTGTCAGGCCTCTTGAACTGTGAAATCTTTCTTTTTCGACCGCCAGAACTTTCCACTTTCTCGCATTGAGTCCGTTGGATCTTCTTCGTGGACCTGGAGGGCATAAACACGACAACCAAAGTGTAAAATCACGAAAACACAATAAAACTGACAATTAATAAAATTTCTTAAACAACTTACGGGAATGAGAATTAACTTTAAAGGTACCATAATATGTACACAATGTCTCAAAATCCTTGGTTTCTTGTTGGATAAGCAACATAAACATAGTGAAAATGGTGACCAATCACAACCCCAAACTTAGCTCATTGCTCGTCCTCAAGTAATTTCCTATATGACACAGTGTGTCACTTCCCAAAATTTGCATTCTTACCAGAATACTACCGAGATCTTTCGTCAACGCATTCACTCTCCCGTTCATAGTCCCTTCTTTTCCTAATTTTCTGCCGCACCTCCAGATCGAGGTACCGCTTCACCTGTCAGCTTATATCACACTCTCACCAACTCTCCCCAACAGAGTCGCCAGCTGTCGCATTACGCGAAAAACCGGCGAGAAAACAAGAACAACAGAGCCGCCGCCGTGCGTTATTTATCCCAAAAGAGGGAAAGGAAACGCTCAGAGTAAACCTGGAAAAAAGCATGGTCTCGCGACCAAAGAGAATGGGATCGGGAGTCTGTTATGCGAAGGGAAGGTATTAGCACCCCTACGCATCCGTCGTACTCGACGGGATCCACGCACAAAAGGAAGGAAAATGGTTGCTAAAACACTGCTCAAATAAACAAACACTGGCTGAAAGAGACAGAAGAAAACAAACAAGACTGACTCGGCAGGATATCGCATCCCGGTCCTACTTAGTCTATCAGGCATAAACATCAGAGTCAAAGTAGTTCGGACTGGGGAAACGACACATGCTCGCTAGGATGTCGCATCCTATGCATACGTATCTTCTTTGGACGAAGAAGAATCAGAGCATTCGTAGCTCGGCTAACACGCACACAAAACACAACAGACACAGGCAAACGTGGAACTCGAATGCCAATCGCTGGACTTACATCAGCTTCCGAACCAAACACACGCACACTGGAACCCGAATGCCACTCGATGGACTTACATCAGCTTCCAAACACACAACAAGACAAAACAAAGACACAAGCGCCCGGAGAGATTTGCTCATCTCCTGCCTACGTACCTCATCTGGTATGAGGATCAGGGTGACGTAGTTCCCCTACGCAGGGATAAAAGACTAGCCTAACCAGATAACAGAGGGAGACACAACTAGGGAGACTACGACTCGAGCCTAGATGTTATTGTCGCATCACGCGAAAAACCGGCGGGAAAAGAAAGAAACAACAGAGCCGCCACCGTGCGTTATTTATCCCAAAAGAGGGAAAGGAAACGCTCAGAGTAAACCTGGAAAGAACATGGTCTCGCGACCAAAGAGAATGGGTTCGGGAGTCGGTTATGCGAAGGGAAGGTATTAGCACCCCTACGCATCCGTAGTACTCTACGGGATCCACGCACAAAAGAAAGGAAAATGGTTGCTAAAACACTGCTCAAACACACACACACTGGCTGAAAAGAGACAAAGGAAACTGACTGAAACTGACTCGGCAGGATATCGTATCCTGGGCCTACTTAGTCTATCAGGCATAGACATCAGAGTCGAAGTAGTTCGGACTGGGGAAACGACACATGCTCGCTAGGATGTAGCATCCTGTGCATACGTATCTCCTCGGACGAGAGAAGAATCAGAGCATTCGTAGATCGGCTGACACGCACACAAACAAAACACAGGCAAAGGCAAACGTGGAGCCTGAATGCCAATCACTGGACTTATATCAGCATCCGAACCAAAACACACACAAAGAGGCAAACGTGGAGCCTGAATGCCAATCACTGGGCTTACATCAGCATCCGAACCAAACACACGCACACTGGAACCTAACTGCCACTCGATGGACTTACATCAGCTTCCAAGCACACAACAAGGCAACAAGTTAATAGGGAGTCGGGGACTTGAGCCTATACCAGTCAAGCACACGCTCAAACAAACAGACAACAAATTGCTAAGGAGTCAGGCACTCGAGCCTAGCAACTGTCAAACAACACACACAAAAAGAAAAAGGGCGCCCGGAGAGATCAGCTCAATCTCCTGCCTACATACTTCATCTGGTGTGAAGATCAGGGCGATGTAGTTCCCCTACGGAGGGATAAAGGACTAGCCTAACCAGATAACAGAGGGAGACACAACACTAGGGAGACTTCGACTCGAGCCTAGATGTTATCATGCAAAATCATCCCTAAGTTAAGGTTTCTAGCTAACTGGCACAGGGAGCCAGCCTATCCTAGTCATGACTTGCACAGGAAGCAAGCCACACAAACATCTAACTTGCACAGGAAGCAAGCCAAACAATCCTAACTTGCACAGGAAGCAAGTCAAACAATCCTAACTTGCACAGGAAGCAAGTCAAACAATCCTAACTTGCACAGGAAGCAAGTCAAACAATCCTAGCTTGCACAGGAAGCAAGTCAAACAATCCTAGCTTGCACAGGAAGCAAGTCAAACAATCCTAACTTGCACAGGAAGCAAGTCAAACAAACATACAAGCACAGATAGCACACACTATACGCAAGCAAGTGGCTCAAACAAGGGTTAGGTTTTAGTCGAGGGGTCATATCAACCTCAACAAGCAAACCTCTGAAACTGGGTGAATGTGCTCTTAACCTTGCCATTGAGGGGCTAAGGTGAAGCAGATGAAAGGTGAGTGAAGATAAGACTTCACAGCTCTTATCCCTGGCCTGGGAGAGCTTAAGACAAGAATGTGTGGGTTCAGAAAGTGGGAACCCTTCTACACATTTGAAACTGACTCAACTGTACAATTGTACAAGATCTTGGGTTTGTATCTGCAATGCATCAACACGGTGGTGTGAGCAAAGCAGAAGACACACTGAATAGCAGGGGATAGGTTGCATATCCCTTGGGTTCTGCCAATTGCCTCTTCACTTAGGAGGTCTTTGACTCTATGCAAGGACAAAATTAAACATCCACAAACATTGCCTCTTAAGGAGGACTTCAGACAGTTGCCTGGCCAAGTAACAGGCCAGGTCTTCCAGACTACATGAAGTTTAGAAGTATACCTCAATGCAAATTGCTTATACAAGCAAAGCAAAGCAAAAGTTCACAAGGAACTAAGCAACTAAAAGCACCTGAAACAGTCAAGCAGATGTTAGTATGCAACTTCAACACAAAGCAAAAGAGACAGGCATCAACAGTAAATTAGGGGCAAGTGGATGTGCAGGGCATAAGGCTCAAGGCATGTGAGCCAAGCCACCTACAAAACAAACAAGTTATACAATTATATTTAAGCAAGCCCAATCAAAAAGAAATGGTCTCATTGGTCATTTGTTGGTCAACCTGAAAACACAAGCTCAAAAGTGAGTAACAGGACCACTAGGACAAGCCTAGGGTCAAAAGGAATGAAAAAAAGTCAAAACAGCAAAGGGCAAGCATCCAAAATCATGTTCAAACAATCAAGAAACAAAACCAATTGGGTTCACATTCATATCAATCATCATCATCATTTCATGAACAATTTAGGTCAAAGTGTTGCAAACAGAAGCTCATGGAAGTCAACAGCAAGACTTAACTCAAAATCAATCTTAACCATTTCCAAAAATCACCAAATAAATCATGGTAAATCACAACCCACAGTATGGTAAGCATGTCAAATTTCACCTCATTTGGACAAGTGGAAGGCAGTCAATGAAAATCAGAAAGTCAAAGAAATTTTGAACATGCTCAAAGAAGTCAACCAAACATGCATCAACTTAGAAAAATCATAAGTCAGAGATGGTGTATGATAAATGAATGGGACTAAAACCATGGCAAAGATGAGGATGTCTAATTATCTCATGTAAAATTTCATGTCCATCTAATAAAGTATGAGAATTTCACAAATGAAATGGGAACATGTGTCACACAAAGTCAACATTTGACTAGACAGGGGAGAAAATCTCAAACAATTAGGAAATGCCACAAATAATTCCAAGAAAATTCACATGTAAACTAGACATACAAGAGTAGGTTCATGCAAAAAATCAGATCAATTGGAGGTCAAGAAGCATGGTAATGAAAATCATGAAGTTGGACATCAATGGTGTGACACAAATTGTCACACCCTAATTCAAAAATTCACAACTCACAAACCACAAATGATAAATTCACAAACTCTACACCAAAATCACCATGAGTGTGTCTAGTTTAAGCACAAACAATTTGGGAGCCATTGGATAAAGCATCATCATTTCACAAATGTTTTGGCAAAGTGTACAAAATATGCATACATGTCACAAACCCTCATACCAATTAAAAACCAAACATCCAAAAATTCTGGAAAAAATGTGATAAAAAAGTAGAGATCAAGATGGACATGATGCAAAAAATCTCATGAAATTTGGATTAAAATTGGATGCACAATGATTTTTGTAAGATTGGTGTGCAAAGTGAAATAAACATTGAAATGAATTTATTTAAATGAATTAAAATGGATTAGGAATTAAAAAGAGAAAAAAGCACAGCCACCCATTAATCCTAGGTGGCGGCTTGCCTTGCTGGAAAACAAAACTCAATGTTTTGTTAAATGGCCCAGTCAAAGGGCCCGGTCAACCAACGTCCAGCCAATGGCGCGCGAGCAGAAATGCCTTGCTGGACCAATTGGAGCGGTCTTTTTTAATATATATTTTATAGAAGGCGTTTAAATAACGAATTGGCATTGCGCCCCAGTGGTAAAACACTTGGTATTTGAAGCTTTGAGGCAAAGGTCTGGGGTTCGAATCCCCCTCGCCCCAGGCCTTTTGGCATTTATTTGGCTTATTGTTTAATGGCTTGGCTACAGTAAAAAGCAAAAATCCAGCATTTGCAGAAAAATATTAACAGTAACAACATGTTCATCATAAAAATTTCCAGCAACCAATCATTATGCTTCTTCATGAAACCATGCGCAGCAAACAACAAACCCTTATGGATCAAACGGCCAGGCAACAATAAAAGAAAAAAAGTCCAGCATCGTGTACAGTAAAAGAAGAAAAGGCTCAGCATTCATATTGCAGAAAGAAATATGCAGTTTCATACATTCAACAAAAATTTCCAGCAAGATTTTTTTGTTAACCAAATTCAACAAACAACATATCAATGCGTTCCTCTTGCCTTGCTCATCAACATTATATCATCCATTTTCATCAAATCAAGTTAAACAAAGAGAAATAATCAAAAACAAGTTTGGATGTGAAACTTCAACTCAACATAACTTGCAAAATACCAAACCATTTTTAGTGATCTAAAGCTCTTTGAACTCAGCATTAAGAGACCTTTTTAAAGCATGTATTTATTTCACAAAATAGGGAGATCGAATTTTTACCAAATTTGATGGACAGTTGTGGTACAGTTGTTGTTTGATGTTGTTGGCCTAAAACAGATGCTCCATAAGCCTTCCAATGATGAATGAATGAAAGAGTTTGGCTCGGGAATGTTGGAAAAGGTCTAGAACTCGACTGTCATGGAAGGGTGGCTGCTGAAAACAGTTGTGGAAAATGAGCCTCCAGTTGGAAAAACATGGTGAAAACAAAGTCACAAGGTTGGTTTTATGATGGAGCAATGTTAGCCAGGTCGTGCCCTTTGAAGGTTTTGGAAGAGTTTTGGAAAAATGCAAAAGATGAGGTTTTGAGAAGATGAGTGAACTAATCCTTCTTGCTGTCAAATGTGGCTTGTGTGGCTGCTATTACTCATTTCACTTGACAGAAAATCAACATAAAATCTGCTGTTTTTTTTTTAGAATGTGAGAGAATGAATGAGTTCTTCTTTGATGGCTGCAGCTAGTAGTTTCCAATGACAGAAAATGATCTCCAAAAATTCTGTTTGATAGTACAAGGCATGGCTCATGGATAGTATGGATAGATATGGTTGAATTTGTACTTTCCTTCCAAGTTTCAAGCAAGCAAGGAATGGCCTTTTCTTCTGTTGGTTTTAGGCTGCAAATGAGGTTCCAATTGACAGAAAAATGATGTTAGAAATCTGCTATGAGAGGTACCAAGCATGGTCCAATGAGATGGTGAGATGGATTTGGTGAAACTTGTACTTTTGGCCACATTTCAAGCAAGTTGGCATGGCCCTTTTTTTTTCTGTTGGTTATGTTGGCTGCAGCTGGTTTTCCATGACAGAAAATGAGGTTCCAATCTTCTGTTTTTTGAGAAGTACCAAGCATGGTTCAATGAAAGTATGGATAGATATGGTGAAAGTGTACTTTTCTTCCAATGTTCAAGCAAACTAGCATGGGCTTACATGTACTGCATAATTTGACTTGGTAACATGTCCAAAACCATATTTCTGAACTATTTTAATTGGCCAAATGGTTTAAAGATGATTAAATCAAAAAGTCAACCCTTGGTCAAACTTGAATTTAAATGAGACAAGTCAAAAAATGCCATTTTGATTGGCAAGGTTTTGGCACATGAAATTTATATTTTTGGAAAGAGGGGATCAAATGTGACTTGTAGGAAAAAACCCCACCAAAATTGGCCAAATGGTTTGAGAGATATGGCCTTTTGAAGTTCAAGATTTTCTGAAATCGATTCGATCATAACTTGCCAACCACACATGGGAATTGAGAGTTCTTGGACTTTTTGAAAATGGGAGAACAAGATCTTCAACTTTCATGTTGGGCAAAAATTCATTTGGAGCTTGTATCATGATGTAATTTTGAGGATCAAGACTTTCCACTTTTGGTAAGTTTCAGTTACAGGTCCAGTTTCCATTTTTGGAAATTTCTGATCTGGCTTCAAATTCTTCCATGATGGTGTTTGACATGATATATGAGGCCTATTTGGACATGAAATAACTCTCTCAAACCCAATCCCATCATCAAATCACTGATTAAATGGACAGTTGACCAACAGTTGACTTTTAGGGTTTCTGACTGACTGTGCATTGACTGATGACTTCCAAACCCTAATTCCTTGAGACCTTGACTTCAAATGATGTCCCAAGTTGTATGGACTCTTGATTATTGATCATGGTGCCCAAATTCCACAAGAATGGCCACCATCCACTGCTTTGACTGACTGTTGACTGTCTTTGACTTTCTAGGGTTTCTGACTGACTGTGCATTGACTGATGACTTCTGAACATCCAATCCTTGACCAAAACACTTCAAATGGATCCCCAAGTCATGTGAACATGTTGGACCAACCCTAGGGCCCTGGCTCAATGAAAATTGTGCTTGCTTGCTTGACTGACTGATCTCCTGACCAGTTTGACCTAATTCTCTTGACTGGCTTGCACTTGAGGCAACTGGGACAATGCAATGCTATGCAGTGGACCATGATATGCTATGACCTAATATGAAAATGTATGTACAATGATAGGTGCAAATTTGAGGTGCTACAGCTGCCCCTATTCAATCAGCTGGGAACCCGAATGGATGAGAGCAACGGTTGTCAGACTTTCAGGGTAAACAGGGATTGAATACCAAGAACCGTAGAATTTGCACAATACAGGGATCCACCAATGGAAACGTCCACTGGGATTTATTGCTGGGTATATATATTTTTGGTTTTTGTTTTCAAAGGGTACAGCCACATCCTGACATCACAACGATGATGAATGGGAAAAGAAGTCACAACTAGATGCCAACGGGCAACTAGGAAAAACTCAACGTTTACCAAGACTAACGGAGAGGTAACCAGACATTAATGAATGACTGGAAAGGATACAACCATACGTCAACGGACGAAATGGGAAAAAACTCAACGTTTACCAAGACCAACGGAGAGGTAAATCCACGTGGGGACAGGTACAACTAGACGTCATAGGACGAATAGGAAAAACTCGACGTTTATCGACACCAACGGAGAGGAGGAAACTCTACTGGGGAGAGTGAACACAACCAAATCATCAGCGGATGACCCGGAAAAAACTCGACGTTTATCGACACCAACGGAGAGGAGAATACTTCACTAGGGAAGAAGGACACAACCAAATCATCAACGAATGATCGGGAAAAACTCGACGTTTATCGACACCAACAGAGAGGAGGAATACTTCTTCGATTTGAAAATCGGAAATTGGCCTGAACGCCACTTCGGTCTGAATACCAGAAAAGACATAAGTAAATCGACCTGATCGTCGGAAACTTCTTCGGTCTGAATACCGGAAAAAATTGGCCTGAGTGCCATGAGTACATCGACCTGATCGTCGGAAACTCCTTCGGTCCGAAAACCGGGAAAAACATAAGTACATCGACCTGATCATCGGAAACTTCTTCGGTCTGAATACCGGAAAGACATAAGACATATTATCTATAGCCGTCAAAACGCAGATAATACACTCGCATGGAAGATTATCCATAACCGGGTTGTAGGTTGTTAAATGAATAAGCGACCGAAAAGAAAGGCATCTGGGTACCAGACTAGGTATGCAAAAGATGACCAATCAAAAGGGGATAAAGCTGCTTACTCGGAGCAAATATCCAAAAAGAAGGGGAAGACCCAATGGGGACAATACTGCTTGATCAAGGCAAGTATCCAGAGGGGAAAGAATATCAACATCACAAACCGGATACTGATAACTGCAAAGAGGGGATTACATCTACCGGTTAGTAGGCAGAAAACCACGGAAAAGTAACCAGTCATGCATAGGATGAACACACAGGGTTAACTCCACCAAGGGGATGAAAGTGGGATTTTACAACTACCAGCTAGTGGGTAGAAAACCACAAAGATAGGACTTACAACTACCAGTTCGTAGGTAGAGGCCATCAACCAATCTACCGAGAGACAGAGTGAGAAAAAGGATTTACAACTACCAGGTAGTGGGTAGAAGACCATAAAGAAAGGACTTACAGCTACCGGTTCGTAGGTAGAGGCCATCAACCGATCTACCGAGAGACAGAGTGAGAAAAAGGATTTACAACTACCAGGTAGTGGGTAGAAGACCATAAAGAAAGGACTTACAGCTACCGGTTCGTAGGTAGAGGCCAACAAACTCCGCTGAGGATAAGATGAATGAGTGCCGGTTAGTGAGCGACTATTCATTTATGCCCCAGGGAAGCACGAGAGACAGCCAACAGGAAGCCAATTTAGGATCGATCCAAAATGGCAGACTGAAACAAGACTCATCCTAATGAGGAAAGAACTCAATAGGGAAAACCCATCCCGTGTGTTGGGAGGGAACGAAAACAACCGTCATCCACGAGGATGTATCTCAGTGGGGAAATGGCAGGAAAGGATAGACACTTTCTGCTTAAGGGGTTGGCTCTACATGGAGAGATCAGACACACCCGACTCTGCTAGGAAAATCTACTGGGGAGATTTGTATTACCAAATAGCAGGAGGCAATCATCAACAGATACACGGCAACAGCTGCAACATGAGTACCTGAATGCTATGATTATGCATGTATGCTTTATACCTAAAATGCATGATGAATGTTGACAAACAGACATGCTTAACACGCAGGTCCGGGAATCAACCACCCGGAGAGAAAACCAAAGTCACCAGAGAGCCAAGAAAATCCACTGGAGGCTGGGACAATAGGAAACAATCAACATCCTGCAGGGGAGAAAGGCCACCCGAGGCTTCCGGAGGGATCGTCGGTCACAACCGGAGAGAAGAGTTCAACATACAAGCGGATGCGCCACAACAACTTGTGCTAGAGATACCAAGAAGCAATCAGATCTCTGATGAAGATAGATAGGCATTGAGAAAGCTTTTCATGCCAATAACTCCGTTGGGGAATCTATCTGAGGGACATGATGGAGTACTGGGATGTCAATTTGCAAAATACTGAATCTTCCAAGAAAAGCACCCATGCTGGGGAGAGATGAAGACTGCTCTGCTGGAGAGGCGAAAGTTGAAGTCTTCGGTAAACACTCTGCTAGGGGAGCTGCCCCACAATAATGTCCGAAACAGCAAACTTGCTGGGGATGCCCCACGATAGGGCTCAAACAGCACTCTACTGGGGATGCCCCACAATAGAGCTAACAGGGATTTGGAGGAAGAATCTGTACTGCCGGGAACATGAAGATGAACAACTTCAAACAACACTGCATCGGGCAACTTCACTGAGGAGAGACCATACGAGGTTCTGCAGGACAAAGATACAGTCATGCTCGAGATACGAACAATTGTCTTACCTGTCGGTAATCATACCACCCCCGGGAGAGCACCGTGGGTCTCCTAAGTATTCTTCCATCTTTGTGAATGTTCACTTTGTTTAAGAACAAAATTTTTTTTGAAAAATTTGTTTATTTTGAAAAACAATGATACCTTATCAATTAAAACATGCAAAACGTTTGTTGAGTTGAAACAAATAAGAGTGCAAATAATTGGATAAAAGCTTAAATTGATGTGATGGAATGGTAGTCTACAAAGGGCGAGACTCCATAGATCTGTGCAAGTTTGAAATCGGTGATGTATATTGGAGAGGGATACATTGAACATAATGACCTTTCCTCTACCATTCTGAATTTTCGATGTATTCAAAGCTTTAGTCGACGACAAATCGAGAATTCCTGACGGATGACAGATATAGAGCACAGTCTTGTCAAGATGCAGTTACTTGCCAAATCCCTAATTTTTGCCTAGATTGCCCCAGTGTGAGGTGCTCAATCTAGCGGGATGCAAATTCTTTTTTCAATGTCTCTAACTTTTGCCTGGATCGCCCTTTCGGGTTTTCAATCCACCGAGACGCTCCTTTTTGCCTAAGTCGCCTTTTGGGGTGTTCGACTTAGCGAGCTTTTGCTTTTTTGTCTTAGGCGAAGTATTTCTTGACTGCATCGGGATTCACAGGACGAGTGAACTTCTCCATCCATTGTTGTAAGTGTCAAAACATTGCCTGAAAAGGCTCTCTTGACAACGTATGGACATTCATAGCTTGGGGGTTCACTTGCCCCTGGAATCGGGCGCGAAAGACAAGACCTTCTTGAACACAAGGTCACCTTCTCGGAACACACGAGGTTTGACCTTCTTGTTGAATGCTTTTTTACTCTCTGCTGATATGATTGTCCATGACACATGGCAGTTGATCTCTTCCTTTCGATCGAATTCAGCCTCAGCCAACTTGGGACTTTGAGGGTGCTATCTTCTTTTGTTTTCTTTTGATTTCTTTCTTTTTCTTTTTTTTGATTTCTTTTGATTTTGATTAATTTCCCTTTTTTTTTTTGATTTTGCACCCTCCTCTTTCTTTTTCTTTTTTTTCTTTTCTTTTTTTTCTTTTTTTTTAATGCCCCGGTTGGCTGTTCTGCTGATTCTCGAGATGCAGCTGAGTGTGATCTTCTTTTCTTGCTCAAGAAGTCGGGAAATCTCGTCAGGAATCCCTTCAACATCATCTTCTTCCGCTTCGAATACAGGGAATTCAAAATTGGGAGATGACGTCCGATCATTATGTTCAATGGGTTTGAGAAACAACCTGCATAAAGATTTTGAGTATAAAAAGCACTTTGAAAATCAAACAAGACAATCGTTATGCAGATGAAAAGATTGCTTTTATTCTTGTTTTTAGGGTTTTTTTGTGATCACCAATTTCATGCAAAAAGCGAAAAGGGAAAACAAATGGAAAAACAAATGTTTAACATGAATTTATTTGAATGAAAATATCATTGCACAAAATGTTGCCAACAATGCCATCACTTCTCCTTTTGGCATGGGAGAACGGTTTTTAAACAAAGTGATTATTACAATGACTCATGAACAACTGTAGGAACGCCCACAGTGACCCAATTGTGATAGATCCCGCCGGGGATGACAACTGTCAGTATCTCTTGCATCAGCAGCTTCTGTTTTCTGAACAACCCTTCTAAAGAAAAGTCGGCGCCAGCCCAGGACTTGTTATCTTCAAGCTTGATTAGCACGGGGACCTAAATCCTCCAAGATCAGAATACCTGACCTCACAAGGTCTTGAACCTTCATCTTCAGTTGGAAACAACTGTCCACATCATGACCAGGAGCACCCGAGTGATACACACAATGCTGTTCAGGCCTATACCACCACCGAGGGTTGACAGGTACGGGCGGCGGGTCTCTGGGAGTGATCAAGTTCTGCTCTATCAGAGTGGGATACAGTTTGGCGTAGGACATGGGGATTGGATCAAAAATGATCTCCTTCCTCCCATTACTTGTACCAGCTTGATTACCATTGTGAGGCTGAGAAGCCTGCTGCTGAGGACGATGTTGTGGACGCTGATGCTGCTGAGCTGGTCTTCTCTGTTGTTGTTGAGGTTGAGTTGCTGGAATAGTCACAGCAGCCTGACGATATTGTCCTCTGTTTGCACTCCTCCGACGGTGCACAGCATTTGTTTCACTTTCTCCCCTTTTGGGTGCCCCAGAGAATGGCTTCTTAGAATTCAACGAACTTGAAGAGCCACGATGGCGAACCGGAGTACGGGTTGCTCTGACATTAACAGTCTCTGCAGCAAGAGGCTGTTCACTGATTCTGATCCCCCTCAATTCATCACCCACGGCATAATCATCGACGAGAATAGTGACAGCAGCATTCTCATGAACGGGTGCATCCACTGGTGAAGCACGGTGGACTGGTGGAATCACGGCTTCCAGTCTCTGGGCTAAGGCACGCAGCTCCTCTTGCCCCTGAACAACTCCTTGCATCATTGTCATGAACTGGGCCATGTTTGCCCTCATCTCAGCCAACTCTGCTTAAACCTGATCCATAATCCTCTGATGATTGAGTCTGGTTGAGTACCGATGCGGTCTTCGATCAGCTATCCTGTCTCAGTCAGGAACCAAAGTGAGAAGTCGTGTCCCCAAACATGTCTGCAATGCAAGGATGATATGTGCATGATATGCATGATGCGGATGCTATTTTATCATGAATGATCCTGAAAAGGATATGCGTATGCGAGTTAACTTTTTTTTCATTTTCATGCATTACTATTTTTTTGGAAAATAAACATGCTATGATGCAAATGATGGAGCCAAGACTGGCAGGAACTGGCATCTGAGGAACCATCTGAAACCCCAAAGTCATCTGAGGAGCTGGCATTTGAACCCAAGTCTGGAGAACTGAGTCACCATCTGAGCGAGTACCCTCAAATTCAGCCCAGGGATCCGAAATAAACGGAACCCTCTGATCAATACCAGGGTCAAACCTCCGGCGTCCAGAAATGTAACTCGTAGTCACCATCAGTACCAGGAGTCACCAAATGTACCTGTTAAAATGATCAATCCCCCCCCCCCCCCCGCTCACGGGTGTCATCTAGGCCAGGGTAAGGTCGAGAGAAACGCAGCATAAATAACCTTTTGCAGAATATCATCCTGTGCACACCCGATGTATGCACCGATAATATCCCACCAGGGTCTGAACTGCTCGTGATATCAATGTTCCGCTAAGTGGCGCAATACCACCCGCTTCCCATGAATCACTCTATTCCTAGGTTTCCTAGATTTCACTCATAGCCTGGGTATTGGGCCTTTTACCTCGAGTAACTCCCACCCCAAACAGAGAAACACAGCCAGATGAACAGACGAATATGAATGAATGCAAACATTAATGCAAATAATAAATGCAAACAGTAAATGCAAATATATACAAAGAATGCAATAAAGCAGTGCAAAGCAACCAAAGCCCTAACCTAGAGAGCGCTAGGAGAGACTCGCTCAGGGAAGATGGACCAGCATAGGTCAACTTCTTTATTTCCCCAGCAGAGTCGCCAGCTGTCGCATCACGCGAAAAACCGGCGGGAAAAGAAAGAAACAACAGAGCCGCCACCGTGCGTTATTTATCCTAAAAGAGGGAAAGGAAACGCTCAGAGTAAACCTGGAAAGAACATGGTCTCGCGACCAAAGAGAATGGGTTCGGGAGTCGGTTATGCGAAGGGAAGGTATTAGCACCTCTACGCATCCGTAGTACTCTACGGGATCCATGCACAAAAGAAAGGAAAATGGTTGCTAAAACACTGCTCAAACACACACACACTGGCTGAAAAGAGACAAAGGAAACTGACTGAAACTGACTCGGCAGGATATCGTATCCTGGGCCTACTTAGTCTATCAGGCATAGACATCAGAGTCGAAGTAGTTCGGACTGGGGAAACGACACATGCTCGCTAGGATGTAGCATCCTGTGCATACGTATCTCCTCGGACGAGAGAAGAATCAGAGCATTCGTAGCTCGGCTGACACGCACACAAACAAAACACAGGCAAAGGCAAACGTGGAGCCTGAATGCCAATCACTGGACTTATATCAGCATCCGAACCAAAACACACACAAAGAGGCAAACGTGGAGCCTGAATGCCAATCACTGGGCTTACATCAGCATCCGAACCAAACACACGCACACTGGAACCTAACTGCCACTCGATGGACTTACATCAGCTTCCAAGCACACAACAAGGCAACAAGTTAATAGGGAGTCGGGGACTTGAGCCTATAACTGTCAAGCACACGCTCAAACAAACAGACAACAAATTGCTAAGGAGTCAGGCACTCGAGCCTAGCAACTGTCAAACAACACACACAAAAAGAAAAAGGGCGCCCGGAGAGATCAGCTCAATCTCCTGCCTACATACTTCATCTGGTGTGAAGATCAGGGCGATGTAGTTCCCCTACGGAGGGATAAAGGACTAGCCTAACCAGATAACAGAGGGAGACACAACACTAGGGAGACTTCGACTCGAGCCTAGATGTTATCATGCAAAATCATCCCTAAGTTAAGGTTTCTAGCTAACTGGCACAGGGAGCCAGCCTATCCTAGTCATGACTTGCACAGGAAGCAAGCCACACAAACATCTAACTTGCACAGGAAGCAAGCCAAACAATCCTAACTTGCACAGGAAGCAAGTCAAACAATCCTAACTTGCACAGGAAGCAAGTCAAACAATCCTAACTTGCACAGGAAGCAAGTCAAACAATCCTAGCTTGCACAGGAAGCAAGTCAAACAATCCTAGCTTGCACAGGAAGCAAGTCAAACAATCCTAACTTGCACAGGAAGCAAGTCAAACAAACATACAAGCACAGATAGCACACACTATACGCAAGCAAGTGGCTCAAACAAGGGTTAGGTTTTAGTCGAGGGGTCATATCAACCTCAACAAGCAAACCTCTGAAACTGGGTGAATGTGCTCTTAACCTTGCCATTGAGGGGCTAAGGTGAAGCAGATGAAAGGTGAGTGAAGATAAGACTTCACAGCTCTTATCCCTGGCCTGGGAGAGCTTAAGACAAGAATGTGTGGGTTCAGAAAGTGGGAACCCTTCTACACATTTGAAACTGACTCAACTGTACAATTGTACAAGATCTTGGGTTTGTATCTGCAATGCATCAACACGGTGGTGTGAGCAAAGCAGAAGACCCACTGAATAGCAGGGGATAGGTTTCATATCCCTTGGGTTCTGCCAATTGCCTCTTCACTTAGGAGGTCTTTGACTCTATGCAAGGACAAAATTAAACATCCACAAACATTGCCTCTTAAGGAGGACTTCAGACAGTTGCCTGGCCAAGTAACAGGCCAGGTCTTCCAGACTACATGAAGTTTAGAAGTATACCTCAATGCAAATTGCTTATACAAGCAAAGCAAAGCAAAAGTTCACAAGGAACTAAGCAACTAAAAGCACCTGAAACAGTCAAGCAGATGTTAGTATGCAACTTCAACACAAAGCAAAAGAGACAGGCATCAACAGTAAATTAGGGGCAAGTGGATGTGCAGGGCATAAGGCTTAAGGCATGTGAGCCAAGCCACCTACAAAACAAACAAGTTAGACAATGATATTTAAGCAAGCCCAATCAAAAAGAAATGGTCTCATTGGTCATTTGTTGGTCAACTTGAAAACACAAGCTCAAAAGTGAGTAACAGGACCACTAGGACAAGCCTAGGGTCAAAAGGAATGAAAAAAAGTCAAAACAGCAAAGGGCAAGCATCCAAAATCATGTTCAAACAATCAAGAAACAAAACCAATTGGGTTCACATTCATATCAATCATCATCATCATTTCATGAACAATTTAGGTCAAAGTGTTGCAAACAGAAGCTCATGGAAGTCAACAGCAAGACTTAACTCAAAAGCAATCTTAACCATTTCCAAAAATCACCAAATAAATCATGGTCAATCACAACCCACAGCATGGTAAGCATGTCAAATTTCACCTCATTTGGACAAGTGGAAGGCAGTCAATGAAAATCAGAAAGTCAAAGCAATTTTGAACATGCTCAAAGAAGTCAACCAAACATGCATCAACTTAGAAAAATCATAAGTCAGAGATGGTGTATGATAAATGAATGGGACTAAAACCATGGCAAAGATGAGGATGTCTAATTATCTCATGTAAAATTTCATATCCATCTAATAAAGTATGAGAATTTCACAAATGAAATGGGAACATGTGTCACACAAAGTCAACATTTGACTAGACAGGGGAGAAAATCTCAAACAATTAGGAAATTCCACAAATAATTCCAAGAAAATTCACATGTAAACTAGACATACAAGAGTAGGTTCATGCAAAAAATCAGATCAATTGGAGGTCAAGAAGCATGGTAATGAAAATCATGAAGTTGGACATCAATGGTGTGACACAAATTGTCACACCCTAATTCAAAAATTCACAACTCACAAACCACAAATGATAAATTCACAAACTCTACACCAAAATCACCATGAGTGTGTCTAGTTTAAGCACAAAAAATTTGGGAGCCATTGGATAAAGCATCATCATTTCACAAATGTTTTGGCAAAGTGTACAAAATATGCATACATGTCACAAACCCTCATACCAATTAAAAACCAAACATCCAAAAATTCTGGAAAAAATGTGATAAAAAAGTAGAGATCAAGATGGACATGATGCAAAAAACCTCATGAAATTTGGATTAAAATTGGATGCACAATGATTTTTGTAAGATTGGTGTGCAAAGTGAAATAAACATTGAAATGAATTTATTTAAATGAATTAAAGTGGATTAGGAATTAAAAAGAGAAAAAAGCACAGCCACCCATTAATCCTAGGTGGCGGCTTGCCTTGCTGGAAAACAAAACTCAATGTTTTGTTAAATGGCCCAGTCAAAGGGCCCGGTCAACCAACGTCCAGCCAATGGCGCGCGAGCAGAAATGCCTTGCTGGACCAATTGGAGCGGTCTTTTTTAATATATATTTTATAGAAGGCGTTTAAATAACGAATTGGCATTGCGCCCCAGTGGTAAAACACTTGGTATTTGAAGCTTTGAGGCAAAGGTCTGGGGTTCGAATCCCCCTCGCCCCAGGCCTTTTGGCATTTATTTGGCTTATTGTTTAATGGCTTGGCTACAGTAAAAAGCAAAAATCCAGCATTTGCAGAAAAATATTAACAGTAACAACATGTTCATCATAAAAATTTCCAGCAACCAATCATTATGCTTCTTCATGAAACCATGCGCAGCAAACAACAAACCCTTATGGATCAAACGGCCAGGCAACAATAAAAGAAAAAAAGTCCAGCATCGTGTACAGTAAAAGAAGAAAAGGCTCAGCATTCATATTGCAGAAAGAAATATGCAGTTTCATACATTCAACAAAAATTTCCAGCAAGATTTTTTTGTTAACCAAATTCAACAAACAACATATCAATGCGTTCCTCTTGCCTTGCTCATCAACATTATATCATCCATTTTCATCAAATCAAGTTAAACAAAGAGAAATAATCAAAAACAAGTTTGGATGTGAAACTTCAACTCAACATAACTTGCAAAATACCAAACCATTTTTAGTGATCTAAAGCTCTTTGAACTCAGCATTAAGAGACCTTTTTAAAGCATGTATTTATTTCACAAAATAGGGAGATCGAATTTTTACCAAATTTGATGGACAGTTGTGGTACAGTTGTTGTTTGATGTTGTTGGCCTAAAACAGATGCTCCATAAGCCTTCCAATGATGAATGAATGAAAGAGTTTGGCTCGGGAATGTTGGAAAAGGTCTAGAACTCGACTGTCATGGAAGGGTGGCTGCTGAAAACAGTTGTGGAAAATGAGCCTCCAGTTGGAAAAACATGGTGAAAACAAAGTCACAAGGTTGGTTTTATGATGGAGCAATGTTAGCCAGGTCGTGCCCTTTGAAGGTTTTGGAAGAGTTTTGGAAAAATGCAAAAGATGAGGTTTTGAGAAGATGAGTGAACTAATCCTTCTTGCTGTCAAATGTGGCTTGTGTGGCTGCTATTACTCATTTCACTTGACAGAAAATCAACATAAAATCTGCTGTTTTTTTTTTAGAATGTGAGAGAATGAATGAGTTCTTCTTTGATGGCTGCAGCTAGTAGTTTCCAATGACAGAAAATGATCTCCAAAAATTCTGTTTGATAGTACAAGGCATGGCTCATGGATAGTATGGATAGATATGGTTGAATTTGTACTTTCCTTCTAAGTTTCAAGCAAGCAAGGAATGGCCTTTTCTTCTGTTGGTTTTAGGCTGCAAATGAGGTTCCAATTGACAGAAAAATGATGTTAGAAATCTGCTATGAGAGGTACCAAGCATGGTCCAATGAGATGGTGAGATGGATTTGGTGAAACTTGTACTTTTGGCCACATTTCAAGCAAGTTGGCATGGCCCTTTTTTTTTCTGTTGGTTATGTTGGCTGCAGCTGGTTTTCCATGACAGAAAATGAGGTTCCAATCTTCTGTTTTTTGAGAAGTACCAAGCATGGTTCAATGAAAGTATGGATAGATATGGTGAAAGTGTACTTTTCTTCCAATGTTCAAGCAAACTAGCATGGGCTTACATGTACTGCATAATTTGACTTGGTAACATGTCCAAAACCATATTTCTGAACTATTTTAATTGGCCAAATGGTTTAAAGATGATTAAATCAAAAAGTCAACCCTTGGTCAAACTTGAATTTAAATGAGACAAGTCAAAAAATGCCATTTTGATTGGCAAGGTTTTGGCACATGAAATTTATATTTTTGGAAAGAGGGGATCAAATGTGACTTGTAGGAAAAAACCCCACCAAAATTGGCCAAATGGTTTGAGAGATATGGCCTTTTGAAGTTCAAGATTTTCTGAAATCGATTCGATCATAACTTGCCAACCACACATGGGAATTGAGAGTTCTTGGACTTTTTGAAAATGGGAGAACAAGATCTTCAACTTTCATGTTGGGCAAAAATTCATTTGGAGCTTGTATCATGATGTAATTTTGAGGATCAAGACTTTCCACTTTTGGTAAGTTTCAGTTACAGGTCCAGTTTCCATTTTTGGAAATTTCTGATCTGGCTTCAAATTCTTCCATGATGGTGTTTGACATGATATATGAGGCCTATTTGGACATGAAATAACTCTCTCAAACCCAATCCCATCATCAAATCACTGATTAAATGGACAGTTGACCAACAGTTGACTTTTAGGGTTTCTGACTGACTGTGCATTGACTGATGACTTCCAAACCCTAATTCCTTGAGACCTTGACTTCAAATGATGTCCCAAGTTGTATGGACTCTTGATTATTGATCATGGTGCCCAAATTCCACAAGAATGGCCACCATCCACTGCTTTGACTGACTGTTGACTGTCTTTGACTTTCTAGGGTTTCTGACTGACTGTGCATTGACTGATGACTTCTGAACATCCAATCCTTGACCAAAACACTTCAAATGGATCCCCAAGTCATGTGAACATGTTGGACCAACCCTAGGGCCCTGGCTCAATGAAAATTGTGCTTGCTTGCTTGACTGACTGATCTCCTGACCAGTTTGACCTAATTCTCTTGACTGGCTTGCACTTGAGGCAACTGGGACAATGCAATGCTATGCAGTGGACCATGATATGCTATGACCTAATATGAAAATGTATGTACAATGATAGGTGCAAATTTGAGGTGCTACAGTTATCATGCAAAATCATCCCTAAGTTAAGGTTTCTAGCTAACTTGCACAGGAAGCAAGCTATCCTAAACATGACTTGCACAGGAAGCAAGCCAAACTAAACCTATCTTGCACAGGAAGCAAGCTAAAACAAACACACAAGCACAAATAGCACACACTATATGCAATCAGTTGGCTCAATCAAGGTTAGGTTTTAGTCGAGGGGTCATGTCAACCTCGACAAACAAACCACTGTAACAGGGTGAGGTTAACTCTTAACCTTGACATTGAGAGTCAAGGTGAAGCAGATGAAGGGTGAGTGAAGATGAGACTTCACAGCTCTTATCCCTGGCCTGGGAGAGCTTAAGACAAGAATGTGTGGGTTCAGAAAGTGGGAACCCTTCTACACATATGACACTGACTCAACTGTACAACTGTACAAGATCTTGGGTTAATATCTGCAAGGCATCAACACAATGGTGTGAGCAAAGCAGATGACACACAGAATAGCAGGGGATGGATTGCACATCCCTTGTATCTGCCAATGCCTCTTCCCTTAGGAGGTCTTTGAGTATGTACAAGGACAAATGTAAACAAACACAAACATTGCCTCTTAAGGAGGACTTCAGACAGGTGCCTGGCCAAGTAACAGGCCAGGTCTTCCAGACTACATGGAGTTAGGATGTTATACCTCAATGCAAATGCACTTAAGCAAAGCAAATCAAGTTCTCAATAGAACTAAAGCAACTAATGTACCTGAAATCAATCAAATACAATCAGTACTCAGATAAACCAACATTAAACAACAAATGGTCAACAGTTAATTATACACAGTCAAACACAAGTCAATGCACAAAGGTGCAAGCTTTAAGGCACAAGACCAAGTTTTAAAACCTACAAAACAAACCAATGATTAGTCATAAACAATCAAGAAAGCAACTCCAAATGAGGCACACCATCAGGCATAAGCATTTGTGCTATTAACTTGAAACACAACTCAAAAGTGAGAGCACAAACCACTAGTCCAAGACTAGGGTCAAAATGGGATCAAATCATCAAAACAGAACATGAAACTTATCCAATATCACGATCAAACAATTAAAAATCAAACCCAGTTGGTCCCAGGTTCATATCATTCATCATTATCATTTCATGATCAAAATAGCACAAAGCATGTCATATAGAACCTCAAAGAAGTCAACAGAATGACTCAACTCAAATCCAATCACAAACATTTCAAAAAATCCTCAAATAAATCATGATCAAACATCATCCACAACATGATAAGCATACCAAATTTCAGCTTATTTGGATCAAAGGAAGTAGGTCAATGAAATTCAAAAAGCCAAGGCAAGTTCAAGCAAGCTCATACAAAGCATCAAAACATGCATCAACTTCAAACAAGTGTAAAACAGTGATAAAACATGATAAATGAATGGGACCAAAGCCATGATATACTTCAAGATGTCTACAATGCACATGCCAAATTTTAGATCCATCCAATAATGCATGAGGATTTCCCAAATCATATAACATCATGTGTCACAAAAAGCCAACAATTGGTCAAAAGGGGAGAAATTACCAAACAAATACGAAATGCATTCAAAAATTCCAGAAAAATTCACAAGCATTCTCAACATGCACAAGTATCGTCATGCAAAAATCCAGACCATTTTGAGTTCAATAAGCATGGTAATTAAAATCATGAAGTTGGACATGAATGGTGTGACACAAATTGTCACACCCCTATTCAAAAAATCATATCTCATCAACCAGCAATGATAAAATTACAAACTCTATACCAAAATCACCATGAACATGTCTAGTTTAAGCACAAACAATTTGAGAGGCATTGGATTATGTATCATCATTTCACAAGCAAAATGGAAAGGCATACACAAAATGGACACACATGAACAAACCCTAGCACATTTAAAAATCCACACGTGCAAAATATCTGGAAAAATCACCATAATAAACTAGAGATCATGAGGAGCATTTCACAAAAAATCCCATATTATTTGGACAAGTATTGGAAGAGTTATGAATTTTCTAAGATCACATTGCCAAATGAAATAAAAATTGAAACAAGGCAATTAATTAAATGAAATAATAAACGGACAGTGGCATTTTTGTAATTAACTGGTCCCTTAAGTGAAACGCCGCGTTTAACTTAAGGGCGTGGCAGCCGGTCATTGGTGCATGGCCAAGGAAACGCGAAATGCATGCAGGAAACAACCAAACACGATCAAACATGGTTCTGGGTTGGAAAAAATTAGGGTTTATGCAAACATTCATCCTGTTCATCATCGTGATGAACTTTTGTTCCAGATTTTGGAAATGGACACATCATTCGATTCATCTCACAGTGTACATCAACAAAACAAAGCTCATTAACCCTAATTCATGCTAAAATGGAAGAATCGAGCAAGATAGTATTTGACAACCAAACTTCAAATCAGCATTTCTCTCTTAATACTTAATGAAAATCAAAACTATAACATTCAGTGAACTCAGCATGGCAAGATCTATCCAAAGCCTAACATGATTTCAAGAATAAAGAGAATCGAAAACCAACCTCTTTGAAGATGCAGTTTCGAAACAGTGGTTTTCCAGCCTTGCCAAGTAGAAACAGAAGTTCAATGGTGTCCCAGATGATGAATGGACAATGAAATTCAGCTCAACAACCCTTGAGGCAGCTCCGATCGATACTTGCCATGGAAGAAGTTCAATGCAACAGTGCTGAAAATGGCTCTATAGTTGTGAAATTCATCTTGCAAAGGCTTCAAGAATGATGGTGAGTGATGAATCAATGGACAAGAGCACGAGTCCTTTGGGGATTTTTCAGAAAAATCAAGATGAAGAAAAATGAGAGAGTTTCTTTTTCTAGATCTAGATCTGAGTTTTTGGTGAATGCCCTTTGTTTTCTGTTTTGATTATCTATATGTATCTTCTGTTAATGCATTTCACTAACCAAACTTAAGCCAAACCTTGGTAATTAGTAAAAATGCATACTTGGACAAATTGCTAAAATCAACATTATATGCATGGGGTGCATGCTACTGCACGAAAATGGGCCTAAACACATCCCAAATGTGTTTTTTGAACATTTGCAATTGGTAGAAAGTGTAGGCAAGGCTTAATTTGAAAGTCAATTTTTCACCTCTCCCTTTTTTAATTCAATGCACTTGAAAAAGGCCATTTTGATTGGATGATTTTTGGTGAAATGTGATGAAGAATTTGGATAGAGCATATCAAATGTGACTTGTAGCAAAAAACCTCACTCAATTTGGCCAAATGGTTTGGAAGTTATCTCACTTTGAAGTTCAAAATTTCTTGAGAATGATTTGATCATATCTTGCCAACCACAAATGAGAAATGAGTGTTCTTGGGCTTTTTGGAAAGGTGAGAGCAAGATCTTCAACTTTCATGTTGGACAAAATTTCATTTGAAGCTTGTATGATGATGTAAATTTGAGGGGAAAAACTTTCCATTTTTGGCAGTTTCCAATCAAATGAAATTGCACTTGCTTGCTTGATTGACTGATCTCCTGACCAGTTTGACCTAATTTTGTCTCAATGGAAATTGCACTTGCTTGCTTGATTGACTGATCTCCTGACCAGTTTGACCTAATTTTGTCAGAGGACTTGCACTTGGGCAAAGGACAACGCAATGCTATGCAATGGACTATGTTATGTTAATGACCTAATATGAGAATGTATGTACAAAAGGTAGGTGCAAATTTGAGGTACTACACGCTTCACCTGTCAGCTTATATCACACTCTCACCAAGTCTCTCGGGGTTAAAGTGTTTTCACTCACAATTCAGAATATGCAATATCAACTCATAAGTTTGAATAGTTTCTCCTTTCATATCAACTACCCACAACACACACTTTTTGAGGTCTTTCGGGTTGTAACGGGGCTTGGGTTATGGTGTGGTAAATACAAACAAAAGGGGAAACAAGTGGTTTTGGATTCAGAGCCAATGTCATTATTATTTTCACTGTGTTTGTTCATTTTACTTCTTTTCCTTTTCATTTACTCAGTTTTTTTATCTTTTTTTTTCAACTGAGTGCTCTTCCTTCGGTGAGTGCTTCTTTCGAACCATCGACTACATTTTGTTTTCTCATTTTTCGATGGTCGTTTTTCTTCTTCTTAATTTTTTTCGCACTCACCTTGGTTTTTGATACTTATGGGGTTTACCCCAAACTTAGAATTTAACACAGCTTAATGACATCACATTGAGTCCGAATAGGGTAAGGAAGTGTTTTGGGTTGCAGGTTACATTTATGTGGTTAGACAAACAAAGAGTACAGGCTTAAATGGGGTTAACAAAGGATAACATTAACAGGATGGCTAGAAAGGCTCAGGGCTTTAATCAAATAACGTGCCTCAGTGTATGTATACGTGCAGTGAAATTCCTAGAGAACCTACACATAGTCAGAGTGATAAAGACATACCTGAATATCGCTCATGATGACAAATGTGTTTGGCTTTTTATGCACTCACCATGTTAGGTAAAGCTTGACAACATCCACAGTCCTACGAGTATGGTGCGGCTTTTTACTCAACTCGGAATGCACAGGGAACCTACGTTAGTTAAGCTTTAGAAGTTGTGTCCCATCTTTTCTTCAGAAGTATCGACTTTCTGGGAAGATCCTTCACAACAAGCAATAGTAGGTGGAGTGATCATTTCATCCACTATCGTTATTGATCATCACCTCATCCAACAATAATACCAAGAACCTAAAATGCATGCAACACATGATACTCGACAGTAATAATAAACCAAATGTGAAACGGTAAAAATTGGGAACTAATCAAATAAAACAAAAAATAAAAGCAAAAAGCATAGTAAAACCTTCCCCACACTTTAACTAAACATTGGCCTCAATGTTTTAAAACAAGATAGAAAGAGGGTGACCCACAGTGCCCTACTAAGGGGGCTAGGGCGGGAAGTGCGACATGCCCACACGAAATTCAAAATTTCCAAACAAATTTCAAAATCTGCAGGCCTGATACAGGCCGTGTCAGGTTGCTACTTTGCTCAGTTTTCCAACTTTTTCCATGTGAGTACCTTCGCCCTTTTATGCAAGGCACTGTGTAAACCTAAAATAACAAATAAACGCAAACTATAATTAGAAATAAAAATGCGTGGGTTGCCTCCCACGAAGCACTTTGTTTAACGTCGCATGGCTCGACAATTCATTTTCCCTTATTATGGGGGGTATTTCAGCCTCCAAATCTTGTTGCACCTCTTGTCAAAAACTAGAAAGTCGTCTTTTTCATAAGTATGGATTCCTTTGTGCCACAAGTCCTTTCCCACCTCCATCTCCTTACCTTGTTTTTGTTTTCTTTTCTTTCTCTTGGCTTTTGGAATGGAGATAGGAGTCTTTCCATTCAGGGTTGCTAATGACAGTGATGAGAGTCGAGAGGGCCTTCCTGTATCTTTCTCTGATGTTGGTATGTTACTTTTCCTTCTCACCTCTGTCTTGATCAAGCCTACTTGATAGTGAGATTCTGTATCTTCCTCTAGCTCTTGGTCTTCAATAGCATTCAATGTTATTTCTTTGTCGTGAACTTTCAAGGTTAACGTTCCCTGGTCCATGTCGAGATTGCAACGACTTATTTGCATGAAAGGTCGACCCAGAATGATGGGTGCCTCATCATCTTCAGGTATGTCTAGGATTAAAAAATGAACAGGAAAACTCAAGTCCTCTATTGTTACTAGTACGTCTTCTGCTATACCATATGCATCCTTTCTCGATTGATCCATGAACTTCATATTTGTCTTTGTATCAATGACATTTTTAATACCCAGCCTATGATAGATTGATAATGGCATCAAACTCACACTAGTTCCAGAATCTATTAGTACCCTTTTGAAGGTCCTTCCTTTAATTGTGCATGGTACTGTTACCGTTCCAGGATCCTTCTGTTTGTTTGGAATTTTATGCTCCAGTGAATTTGCACTATAGTTTTCCTTCCAGGCTACCGATTCTTCTGCTGTTGGTTTCTTTTTGGCCATTACCTCTTCCATAAATTTATTGTACATGGGCATTTTCTCGATTGCTTCAAACAAAGACATCTAACCCTCTATCTGTTTAAACATTGTCATGAATTTTTCAAAGTCTGACTCGCTTAGTTCCTTCTTTGTCACTCTCTGAGGATAGGGAAACTTAATCACCAGTTTAGTCTCCTTTTTAATTTCCTCTTCATTGGCTTTCCAGGTGGTATAACTTTTTCCTTTTTAGCGAACTTTTTCTTTTTCGTCGTGACACTACTAATATTATCCTGATTTCTTGGATTTTGAACTGTTTCACTTGGTAAGGAACCCGATGTTCGAGAACTTGCTATTTGTTGTGTTATCTGACCCAGATGAACTTCAAGATTTTTTATAGAGGCGGTGTTGTTTTTATAATTCTTTCTAGTCTCTTCTTGGAATTGCAGACATTGAGCGATCATGTTTTCAATGACAATCTCCCAGTCTTATTTCCTTGGAGATTGGTTTTGCTTCTGTTTGTAAGACCCCAATTTTGACCCTAAGATCCCTCATGCAATTTCATCATATGCATTAGCATTGGGATCATACATTGGCATTCTCCTTACCCCTATTTCATTGGGTTTGTTTTGGGAGAGATCACCAAGCACCATGTGATTGTATCACACCTGTATATTATTATTTTACTAATCTAAATACCAAAAATATGTCTTTGCATTTGCCTAACTCTTTTGTAGGTAGGACATGATCATCATTGACCCGTCAAGTTCATATATAGGGTTTGAGACCCTCATGGCTAAAAGCACAACCAAGGATTGATCTACAATGTCTAAAAGCATCATATATGAGTCCCAATGATCTCTACATGTTATATTGATCAAGTATTCCTCAAGAGTTTGGAGGTGATTTGCCTTGGAAACCCTAGTTTGACTGGGTATCTTAAGTAACTTCTCCAACAAGCTTTCTCACCAATTGATCAAATCTCTCAAGGGACACTTAAAAATTCATAACCTTAGGCACATATGGTCTACCATGAGCCTAGAAGGTCAATAGAATTGACGGTTAGCAAGTTGGTTGATGGTGGTTGGCTAGATGAATTCATCTGATCAAAACTGGGGCCCCCTAGACCCTGTCTCCTACAATTTTCACCATATGAAAATTATTCCAAGAGAAAAATTACTCTAAATGACATTACAAACAACTTTCATGTTGAGACCTAGAGCTAGTTTTGCTTGGAAAATCCTTTTCTATGTTGAAACATTATAGGTCATTTTGTCTAAACCCTAATTTGAATGTCAACTTCCCAAGGCCATAAGTTGCTAAATTTTTATGAGATGAAAGATTTACAAGTTGAAAAATAAAATTCAAGATGTCTACTTAAAATTTGATGTTTGGAGTGAGAGCTAATTCAACTTTTATGAGCATGTGATATAAGGATACGTTATAGGTCATTTTTGCCCTATACCATTGAACAAGTGATTTTCCTCAACTTCAAAAATGAATAACTCTATCATTATAAATCCAAATAACATGAAATTGGTGACCATTTTGATTGTATTTGAAAGAGATACAACTTTTATGAATACACTTTTCTCATTTGGAGCTCACATAAAAAGTTAAGTAAGGTGGAATATTGAGATATATGACTTAACACTTAGAAAAAATTTCAACATGTTGAAATTTCCAAACTTCCACCTCAAAATTCACCATGATCCAAGTTCCAAATGGAAAAGTGTCCAACATCAAAGTTGTTACCGTTGATCTAAGCTTTTTAAAGAACCCTATTTCATGCATTTTGGATGAGATTTGCTAGGGTTGCTCATGGTCTTAACAGGTCTGCATCATTGGAGAAAATCAAATGTTCAAAACTATATTTCATATTGCCTTGCCATTCAAGCATGATTTGAACTTAAGTACAGTTGCAATTGGATCAAAATGGATTGCTTCATGGGCCTGTACACGCCCATGCAAGCTTGTGTATCACCTTGCCAAATTTATCAATTTTTCAAGTGTGTAATTATCAATCCCAAATGTTATAAATAGAAGGCCTCTGAGCTCATTTCAAACACACCTTGCGCGCCAGCTTTGCCCCCCAATTCAAACCCTCACCATTCAAAGGAAAACCTGAGAATTTTCAACTTGAAAATTGAGTTTGAATCTCACTGTTTGGAGATTAAAAAACTCTAGGATCCAAAGCTTTGTACCATTGCCAAACCACTTCTGCAAGCTTCTCGAGTGTGATCGAGTCAAGTTTGAAGTAAGCAAGATCTAGTTCTGCATAACATTGAAGGTAAATTTCAGAAATCTCCTTCTCTTCGATTCTCACTCAATTCTTATTAATTCTCTTGGATCTTTGGTTGTCTGAAGTCCTACCAATGTAGGCAAGAAGATTGACTTGCTTTGAGGTCAAATCGAAGCAACTCAGTTGACACACCTCAAAATTCAACTCCTCATATCTTTCTATATATTTGGAGTTAGTTGAAATTGAGGTCAGATTCATGCTCTATGCCATTTTTTCCTTTCAGATCATATCCTCATTTTTCATTTTTGTGATGGCCATGAGTGAACCAGTCCGGTGAGCCTCGCATGAGAAGGTGACCGGAGGTCCAACACTGGTGGTGTGCTGGACAGGTTCTGAGCCATTGATATATATTAAATTGTTTTAATCTTATGCGTTGGTTGTGATTACCAAGTGTGTGGCGCACTGACTGAGTTCCACCATGGAACGCGCGTTTTCATCCACTTGATCTGCCACCTCAATTAATGAGGGAGATCAAGTGGTCAATGTTTTTTTTGTTTTTTTATTTTTTTATTTTTATTTTAATTCCTTTGATTTTCATTAATTCATATTAATTTTAATATTGATCCAAAAAAATTTAAATAAATTCCTCTTTCATATTTTGAATTAAAATTATTTTTTGGATCATTATTAATATTTTTCATGATTTAATTGATTTTGTGAATATTCTTAATTGTTTAAAAATACTTTTAAGTTTCCAAAAATTTTGAAAAATTTTCTCCAAGGTCCTTTGACCTTGTTTGACCTATGATAAATCTCATGGCCATTTCTTTGGTGTTTTGATGAGGTTTTAGGAATTTGACAAACCATATTTAATTTAATGCATTATTTTTAGTATTTTTAAATTGAATAAATGTCAAATAATTGTGTTGAGCTATTTAGATGGTTTGTATAAGTTTGACTTGTGTTGTTGGGCCTTGATCAAGGTTGATTTGACTTTGCTAGGTTAAGATCATTGGATTTTAGGGATTGATGGAATGTACATTCCATCTCCCAAAATGAATGAATGATCTTAATTTGGTAAAAGTACTTTTTTGACCAATTTGAGTTTTGATCCATTCCCCTCCCTCTTTATCTAATTCCCCTTCTTTATGCATCCATTCCCTTTGACCTATGATATCTCTAAATCCTGAGGCTAGTTGATTGCAAAATCAACATAAGTAAGGATGAGATTAGGCCACCTCTTTTGCATATTTTTTTGTGTGTGGTATATTTCATGAGCATAGTCCATTATACTATGTCTCTAACATGCATTAACACCAAAATTCTATTTCCCGACCTCAAATAGTTGTGACTTCTACATAAGTCCAATTACGATTGCTTAACATAGCGCTACATTTTTTACACAAAAGGCATATCATTCTAGTTAGTGAGATTGTAAGTCTTCCCTATTTCATGGTATTGTGTGGAAACTTGGTCTTTTTTCCTTACTTTGGAAGATGTCTTGGTTCAAGGATCCATGCTTATGATAAGTGGGTTGAGTGTTCTCCAAAGAATGACTTAAAATGAAAAGCAAAAGCAATACTAACTTCTAACTCATTAACTACTAACATTTAATTTTATGCCATTTACATTAATGAAATTTAATTTCAAGTCTTTATTCATTTGCCATTATTCGTACCATTCTAATTGTTTATGTTAATGTCATTTTCACTTTGTCCATTTGGACCATATTGTGTGATATATCTTACTTGTGTATATTTTGTTTGCTTGTATGGTCTTTGACCATTAATGTACATAATAAGAAACAAAAACCCTAAAAAAACTATTGTGTGGACTGTTGGCTTAATCATGGACAATTGGAGTTAGAATTTAGGCAACATCCATATGCAAAGGACTTGGCCAATGCTAACTTTTATGAAACCAATTGCTTACAATTTGAAACTTCATCTGATACATCATTGAAGATCCCTTTGAGTTCATCTGCTACATGGGCAAATTTGAAGAAGATCATGGAGTGGCTAAGCTTGGATGTAGCTATCTTTATTTGATGCCTTGCTCTTCAAGATTGATATATTGTGCATTGTTTGTGGCTTGATTCTAATGTCCAAGGGAATTTGGGTTTCTATATGGCATTCTTGTCTATTGGATTGATATCCATTGGTCAGATCTTTTCAACTCTTAAATTTTAAATTTATGCTTAGGATTAGTCTCTTCATCTCCTCCCCACTTCTTTAATTTCAAAATCTCTCCCTCCTTTTAAAAAATCTTCTTTGCTTGTGATTGTTGATTTCTAAACTTAGACCACATTGCAAACTAGAAACTTTGGCCTTATGCCATTGCATTTTTAAACTTCTTTTCTTAATCAAACTTGTAAATAAACTTAATTATACTTGAATTAAAACTTTTCAAAAGCCAAAAAGAACTAACCCACTCAAACTATTCCAGGCCTTTGTGCCTTTCAAACTTAATTTTGGTTAAAAGTAATGCATTCACTTTGAAATTTATACCACGAACTACGAGGTTTTGATCCCTCATTTTTATGTTGGTATGTAGGCACAAGTCCGAAGGTCTTGTCAAACACAAAAGTATAATTAATGAATTATTTTCTCATCCCCCCATTCTATATGTTTGTAAACATCAAATTTATGCAAAATACATATGCACACAAGAAAGGGCTCCCTAGGAGTACCTAGGACACTTTGGGTGCTAACACCTTCCCTCTGTGTAACCAACCCCCTTACCTATAATCTCTGGCATTTTATTAGTTTTGATTTGAAAACTTCTTACTTTTGGGTTTTGTTCGTATTTTTCCCTTTTCCCTTGGAAGCAATAAAAGCGCGGTGGCGACTCTGGTTTTATTGATGTCTTGGTTATCCATAGCTTGATGATTTTTGAATTTACCGCTATAGAAATTAAGTGGCGACTCTGCTAGGGAGTAGTCTCCAGTGGATTTAGCCTACTACTTTGTGTGTGTATATAATTGTATATATTTGATGTATGTATATTTGTTTGTATGATATAATTTGTTTGTTGTGCTTGGTGATCTCTGAGTGGTGAGAAAGTTCTAACCCGAACTTGAGTGCAATTAAGATAGGAGGATGGTATAGTCATGTTCGACTTGTGTGGAGTAGTCCTTAGCAAGTTGGCTTGAGATGCATCCGCTCAGTGGAGACCCTTTTGGATTTGGAAATGTCACACAAGTATTTGTGGTTAGGCATTACTATCTCTAATTTGGGTCCGAGAAGCTGAGGACCGTAGAACATTTACCCCCTCTTGGCCAATTTAGGATGTAGTGCGGAGACTGTTCAAGTGTAGACTTGATAACAGTTGTTACGCGGTACTACACTCAGACGAGTTTCTCTTGAGAATATTATGGGTAGATGAGTCAGTCATCTTAACCTATAATATTCGACAGATGGAATTAAGACTCTGGGAACTTTTTAGAACATGATCTACAGGTTTTTATCCTTAGTTCACTCCTTTGGGATGGTTCTTACCCAGACTCCACGCTCGTGACTTACAACAAAGCCTTGATTCTTGGTTGATCCAATCAAGTCTTGTAAATATCAATGGAACTTGGGTGTTGATAAGGTGTAAACCATAATCCACCAAAATGGATGATTGATCTTGACAATGACTTGATTCATCCCTTGACCTTTGTCTGCTTGCCTTGTGTGTAATCCCTTATTTGTGATTGTTGCATTCATGCATTCATGCGCATCATAACATTCATCACACAAAATTTCAAGGAACTGAGGTATTATTTGCAAATATTTTCAGACCATGGATTATGGATGAAGGAACACTAAGAAGTATAGTTTCAGATGTCCCGACTTGAAAGAGTTAAGGAAGCTAGTATCTTTTATATTAGATCCCTTGGACTTTAAACAACGCCATGGGAAGCTTCTGTCTATCTTGTTTGCTGATGTGGTTGAAAGACTCTTGAGTGTGCTAGTGTAATTCTATGATCCTCTCTATCGTTGCTTCACTTTCCCAGATTATCAGCTTGTGCCTACATTTGAGGAGTATTCTCATATCTTGGGGATACCTATTTCTGGTAGAGTTCCATTTAGTGGATTGGAGGGGATTCCCAGATCTCGCCTTATTGCCGAAGCTCTTCACTTGAAGAAGTCTGAGATAGAGGCTCATTGGGCGAAGAAAGGAGGATTGTTTGGGTTGCCATTTGATTTCCTCATCAAGGAAGCTACTGCCTTTGCTCAAGCCGGTAGTGTAGATGCTTTTGAAGCTATCTTTGTGTTGCTCATTTATGGATTAGCTTTATTCCCTAACATTTACGATTTTGTTGATGTTAACGCCATTAGACTTTTCTTGATTGGGAATCCTGCGCCTACATTTTTGGGTGATATGTATTTCTCTTTGCATCTAATGAATTCTAAAGGTGGTAGAACCATTGTCTGTTGCATTCCTCTTTTATACAAGTGGTTTATTTCGCACTTGCCTCAGACACCTACTTTTATGGAAAACAAACAATGTCTACGATGGTCTCAGAGACTTATGTCTCTCACCAATGATGATATAGTTTGGTATGATCCTTCTGTGAGCACTTCAGAGATTATTGATTATTATGGTGAATTCTCTAACGTGCCCCTCATTGGTACATAATGAGCAATTAACTACAACCCCGCTTTGGCTCAACGTCAACTTGGATTCCCCTTGAGAGACAAACCTAATAACATTTTGTTAGAAGGAATTTTCTATCAAGAGGGTAAAGATCCCCAACATTTGAAGCAGAAGATTGTGCATGATTGGCATAATGTGCATAGGAAGGGGAGATCCGAGCTTGGTCTGTGCAATTGTGTAGCTTTGGAAGCTTACACTCTTTGGGTGAAGAAGAGAGCTTTAGAGTTGAAGATGCCTTATCATTGTGAAAGACCTATGTCTATGGTTATGGTTGAGCCATTAACTCTCTCTAACCAAGATGTAGAGGAGTTGGAAGACGCGCTCGCAAAGATGAAGCAAGAGAAGGATATATGGGAAGAGCGTTTCCATGCTTTGAGCAAGAAGCATGAGGAGTTGCAGCTTGAGTCTAAGGACAAAGATACGCTTATTAAGCTACTTGAAGACCGAGTCAGAAAGAGACAGAGAGAGGCAGAGGTTTCATCTTCCTCTGGCATACCTCAGCCTTCCGTTGCTTGGAAGAAGATTGTTGATCAGCTTGTCCTCAAGAAGACTCGGATGAAGGCTTCTATCGAGACCGAGATTCGACGCATTCGGAGGAAGTACGCGCCTACAGCCAGATCTTCTGACGTCATTGTTAGGGATCTTTAGGATGACTAGTCTCCTTTGATCTTGTATTTTTCATTTGGTTTCTGAAATTGTACTCACTGTAATCCTTCCAATTATATAAATGAAAAGAGATTTTTTATGGTCATATCAAATTGTTGCAATTGATATATATATATATATATATATATATATATATATATATATATATATATATATATATATATATATATATATATATATATATATATATATATAGCAAATTCCTTGAAAACAAAAATAAATAAACAAGCATTGCATTTCATGCATCATTTGCATAAGCAGGTTTCTCTTTCGCCAGATGTCTCATTGGTGTTTCTTTTGTGCTTTAGCCAAGCTGACTCACCGGTACAACACTCGCGCCAATTATCTGAGAATCATGGAACATCTTGAGCAAGAGAACAGAGATTTGAAGCACGAGATCGCTCGACTAGCTGCCATGATGGAATCAGGGTTAGCTGCTCAGAGCCAGTCGTCTCTGTCGCATTACGCGAAAAACCGGCGGAAAACAAGAACAACAGAGCCGTCACCGTGCGTTATTTATCCCAAAAGAGGGAAAGGAAACGCTCAGAGTAAACCTGGAAAAAGCATGGTCTCGCGACCAAAGAGAATGGGATCGAGAGTCGGTTATGCGAAGGGAAGGTATTAGCACCCCTACGCATCCGTCGTACTCGACGGGATCCACACACTAAAGGAAGGGAAATGGTTGCTAAACACTGCTCAAACACACACTGGCTGAAAGAGACACAAGAAAACAAACAAGACTGACTCGGCAGGATATCGCATCCTGGGCCTACTTAGTCTATCAAGCATAGACATCAGAGTCAAAGTAGTTCGGACCGGGGAAACAACATATGCTCGCTAGGATATCGCATCCTATGCATACGTATCTCCTTGGACGAAGGAGAATCAGAGCATCCGTAGCTCGGCTAACACACACACAAACAAACACAGGCAAAGGCAAACCTGGAGCCCGAATGCCAATCACTGGACTTACATCAGCATCCGAACCAAAACACACACAAGAAGGCAAACGTGGAGCCCGAATGCCAATCACTGGACTTACATCAGCATCCGAACCAAATCACACACAAGAAGGCAAACGTGGAGCCCGAATGCCAATCACTAGACTTACATCAGCATCCGAACCAACAAACCCACACTAGAACCCAAATGCCACTCGATGGACTTACATCAGCTTCCAAGCACACAACAACACAAAACAAAGACACAGGCGCCCAGAGAGATCTGCTCATCTCCTGCCTACGTACCTCATTTGGCATGAGGATCAGGGCGACGTAGTTCCCCTACGGAGGGACATAGGACTAGCCTAACCAGATAACAGAGGGAGACACAACTAGGGAGACTAACTCGAGCCTAGATGTTATCATGCAAAATCATCCCTAAGTTAAGGTTTCTAGCTAACTTGCACAGGAAGCAAGCCTATCCTAAAGCACAAGCAATAGCAAACAATCGCAAACAGCACACACTATATGCACACAAGTGAGGCTCAAACAAGGGTGGGGCTGCAAGAGCAAGCCATCTGTACAGGGTGAGTTTTGCTCTTAACCTTGACATTGAGAGCCAAGGTGAAGCAGATGAAAGGTGAGTGAAGATAAGACTTCACAGCTCTTATCCCTGGCCAGGGAGAGCTTCAGACAAAGGAGCGTGGGTTCAGAATGTGGGAACCCTTCTACACTCAAGACTCTGACTCAACTGTACAACTGTACAAGATCTTGGGTTACAGTCCTCAATGCGTCAACACAGTGGTGTGAGCAGAGGGACGACTCAACAAAATAGCGGGAGATAGATTGCATATCTCTTATATCCGCCAATTGCCTCATAGAGGTCTTTACCTGCTTGGGGACAAAAGTAAACAATCACAAACATTGCCTCTTAAGGAGGACTTCAGACAAGTGCCTGGCCAAGTAACAGGCCAGGTCTTCCAGACTACATGGAGACAAGAATGTTATACCTCAATGCAAATTGCTTATCAAGCAAAGCAAAGCAATATTAGCAACTAATGTACCTGAAATCAATCAAATATCATCAGTATACCCATCACAGAACTAAACAGCAAATGGTTCACAATTAGCTATACACAGACAAACACAATCTAATGCACCAAAGTGCAAGTCAACTCAAAGGAGCCAAGCATCCTACAAAATAAACCAAGTTAGTTTACAATATTAAAAGACATCTCAATCAAATGTGAATCCACCTCCTTAAGGTATTTTGCTTCTTAACCTGAAAATCACATTCAAACATGAGATACAAGACCACTAGGACAAGCCTAGGGTCAAAAGGAAGTGAAAAAGTCAAAACAGCAAGTGAAACATGATCAAAATCAAGATTAATCAATTAAAAAGAGAATCCAATTGGTCTCACATCAAAACTATGCACCAAATTCATTTCATGCACAATTTAAGTCAAACTAGGCAATTGTGAACCATATATGAGCAAACAGAATGGCCACACTCAAACAAATACCTAAACAGCTCAATAAATTCCACAAAAATTCCAGCCTAAACAGAACACATTCAATGAGCTACATATCAATTTTCATGCCATTTGGACAAGAGGAAGTAGGTCAATGAAAATCATAAAATCAACAGAAATCCAAGCAAGCCAACACATGGTAGCAAAATAAGCATCGACTTCAATCAAATGTAAAACAGTGAGAACAATTAAGAAATGAACGGGACCAAAGCCGAAGTGAACTCAAACATGTTAGGAATCACTCCATCAAATTTCATCTTCATATGATAAGGTATGAACATTTCACATAGCATATAAGGCAATCCCTCAAGCAAAACCATAAAATGCCTAAACAGCAAACAAAAATCCCACTCAAATAGGAAATGAATCAACAATTCCTACAAAAAATCATGGCAAAACTAGACATACAGATGATATCACATGCAAAAATTGGGAGCATTTGTCAAAGCATAGGCATAGCAACAAAAATCATGAACACAACATAACATAGTGTGACACACATTGTCACACTCAACTTGAACACATCATATCTTGCAAACCATAAATCCAAAATTCATAAACTATACATCAAAATCACCAGCAATGAGTCAAGAACAAGCATGTGAAATTTCATTCATTTTGGATAATGCATCAAGATTTCATGATCAATATGGTGAAACATACATCAAATGCATACATGTCAAAGGCAATAGGCAAAGTCAACAAGATCACCAGGCACAACATTGACTCTCATGCCTAAAAAAAACTAGACAAAATTTGGAGATGGATGCAAAAATTCCCATTCAATTTGGATGAAAATTGGAATTATTATGATTTTTGGAAGTTTATTGTGAAATTGAAATAATTATTTAACATTTAAATGAATTAAAATGGAGCTGATGGCATTTTTGTAATTACTACACGACCAGGCCAAAACGCCGCGTTCTATTAAAAACGCTGGCGGTGTGTGATTGGTCCAATCCAGCGGGAAACACAAATTTCAAATGGAAGCCAGGCAATATGGATCAACAGCGCGCTGGGAACATGTTCTTGAGCATTCATAGCAGTTCATCATCAAAATCATCATCAAGAACATTTTTCAACCAAAACGTACAACTCATATATGGATAGAACCGTCTAAGCACGTAGATTACAGATATCATGATGAAATTATCCAGAAGTCCACATACAATAAGAATCGAACAGAAATAGTTTTGACATCTCAACTTTAATCCTAGATTTCTCAATGATTAATGGATGAAATCGCGCGATTCAACTTTCAGAGTACTCTATGATGAACGATCTATCTAATCCATATCCTAATTTAAGCAATGATGAAGTTCGATTTCCAACCTTTAATGGTAGCAGTTGATGAATTCGCGCTTGTTTTGCTTGGAATTGTGAAAACAGATGAAGTTTATTGGTGCAGGAAGAGTATGCAAGTGAATATTCAGCTCAACAATGCTCCAGGTTCTTGAATCCTCCAACTGCCATGAAAGTGAGGTTGCTTCAACAGTTGAGATTCCTTGATGCCTTGGCCACGATTTGCGAAAACAGATGGATGATTTCACCTGCAAAATGAAGATCCACAAGAGAAACAGCAGAAAAATGGACGAAATCTTGATGAATTGTGAAAAAATGTGAAAGTGCAAAGTGTGAAAAAGTGAGAGAATTTGTGAGATTTTTCTTTTGGATCTGAGAAAATGGAACGTGATCATGAGAAACAGTTATAATTATCTCTTTATACCTCACACTAATCCAAAATTTAATCAAGATTAAGCAAATGGAAGTGATTAGCATAATGTGCATTTTCAATCAATGTGGCCAAAATGCCCTTTTCCAAACCAGTCAATGTATCAGTCCAAATTTGGTTCAAGCAAGTTCCAAATGCTATTTGTGAAGTGTTGCAACTGGCCCCATGTGCATAGGCCATGTATTTCTCAAAATCACTATGTCATGCCAAAAATGCAAATGAATTCACTTGAAAAATGCCATTTTGCTATGAGAGTTTTTGATAAAATGTAATTATGCATCATGAAAGTTCATATGAAATGTGGTTTGCTCAAAGAAAAATCAACCAAATTGGCCTTTCCATGTGAAAGTTATGGCACTTTGAATTTGGGCATTTTCTGAAAATGAATGGACCATATCTTGCCAACCACACATGGGAATTTCAAGTTCTTGGACTTTTTGGAATAGTGAGATCAAGATCTTCAACTTTCATGTTGGACAAAATTCCATTTGAAGCTTGTATGATGAAGTAATTTTGAGGAGCAAAACTTTCCATTTTGGGCAGCTGAAATTACAGGTCACCTGCCATTTTAGGAAACTTCTTGTCTGACTTTATTTTCTTCAACCTTGATCTTTGGTATGTCAAATGAGAATTATATGGACATGAATGAAGCTTTTCAAACCATCTCACACCTTCAAATCCATAAAATCAGGCACAATTGACCACAGTTGACTTTTTAAGGGTTCAGGTGAAATTTAGCTTGACTGATGACTTCTGAGCATCCAATCTTTGGCCAAACCACTTCACAATGATCACATAATTACATGAACTTGATAACCCAACCCTAGGGCCTTGTCTTCTTGAGAAATGCACATGCTTGCTTGTTTGACCTGATCTCCTGACCAGTTTGACCTAATTTGTCAGCTGGACTTGCGCTTGGGCAAATGGCTATGCAATGCTATGCAATGGACTTTGTTATGTTAATGACCTAAAAATGAAAATGTATGTACACAAGGAGGGTGCAAATTTGAGGTGCTACAGCTGCCCCTATTCAATCAACTGGGAACCCGAATGGATGAGAGCAACGGCTGTCAGACTTTCAGGGTAAACAGGGATTGAATACCGAAGAACCGTAGAAATTTGCACACTGCTGGGAATCACCAACGGAAACGTCCACTGGGATCTGATATTTATTGCTGGGGATTTTAATTTTCTTCCTCCAAAGGGTAAAGTCACCTCCAAACATCTCAAGATGATGAATGGGAACAGAAATCACAACTAGATGCCAACGGACAACTAGGAAAAACTCGACGTTTACCAAGACCAACGGAGAGGTAACCAGACATCAACGGACGACGAATGAACTGGGAAAGATACAACCATATGTCAGCGGACATAGTGGGAAAAACTCGACGTTTACCGAAACCAACGGAGAGGTAACTCTACTGGAGGACGACCAGAAAAAACTCGACGTTTACCAAGACCAACGGAGAGGTAACCAGACATCAACGGACGACGGATGAACTGGGAAGACTCGACCAGACGTCATCGGACGAAAGGGAGAAGCTCGACGTTTATCGACACCAACGGAGAAGGAGACCAGACATCAACGGGCGACGGATGAACTGGGAAGACTCGACCAGACGTCATCGGATGAAAGGGAGAAGCTCGACGTTTATCGACACCAACGGAGAAGGAGAAAGCCACTTCACGAGGGAAAGGCACCACAATCAGAAACCGAATAGGACGTCTACTGGGGATTCTGGCTGGGAATCAACCAGACACTAATGAATGACTGGGAACAGGGTATACCATCAAACGTCAACGGACGAATGAGAAAAACTCAACGTTTATCGGAACCAACGGAGAGGTAAATCCGCATGGGGAAGGGTACAACTAGACGTCATCGGACGAATAGGAAAAACTCGACGTTTATCGACACCAACGGAGAGGAGGAACTCTGAGGGGAATCATCTAGATATCAACGGATAACTAGGAAAAACTCAACGTTTATCGACACCAACGAATACCAGACACTTACGCATGACTGGGAAAGCACCGAAAGATGGTGTTTACCGACACCAAAGAAGACCAGACACTACGCATGACTGGGAAATCACCGAAAGATGGTGTTTACCGACACCAAAGAAGCAACACACGCGGGTGCTGACGGGATACTGACATCTACATGTCAGGGCAAGGCTAAAACACTTGCAGGGGATCTCACTGGGGATCAAGGTCACGACAGCGAGCAAACGGGAAGGAACACCAAGGATACCGGGTTGTAGGCGTGAAACGGGTGACCGACCAAAGCGTGAATTGGTTTGTGTCCCAAAACACTCAACATCCTGAAGAGGGCTAGAAAAGCAGTCTTGTTAAAGGATGGACATTCGATTCCGAACAAAGGAATACGAATCTTACTCAGCTGGTGAAAACAATCAAAAGATTGACCAAAGAGCGCATGAGATATATTATCTATAGCCGTCAAAACGTAGATAACATACTCGCATGGAAGATTATCCATAACCGGATTGGAGGTTGTTAGATGGATAAATCGACCGACATCATCCTGAAGAGAGCAAAGGCAAACTTGTTAAAGGATGGACATTCGATTCCGAACAAAGGAATACGAATCTTACTCAACTGGGGAGGACGACTTCGACCCAAGAGCGCATGAGACACATTATCTATAGCCGTCGAAACGTAGATAACATACTCGCATGGAAGATTATCCATAACCGGGTTGTAGGTTGCTAGATGGATAAATCGACCGACATCATCCTGAAGAGAGCAAAGGCAAACTTGTTAAAGGATGGACATTCGATTCCGAACAAAGGAATACGAATCTTACTCAACTGGGGAGGACGACTTCGACCCAAGAGCGCATGAGATATATTATCTATAGCCGTCGAAACGTAGATAACATACGCACATGGAAGATTATCCATAACCGGGTTGGTTGTTAAATGGATAAATCGACCGACATCATCCTGAAGAGAGCAAAGGCAAACTTGCTAAAGGATGGATATTCGATTCCGAACAAAGGAATACGAATCTTACTCAACCGGGGAGGACGACTTCGACCCAAGAGCGCATGAGATACATTATCTATAGCCGTCAAAACGTAGATAACATACTCGCATGGAAGATTACCCATAACCGGGTTGGTTGTTAGATGGATAAACGACCGAAAAGAAAGGCATCGGGGTACCAGACTAGGTATGCAAAAGATGACCAATCAAAAGGGGATAAAGTTTCTTACTCAAAGCAAATATCCGAGAGGCGAAAGGGAAGACCCACTGGGGACAATACTGCTTGATTAAGGCAAGTATCCAGAGGGGGAAAGAATATCAATACCGCAAACTGGATACTGATAACTGCAAAGAGGGGATTACATCTACCGGTTAGTAGGTAGAAAACCACGGAAACAGAAACCGTCATCAACTAGGATGAGCACAGAGGGTTAACTCCACAACAAGGAGAACAGAGGATTCACATCTACCGGTTAGTAGGTAGAAGACCACAAAGATCGGACTTACAGCTACCGGGTTGTAGGTAGAGGCCAACAGACAGTCTGCTGAGAGACAGAGTGAGAAAAAAGGATTTACAACTACCGGGTAGTAGGTAGAAGACCGCAAAATCCGCCAACAATCAGAATGAACCACAAAGGTTACCTCTGCTAGGGGATGAAAGTGGGATTTTACAACTACCAGCTAATAGGTAGAAAACCACAAAGATAGGACTTACAGCTACCGGTTTGTAGGTAGAGGCCACCAAACAGTCACAAGGAAGCCAATTCATGATCCATCCGAAAAGGCAAACTGAAACCAGACATCCTAATGAGGAAAGAACTCAATAGGGAAAACCCATCCCAAGGGGAGGGAACGGAAACTACCGTCATCCACGAGGATCTAACTCAGCGGGGAACGCAGAAGGAAATGATCGACACTTTCTGCCTAAGGGGTCGACTCTATATGGAGAGATCAGACACACCCACATCTGCTAGGGGAATTGACCCAATCTTGCAAGATGCTACCAATCGGGGAGTAACAATGCTGGGGATACCCACTCGACTAAAGAGTCACTTGTTGGGGAAACACTTCTCTCAACCCTGCTGGGGAACCCAATTCTGAAATCGATCCAAGCGATGCTAAACTCTTTCCAACAATCCATTCTCGGTCACCACGGCTTAGGCTAATGGATATGCTTGCAATGCAGATGCATGAGAGTTTTTTTTTTAGCGCAATGCCCCATGATCATGGAAATGCTACGCACTAGTGATGCAATATGCTATGCTTATCTAAATGATGAATGCATAAAACACATGTCTCCTCCAGAGACAACACCGGGGAGCTCCAGGAACTGTGCTGAGGATTTCATTACCATGTCAACTTACACCCTGCTGGGGAAAGACAAACTTCGCTGGGATGAACTCCATCGAACCCGATCCGCTTGGAGATTACCCTGCTAGGGGCGGCAGCCCATGCTTGTCTCTACTGGGGATGATTTGCCGAACCCGATCCGCTTGTGGACCTTGCTGAGGGAAAACCATCAACACAACCTCTGCTGGGAAGACAGCTTCAGACTTGGAAAACAATCACAACTCCGCTGGGGATATGGTAACCTTCAGGCTTGCTGAGGAGGCACCGATCTCGAATCTGCTAGGGAGATGACACTCTCAAACCCACTGGGGGGATATGGCCTATTCGACACGGAGCGCCTGTCGATTCGTCGGACAGCGGCATTCATCGTCCACCCACAGTGTCGGCTTTCCACTTTTGAGAACTCTCAGACTCATCTGAACTCTTCTGATTCATCACCTTGTATTCCCGGCTCCTCCGTACTCCACGGGGATCGGACTTCTGGGATTCATACAACTTTCCAGTCCTCAGACTTTGAAGAGTCTTATTGATTAACTTTCCAGGATCGTCGTCGTACTCCTTCACCGTCCTTTCACTGTTCGTCTAAACCTTGCCCCTGGTTGGACTCTGTGGGGATTTCTTTTTTTTCCAAAAGGCTTCATATCACCACCTGTCAGCGAATGAAGATATCTAACAGCACCTGCACAAGAGATTGTTAGATAAAAGCGTGCCCCAGGCGTGCCAATACTTCAACATCTGGGTCACTCAAACCTCCGAATAAGATTTCCAGATTTCAATCTTATAAGCATGCATCGGAAGGGACCTCTATGTTTCAAAATGCAAATATTCTTATCAAAAATGAATGGATGTTTTCGTAATCAAAGCGGTAATGAAAACAAAAACAAAACTATTTGACTGAACGCATTTATTGACTGAAAAAGGGTGGCTCAGAATCGAGCAACACACAGGAAGCAAACCCTGGAAAGAGGTGATTGCGCACAAAAGGAAAAATCTATCCTAATGGCAATGTGAAACCGTGATCTCATCGGGTTCCAACTCGGTTACACCCCATATGTCCTCAAGACTTTCCGCACTTTCGGCTTTCTGAATCAGACGCTTCCGATCGATCTCTGTCGGAGACTAGCCGAGTCATCTAAAGCTCACACGGTCATGCTAGACGCAGTTGTTCGTTTCAATCCCTCTTTTGCCTGGACCTTTCGGGTTTCAGTCCACCGGGATACCCTTTTTTGCCCAAGTCGCCCTTGTGGGGTTTTCGACTTGCCGGGTGTACAGTTTTTTTTATCATCCCTAACTTTTGCCTGAACCTTTTCTTTCTGTTTTTTTTTTGGTTCGCCGGGATGCCCTTTTTTGCCTGGACTCTTTTATTCTTTTTGTCCAGCGGGACTCTTTTTACGAAGTATTTTCTAACTGCGTCCGCATCCGCAGGGGATGGAAAATCCTCGCCACTCATGGTCGTCAGGAACAAAGCTCTGTCGGAGAAAGCCTTCTTGACCATGCTGGGGATTCATGACTGTATATCCACTTGTCCCACGATCGTCTCGAGGAGGAAGGATCCTTTTCAACACCAACTCTCTTACATGGTACGCACGAGGTCGCACTCTTCGGTCAACAACACGCTTCATTCACTAGGTACAACTGCCCCATGACAAGTAACTGTCAGCCTCTTTTCCCCTCGGTCAGGCTCAACGTGTCATACTGAGTCCTCATCCACTCGCCCTTTTCTAACTTCTCATCCATCTGGACTCTCCACAATGAGATCTAGCCTCCAGCAGGCAATATCACTTCCATCCCATACTGAATGAGGAAGGTGTTGCCCCAGTAGATGCACGTATCGAAGTACGACACTCAGGATGCCAACTTCGTACTCAGCCACCATCGTTGGTGCTTTCAACTGTTATCGGGGAAGCACTAGCTCATTCACTTTAAACTCTCCCCATCAGACATCAGAATCCGTTCGGATTCAGGGTCAGGCCCCTCCTCCGGGATCGGCCACTCTCAATCTTTCGATTTGAGTACCTCGAGATGTCCTCCTCAGGGACTTCAAACTTCCTTGGTTGAGAATCATCGATGGGTTGTTGGGCGAGATAACCATACAATACCCTCTTCTTGATTGCTTTCTGGGAGGTATACCGAATATCGTATTCAGTCGACACCATTTGCCCTCTCGCAACCCGTCCGTTCAACGCTATCTCCTCAAGCACCTACTTGATCAAATCCATTTTGGACATCCATAAGGTGGTATGAACCAGCATACTGTCTCAGTCGGCGAGCAGCCTATGCCAAAGTACATCAAGTTTTCTCGAACAGTGAGTGTATTGTTTCACAGTCGATAAACTTTTTGCTTAGGTAAATTGCATGCTCTTTTCGACAAGACTCGTCATGCTGACACAATACACACCTCATAGACCCCTTTGAGGGCCGCCAAGTACCAGACTAACAGTTGTTTCTTCCACGGGAGGCATCAGAATCAGAGGTTCCTGCTACTCATTCTTTTATCTTTCCATGCCCCTTGGCAGTCATCATTCCACCTGACCATTTGATTTCTTTCTTTTTTGGTTTTTGGTTTAGGCGTTTCTTGCACTGTTCTCTTTTTCTTTTCTTTTCTTTTTTTCTTTTTTCTTTTAGCAGGATCGACCTCGATTCCTCTTTCATTCGCAACATGCTTCGGCAGCTTGCTGGACAGCACTCCATAAGTGCGCTAATTCGAACTTAACCGTGTGAGTTATCTCTACCTGTCAAACAACTTGATCAAGTCCACCGGATGCACCTCTTCCGCTTGGGACTTTGTCAGCATGTCATCAACATGGCATTCGCTTTCACGATGAATCATATCATGAAACAAAGTCACCGTAGCCCTTTGATCCGTGGCACCGACCTTCTTCTTCACCCTATAACAAGAAGGGACTCCTTGGTGTGATGGACATTGTTTACTCCATATCATCTGGCGACAATTCCACTTGAGTTTGGCCAGAAAGCCATCCATGAAGGTAAACACTGAGAATTGAGTTGTACTATCAACCAATACATCAATGTGAAGTACCGGGAATTCATCTCTCGAACTAGCTCTATTCACGTCTCGATAGTCCACACACATTCTCATCTTTTAGCACCGGTTTCCGCCTCACTGGAGGACAGCCTTCTCTCCATGGTAGCTCGTGCCCCACAACATGGGTATTCCAACCCGGTGTATCTTGATGCAACCAGGTGAAGATATCAACCTGCTCTTTCAACAGGGCTACCATTCGGTTCTCGACTCGCCTCTGAAGCGGCCTCAACTTTCATTTCCCTTATGACCTCGGCGGTGCCTGAAATATCAATCTTGAATCGCTCCTCGTGCGGTTGAATCACCTTCTCCTCTTGTTTCAACAACCTGGCTAATTCCAGCAGATCACAATCTTCTTCGCCTTCTTCTTCGGCATGATAGATCGGAGTGTCGAAGTCATACAGAGGTGTAACCAAATTGTTATCGATGAGATCAGGATGGTAGCGTTTGTGATTGGTACCAAATGAATCAAAAGGAAAGAGAATAAAAACATTGCCATTTTTATTTTTTTTATTTTTTTTTTAAAACTGCAAAAAGTGAAAAACAGGGAACACCGCTTTTAATCACAAAAACATCCATTTATTACTGATGCAAAATGTTGCACAATGAAACACATGAGATGGCCCTTACAATGGACCATTACGTTTCGGGCAAAATGTATGGCTTTCATGCAAACAAAATTGAAACACAGAAATACTATTCTTCTGGATGAGTAACAGTGGCGATCTTGGAGCCTTTCCAATTCTCTGGTATGCACGACTTTATCCACAGCTCGAGCTCGCAGTCACGGTCGGTCTCTTCACTCACTGAACAAGCAGAATCCAACATTCCTTCACTGACAAAGATGTACGGCGGACGACGTCCTCTGTTTGGTCTAGACGACTCTTGATCTGGATAACCAATCCCGAACATGTCTGCCTTTACCACTATGTCAATGATCCTGCCCCAACCTCGGGCCTCTTTGTTCTTCACCACTTCTAGAGCTTGTTTATAAGAAGAAATGGACAACTTCTTCTCTTTCTCAACAACAGCATTCTCCACCTTGACGGTTTCGATTTCTTGATTGGGCATTTCAAATTTCTCACTGTCCACTTCCCCTTCCTTCATCCCCTGGGTCGTATCTTTCATCCATACACACCCCTCTGTGGCGATGGCAGCACAACAATCATCAACAACAGGGAAAGCTCCATCCTGTGCTAGAGGTTTTGGGACCACGGCCATTGGAACCTTTAACTGATCTCCCTCAGTTACCCCCATTCCTCTCTTGACCTTTTTCACCATCTTCATCTTTACAGGACCCTTCCTGGGTACAGGGTTGACATCCTCATCCATGATCTATGCCAAGCTGATGGTCTTGGAGTCTACCATGTCCTGGACGACATGCTTGAAAGCCCTACAACCCTCAACACTGTGTCCGGGTGCCTCAGAATGGAACTCACACCTGGCATTCTCATCATAGTGTGCATGCCTCTTTTGTTGTGCTATGGGAATCAAAATCCTTGGCCGGACTAACCCCAAATCCCTCAATCTCCTGAACAAAAGGGTGTAGGTCACAGGTGGTTCCTCAAACTGACGATCCTCCTTCTTCTTCTTCACCTGGCTCCTAGCTCTTGGTGCCTTCTGTTGAGGTGGTGGTTGTTGCGGTGGTACAAGTGGATTACCAACAGGAGTGGTTACAGTGGCAGCATAAGGGTGATAACGGTCCTTACCGCGTTCCTTCTTTGCTGGCACACCACTTGAGTCAACCTCCTTCTTGAAGGGACCACTGTCAGAGAGTTCCTTGGCTACAGAGTCAGAGGGATTTGTCACTTCGGATGATGGAGCTTTTCCTTGAACTTTCTCCACCATCAGCCACTTCTCAATCTTTTCCAATCTCTCAGCCATGGCTTTCTGCCCCAAGGCAAGCCCTTGCACAACACTGAACAAATCCCTCACCATCTCTTTCAGTTCGAGGATGTCGGCGTTGGGAAGATCCATCAGTTCGGATTTGTTGCCCCTAGCAGGATATCTGAGCAAACGAGCTATGCACACTAGTTGATACCTACAAAACAGCAAATGGGTTAGTATGACTCACACATGCAATGTCTATCCGTACCAGGAATATTCCTTCCTTTGATTCTGGCGTCACTGAGACAGATAATTTTTCATCAATAACAATCTGACATTTGGATGTCTCTCAACCAGAATCTCAATCAACAATGGACCCTGAGTACGGATCGACATGGGTTGAATGCAGATGAATGCAAAATGGGATGATGCAAATGCATGAATGCAGGTCACTGTGCCACCAAGTCATCTGAAGACCCATTCTCTGAACCAGTCACAGTCAACTGAGTCACCATAAATCCGGCTTGGGAAGTTCCGAAATAAACGGAACCGGAGATTACATCATCATCACAGAAACATCCGCTGAACGGGTGACAGCCAGATCCTCTGAACAGGTACTCTCAAATTCAACCCGGGGATCCGAAATAAACGGAACCCGCTGATAAACCACGGACAAAACTCTGGCGTCCCAGAAATAAATGTCCATAATCCATAGTCACCATCAGTACCAAGAGTCACCAACAAGTCACCAACAAGTCAGCAATTGTACCTGTAATGATCATTCCCTCCCCACTCACGGGTGTCATCTAGGCCAGGGTAAGGTCGAGAGAAACGCAGGATAAACAACCCTTTCAAGAATATCATCATGTGCACACCAGATGTATATACCGATAATACCCCATCAGAGTCTGAACTGCTCGTGATATCAATGTTCCGCTAAGTGGCATACACCACCCGCTTCCCATGAATCACTCTATTCCTAGGTTTCCTAGATTTCACTCATAGCCTGGGTATTGGGCCTTTTACCTCGAGTAACTCCCACCCCAAACAGAGAAACACAGCCAGCACAGCAAATGAATATGAATGAATGCAAACATCAATGCACACAATAAATGCAAACAGTAAATAATGAATGCAACAAATAACAGCACAAAGGAACCAAAGCCCTAACCTAGAGAGCGCTAGGAGAGACTCGCTCGGGGAAGATGGACCAGCAAGAGGTCAACTTCTTAAATCCCCAGCAGAGTCGCCAGCTGTCGCATTACGCGAAAAACCGGCGGAAAACAAGAACAACAGAGCCGCCACCGTGCGTTATTTATCCCAAAAGAGGGAAAGGAAACGCTCAGAGTAAACCTAGAAAAAGCATGGTCTCGCGACCAAAGAGAATGGGATCGGGAGTCGGTTATGCGAAGGGAAGGTATTAGCACCCCTACGCATCCGTCGTACTCGACGGGATCCACGCACTAAAGGAAGGGAAATGGTTGCTAAACACTGCTCAAACACACACTGGCTGAAAGAGACACAAGAAAACAAACAAGACTGACTCGGCAGGATATCGCATCCTGGGCCTACTTAGTCTATCAAGCATAGACATCAGAGTCAAAGTAGTTCGGACCGGGGAAACAACACATGCTCGCTAGGATATCGCATCCTATGCATACGTATCTCCTTGGACGAAGGAGAATCAGAGCATCCGTAGCTCGGCTAACACACACACAAACAAACACATGCAAAGGCAAACCTGGAGCCCGAATGCCAATCACTGGACTTACATCAGCATCCGAACCAAAACACACACAAGAAGGCAAACGTGGAGCCCGAATGCCAATCACTGGACTTACATCAGCATCCGAACCAAAACACACACAAGAAGGCAAACGTGGAGCCCGAATGCCAATCATTGGACTTACATCAGCATCCGAACCAACAAACCCACAGTAGAACCCGAATGCCACTCGATGGACTTACATCAGCTTCCAAGCACACAACAACACAAAACAAAGACACAGGCGCCCAGAGAGATCTGCTCATCTCCTGCCTACGTACCTCATCTGGCATGAGGATCAGGGCGACGTAGTTCCCCTACGGAGGGACATAGGACTAGCCTAACCAGATAACAGAGGGAGATACAACTAGGGAGACTAACTCGAGCCTAGATGTTATCATGCAAAATCATCCCTAAGTTAAGGTTTCTAGCTAACTTGCACAGGAAGCAAGCCTATCCTAAAACACAAGCAATAGCAAACAATCGCAAACAGCACACACTATATGCACACAAGTGAGGCTCAAACAAGGGTGGGGCTGCAAGAGCAAGCCATCTGTACAGGGTGAGTTTTGCTCTTAACCTTGACATTGAGAGCCAAGGTGAAGCAGATGAAAGGTGAGTGAAGATAAGACTTCACAGCTCTTATCCCTGGCCAGGGAGAGCTTCAGACAAAGGAGCGTGGGTTCAGAATGTGGGAACCCTTCTACACTCAAGACTCTGACTCAACTGTACAACTGTACAAGATCTTGGGTTACAGTCCTCAATGCGTCAACACAGTGGTGTGAGCAGAGGGACGACTCAACAGAATAGCGGGAGATAGATTGCATATCTCTTATATCCGCCAATTGCCTCATAGAGGTCTTTACCTGCTTGGGGACAAAAGTAAACAATCACAAACATTGCCTCTTAAGGAGGACTTCAGACAGGTGCCTGGCCAAGTAACAGGCCAGGTCTTCCAGACTACATGGAGACAAGAATGTTATACCTCAATGAAAATTGCTTATCAAGCAAAGCAAAGCAATATTAGCAACTAATGTACCTGAAATCAATCAAATATCATCAGTATACCCATCACAGAACTAAACAGCAAATGGTTCACAATTAGCTATACACAGACAAACACAATCTAATGCACCAAAGTGCAAGTCAACTCAAAGGAGCCAAGCATCCTACAAAATAAACCAAGTTAGTTTACAATATTAAAAGACATCTCAATCAAATGTGAATCCACCTCCTTAAGGTATTTTGCTTCTTAACCTGAAAATCACATTCAAACATGAGATACAAGACCACTAGGACAAGCCTAGGGTCAAAAGGAAGTGAAAAAGTCAAAACAGCAAGTGAAACATGATAAAAATCAAGATTAATCAATTAAAAAGAGAATCCAATTGGTCTCACATCAAAACTATGCACCAAATTCATTTCATGCACAATTTAAGTCAAACTAGGCAATTGTGAACCATATATGAGCAAACAGAATGGCCACACTCAAACAAATACCTAAACAGCTCAATAAATTCCACAAAAATTCCAGCCTAAACAGAACACATTCAATGAGCTACATATCAATTTTCATGCCATTTGGACAAGAGGAAGTAGGTCAATGAAAATCATAAAATCAACAGAAATCCAAGCAAGCCAACACATGGTAGCAAAATAAGCATCGACTTCAATCAAATGTAAAACAGTGAGAACAATTAAGAAATGAACGGAACCAAATCCGAAGTGAACTCAAACATGTTAGGAATCACTCCATCAAATTTCATCTTCATATGATAAGGTATGAACATTTCACATAGCATATAAAGCAATCCCTCAAGCAAAACCATAAAATGCCTAAACAGCAAACAAAAATCCCACTCAAATAGGAAATGAATCAACAATTCCTACAAAAAATCATGGCAAAACTAGACATACAGATGATATCACATGCAAAAATTGGGAGCATTTGGCAAAGCATAGGCATAGCAACAAAAATCATGAACACAGCATAACATAGTGTGACACACATTGTCACACTCAACTTGAACACATCATATCTTTCAAACCATAAATCCAAAATTCACAAACTATACATCAAAATCACCAGCAATGAGTCAAGAACAAGCATGTGAAATTTCATTCATTTTGGATAATGCATCAAGATTTCATGATCAATATGGTGAAACATACATCAAATGCATACATGTCAAAGGCAATAGGCAAAGTCAACAAGATCACCAGGCACAACTTTGACTCTCACGCCTAAAAAAAACTAGACAAAATTTGGAGATGGATGCAAAAATTCCCATTCAATTTGGATGAAAATTGGAATTATTATGATTTTTGGAAGTTTATTGTGAAATTGAAATAATTATTTAACATTTAAATGAATTAAAATGGAGCTGATGGCATTTTTGTAATTACTACACGACCAGGCCAAAACGCCGCGTTCTATTAAAAACGCTGGCGGTGTGTGATTGGTCCAATCCAGCGGGAAACACAAATTTCAAATGGAAGCCAGGCAATATGGATCAACAGCGCGCTGGGAACATGTTCTTGAGCATTCATAGCAGTTCATTATCAAAATCATCATCAAGAACATTTTTCAACCAAAACGTACAAATCATGTATGGATAGAACCGTCTAAGCACGTAGATTACAGATATCATGATGAAATTATCCAGAAGTCCACATACAACAAGAATCGAACAGAAATAGTTTTGACATCTCAACTTTAATCCTAGATTTCTCAATGATTAATGGATGAAATCGCGCGATTCAACTTTCAGAGTACTCTATGATGAACGATCTATCTAATCCATATCCTAATTTAAGCAATGATGAAGTTCGATTTCCAACCTTTAATGGTAGCAGTTGATGAATTCGCGCTTGTTTTGCTTGGAATTGTGAAAACAGATGAAGTTTATTGGTGCAGGAAGAGTATGCAAGTGAATATTCAGCTCAACAATGCTCCAGGTTCTTGAATCCTCCAACTGCCATGAAAGTGAGGTTGCTTCAACAGTTGAGATTCCTTGATGCCTTGGCCACGATTTGCGAAAACAGATGGATGATTTCACCTGCAAAATGAAGATCCACAAGAGAAACAGCAGAAAAATGGACGAAATCTTGATGAATTGTGAAAAAATGTGAAAGTGCAAAGTGTGAAAAAGTGAGAGAATTTGTGAGATTTTTCTTTTGGATCTGAGAAAATGGAACGTGATCATGAGAAACAGTTATAATTATCTCTTTATACCTCACACTAATCCAAAATTTAATCAAGATTAAGCAAATGGAAGTGATTAGCATAATGTGCATTTTCAATCAAAGTGGCCAAAATGCCCTTTTCCAAACCAGTCAATGTATCAGTCCAAATTTGGTTCAAGCAAGTTCCAAATGCTATTTGTGAAGTGTTGCAACTGGCCCCATGTGCATAGGCCATGTATTTCTCAAAATCACTATGTCATGCCAAAAATGCAAATGAATTCACTTGAAAAATGCCATTTTGCTATGAGAGTTTTTGATAAAATGTAATTATGCATCATGAAAGTTCATATGAAATATGGTTTGCTCATTGAAAAATCAACCAAATTGGCCTTTCCATGTGAAAGTTATGGCACTTTGAATTTGGGCATTTTCTGAAAATGAATGGACCATATCTTGCCAACCACACATGGGAATTTCAAGTTCTTGGGCTTTTTGGAATGGTGAGATCAAGATCTTCAACTTTCATGTTGGATAAAATTCCATTTGAAGCTTGTATGATGAAGTAATTTTGAGGAGCAAAACTTTCCATTTTGGGCAGCTGAAATTACAGGTCACCTGCCATTTTAGGAAACTTCTTGTCTGACTTTATTTTCTTCAACCTTGATCTTTGGTATGTCAAATGAGAATTATATGGACATGAATGAAGCTTTTCAAACCATCTCACACCTTCAAATCCATAAAATCAGGCACAATTGACCACAGTTGACCACAGTTGACTTTTTATGGTTTCAGCTGAAATTCAGCTTGACTGATGACTTCTGAGCATCCAATCTTTGGCCAAACCACTTCACAATGATCACATAATCACATGAACTTGATAACCCAACCCTAGGGCCTTGTCTTCTTGAGAAATGCACATGCTTGCTTGTCTGACCTGATCTCCTGACCAGTTTGACCTAATTTGTCAGCTGGACTTGCGCTTGGGCAAATGGCTATGCAATGGACTTTGTTATGTTAATGACCTAAAAATGAAAATGTATGTACACAAGGAGGGTGCAAATTTGAGGTGCTACAGTCTCCAACACCCGCAACTCCTCCTCCTCAGAGGACCGTTATTTTAGAGGTGGCTACCTCTACCATGCCTGCTGCTACCGCTCATTTTGCGCATGCCATTCCTGCCGGATTCCCGTGGGGAATACCGCCGAACTTCATGACTGAAGGCTTTGCGCCTACTTTTGCTTCCATGTCGACATCTAGCCCGGTCATGTTTGTGCCACCTCCCGTTGTGCACACCATACCTCGTGTGGAAGACACCATTTATCATTCCGAGCCATCTGAGGGTCCGAGTGTTTATAAGAAAATGGACAAAATGAAGGATCAATTTCTTGAGCTACGCAAGGAGTTGAAGACGTTGAGAGGTAAGGACATTTTTGGGAAGAGTGCTGTTGAATTATGTTTGGTGCCGAATGTGAAGGTTCTGGTGAAGTTCAAAGTGCATGACTTTGAAAAATACAGAGGGAACACATGTTCGTTCAGTCATTTGGTGATATATGCCCGTAAGACGTCTACCCAAACTGACAATGATCAGTTGTTGATCCACTACTTCCAAGACAGTATGACCGGTGCTGCGCTCAGATGGTATATGGGGTTGGACAGTCCAAGCATCCGCACTTTCAATGATTTGGGAGAAGCTTTTGTCAAGCAGTATAAATATAATATGGATATGGCGCCTGATAGAGACCAATTGAGGTCTATGTCTCAAAAGAATAAGGAGACATTCAAATAATATGTGCAGAGATAGAGAGAATTAGTTGCTCAGATCACCCCTCCTTTAGAGGAGAAGGAGATGACAAAGATCTTTTTGAAGACCCTGAGTTCATTTTACTATGAACTTATGATTGCCAGTGTCCCCAATGACTTTACCGAAATGGTAAACATGGGGATAAGGCTTGAAGAAGGTGTCCGAGAAGGATGATTGTCAAAGGAGGAGGCATCATCAAGTAAGAGATATGGCAGCAGTTTCGGGAAGAAGAAAGACAGCGAAGCCAATGCAATTATTAGTGGGAGGCAGAGGAGGCCTCAGACCAGAAGAAATCAACCACCCCGTCAACACCATCATCAACTATCCTTAGTAATTCCTGTATTTTCCGCAAGTCAATCAGCACCAATTCAACAACAACAACGTCAACAACAACAACCACAGCAACGAACAAACACCTACAACAACAACAATACCAACAATCACCATCAACAAAATTTCGAGAGGAAAAAGGTCTCTTTTGACCCGATTCCTATGACCTATGCAGAACTTTATCCATCTTTGGTTCTCAAGAACCTACTCCAACCAAGAAACCCGCCACAAATTCCAGAACCACTTCCATGGTGGTACAAGCCTGAACTCCATTGTGCTTTTCATCAAGGAGCACCCGGACATGACATTGAGAACTGCTATCCGCTCAAGTATGAAGTTCGGAAGTTGATAAAGAGTGGAATGGTGTCCTTTGAGGACCGTGCGCCGAACGTGAAAGCAACCCCACTGCCCGCTCATGGGAATTCTACTGTTAATACGGTGGACGGTTGTCCCGAAGAGTTTAAAGTATTTGATGTCCGTTTCATAAGGAGGTCCTTGGTGCGGATGCATAAGGACATTTGTATGGTGAGTGATTGTGAGTATGACCATGATGGTTGTGCTATCTGCATTGTTAATCCAAGAGGTAGTGTGATAGTGAAAAGGGATATCCAGCGGTTGATGGATGAAGACATGATCCAAATTGTTCAATCCCGTCATGTAGATGACGATGTGAATATCATAGTGCCCGTTTTCAAGAATCTGGAAAGAGTAGTCATTCAGTACTAAAGCAATAATAGTAACAGTATCAGTCAAAGATCGATATCAGCGTTGGTCATACGGTTAGCGGGACCAGTCTCGTATTCATCCGATAAGGCTGTTCCGTATCAGTACAATGCAACAATGTTAAAATATGGTCAAGAGGTTCCATTGCCTACGTCCAGCTCTGTAGTGAGCATTGATGATGTTACTAAGGTGACCCGTAGCGGTCGAGTGTTTGGGTCGGTGTTCCCAAAAGATAAGGAAGAATCAACTGTCAATAAGAAGGTAGAAGTCCTTGCTGTAGATCCGGTTAGTGCTTCAAAGTGTCAGTCTGGTGAATCCAACAATTTGAAGGCTAATGATGATGATGAGGTACTTCGGTTGATAAATAAGAGCGATTTTAATATGGTGGAGCAGCTACTCCAAACCCCCTCAAAAATTTAAGTAATGTCCCTGCTTATGAATTCAGAAGCGCACAGAGAAGCACTGCAAAGAGTTCTAGAGCAAGAATTTGTGGAACATGATGTTACGGTGGATCAGTTTGATCATATTGTAGCTAACATCACTTCCTGCAACAATCTCAGCTTCTGTGATGAAGAACTCCCTAAGGAGGGTAGGAATCATAACTTGGTTTTGCATATCTCCATGAATTGCAAAGATGATGCTTTATCCAATGTGCTTGTTTACACTAGATCTTCATTGAATATGATGCCGAAGTCAACTCTATCTAAGTTGTCATATCAAGGAGTGCCTATGAGGTATAGTGGCGTAATTGTCAAAACTTTTGATGGTTCACACAAAACAGTGATAGGTGAAGTGGACCTTCCGGTGAAGATAGGTCAGAGTGATTTTCAGATTACTTTCCAGGTAATGGATATCCACCCGACCTATAGTTGTCTGTTGGGGAGGCCATGGATCCACGAGGCGGGAGCTGTTACCTCCACACTGCATCAGAAGCTCAAGTTTGTCAAGAATGGGAAGTTAGTCATTGTTGGCGGAGAGAATGCACTGTTGGTTAGCCACTTGTCATCTTTCTCTTACGTTGAAGCTGAGGATGAGGTTGGAACTCCGTTCTAAGCCTTATCTATTGCTTCTGAAAAGAGGGTTAGGGCACCTATGGCCTCATTGAAAGATGCAAGGAAGATTGTTGAAGAAGGTAATGTTGATCAGTGGGGGCGCATGGTAGAGGTCTCCGACAACAAAGGTAGAACCTGTCTGGGTTTTCAGCAAGGTTCATCAACTGCTAGATTAGAGGATATGCAACTTAGATTCCATCGCGGAGGGTTCATTCATGGCAATGAACAACACTTAGCTGTCGTGCTAGAGGATGACGAAGAGGAAGACTGCACCAATTTTGTGACGCATGGAAAGGCTTGCAACAATTGGACTGCTGTTGACATTCTTGTTATTTTGCATCAATCTAAGTAATTGCTTTTATATGTTTAAAAATCCTTCTCCTATGCCTAAGGGAGAAGTGAACAATGTTGGGCATTTTCAAATTTGATCATCAATAAAATTAATTCTATTCATCCACATCTATGATGTTTTGTTTTTACCTTTTGCTTTATTCTGAAAATGGTAATCACAAAAAACATAAATAAATAATATAACTGTCCATCTGCATAATATTTGGTCACAAACTCACTTCTCTAAAATCAAAATATCAAATCATTATGCAAGTTGGTTTCTAACCCCATTGGATACAATGATCCTTCTCCTTCTCTAAATTTTGAATTCCCTGTGTTTGAGGCCGAGGAGGAAAGTGACAAAGAAGTGAGTGATGAATTGTCTCGTCTTTTTGAGCATGATGAAAAAGCCATTCAGCCATTCGAATAGCAGATTGAGCTAGTCAACTTGGGTTCCAAAGATGATGTGAAGGAATTCAAGATTGGGTCTCGACTACGTCCATATGTTAAGAAGGGGTTGATTGATCTTCTTCGAGAGTATTCAGATGTGTTTTCTTGGTCCTATCAAGACATGCCTGGTTTGGATTCTGAGGTAGTGGAGTATAGATTGTCGTTGAAGCCAGAATGCCCGCCAGTCAAGCAGAAATTGAGAAGAACGCATTCTGATATGGCAGTAAAGATTAAAGAGGAAGTGCAGAAGCAAATTGATGTTGGTTTCCTTATGACCGTGGAGTATCCGCAATGGGTGGCCAATATTGTGCATGTGCCTAAGAAGGATGGAAAAGTCCGAATGTGTGTTGACTATAGAGGTTTGAATAAAGCCAGTCCGAAAGATGATTTCCCTCTGCCACACATTGATATGTTGGTAGACAATACTGCTAAATTCAAAGTGTTTTCATTTATGGATGGATTTTCCGGATATAATCAGATCAAGATGGCACCCGAAGATATGGAGAAGACCACATTCATTACACCTTGGGGAAATTCTGTTATAGAGTGATGGCTTTCGGTTTAAAGAATGCTGGTGCAACTTACCAAAGAGCAATGACTACTCTTTTTCATGATATGATGCATACAGAGATTGAAGTTTATGTCAATGACATGATGGCTAAATCGATTGATGAAGAGGAACATGTTGAACATTTGTTGAAGCTATTCCAGCATTTGAGGAAGTATAAACTCCGCTTGAATCCCAATAAGTGTACTTTTGGTGTTCGTTCTGGTAAGTTGTTGGGCTTTATTGTCAGCGAGAAGGGTATTGAAGTTGACCCCACCAAGGTCAAAGAAATACAAGAGATGCATGCGCCCAAAACTGAGAAGCAAGTCAGAGGTTTTCTAGGCCACTTAAATTATATCTCGAGATTCATTTCACACATGACTGCTACATGTGTGCCTATATTCAAGCTTCTTCAGAAAGATCAGTCTTGTGATTGGACCGAAGACTGCCAGAAAGCTTTTGACAGTATCAAAGAATATCTGCTTGAGCCTCTGATTCTGTCGCCACCTGTTTAAGGAAGACCGTTGATCATGTATTTAACTGTGCTCGAAGATAGTATGGGTAGTGTTCTTGGTCAGCAAGATGAGACTGGAAAGAAAGAATTTGCAATTTACTACCTCAGTAAGAAGTTCACCGACTGTGAGACTCGGTATTCTATGCTAGAGAAGACTTGTTACGCATTGGCTTGGGCTGCTAAGCGCCTGCATCAGTATATGTTGAATCATACCACTTGGTTGATATTCAAAATGGATCCAATCAAGTATATATTTGAGAAGCCTACTTTAACTGGAAGAATTGTCCGTTGGCAGATGTTGTTATCAGAGTATGATATTGAATATCGATCTCAGAAAGCGATCAAAGGTAGTATCTTGGCTGACCATTTGGCTCACCAACCAATCAAAGATTACCAGTCAGTGCAGTATGATTTTCCTGATGAAGAGATCTTGTACTTAAAAATGAAAGATTGTGATGAACCATTGCTTGAAGAAGGGCCAGAACCTGGTTCCTGTTGGTGCATGGTATTTGATGGAGCTGTTAATCAATATAGAAATGGAATTGGGGCAGTGATTATTACTCCTCAAGACGCGCATCTACCATTTACAGCTAGATTGACTTTCAAGTGTACAATCAATATGGTAGAATATGAAGCTTGCATTATGGGGCTTGAAGAGGCCATTGATCTTAGAATCAAATACTTAGATATCTTCAGAGATTCAACTTTGGTTGTGAATCAAATCAAAGGTGAATGAGAGAGGAATCAACCCGGTTTGATACCATATAGAGACTATGCGAGGAGGATTTCAACTTTCTTTACAAAGGTTGAGTTTCATCATATCCCTCGAGATGAGAACCGGATGGCAGATGCTCTTACAACGTTGGCATCAATGACTGTAGTAAAGTATTGGAATGAGGTTCCCAATTTGACTGTGATGCATCTTGATAGGCCAGCTCATGTGTTTGTTGTTGAAGAGATCAAAGATGAAAAAGCCATGGTATTTTGATATCAAGTGTTTCTTCCAAAGTAAGATTTACCCATTTGGGGAATCTGTGAAAGATAAGAAGACTTTGAGAAGATTAGCCGGCAATTTCTACCTGAATGGTGATGTGTTGTACAAGAGAAACTTCGACATGGTTTTGCTCAGATGCGTGAATAGACACGAAGCTGACCAGTTGATGACTGAAGTCCATGAAGTTTCCTTTGGTACTCATTCCAACGGACATGCGATGGTAAAGAAGATGTTACGAGCAGGTTACTATTGGCTGATAATGGAATCTGACTGTTGCAAGTTTGTGAAGAAATGCCACAAGTGTAAAGTATATGTGGATAAGATTCATGTTCCTCCGACACTGTTGAACGTCATTTCCTCTCCATGGCCTTTCTCCATGTGGGGAATTGATATGATTGGCATGATTGAGCCCAAAGCTTCGAACGGACATCATTTCATTTTGGTGGCAATTGACTACTTCACAAAATAGGTTGAAGCGGCATCGTATGCAAATGTAACCAAGCAAGTTATTGTAAGGTTTATCAAGAATCAGATCATATGTCGTTATGGTGTGCTAACTAAGATCATTACTGATAATGGATCGAACTTGAACAATGATATGGTAGAAGATCTTTGCAAAGACTTCAAGATCGCACATCATAACTCTTCTCCCTACAAACATAAGATGAATGGGGTGAAGGAGAAGAGCGATCCAAAACGCAGTGGAATTTAAAAAAAATCTCCTTTAGTGATCCTTACGTATGGGCATGATCAGTGATAGAATCGTTACATCTTGTGGCGATTGTAACCTTTGATGCAAATCTACAGAGCGATCACGAACGTTGAACGATGGCAACGCCTCTACTCAGTCCACACGAACGAATTCCTTCAAACTCTCTGCTAGCTGCTACGAATGAAGGCTTTGAGTGAGAGAGAGAGAGAGAGAGAGAAACAAAATTGCAACTGCACAAATGCTTCTGCACAAGGGTTCTATTTATAGAACCACTTGTGTGGGCTGCAAGCTAAAAAGCCCACTTAAGTGTATGTGGCCCATATCTTATAATATGCCAAAATCACTTAAGCGCATGGTACCTTACCATATTTCGTATTCTACTTAAGTACGCCGTACTTTACGATGTTCTACAATTCACTTAAGTGCACCATACCTTACAGTGTTCCTTAGTTACTCTATCTCTCATCAATCCGTCCTTTTGTGTGTGACCCTGTAGATTTTCGCGGCATTAGCAATTATATTAAATCACGTTTTTAACATAATAAACAGTGAGCGGTATCTAGCAACACATCACTGCTGTCCAAGACACGAAAATGTCATGTGATCTGACAAATCCTTTTGTGATAATACTTATGTGTACAATTACCCTTTTGCCCTTATGTCTATATTGAACACAAGGCATAGACCGTGTCATCCTTGTCGAGTTCAATATTGGGCCCATAGACATTTATCCTGTTACGCAGGATGGGCAAATTCCATCTAGGTCACTCATGTCCCTTAGCATGCTTCGTGGAGTACCCATCAACTGTCTTTATGGTCATCCAGTTACGGACAATGTTTGATCATCAATAAGTCACTCGACTCTACATCTAGGGTACATAGTGGTTTCAGGTCGAAGGGTGGTATACACCATTATCACCATGAGAATAACTTATGACACTTTTCATAATATTCTATATAGTATTCTCATAGCGGGTCAACCCAGTAGAAATATAACTCTTAATATTCATACCTATGTTTAAGACTTGATAACTCCTTATCCATGATCCATGAGATGTGATCATCAGTCTATATCCATAATAGTCTTAATGCTTTAATGTTATCCCACTTCACAATAAAGCTCGACTACGGATACTTTAAGAATAATGTCCTTATGTTTAATGTGATCTCATGATTAAGTCACACTTGATACATTAAACGGACTAGCTATTCCAGGGACTTTATTAAACAAACATAATAAAGAAAAAGCCTTTTATTATTAATAAATAATTCGATACAAGTACCAAAAGTATTGGCCTCTAGGGCTTACACCAACAATCTCCCACTAGCACTAGAGCCAATCAGGCATACCCCTAATGCCCATAGGTCTAGTATGGCCATCATGCTTCTACGACGCAAGAGGCTTTGTCAGTGGGTCAACAATATTGTCAAGTGTACGTACTCTGCATATTTTCACATCTCCTCTATCTATTATCTTTCGAATGAGGTGATAACACCTAAGTATGTGTTTGGATCGTTTGTGAGATCTAGGCTCCTTAGCATGTGCGATAGCACCATTGTTATCACAATAGAGACCAATGGGATCCATAATGCTAGGAACTATGCCAAGTTCACTAATGAACTTTTTGATCCAAACAACTTCCTTTACTTCACTTGAGGCAGCAATATACTCGGCCTCGTTTGTAGAATTAGCAACTGTATCTTGCTTTGAACTTTTCCAGCTCATAGCGCCACCGTTTAAGCAAAACACATAACCAGATTGCGATCTAAAGTCATCTTTATTTGTCTGGAAGCTAGCATCGGTGTATCCAATTACAGCAAGCTCTTCCTGACCTCCATATATCAAGAATGAGTCCTTAGTCCTTCTCAAATACTTAAGGATATTCTTGACAGCTACCCAATGAGCATCACCGGGATCAAATTGGTACCTACTCGTTGCACTTAAAGCATACGAGACATCTGGTCGAGTACATAACATGGCATACATGATAGATCCTATTGCAGATGCATATGGAATCTTATTCATGCGATCCCTTTCTTCCTTAGTGAAAGGGGATTGTGTTTTTGATAGACACAGGCCATGTTGTAGGGTAGGGTTATCGTTTCCAATGAGTAATATGTCATCTACATATAATACCAAGAAAACAATCATGCTCCCACTAACCTTCTTCTAGACACAAGGGTCATCTTCGTTCTTGATGAATCCATATTGTTTTACTGTTTCATCAAAACGAAGATTCCAGCTTCTGGAAGCTTGCTTCAATCCATAGATTGATCTTTGTAACTTATATATCTTTTGGGCTTCTTCTGGTATGTCAAATCCTTCAGGTTGTGTCATGTACACATCCTCAAGAAGATTCCCATTAAGGAAAGCAGTTTTGAGATCCATATGCCATATTTTATAATCATGATATGCAACGATAGCAAGTAAAATCCGAACAAATTTAAGCATTACAACTGGTGAAAAGGTTTCATCATAGTCAACCCCATGAATTTGTTTATATCCTTTTGCAACCAGTATTACCTTATAGGTATGTACCTTACCATCCATGTCGGTCTTCTTTTTGAAGACCCACTTGCATCCTATAGGGTTAACTCCTATATGAGGCTCTACCAAGGTTCAAACTTGGTTTGTGTACATGGAATCCATTTCAGATTTCATGGCTTCTAGCCACTTCTCAGACTCGGGACCAGTTATGGCCTCTTGGTAGGTCACAGTCTCATCTTGATCCATGAGTAATAGATCACCTTGATTAGTTATGAGATATACATATCTCTCAGGTAGGTGACGTATCCTGCTTGACCTACGCTGGTCTTGTTCTCCTTGAGCAGGTTGCTCTTCCACAACTACTTGTGTTTTCTTCTCTAATTCCTCCATAGGTGTATCAATGCTTTGTGATTCTTGAATTTCTTCAAGCTCTACTTTCCTCCCACTGATTCCTTTGGAAATAAAATCCTTTTCTAGGAAAACTCCAGTTCGAGCGACAAACACTTTTCCCTCAGAAGGATTGTAGAAGTAATACCCTCTTGTTTCTTTAGGATACCCCACAAATAAGCATTTGTCAGATTTGGGCTCAAGCTTAGTTGAAATTTGTCATTTCACATAAACTTCGCAACCCCAAATCTTCATGTAAGACATATGTGGTTGCTTACCACTCCATATCTCATATGGTGTCTTCTCAGCCTTTTTGGATGGAACACGGTTAAGTGTGTAAGCTGTTGTCAATAGTGCATGTCCCCAAAAGGAGTTTGGAAGATCGGCGTGACTCATCATGGATCGGACCATGTCTAACAGGGTTCAATTTCTTCTCTCAGATACACCATTCCATTGGGGTGTCCCAGGAGGAGTAAGTTGGGATAGAATCCTACACTCTTTCATATGGTCATCAAACTCTAGGCTTAAATACTCACCACCTTGATCTCATCGAAGAGTTTTAATATTCTTACCTAGTTGGTTTTGTACTTCATTCTTGAATTCCTTTTTCAAAGGACTCTGATTTGTGTTTCATTAAATAAATATAACTATATCTACTAAAATCATTAGCAAATGTGATGAAGTACTGAAAACCTCATCTGGCTGGTATGTTCAGTGGTCCACATACATCAGTATGTATGAGGGCCAAAAGATCATTAGCTCTTTCACCTTTTCCTGTGAATGGAGACTTTGTCATCTTTCCAATTAAACAAGATCTGCATGTCTCATATGATTCATAATCAAAAGAGTCCAAGAGTCCATCTTTATGGAGTTTAGAAATGCGTTTCTCATTTATGTGGCCTAATCGACAATGCCAAAGGTAAGTTGGATTTAACTCATTAGGTTTCATCCTTTTAGTATTAATGTTATAAATAGGCATTTCAAGATCAAGGACATATAGTCCATTGTTCATTTGTGCAGTAGCATAGAATATATCATTCAAATAAATTGAGCAACAACTGTTCTTTATTATAAATGAAAAACCAAACTTGTCCAAACAAGAAACGGAAATAATATTCCTGCTAATTACAGGTACATAATAACAGTTCTCTAACTGAATTATTAAACCAATAGGTAAAGTCAATACATAAGTTCCTACGGCTAAAGCAGCAACCTTTGCTCCATTGCCAACTCGTAGGTCAACTTCACCTTTTGCCAAATCTCTATTCCTTTTTAGCCCCTGCACATTGGTACAAATGTGAGAACCCATCCAATATCTAATACCCATGATGCAGAAGTAGATAAATTAATTTCAATAACAAAAATACCTGAAGTTGAAGTCTCTACTCCATTCTTCTTATCTTCCAGGTACTTTGGGCAGTTTCTCTTCTAGTGTCCGGTCTTACCGCAATGGAAGCAGGTGCCTTCCTTTGCTATGCCTCCACTAGGCTTCAAAGTAGCAACAGTAGGTTTGAGTTTGTCAACTTCCTTTCCTTTCCCTTTATCACCCTGCTTGGTGGGTCTTTTGTTCTGTCTCTTTCCATTTCCGATCATCAAAATGGATTTCCCTTTTGACTTCAGATTCTGCTCAGGAGTTTTTAACATGGCTAGCAGTTCAGGAAGAGATTTGTCCATATCATTCATATTGGAATTTAGGACAAATTGACTGAATCTATCTGGCAAATATTGCAAGATCAAATCAGTCGCAAGTTCCTTTCCGAGGGGAAAACCTAACCTCTCAAGGTTTTCCACATACCCAATCATCTTGAGCACATGGGGACCTACAGGGGCTCCCTCAGCTAACTTGCCTTGAAAAGGGGCTTTTGAAACTTCAAACCTTTCATGCCTTGCTTGCTCTTGATAGAGCATCTTCAAGTGTTCGATCATATCGAACGTTGCCATGTTCTCATGTTGCTTTTGCAACTTTGAGTTCATGGTAGCTAGCATGAGACAAGCAGTTTCATTTGCATCATCGACATGCTTCTTATAAGCATCTTTTTCTGCCTTAGGTGCAGAACTAGGAGGTTCCTCTTCAGGAACAGGTTTCTCCAAGACATATAGCTTTCTATCATGTTTGAGGACAATCCTCAGATTTCGGTGCCAATCCAGAAAATTTGTCCTAGACAATTTTTCCTTGTCAAGGATTGATCGCAAAATGTTGTTAGAGGTGTTTCTTGTCATGGTAATCTACATGAAAATAATGAAAATATAAGTATCAATAACATATTTAATTAGGCATTTAATTAAATATGCTCCCACTATTTTACTCTAAACAAATGACCCTCACCATTTGATTCGGAAAATTCAGTTGGAAGATTTTCTAGTCGGTCGAGATCCACATTTCACTTTGTTTTAAGTCCGCGTAGGCGGATTACACAAAACTAGGTTATTTAGGTAGGAACTCCTTCCAATTTTATCTAATACAACTCTCGAATATTTTAGTTGGGTGAATAACTCCTTATTCCAATCCATCACATGGATCATTTCCAACTCTTGCTTCTAAACATATATAATCTTATTATAATTTGTTTAGTTAAGTTTGACCCATTGTTTTAGCAATTGGATATTACAATTATCCTATCGCACCTTACTAATATAGAACATACACCTCATGTAGGCGAAACCTACATTATCTGATACTAGTCTTGATGAGTGTTAAAACTTGGAAAGCATAAACTTAATATTTAATTAGAGGGAATTTGCAATTATTCTGATCTCACCGGCTTATTTATCATATAAATTGTCACTCACATGCATCAACATACATTCACATGCATCAACATACATAATGAAACAGTTATGGCCCCTAGCGCAATTGTTCTCTCAAGCCAATGAGAGAACCTAAGCTAACCTAATAACGATCTAAGCTTCTCCAAGCAAGATCTTCAAGGTTGTCCTCCTTTGATATTGTATTCTTCTCTTTCTTCATAACATTACATTACATAAAAGAAACTCGTTTTACATACGAGGGAGTGAGATGAGAAAAGAAGTTACATTAAGAGATTAAAAAAAGAGGCACGACACGCAGGTCGTATTTTAAAATCCCAAAACGAAATAAAGGAAAACTAAGGCCATAACCGATCACCACAAGACAATAATAATAAACACATTATTATTATTAATTTAAATTCTTTTAATTAATTAAAACCAAATTAAATTTCGGTGACCGATCACACTACGCAAAGTTAGTCGGGGGTCCGCTGCCCGGTCAGCGCCCCGAATGAAATTTTTAATGAACAATTCATTTGAAATCGACGTCGTTTTTCGCATCAACACTTGATACTTTAAAGCACAACTCTTGCACAGTTACAACCCTAATCGCATAACTCTTTGACAGCACAACCCTTGTGCCGTCATTAACCCTAATGCACCAATTTCAGACAGTCAAACACACCTCGATTGTTGATTCAGTATGATTGATCAACAGGTCATTGCTTCACCATACTAATTTCGGATCAAGAAGAAAATGACCATTAATCTCTCAAAGGAAAACAACCTTTAAGTGTTTGAATGAACGAAACAGAAACAGTATATCATATATACCGTATTTTGCATCAGGATTACTTATATCATATATATAACTTGATCGATCTCAATTACGTAACATATGGACGATCGATGTATCGCTGCTTCACCATACTAATTGAGTAAATTCCATCTAGGTCACTCATGTCCCTTAGCATGCTTCGTGGAGTACCCATCAACTGTCTTTATGGTCATCCGGTTATGGACAATGTTTGATCAGCAATAAGGCAATTGACTCTACATCTAGGGTCCATAGTGGTTTAAGGTCGAAGGATGGTATACACCATTATCACCATGAGAATAACTTATGACACTTTGCATAACATTCTATATAGTATTCTCATAGTGGGTCAATCCAGTATAAATATTACTCTTAATATTCATACCTATGTTTAAGACTTGATAACTCCTTATCCATGATCCATGAGATGTGATCATCAGTCTATATCCATAATAGTCTTAATGCTTTAATGTTATCCCACTTCACAATAAAGCTCGACTACGGATACTTTAAGAATAATGTCCTTATGTTTAATGTGATCTCATGATTAAGTCACACTTGATACATTAAACGGACTAGCTATTCTAGGGACTTTATTAAACAAACATAATAAAGAAAAAGCCTTTTATTATTAATAGATAATTCGATACAAGTACCAAAAGTATTGGCCTCTAGGGCTTACACCAACATGGGGTTGTTGAAGCTGCAAACAAGAACATCAAGAAGATTATTCAGAAGATGGTTGTAACATATAACGATTGGCATGACATGCTTCCATTTGCTTTGCACGTGTATCATACATCCATCCGCACTTCAACAGGGGCAACCCCTTTCTCTCTGGTATATGGTATGGAAGCAGTGTTCCCCGTAGAGGTTGAGATTCCGTCATTGTGTGTGCTCATGGAAGCCAAGTTGACTGAGGCTGAATGGTGTCAGACCAGGTTTGATCAGCTAAATTTGATTGAAGAGAAGAGATTGACTGCCATGTGTCATGGTCAGTTATATCAGTAGAGGATGAAGAAAGCTTTTGATAAAAAGGTCAGACCTCGAGTATTCAGGGAAGGTGACCTTATGCTCAAGAAGATTTTATCTTTCAGACCAGATTCTAGGGGAAAATAGACTCCTAATTATGAAGGCCCATATGTTGTTAAGAGAGCCTTTTCAGGTGGCGCTTTGATTCTTACAACTATGGATGGTGAAGAGTTCACTCGTCTTATGAATGCAGATGCAGTCAAGAAATACTTCGCCTTAAAAAGAAAATAACAACTTGCTAAGTTGAAAACCCGAAAGGGCGGCTTAGGCAAAAATGAGTGTCTCGGTTGATTGAAAACCCGAAAGGGCGATCCAGGCAAAAATTAGAGACATAAAATAGAAAATAATTTTCCCGATAAGTTGAGTACCCCACCCTGGGGAAACTTATGCAAAAATTAGGGATCATGGCAAGTAACTAGATTCTGATGATCTTCCACTTTTGGGAAGCTTTGTTGAGCCACAAGGGTTAACGTCGATTCATCCCCGGTAACAGCCAAACGCACAACGAATATCAAGAGTTGGTAGAAGGATTAGTGGTCAATTGTATTCAATGACACCCTTTTCCATGTAAATTACAATTTTCAACTTTGTAAAGATCTATTGAGTCTCGTCATTTACAGACTACCATTCTATTAAATAAAGTTGAGCTTTTATCCATTTGTTTCTGCTCTTATTTACTTCAGCCAAATAGTTTTAAATTTTATTATGATCATTTTTTAAATTAATTTTTTTAGTCAAAATCATTTTCTTAAACATATAAAAGCAAGAATTTTACAGCAATTAAAAATAAATATCAACAGCATTTCAAAAAATAGCAAGTCCTAAGTGTGGACCATTAGTGGTTTCCCTAAGCAGATAACCCTCAGTTATTCCAAGCCAAGTTGGTTGATTTGGTTCCCCTGTGGAATGTTTGATCCCCAACGGAGTTTGTGAGTTTTCCCCAGCAGAGATTGTGTATCCCTCGACAGGGTTGATGTTTGTTATCCAGTTTATTGTTGTCTCTAGCAGAGTTAGTTGACGTCATCAGCAGTTCGCATGTGTGCGGTAGGACTTTGGTTTCCCTACCACTCGCCATCCAACTTGCTCTCAGTCAGAGTTCTCTCCTGGTTTCTGAGCAGCTATTTGTGTTTATCCCCTGCATGGTTGTCGCCCATTTGATATGGTGATTGACCTAAAATTCCCTGCAGATTCGATAACATTTCCTTTCCTCATCAGATCTCCTCCTTCCCCGGTTAGGGTTGAGCCTTTGGGATGTCAATCTATCTTTTCTCCGGCAGTTGCCTCCCTTTTGTGGATTGGCCGAGGATTGTACCGATGATTCGAAATTTTGCGACACCCTTGTATCCTTTGCGATCGTTTTGTCAGCATAATCATCACATACACATATACACTCATATGATTTCATAATTGCATCATCATATTTGTTGATTCATTGTTTGAGATTCTTATTCTTTGTTATGGCGATACTTTGTCCCCATATAAATTTGGCGTTTATCCTCCTTCAATTGTAGAGTGTCAGCCCCTTAAGTAGAAAGACTTTAACCTTTATCCTTTCCCCACTAAGTTATTTCCTCGTGGATGAGTATTGTTTTAGTTTCCTCCCCAGTTGATTATCTGGATGGAATCATTCCCCTTGAGTTATATCCTCATTGGGTTGAGTCTTGATTGATCGTTTCTCTCTAGCTCTTGCCTAGATAGATGGTGTGGGTCTCCTAAGAGTTTATTACCCAGTAGCTGGTAATATTCTCCTTAGTTTGCAGTTTGTTTCTTCTTGCCCAATACCCGACAGAAGTACCCCTGTGTTTCCCATCGGTAGAGTCCCTAGTGGATTCATTTTCCCTAGAAGTATATCCTTGATATGTTCATCCCAATCGGTGACGGATATTTTATTCCCTTGTCAGAGTCTATCCTTGATATGTTCATCCTAACCGATGAGGGATATTCTCATCTTTGGTATTCTACCCAGTAAAAAGGTAGTTGTAATCCCTATTGTTGTTCATCAGAGAGTTAATCCTTAATATGTTCATCCTAACCGATGACGAGTTTCCTTCTCTTTGTGGTCTTCTACCCAGTAACTGGTAGTTGTAAATCCTACTTTTCCTCGACAGAGTTAATCCTTGATATGTTCATCCTAACCGGTGATGGATTTTCTATTTGATGGTATTCTATCCAGTAACTGATAGATGTAATTCCTATTTTTCTCCTCAACAGAGTCTATCCTTGATATGTTCATCCTAACCGGTGACAGATTTTCTCTTTGATGGTATTCTATCCAGTAACTAATAGATGTAATTCCTATTTTTGCTCCTCAACAGAGTCTATCCTTGATATGTTCATCCTAATCGGTGATGGATTTTCTCTTTTATGGTATTCTATCCAGCATTTGATAGATGTAATTCCTACTTTTTGTTCAGTTGATTTATCCTTGATATGTTCATCCTAACCGATGACGGATATCCTCCTTAGCAATCCCCGGGAAAGTTAATCCTTGATATGTTCATCCTAATCGATGTGGATTTTCTTTCCTTTGAGTTTATCCTTGATGTGTTCACTCTAACCAGTGACGGATATTCTCATCTTGGGTCTTCTACCCAGTAGCCAGTAGTTGTAAATCCTATTTGCCGCAGCTTTCCCCGGCAAGGCTATTCTTACCCAGTAACCAGTAATGAATATACCCTATTGGCGGTTCCCAGTGAGTCATCCTTGATATGTTCATCCTAACCGATGACGGATGTAATCTCTGTCAGATATTTATTTATCTCCTTACCCATAGCGGGTAATAGATATTAAATTTCTGCTCCTCCTGTGTTGAAGTTTATTTCTTCCCCAGTTGAGTTGAGTGCGTATTTCCTTAGTGAAATCGCTTTTTCTACATGATTCAGGTATGTCAGTTTTTTCCTGACCTACTCGTTCCCTTGTAGATATTTTTGTTTCCCCAACTGAGTCTTTCCAGGAATTCCTCTAGTCCCCTAGCAATTTTAAGTCGTAGCCTAGCCTACGCATACCCCTTTTTTCCCTCAGAGTCTCGGTCTCCCCAGTGAGTTTTTTTTCCTTATGGAATGCATTATGCTCCTGCAGACTTTCGGTCTCTCTGATTTCTTTTCCTTTGTGGCAACATTTCCCCATAGAGAATTAACTTTTACATTCATATCATATGCATCATGAGGTCTCTTAGGGACCAAAATTTGTTTCTATATGTTGTTATTAAAGCCCATTCTACTGAGTCAATACGAAGATTTTAACCTTCACCTCCTCAGTTAGAATGTCCTTAAATAAGGGCAGCTGTAAGACCCCAATTGATCAAATCTCTCAAGGGACACTTCAAAATTCATCATATTAGGAACATATGATCTACCATGAGCCTAGAAAGTCAAGATAATTGAAGGTTAGCAAGTTAGTTGATTGCGGTTGGCCAGATGAATTCATCTGATCAAAACTGGGTCCCCCTACACCCTATCTCCTACCATTTTCACCATATGAAAATGATTCTAAGAGCAAATTTACTCTAAATTACATTCCATACAACTTTCATGTTGAGACCTAGAGCTAGTTTTGTTTGTAAAATCCTTTTCTATGTTGAAACATTATAGGTCATTTTGTCTAAACCCTAATTTGAAAGTCAACTTCCCAAAGGCATAACTTGCTCAATTTTTATGATATGAAAGATTTACAAGTTGCACAATAAAATTCAAGATGTCTACTTAAACTTTTATGTTTTTAGTTAGATCTAATTAAACTTTTATGAGCATGTGATATAAGGATACATTATAGGTCATTTTTGCCTTATACCATTGAACAAGTGATTTTCCTCAACTTCAAAAATGCATAACTCTATAATTCTAAATCCAAATGACATTAAATTGGTGACCATTTTTAAGGACTTTGAAATAGCTACAACTTTTATGAAGACACTTTTCTCATTTGGAGCTCACATAAAAAGTTAAGTAAGGTGGAATATTGAGATATATGACTGAACACTTAGAAAAAATTTCAACATGTTGAAATTTCCAAACATCCACCTCAAAATTCACCATGATCCAAGTTCCAAATGGAAAAGTGTCCAACATCAAAGTTGTTCCCCTTGATCTAAGCTTTCCAAATAGTCCTATTTCATGCATTTTGGATGATATTTGCTAGGGCTGCGCATGGTCTTAACAGGTTTGCATCATTGGAGAAAATCAAATGTCCAAAACTCCATTTCACATTGCCTTGCCATTCAAGCATGATTTGAACTTCAGTAGAGTTGCAATTGGATTAAAATGGATTGCTTGATGGGTCTGTACATGCCCATGCAAGCTTGTGCATCACCTTGCTAAATTTATCAATTTTTCAAGTGTACAATTATCAATCCCAAATGCTATAAATACAAGACCTCTGAGCTTATTTCAAACACGCCTTGCACGCAAGCTTTGCCCCTCAATTCAAACCCTCACCATTCAAATGAAAACATTAGAATTTTTAACTTGAAAATTGAGTTTGAATCTCACTGCTTGGAGATTCCAAAACTCCAGGATCCAAAGCTTTGTACCATTGCCAAACAACTTCTGCAAGCTTCTCGAGTGTGATTAAGTCAAGTTTGAAGCAAGCAAGATCCAGTTCTGCATAACATTGAAGGTAAATTTCAGAAATCTTCTTCTCTTTGATTCTCACTCAATTCTAATCATTTCTCTTGGATCTTTGGTTGTCTAGTCCTACCAATGTAGGCAAGAAGATTGAGTTGCTATGAGGTCAAATCGAAGCAACTCAGTGTAAGTTTAAGGAGTGCCTTAGAGGGGGGGTGAATGAGACAATTAGACGATTTTCCGGATTTTTTACGGTTTATTGATTTTTACTTCTTGAGATGCTTATGAGATGAAAAGAGGTAAAGTGCGGAAAGTAAATAACACCACGATGTATAGTGGTTCCCCTCATAGATCGAGAGTACTCCACTCCTCTTTCAACACGAAAGAGAATTCACTATAATGTTAGATTCCTAGACAAGACACCTTAAGGCCTTTCTATCTAATTCTAACACACCCAGAACAATCCTCTTGGATTTACAATGTTTAAAGTCCAATCGAGACTCAAATTCTCACAAAAGGACCTCTTGCATCCACACACCGGATAGCAAGGATAAAACCTTACAAACTTATTCTTAACAATCCTAAAAATAAGTTGTAATCAAGAAATACAATTCTGAATTTTTGTAGAAGATGAAATAGTTGGAAATTTGAAGTATATCAATTTTTCAATTGATCTTCTCCTTTGTAACACTTAATTCTCACAATAATTATACAAGTGTTCTTTGTATGGAATGAAACTATGATGCTTAAAAAGAAGGTTTATGTAAGGTTTCACTCTTAAGAAAAATTGGAAGAACACTTAAAAAATGTTTGAAAGAATATGAGTAATTGATTTGAAATTTTTGCAAGGAGCTGGATTTGAAATCTGAAAAAATGATGTATATATATTGTCTAAACACCTCCTCAAATGGATGCAATTACCCAAAGGATGCAATGGTTCATGGTAAAGAAAATAGAAAAGTTTCCATGAAGAGATGCACTGATTTTTGCCTCTGGTTCAATGGTAATCGATTACCTTAATATGGGTAATTGGTTACTTGCCTCCAACGTGCAAAAATATTTGAATTTTTCACAGAGTAATCGATTACCTTAAAATGGATAATCGATTACTTCATCCCAGATTGGAAAAATAGCTTAAAAAATGAAGTGTTATGATTTCTTTGACGCATAAAATTACTTCCAATGATTATGGCATGAATGAGACATGTTTCGAACACTTGTATAATCATCTAGAGGTCAAGTGTTATACCTATTCATTTGAAATACGAATCTTCGTGAGTTTCATCGAGACTTGATCATTTAGTTGAAAACTTCCTTCATGAGCTTGAATCTTGATCAATCCTTTTTGTTAATCAATCTTAGACTTGTAGAGAAGTGTGTCGTCATCAAAACATTTGAGAAGTCATGTCTTCACAATCTCCCCCTTTTTGATGATGACAACTCAAAAAAAATGAAAGTTTGATCCAAGCATGTTTCTCTAGCAAATGCTCCCCCTTAATTGATGATTTAAGGAGTCTTTTGAAATCTGCATTTTGTTAGAGAGAAACAGAAAACAAAGAAATAACACAATAACAATCTCAATCTCTTCTCCACCTTTGTCATTAACAAAAAGGGTGAAATAAGTAACAATATGCAAACAACATACACCAAGCACCACATAACACAAGAATGAAACAAAAGATAATACAAACATAATATAAACCAAACTTAGTACGGAATGGAAAGAGAGAGATATAGAGTACCAATGCTGAAGTGATTGACTTAAGCAAAAAAACAAGAAAAAACACTTAAGACCAAAAGTACTCTTTATGACCAAAAAACTCACGTGTGTTAAAAGTTTAAAAAAAATCTGGAAGAAACAGTGGTAATTGATTACTCTAAAAAGGGTAATCGGTTACATAGATGAAAAAAGCGTGAGGAAGGCAAAAACAGGCAGGGTAATCGATTACCCAATTTGGAGTAACCGGTTACTCTAAAAAAAAAGTGAAAAAGAGTAGCTTTGCACAACCCAAAATATGAAGGATTTTCAAAAAATTTAAGTTTGACAAGGTAATATACATACTAATGCAATTTTGAATGAAATTTTTTTTATCAAAAAATTAAATTTACCTAATATAAAATCAACAAAAGACACAAATTTCATATACACATTTTAAAGAGAAATTTCACAAATAATAAAAAAATTAAAAACTTGTGTACCTTGGCCTCATTATAATGTATAGTGAATAATTATGGAAGATTTATATATCACCTTCATCCAAAATGCCAAGTTCTCTTCGAATCTTATAAAATGGTTCTTTTGCGAGTGGTTTTGTGAATAATATAATTATTTGATTTAAATTAATATTATATTTATTAATTTAGTTAAATAATTGGAATTATTGGATTATTATTATTATTATTTTGGATTAATAATTATTGGAAAATATATAAGTGTGAAGTAAGGAAAAAGAATCCCATTTGGTAAAAAGAGTTTTACGTGAAACAGAGAAGCGGCTGAAAAGTGGAAAGTGGAGAAAGGGCAAAGAGGAAGAGCAAGGGCAAAGGTTGGAGAAGAGAAAAGCTTGGAGCTTAGAGATTGTCGGATTAACTCAGGTAAGGGGGGTTTATCGTCGTTTAATGGGTATTATGGGTTAGCATGTAATGGGTAGTGATAAGTCGTTGAATCGACCCTAATTGGGATCATGAATGCTGGAAAATTATGTTGGATAAACTGTGTTTAGGCTGTAATTGAATCTGTGTTTGGGTTAGTTGTGAATTTCCGAACGTATAGCTTTTTACGGGATTGGAATCGGAGGTCCGGAAGTCCTCCAACGGCGGAAAATGCGGAGAATTCTGCATTCTGCCTTGTGTTAGCGCAGGAACAGCTTCTGTCTTGCGTTAACCGGTTAACCCAGGGTGTTAACCGGTTAACACGGTTATGTATTCTGAATAATTGCTGTTTTGTCTGCGTTAACCGGTTAACCTAGGGCGTTAACCGGTTAACACTGTTGTGAATGCTGAGATATGGCTGTTGTGCTGCGTTAACCGGTTAACCCAGGGCGTTAACCGGTTAACACTGTTAAGTTTTGGGCAGGAAGCGTGTTTGTGCTGCGTTAACCGGTTAACCCAGGGCGTTAACCGGTTAACACTGTTGCAGAGTGGAAAAATTGTTAATTAAAATGTTGTGTGCCTAATTGATGGTTGCCTATATCGGTGTGTGATATAGTAGGGATTATTTCCCGCTGTTTTGAGCAGTATAGGTATTAGTAGAGTGTGCTAATACTGTGTTTAATTATTTGACATGATAGGATGTGTTGATACATGTGTTGATAATGTATGATGGTATGCATAACGTTGTGAATGTGTATGTTATGCATGTGTTGTGAATGGACTGTTTTATGGCTTAGAGAGTGAGCATCGGTCCATTGTGGATTATTGTTGTGATGTTGCATTGCTAGGTGATTAGCGTGCATAATGTGGCCTTTATGGTGGTAGCTAATTCCCATGGTGAGGAATTAGTGATGTTAGTCATTTGGACTGTTTTTGATGTTTGCATGCTAGGTGAATTAGCGTGCATAGCATGGCCCTTGGGGTGGTAGCTAATTCCCATGGTGAGGAATTAGTGATGTGAGTCACTAGGTCTCAAATGAGTGGGACTGGTGAGCTTGGTAGCCGTACCTGGATTTGGTCGGTGAAGTTGAACTATATGTTCACGAATAGTCGGTACCGCATGCATGGAGTCTCATTGCATAATATATGTGTAGTGTATAATATGAATGGGTGTATTCCAATGTTATACGTGTGTTGTGTTGGCATTGAGCATGAGTATGAATTGTGTTGATATTGAGTATGATATTTGAGTTGATGTGCCGTTACTGAATGTGTGATACGATTAGGGTGATTAATGTGTTAAATTACTTAACATGACATTATATTCTATAATGCTTATTATATCGATTGAGGAACTCACCCTTACAACTATTTTTCAGGTAACGAGCAGTGATTGAGTAGAAGCTAATGCTTGGAGTCTAGTGTAGTCTCCTTAGTGGGTCATGCTCTGATAGATGTAACATCGGGAGGGAACATTTTAATTGTGTTGTTGATGTTTGTTGAACCAGTTTACATGTAGTATGTTACATGTTTTGAATGATCTCTATCCGCTGCGTATTGTGCAATACTTTATGTTTTGAGTTAAATAATGAGCATGACTAAATAGTATGACGAATGGTGCGAAATAAATGTGTGACACCCTTAATTGCATGATTACTCTGATTTATATGTTGTTATTTTAATTAAATATTTGGGGTATTTTAGAAGGGTGTTACAACACACACTTGTTTCTTACATGACCATGAGACTAATGAATTACTAAGGATGTGACATGTTCCACTAGTAATCTTTCTATCTGTTTTACAACCTGTATAATCCGCGTCAGAATAACCAAATAACTTACAAACACTACCTTTAGGATACCATAAGCCAATGTTGGTTGTTCCTTTGAGATACTTCATGATTCTTTTGACCTCCGTGAGATATGTCTCCTTTGGATTTGCTTGGAAGCGAGCACATAAACACACGCTAAACGTTATGTCAGGACGACTTTCCGTCAAATATAATAAAGAACCAATCATACCTCGATACTTCGTAATATCAATTGACACACCCGATTCGTCTTGATCAACATAGGTTACGGAGCCCATTGGTGTTGACATTGCTTTACAACCATCCATTTCATATCTATTTAACAACTCTTTGCAATACTTTGATTGGTTGATAAAGATTCCATTTTTCAGTTGCTTGATTTGCAATCCAAGGAAGTAGTTCATCTTTCCCATCATAGACATTTCAAATTCACCTTGCATTATCAACGCAAATTCTTCACATAGTTCTTTGTTGGTTGAACCGAAGATTATGTCGTCTACGTAGACTTCAACAAGTAAGGTGTTCCCTTTTATCTTCTTGATAAATAAAGTTTTGTCTACTTTGCCTTTTTCAAAACCTTTTTCACTTAGAAAATTTCTTACACGATCATACCATGCCCTTGGTGCTTGTTTTAATCCATATAGCGCTTTCTTCAATTTGTATACATGTGAAGGATGCTTGAAGTCTTCAAAGCCCGAGGGTTGTTCTTCTTCGTTGATGTAGTCGTTCAAGAAGGCGCTTTTGACGTCCATTTGAAATAACTGAAAATTCATTGAACATGTGTAAGCAAGTAATAAACGAATAGCTTCTAACCTTGCAACCGGAGCGAAAGTTTCTTCAAATTCGATTCCTTCTTCTTGATTATACCCATGAGCGACCAATCTTGCTTTGTTTCGAACAATTATTCCATTATCATCAAGTTTGTTCTTAAACACCCATCTTGTTCCAATGATGTGCTTACCACTTGGTCTAGAAACAAGTTCCCAAACTTGATTTCTCTCGAATTGGTTTAATTATTCTTGCATAGAAATAATCCATTGATCATCTCCTAGAGCTTCATCAATTTTAGAGGGTTCTATTTGCGAAACGAACGCCATGTTTAAGCATGCATCCTTGAGATTCAATCTTGTAGCAACACCTTGACTAATGTCACCAATTACTTTGTCAATAGGATGATCTTTATGAGTCTTCCATTCCTTAGGTAGATAATTTTCATTTGACTCTTGTTGAATTGGTTCTTCTTGATTCTTGTTTGAAGTATCTTCTTTAGGAATTTCTACAAAATCATCATCATCATCATCACAAAAAACAATTTCCTCTTTCGAGGGGTTAGATTCGTCAAACTTAACATGCATGGATTCTTCTATATTTAAAGTTCTTTTATTATAAATTCTATATGCTTTACTTGTAAGAGAATAACCAAGAAAAATACCTTCATCCTATTTTTCGTCGAACTTACCAAGGTTGTCTTTGTCATTGTTAAGGACAAAGCACTTGCATCCAAAGATATGAAAGAAAGCAATATTGGGTTTCCTTCCTTTGAAGAGTTCATATGGAGTCTTATTTAGGATATGTCTTATTCTAACTCTATTACTTACAAAACATGATGTGCTAACCGCATCCACCCAAAAATACTTAGGAAGACTTGAGTCTCTAAGCATTGTTCTTGCAAGTTCCACCAATGACCTATTCTTTCTTTCAACTACTCCATTTTGTTGAGGAGTCCTTAGAGCCGAGAAGTTGTGAAATATTCCTTAATCTTCACAAAAGTCTTCAAAAGGAGTATTCTGGAATTCTCCACCATGATCGCTTCTTATGGAGGCAATTGTTAATGATTTCTCATTTTGAATTTGCTTTGCATACTTCTTGAACGCTTTGAATGCATCACTTTTATGCACTAAAAAGAATGTTCGAGTATATCTAGAATAATCATCAACAATAACTAAAGCATATAAGTTACCTCTGAAGCTTCTTGTTCTTGATGGACCAAATAAGTCCATATGTAACAATTGTAGTGGCCTAGAAGTGGACACCACATTCTTGGGTGTGAAAGTTGATTTGGTTTGCTTCCCCTTTTGACAAGCATCGCAAAGTCTATCTTTGATGAATTTTATCTTTGGCAATCCAATGACAAGGTCATGTTTTACTAACTTATTCAAGTGCTCCATGTGAATGTGAGCAAATCTCTTATGCCATAACCATGAGTCGTTGTTATTTGCCACAAGACACTTAACCTTCAAAGAAACATCATTAAGGGAAATCATGAAAATATTATTAATTCGCTTACCTATAAGCATTACCTCTTGTGTGCCTTCGTCATCAATTAAACATTCATCTTTTGTGAACCTTATTTTGAATCCTTTGTCACAAAGTTGACTTATGCTTAAGAGGTTGTGCTTTAGTCCTTCGACATATAGCACATCTTCGATAGATATGAAATTTAGTGCACCTACTTTGCCTATGCCAAGAATTCTTCCTTTGTTGTTATCTCCATAAGTAACATAACCCTTGGCCTTAAGCATTAGATCTGAAAATTTGTGCACATCACCAGTCATATGCTTGGAGCACCCACTATCCAAATACCAAAGATTTGATCTGGCCTTCAAGCATACCTACAAAACAAAATTAAGTTTTGTTAGGTACCCAAATTGCTTTGGGTCCTTCATAATTAGTACCTTTCTCAACCCATACATAATGCCCCTTTGCTATACTAAAGTTTCTAACATAGCAAGCATTAGGTGTATGGCCAATAATACCACAATAAAAACAAGTTGGTTCAAAATTGCTTTTATATCTAGGAACATAAGACTTTTTCTTTGTAAACCTTTTCTTTTTAGGACGTTGATGAACAACTTTTGGTGTGTTGACTCTTTCTTTTGGAGATTGATCCTTAGGCCTAACAAAGATAGTTTTATTTGAACTTGGTTTAGAAAATTTTGAGTAACCAAGTCCACTTTTGTCATTTGAGTACCTTTGTTGGCTAAGAACCCCTTCCAAACCAATTTTTCCTTTTTCATATCTTTCAAGGACTCTTTTAAGTTGGACAATTTGGAAAGAGAGAGACTCACACTTTAGACATACAAAATTCTTTTTTTCACTAATCATCTTTTGTTTTTCATTTTCAAAATCTTTTTCAAAAATTTCAATCTTTTCTTCCAAGGAAGAAATTTGTTTCTTTTGAGAAGATATAGTTTTATAAAGAATTTTGAATTCATTAATTACACCTTGTGCATCATCATCAAAAAGCGAAAAATCATTACTAACCTCTTCTTCATCCTCAGAATGATGAGAAGCCATTAGCGCCAAGTTTGCATATTCCTCGCTATCCGATCCGAATGAAGAACTAATTTCATTGTCCTCCCATGCAACATATGCATTTTTGTTCTTGAAATCCTTCTTGCTCTTGAATCCGCCTTTCTTTGAAAGTTTAGGACATTCCGGCTTTATGTGGCCTTGCTTTCCACATTCGTAGCATGTTATATCTTGCGTAGATATGGTGGTCTCCTTTTTCCTGAAATGTCTATTCTTTTTAGCATTAAAGGATTTATCATTTTTGTTAAAGAACTTACCAAGCCTTTTAACAAGGAGCATGAAATTCTCATCTTCCTCCAATGCATCATCATCTTTATCTTCTTTTGAGTCTACCTTTAAGGCAATTCCTTTAGATTTCTTTTCTTGACTTTCATGTTTCTCAAGCCTACCAATTTCTAACTCATGTTCTTGAAGTTTGCCAAAGAGTGATGTGGAAGTCATTGTTGAAAGACTTTTCTTTTCGGAGATAGCCGTCACCTTCGGTTGCCATTCTCGAGTCAATGATCTTAGTACTTTAAGATTGAGATCGTCATTTGTAAATGTTTTTCCGAGAGCAATCAAGTGGTTAGTCAAGTGAACAAATCTCTTTTGTAGCGCCACGATGGATTCTCCGGGAAGCATTCTAAACATCTCATATTCTTGACTTAATGTATTCAACCTTGATCTATTTACTTCGGCGGTGCCTTCATGTGTCTCCACTAAGGTGTCCCATATTTGTTTCGCCGATTTGCATTGAGATATGCGGAAGAACTCGTCCATGCTTAAATCACTTTGAAGAATGTCTATTGCTTTCTTTTTATTTAAGTTTTTTTCTTATCATCTTCATCATACGAACTCTTTATCTTTGGAGTACCAATGCCATTGACCACACTCATAGGATTATGCGGACCATCTTCAACGACTTCCCATATGCCTTCTCCTTGGGCTTCTAGGTGTGCCTTCATGCGGATCTTCCAAAAATCAAAATATTCTCCAGAGAAAAGTGGTGGTTTGTTACTACTTCCACCGTCTTTGAAAACCGGATTCATTCTTGTGGAAGCCATGCGGATCTTTTAGGAACATGTTACCTATAACCTGCTCTGATGCCAATTGTAAGTTTAAGGAGTGCCTTAGAGGGGGGTGAATGAGGCACTTAGACGATTTTCTGGATTTTTTACGGTTTATTGATTTTTACTTTCTTGAGATGCTTATGTGATGAAAAACGCTAAAGTGCGGAAAGTAAAGAACACCATGATGTATAGTGGTTCCCCTCACAGATCGAGAGTACTCCACTCCCCTTTCAACACGAAAGAGAATTCACTATAATGTTATATTCCTAGACAAGACACCTTAAGGCCTTTCTATCTAATTCTAACACACCAAGTACAATCCTCTTGGATTTACAAGGTTTAAAGTCCAATCGAGACTCAAATTCTCACAAAAGGACCTCTTGCATCCACACACCGGATATCAAGGATAAAACCTGACAAACTTATTCTTAGCAATCCTAAAAATAAGTTGTAATCAAGAAATACAATTCTGAATTTTTGTAGAAGATGAAATAGTTGGAAATTTGAAGTATATCAATTTATCAATTGATCTTCTCCTTTGTAACACTTAATTCTCACAATAATTATACAAGTGTTTTTCGTATGGAATGAAACTATGATGCTTAAAAAGAAGGTTTATGCAAGGTTTCACTCTTAAGAAAATTTGGAAGAACACTTAAAAAATGTTTGAAAGAATATGAGTAATTGATTTGAAATTTTTGCAAGGAGGTGGATTCGAAATCTGAAAAAATAATGTATATATATTGTCTAAACACCTCCTCAAATGGATGCAATTACCCAAAGGATGCAATGGTTCATGGTAAAGAAAATAGAAAAGTTTCCATGAAGAGATGCACTGATTTTTGCCTTTGGTTCAATGGTAATCGATTACCTTAATATGGGTAATTGGTTACTTGCCTCCAACGTGCAAAAATATTTGAATTTTTCACAGAGTAATCGATTACCTTAAAATGGATAATCGATTACTTCATCCCAGATTGGAAAAATAGCTTAAAAAATGAAGTGTTATGATTTCTTTGATGCATAAAATTACTTCCAATGATTATGGCATGAATGAGACATGTTTTGAACACTTGTATAATCATCTAGAGTCAAGTGTTATACCTATTCATTTGAAATACGAATCTTCATGAGTTTTATCGAGACTTGATCATTTAGTTGAAAACTTCCTTCATGAGCTTGAATCTTGATCAATCATTTTTATTAATCAATCTTAGACTTGTAGAGAAGTTTGTCGTCATCAAAACATTTGAGAAGTCATGTCTTCACACTCAGTTGACACACCTCAAAATTCAACTCCTCATATCTTTCTATATATTTGGAGTTAGTTGAAATCGAGGTCAGATTCGTGCCCTACGCCATTTTTTCTTTCAGATCATGTCCTCCTTTTTCATTTTTGTGATGGTGATGAGTGAACCAGTCTGGTGAGCCTCGCCAGAGAAGGTGACCGGAGGTCCAGTACCGGTGGTGTGCTGGACAGGTTCTGAGCCATTGATCTGATTTAAATTGTTTTAATCTTATGCGTTGGTTGTGATTACCACGTGTGTGGCGCGCTGACAGAGTTCCACCATGGAACGCGCGTTTTCATCCACTTGATCTGCCACCTCAATTAATGAGGGAGATCAAGTGGTCCACGTTTTTTTTATTTTCTGATTTTTATTTTAATTCCTTTGATTTTAATTAATTCATATTAATTTTAATATTGATCCAAAAAAATATGAGAGGTTCACCAAAAAAATTTAAAAAGTTCCTCTTTCATATTTTGAATTAAAATTAATTTTTGGATCATTATTAATATTTTTCATGATTTAATTGATTTTGTGAATATTCTTAATTGTTTAAAAATACTTTTAAGTTTCCAAAAATTCTGAAAAAAAATTCTCTAAGGTCCTTTGACCTTGTTTGACCTATGATAAATCTCATGGCCATTTCTTTGGTATTTTGATGAGGTTTTAGGAATTTTACAAACCATATTTAATTTAATGCATTATTTTTAGTATTTTTAAATTGAATAAATGTCAAATAATTGTGTTGAGCTATTTTGATGGTTTGTATAAGTTTGACGTGTACTGTTGGGCCTTGGTCAAGGTTGATTTGACTTTGCTAGGTTAAGATCATTGGATTTAAGGGATTGATGGAACGTACATTCCATCTCCCAAAATGAATGAATGATCTTAATTTGGTAAAAGTCCTCCTTTGACCAATTTGAGTTTTGATCCATTCCCCTCCCTCTTCATCCAATTCCCATTCTTTATGCATCCATTCCATTTGACCTATGATATCTCTAAATCCTAAGGCTAGTTGATTGCAAAATCAACATAAGTAAGGATGAGATTAGGCCACCTCTTTTGCATATTCTTTTTGTGTGTTGTATGTTTCATGAGCATAGTCCACTATACTATGTCTCTAACATGCATTAACACCAAAATTCTATTGCCCGACCTCAAATAGTTGTGACTTCTACATAAGTCCAATTACGATTTCTTAACATAGAGCTAAATTTTTTAGAAAAAATGCATAACATTCTACTTAGTGAGATTGTAAGTCTCCCCTCTTTCATGGTATTATGCGAAAACTTGGCCTTTTTTCCTTCCTTTGAAAGATGTCTTGGTTCAAGGATTCATGCTTGTGATAAGTGGATTGAGTGTTCTCCAAAGAATGACTTAAAATGAAAAGCAAAAGCAAAAGCAATACTAACTTCTAACTCATTAACAACTAACATTTAATTTCATGCCATTTACATTAATGCAATTTAATTTCAAGTCTTTATTCATTTGTCATTATTCATATCATTTTAATTGTTTATGTTAATGCCATTTTCACTTTGCCCATTTGGACCATATTGTGTGATATATCTTACTTGTGTATATTTTGTTTGCTTGTGTGGTCTTTGACAATTAATGTACATAATAAGAAACAAAAACCCTAAAAAACTATTGTGTGGACTATTGGCTTGATCTTGGACAATTGGACTTAGAATTTAGGCAACATCCCTATGCAAAGGACTTGGCCAATGCTAAATTTTATGAAACCAAGTGCTTACAATTTGAAACTTCATCTGATACATCATTGAATATCCCTTTAAGTTCATCTGCTACATGGGCAAATTTGAAGAAGATCATGGAGTGGCTAAGCTTTGACGTGGCTATCTTTATTTGATGCCTTGCTCTTCAAGATTGATATATTGTGCCTTGTTTGTGGCTTGATTCTAATGTCCAAGGGAATTTGGGTTTCTATATGACATTCTTTTCTATTGGATTGCTACCCATTGGTCAGATATTTTCAACTCTTAACTTTCAAATTTGTGCTTAGGATTAGTCCCTTCATCTCCTTCCCACTTCTTTAATTTCAAAATCTCTCCCTCCTTTTAAAAAATCTTCTTTGCTTGTGATTGTTGATTTCTAAACTTAGACCACTTTGCAAACTAGAAACTTTGGCCTTATGCCATTGCATTTTTAAACTTCTTTTCTTAATCAAACTTGTAAATAAACTTAATTATACTTGACTTAAAAGTTTTCAAAAGCCAAAAAGAACTAACCCACTCAAACTATTTCAGGCATGTGTGCCTTTCAAACTTAATTTTGGTTAAAAGCAATGCATTCACTTTGAAATTTATACCACGAACTTCGAGGTTTTGATCCCTCATTTTTATGTTGGTACGTAGGCACAAGTCCGAAGGTATTATCAAACACAAAAATATAATTAATGAATTCTTTTCTCATCCCCCCATTCTATTTGTTTGTAAACATCAAATTTATGCAAAATACACATGCGTACAAGAAAGGACTCCCTAGGAGTACCTAGGACACTTTGGGTGCTAACACCTTCCCTCTGTGTAACCAACCCCCTTACCTGTAATCTCTGGCATTTTATTAGTTTTGATTTGAAAACTTCTTACTTTTGGGTTTTGTTCGTACTTTTCCCTTGGAAATAATAAAAGTGCAGTGGCGATTCTGGTTTTATTGATGTCTTGCTTATCCATAGCTTGATGATCATGAATTTACCGCTATACTGTTGTCGATATTGAGTCATATATTGACCTTGAGCCTGTTGTGCAACATTCCCTTTCTGATCTTTCCAGGAGAAGTTTGGATGATTCTTCCAACCTGGATTGTAAGTGTTGGAGTAGGGGTTATTCTGCTTTAAAATTTTTATCTCTTCAATTTGTTGAGGAGTTGCAAAGTAATACACAATGTGGTGAGGTCCATTACAGATTTCACAAGTGATGGTCTGAGCAGGTTGAATTTGAGCTACCTGTTGAGTACCTATATTCATCGCTTTCAATTTCTTTTCTACTTCAGCAACAATTGTATCTTCCAAACGGATTTTATTTGCTTCTACTTTCAGATCAATGACTCCTTCAGGTTTGCTTGTACACCTATCATATAATTCCAGATGCTCATTTGCGGCTATCGCTTCAATGATCCTTTTAATGCCGTGGCTGTTGAGAAATTTGTTGAGCCACCGACTACTGTATCAATCAACTGTTTTGTCTTTATTTTCAGCCCATTGACAAACATCTGCATTTGTTCAATCTGATCCATATTATGAGTTGGACAAGCTACCAGGACCCTTTTGAATATTTTGTAGGTATCTCCCAAAGACTCACCATCTTTCTGTTTGAAGTTCAAGATTTCATACCTTTTTCTCAAAAATACTGATGCTAGAAAATACTCATTTAAGAAAGTTGTTTCCATCTCTTCCCATGATGTAATACTTCTAGCTGGAAGAGAGTAGAACCACTATTCTGCCTCTTCAGATAAAGTGAACGGAAACATTCTTAACTTCTTTACTTCATCAGTATGACCATCAATTTTCAAAGTAGTACTCATGGTCAGAAATCTCTGCAGGTGCTTGGTCACATCTTCATTAACCTTTCTGGTGAAAGGTTTTCTCTAAAGTTAATTGATTGTGCTAGGATGTAGTTAAAAATTTGTCACATTTACCGGTTGGTTGAAAATGGTCGATCTACCACCGATGTATTTACACCTCCATAGTCACCTAGGAGTCTTTCCGGAGGTGGAGGCGGTGGAACTGGAGGAATTTCAGCCATAGTTTCTTTTTCTGAATCTGAGTGATCATATGGAACTTCTTCTTTGGAATCCAATCTAGTGCTTCTACATTTCTGGTGAAGGGTTCTCTCGATTTCTGCATCAAAAATAAATTCTGCTGAGGGCTCTCCTCGCATACACATATTAGTGAATGAAAACATATAAACGACAGAAAATTAATTTTATTGCAATGGAACAAAATTTTAATTGAACTTAAAATTAAACTCTATATTTTGGCATTCCCCGACAATGGCGCCAAAAGCTCGATCGGAAAAATAGCAAGTGTACTATTTTGCCTGTTATAGTAATATAGGGGAAATTCCCTGAATGTTGATCTCAAGGACTGCAAGTTAATATTGAGTTCAGTCCATCGTTCAATTAAACAAAAATTATAATTGGGGTTTCTTAATTCAAAATAAAGGCAAAGGAAAATAATAATGAAAAATAAGGGCTTGCAAGGTAAGAGGAACAATGCCAGGGAAGGTGTATGATTTATCCCTGTAACAACTCTGAGTCACTATTGCATCAACAAATATCAATTACTACCATTTCTCAAGGGTATTTTCTCCCAAGTCCTTGGTGAGAAAACCTTTAATCATTCTACCCTAATTTCTATGTCCATAGGAAATTAGGGTGAAGTTAACCTTTATTATATCAAGAATGCTCTGATTCATACAGGGTATCCCTAGTTCTATGTGATATCTACTACAGAGTAATCTAATGAAAACCTTATCAATGGCGGTCCAACCTTATTGATAACCATACAACAATCTCGATTGGTCTGAAAGAGAAAGCATTAAACACATCAGAAGATTACCGTAAAAAAATTATTATAAATGCAATAATAAACTCATAGTCATTAAAATTCTAAATCATGGACACCCCCTAGCATTGGGGGGTTTAGCTACTCATATTGTTCAAAACAAATTCAGGATAAAAAATACACATTACAAGTAATTGGATGACTTGGATCTTCAATCGCTTTTGCTCATGAAAACCTTTTGCTCTCCGAATTCCTTGATCTCTCTAATCCTTGCTCGTCTGACAGTTATGTGTTTTCCTCGTTCCAAGATGATCTTTTCTCTTGTAGAAACTCTCCTAATATAGTGAAAATCCCTTGGCAAAAGGTGGAAATCTCCAAAACTTCCCTGCAGCTTAAACCCGGTGAAAAAGCCTGAAAACTAGAAAATTAGCATTTTGGGCTGACACTGGTCGTGTCAGGCTGACAGTGGTCGTGTCAGGCTGACAGTGGCCGTGTCAGGCTGACACGGGCCGTGTCTGCTGACACGGGCGACCGTGTCAGGCCACTGTCTTGGGCATTACTTCTTCTTTCTTGGCATTCCTCCTGACACGGCCCGTGTCAGGCCTCCTGAACTGTGAAATCTTCCTTTTTCGACCGCCAGAACTTTCCACTTTCTCACATTGAGTCCGTTGGATCTTCTCCGTGGACCTGGAGGGCATAAACATGACAACCAAATCGTAAAATCACGAAAATACAAAATAAAACTGACAATTAATAAAGTTCCTTAAATAACTTACGGGAATGAGAATTAACTTTAAAGGTACCATAATGCGTACACAGTGTCTCAAAATCCATACTTTCTTGTCAGATAAGCAACGAAAACATAGTGAAAATGGTGATCGATCGATAGGGTTTTGAATTTTCCTGTCAATAAGGACCACATCAGTTTGGTTTACAACTCCTAAATCTGTAAAAACAAGTGCCAAAAGTTATGGAGGGACGTGTACTCCTCTTATCAAATTTCTTTGAAAGCGTCAGACACCTCGTAGACGACCAATTCAGTGGTTTAGAAGAAGAAGGAGTTAGCGTCACTGTAGAAGAAGGATTGGTATACAAGAAGGTTGAAGGACAAGAACTAACCAATTGGACCGCAACTGATATCCCTGAAGTTACCTTGTTGGAAAAGTAATTACCTGTTTGTTTTCCCCTTTTGAGAAAAAGAACCCATGATATGCCCAAGGCATGGGGGAACCATTTATAGGGCCCCCATATTTTTCAATCAAATATTAATCAATGAAAATCATCACTCTTTGCATTCAAATTTATGCTCTTTGTCTTTCATTTATTTTTATCTTTTCACTTAATCAAAAAAATGGCAATGTTTTCTTATTTTCTTTTAAGTTTTAAATCATTCTTTCCTTCATAAAAATAAAAGCATGAACCCTAAATTGTCCAGATTACCCTTGACTACCACCAATAACGACTTTGTTATGGTCCCATATGATTTCGACAATCCAATCAATCACGCTGACAAAGACTGTGAGGAAGATTGTGAGCTCCCCGAGGAGTTAGCTCGGCTGCTAAAGCAAGAGTCAAAAGTCATCCAGCCGCATGAAGAGTTGGTAGAAGTGGTCAACCTTGGAACCAAAGAGGAAGCAAAAGAGGTCAGAATAGGCACATTCCAACAAGAAGACGTGAAAGAGAAGTTGGTCAAACTCCTACAAGAGTACATGGATGTGTTTGCATGGTCCTACCAATACATGCCCGAGCTCGATACTAACATTGTGGTCCATTGATTACCTCTTAAAGAAGTTTGTCCTCCGGTCAAGAAGAAATTGAGAAAAACGAGGCATGGCATGGCAATGAAGATCAAAGAGGAAGTGCAAAAGCAGTTTAACGCAAGTTTTCTATCAATTTCCAACTACCGTCAGTGGATTGAAAACATCGTACCCGTACCGAAGAAAGATGTCAAAGTACGTATGTGTGCATACTACAGAGATTTAAATAGAGCAAGTCCCAAAGACGAATTCCCGCTGCCTCGCATTGACGTGCTAGTGAACAACATAGCTCAATTTTATGTCTTCTCATTTATGTATGGCTTCTCTGGATATAACCAAATCAGAATGGCTCTGGACGACATGGAGAAAACCACTTTCATTATCCATGGGGAACTTTTTGCTACAAGTTCATGCCCTTTATCTTAAAGAATGTTGGTGCCACATACCAATATGCAATGGTGACACTCTTTTATAATATGATTCATAAAGAGATTGAAGTGTACGTCGATGACATGAATGTCAAGCCCCAAACTGAAGATGAGCATTTGGTTAACCTGGAAAAATGATTTGAATGCATGAGGAAGTTTAGATTGAGGCTCAATCCTAGTAAATGCACATTTGGAGTAAGATATGGCAAATTGCTAGGTTTCATTGTCAGCCAACTAGACATCGAACTAGATCCTGAGAAGGTAAAGGCCGTACAAGCCATGCCTGCACCTAGAACTAAAAAGGAGGTCTGGGGATTTCTTGGGCGATTGAATAACATAGCTAGATTCATATCTCACCTCATGACCACCTGTGAGCCAATCTTCAAAATAATTCAAAAAGATCAAGCCGTCATTTGGAACGATGACTTTCAAAATGCCTTTGAGAAGATCAAAGAGTACTTGGAAGAGCCTTCAACCCTAATGCCTCTTATGTCGGAAAGACCCTTAATCATGTACCTAACAGGCCTTGAGGGATCCATGGGATGTGTCTTCGGCCAACATAACGAAACTAGAAGAAAAGAGCACGCTATATACTACTTAAGTAAGAAGTTTAGCAATTATGAGAGTAGGTATTCGATGCTTGAGAAAACCTGTTGTGCACTTGCTTGAGCTGCCAAACGCTTGAGGAAATACATGCTCTCACATACAACACTCTTGATCTCCAGGATGGATCCAGTCGAGTATATCTTCAAGAAGCTTGCTCTAACCGGTAGAGTATCCCATTGGCAAATGGCCCTGACTGAGTACGACATCCAACATGTCACTCAGAAAGTAGTCAAAGGAAGTGTGATATCTGACTATCTTGCTCACCAACCCTTAGAAGATTAACAGTCCATGCGCTTTGAATTATAAGATGAGGATATTATGTTGATAAGGGAATGCAACATCCCTGGCCCCAAAGAAGGACCAGAACCTGGATCTCGGTGGACACTTGTATTTGATGGAGCTTCTAACGCTTATGGCAATGGTATTGGAGTAGTTATCACCTCCCCAACTAGTTTTCACCTCCCATTCACTGCAAGGTTATGCTTTGAATGTACCAACAATATGGCAGAGTACGAGGCTTGTATCTTCGGCATTGAGGCTACTATTGATCTTAAGATCAAGATCCTTGAAGTTTATGGAGACTTGGCCTTGGTCATCAGCCAATTCAAAGGAGATCAGGAAGCCCGATGTCACAAGATAATCCCTTACAAGAAGCATGTCCTAAAGTTGATCCCATACTTCGGCGAGATTACATTCCATCACATCCCTAGAGAGGAAGACCAGTTGGTCGACGCCTTAGCAACTCTTCCACATTGACTACTTGGACGAGACAACTTACTGCTTGGCTACCGAAGACGAGTCTGATGGCCATCCTTGGTTCTATAACATTATGAAATTCTTAGAAATCCAGGAGTATCCTGAGAATGCATCCATCACTGACAAGAAGTACCTTCGAAACTGTTATCAAGTTCTTCTTAAGTGGAGGGGTTCTGTACAAAAGAAATTATGATTCGGTCCTGCTTAGATGTGTGAATAAACAAGAAGTAAATTGGATTATGACATCCATGAAGGTTACTTTGGGACACATGACAATGGATATAACATGGTGAAGAAAACATTTAGGGCCAATTACTATTGGATGACTATGGAGGTTGATTGTTATCGCCACATCCAAACATGCCACAAATGCCAAATTTATGCGGACAAAATCCATGTACTATCAGTACCACTCGATGTGTTTACATCACCTTGGCCTTTTTCCATGTGGAGAATTGAGGTAATTGGAAGCATCGAGCCAATCTCCTCGAACAGACATCGCTTCATCTTGCTAGCCATAGACTATTTCACCAAATGGGTGAAAGCAGTCTCGTAGGCAAACGTCACAAGACAAGTGATGGCTCGCTTCTTGAGGAAAGAATCATTTACCGTTATGGGATACTAAAAAAGATCATTACTGACAATGGATCTAACCTCAATAACAAAATGATGAAAAAGTTATGCCAAAGCTTCAAGATTGAACACCACAGCTCGTCGCCAGATAGACCAAAGATGAATGGTGTAGTTGACGCAGCCAACAAAAACATTAAGAAAATCGTACAAAAGATGGTGGAAGCCTATAAAGATTGGCATAAAATGCTCCTGTTTGCATTGCATGGCTATCGTACCTCTGTACGCACCTCCATTGGGGAAACCCCATTCTCTCTTGTGTATGGCAAGGACGTAGTCCTGGCTATTGAAGTAGAGATTCCTTCCTTAAGGATTTTGACTGATGTCAAGCTTGACAAGGCTGAATGGGTACAAGCTAGATTTGACCAACTGAACCTCATTGTTGAGAAGCGCTTAGTAGCCATCTGTCGTGGTGAGATTTACCAAAATCGTATCAAGAGGGCACATGACAAGAAGGTCTTTTGTCACAACCTCAAGGCCGGAGACCTAGTCATAAAAAAGATTCTACCGATTCATACTGAACTAAGGGGAAAATGGGCACTGAACTATGAAGGCTCATACGATGTAAGAAAGATTTTCTCTGGAGGAGCCTTAATACTTTCAACTATGGATGGTGAATATTTTTCATCCCCTATAAATGCGAATGCAGTCAAAAAATACTACGCCTAAAAAAAGAGGAAAAAAAAAGAGAAAACCCGATAAGTTCAAAATCCGAAAGGGCGTCTTATGCAAAAATGGGTATCCCGGTAGACTGAAAACTCGAAAGGGCAGTCTAGGCAAAAATTAGGGATTCATGAAAGCGAGAGGTTGCATTCCGTATAGAATCTTTCACACTCCCCAGCAAGTCAATCCAATCACTTTCTCCCAAAGCAAGATCTGGGGATCTTCAACGACATAAGGATTATAGTAGAGTCGAAACTTGATGGAAATCTGAGCTATTTCCATTACCATTATAGTTTTTCAATTTCTTTTGCAATCACCTCTTTTAGGATTTGCTTCCTTGTACAAATCACCCATTTTTGGGAACATTTATCAATAAAATCGATTCCATTATACATGCTCAATATTTTTACTTTTCTTTGCTTCCTTAATTAAAATTGCATTTAAAAATTTGTATAAAAAAATTTTATTAAAAAAAACTCTTAAAGGAAAACATCAGAGTTACTTCTCTTTCAAAAGTATCTAAAGGTAACCATAGTCCAATATACTTGGTGCACTTAAAACACCACAATGCCATGCATTCCCTTATACTTAGCCCAATCAAGAAATTCCCCAGCAAAAAGATCCCCATCTATGGTTCCAGACGCAACTTGGACATCAGAAGATCCAGATTCTGATGTTGGGAAGTCATTACACACTCCCAAGGAAATTAATCACCATTGGCACTCTTAACAAAATATCCCCCGTAAAGCCCAATCATACTTGGCACCATTCATAAACCTTGCATTTGCATATTCCCCAATGGCCCGAACATACATTGGCATTTTGAATGCATATCATTGCATCATAAGTATCCTCCTCAATTCACATTCCAATCTTGCTCAAAAATAATTCATCAAACTTCCGACCTTCCCAATCGTTGTTAGGATTATCCTTGTCAGATTTCAAAGCAGAGTTAGGTATTCCAGCCGTTGCTAGGAATCGTCACTGAACTGTTTTAGTTCCCACGCAAATAAGACATTCCATTCATTGCTAGAAATTATCACCTTCAAGCATTCCCTTGCACGAGTCAGGTATTCTAGCCTTCACTAAGAATCATCACTGAACATTCAAATATCCTCAGCCAGGTCAGGAATTCCAGCCGTCGCTAGGAATCATCATTTAACCATTTGGTTTCATCCCCATTTGATTCATGTATTCCAGTCGTTGCTAGGAATCGTTACTGAACACCTCTTTGTTTCCCCACAGAGTCAGGTCAGTCGTTGCTAGGAATCATTACTGAACTTCTTCCCCTCTCCAATAGAGTCAGGTATTCTATCCATTGCTAAGAATCGGCACTGAACTTACATCATTATTCCCTGGCAAGAGTCGGGTATTCCAGCCGTTGCTAGGAATCACCACTAAAATTAAACATATCCCCAGTAGATGTCAGGTATTCCATCCGCTACTAGGAATCGTCACTGAATCTATATTTCCCCATCAGAGTCAGGTATTCCAGTCGTTGGTAGGAATCTCTTCTTGTTACATAATTATTATCCCCAACAAAGTTTCTTCCCCACCTTTCTTCTTGGTATTTTTATCCAAACTTTCATCCTTGAATAAATACTTATGTTTCATAACATTCATCGCATTGCATACAAAATACCATATTCATTTCCCCAACAGTTGGTCTCATATCAAGATCATTTTCCATCCCGTAAATACTTTCCTACATATCATCCCCAGCAAATCAACTCATATCACATATCATACCTAGAAATCAACTCATATCACTCTATCATCCCCGACATGGAAAATTCTCGGTTACTCTTTTTAGTGATCCCTTATTACCATGAACGCATCGGAAGCGGTTTTTATCCATACATTCAGGTCCAAGAAGAATAAATAGGGGCAACTGTCATACCCTCAAATTTGCCATATCTCCATATCACACTCTATAACCTTAACACATGAGCATTGCGTCCCACACATATCATGTCATAAGAATTTATACCTGATGATCCACAATGTTCCACAAACTTAAGGCATGGGGTTCCTAAATGAAGCTTAAGACCCTTTGGTCATGGTAAGGTGTGCTCAAGCCACCTTAACCCTAATCTTCATCCCCATGCATCCCACAAGCTTAGAGGATTATTCAAGTCATCTCACTCACTCTCCAAATCCCTAATTGGATGGTGAATCCCCATTGAAGACATGTGAATATTCATCTGGTCACCCAAGGACCTTAACCCTAGTTCTTGATCCTCTTTGGCTTGTACAAGTCATGATTTACCTTGTGCCTTGGCCACCATTTGAGGACCCGTAATATCCAAACATAATTCATACCATAACCCTTTGAATCACCTCAATACATCCCTTTCACCTCAAAACCCTAACTTATCTAGCTTTGGTTCTTGATGAAACTTGTGGTCCAAGAAACCCTAGTTTGTGCATCCCATAATTCCACACTTCTTTCACCTTCATTTCAAGTCATTTTCAACCACAATTCACCAATCAAATACTCATTCAATTCATGTTACAAGTACTTGGTTTGGCCATGAACTTTGGACTTCTAATGCCTTGAATTCACCTATGGACTTTACCTAAAAATGCCTCACAAAGATCTAATCATCATTTTACATCATGATATGATCATATGAGCTTCAAACATCCACCATTGTGCCTTAAGAATTAAGAAATCACAAAGTGGCATTTCTAGGTCATGTTGGTTGGTCACATTTTAGCAAGAATGTCATATCATTTGGTCCAAAGCCCATGACTTTTTCATCTTTCAAGATTTTCAATATCTTCTTTGTGCCAAATATCCTAATTGAGTTCCTCTTAAACTTTGTTTCAATGTGCAAAACCTAATCCATTGAGAAAGGACCCCAACTTCTGCATTGCCCTGTTGTGAAATGAAAATTGGAAGTTGGCTTGTTAAACTTATTGACTATACTTTGGATCCTTTTTGCAGGTAAATGAATGTGCATTTGGATTTGTTTCAAATGAGTTGCTTGGAATGTTATGGAACTTATATGCTTGGAATGGATTTGTGAGCTCGATTGTAATTTTACTTGCTAAAATTGTGTATTGATGGATTTGTAATTTTGAAATTGAAATTGAAATTTGAATAGAAATGTGAAATGTTGGTTTGAAATTGTAATGTACATGGAATTTGAATTGAAGATGGATGTTGTAATTTGAATTGAAAATGTGAAAAGTTGGTTTGAAATTGTAATGTACATGGAATTTGAATTGAAGATGAATGGTTTAATTTGAATTAAAATGTGAAATTGAATGATTGAATAAAATGTTGAAATTAAATGGCTTATGTTGAAATTGTTTGGTTTAATGAATTGATTTAAGTCATGGTGAAATGGTTTGGTTTAATGGAATGAGGTTTAAAATGGATTATGAACTAGATTTAAAAGTGACTTAAAATGAACATGTGATGTAATGACTTATGGCTTTTGGATAAAAATGACTTATGTATTGCAAATGGAAATGGACATGTGTTATGGTTTGAAAGTGTTTGGACAATGACTTGGAAATATGACTTGAAAGTGCTCATGGATGGTTTAAAATGAAATAAGGTTCAAAAATGGTCATTGCCTTGAGGTTTTCTTGAAGGTCCAAGTGGTGGTCTTGCTGGTCCATGACCTGGTCCAATTTGTGGTCCATTTGCTGGTCTAAGCTGGACATGGACCAAGTTGCTTAGTCATGAGGAAATTCAATGAAACAAGGTTTTTGGAGATGAAACAAGTCAAGATTATGGAAATAGGTATTAGGGAGTCAAAGGAGGGTCAGTTGACTTTGGTCAGTTGATTGACCAAAAAGTCAAATATTGACTAAAAGTCAATTGTAGTAAATTTTGGCCAATTTTGTGATTTTTGTATGTACATGGACATTTTTGTGATGAAATGATGGAATTGTGAATCGGAATGACATTTAAATGGATTTTTATTCATTGAAATGAATATTGTATAGTATTGTATATAAATGATTGTGGACTTGATTATCTAATGAACCAAGCACAAGAACTAAGACCTTAACCAACTTGAATGGGCAATGAAAATGAATGCATACCATGATTGAATGAACTTGAATGGACCAAATATCAAAAGGAAAACCATCAAGATAATGAAAGCTATGAAGTATACTTGCATGACCAAAGACCAAAGGCTAATGAAACCAAGGACTGATGATCAAAACCTATGAGCTTGATCTTGAAAACACCATATGAATGGATGCAATGACCATGAATCAAGATCTTGAAAACACCATATGAATGGGTGCAATGACAACCTTATTCTGGATAAAAATCCCAAACAAGTGGACATGTTGTAACACCCTTCTAAATTACCCCAAATATTTAATTAAATCAACCAATATATACATCAGAGTAAAGGTGCAATTAAGGGTGTCACACAAACACTTCACACCATTCACCATAATAACTGTCATGCTCTTTTATTAATTCAAAACATAAAGCATTTGCATAATACGCAGCGGATAGAAATCAAATCAATCATGCAAAACATGTAACACATTACATGTACAATTATTCAACAAGGTAAAACATCCCGTCCCGATGTTACATCTATCAGAGCATGACCCACTAAGGAGACTACACTAGACTCCAAGCACTAGCTTCTACTCAATCACTGCTCGTTACCTGAAAACATAGTTGTAAGGGTGAGTTCCTCAATCAATATAATAAGCATTATAAAATATCATGTAATGCTAAGTAATTCAACACATATCATCACCCTAATCAGATTACACCTATTCAGCAACGACAATATCAACTCATAATCATCATCATCATCATACTCAAACTCAACACAACCATAAAACACACATATAATATTGGAATACATCCATTCATATTATACGCCATAAATACATACATTATGCAATGAGACTCCATGCATGCGGTACCGACTATTCGTGAACATATAGTTCAACCTCACCGATCAAATCCAGATACGGCTACCAAGCTCACTAGTCCCACTCATTTGAGACCTAGTGACTCACTCACTAATTCCTCACCATGGGAATTAGCTACCACCCCAAGGGCTATGCTATGCACGCTAATCACCTAGCATGCAAACATCAACAACAATCCACAATACTAACTCACTAATTCCTCACCATGGGAATTAGCTACCACCATAAAGGCCAAAATATGCAAGCTAAATCACTTAGTAATGCAAACATCAACAATCACCCACAATGGACATATGCTCACACTCTAAGCCATAAACAGTCCATTCATAATTTCATACATGATATACACATTCACAACATTATGCATACCATCATACGTCATCAACATATTTATCACATAATCATATTATGTCATGCCACATAATCAATCACAGTATTAGCACACTCTACTAATACCTATACTGCTCAAAACAACGGGAAATGATCCCTACTCTATCATACATCAGCTAAATTACATTACTCAGCTGAACAACCAAAAACTGCACAACAACAGCACAGAAAAATCACAATCCTGCACATACGCGTACCGCTTAGTCCCATACGCGTATGGCCCATTTCTACGCCAATCCCATACGCGTATCACCTGTCTCATACGCGTATGCTACGCGTACCACTTCCTCATACGCGTACCAACAGAGACCAAATCACGTTCAAAACATCATCTTCCTCATCCATACGCGTATTGCCTAGTGCCATACGCGTACCAGGCCATCTCATACGCGTATTGCCTAGTGCCATACGCGTATGACCAGAAACCAGATTTCCAGATCTGCTATGGTTTTCTCTGCTACGAGATCTCCCAATTCCAACCTCCTACAATCCAATTTTACACAGTAATCGTTCATATCATCTAACACGAATCATACCCTATTCAATTTCACCAATTCTAACATTTTTACATCTAATTCCTACGAATTCCTTTCAATCATAATCCAATTTCGTTCATCCAAAAGTTCACAATTTCATCATGCATCATTCCAATTAGAGTCAAATCAATGGTCTATCACTACCCACTACATGTTATCCCATAATACCCATTAATCGACGATAAACCCCCCTTACCTGAATTAATCCGGCAATCTTTAAGCTCCAAGCTTTTCTCTTCTCCAACCTTCTTCCTCTTGCTCTGTCTCTTTGCCCTTTTCCTCTTTTCAGCCGCTTCCCTGCTTTTCACGTAAAAACCCTTTTACCAAAAACGGAACTCTTTTCTTATTTCCAACTTATATACTTTCCAATAATTATTATTCCAATAATAATAATAATAATCCAATAATTCCAATTATTTAATTAAATTAATAAATATAATATTAACTTAAATTAAATAATTATCTTATTTTTATCGGGGTGTTACAACTCTCCCCCACTAAAAGAGTTTTCGTCCTCGAAAACATACCTCAAGCGAATAACTCGGGATAAGACTCCTTCATCTGACTCTCAAGTTCCCAAGTCACATTGCCACCTGCTGGTCTTCCCCAAGCTACCTTTACCAAAACAATCTCTTTACCCCGCAACTGCTTCAACTCTCGATCCTCGATCCTCATAGGTGATGTTTCAACAGTCAGGTTATCTCTCACCTGTACATCATCTATTTGGACTACATGCGACGGATCAGAAATGTACCTCCTCAACTGAGACACATGAAAAACCTCATGCAAATTCGCAAGTGACGGCGGTAAAGCGATACGATAGGCTACCTCCCCTATCCTCTCCAAAATCTGATAAGGACCAATAAATCGAGGTGTCAACTTCTTCGACTTCAAAGCTCGACCAATTCCAGTTATCGGAGTAACACGAAGAAACACATGATCTCCCTCCTGAAACTCAAGTGACTTTCTCCTCTTGTCGTGATAACTCTTCTGACGACTCTGAGCAATTCTCATCTTCTCCTGAATCATCTTAATCTTTTCCGTAGTTTGTTGAACAATCTCCGGTCCAACCACAGCACTCTCACCGGACTCATACCAACATAAAGGTGTCCGACATCTCCTACCATACAAAGCTTCAAACGGTGCCATACCAATGCTCGAATGAAAACTATTGTTGTAGGTAAACTCAATCAAAGGTAAATAACAATCCCAAACACCTCCCTTTTCCAAAACACAAGCCCTCAAAAGATCCTCTAGTGACTGAATCGTCCTCTCAGTCTGACCATCAGTCTGCGGATGATATGCAGAACTCAATCTCAGCTTAGTTCCCAAAGCCCTCTGCAAACCTTCCCAGAACTTCGACGTAAATCTAGGATCTCTGTCCGAAACAATACTAGACGGAATACCATGCAAACTTACAATTTTCTCAATATACAACTCGGCTAATCTCTCTAACGGATAATCCATTCTGATCGGAATGAAATGAGCCGATTTCGTCAATCTATCTACAATCACCCAAATAGCTTCAAAATTCTTACTTGTCCTCGGTAAACCAGAAACAAAATCCATACTGATACTATCCCACTTCCACTCTGGAATAGCCAACGGTTGCATTAGCCCAGACGGCTTCTGATGCTCAATCTTTGACTTCTGACAAGTCAAACAAGAATAAACAAAACTCGCAATTTCTCTTTCATTCCCGGCCACCAAAAATAACTTTTTCAAATCATGATACATCTTCGTAGCCCCAGGATGAATACTCAGGCCACTACGATGTCCTTCCTCAAGAATACTCTTCTTAAGTTCGGTAACATCCGGAATACACACCCGATTACCAAATTTCAAAACACCATTCTCATCAACTCTGAATTCACCACCTTGACCTTGATTCACTAGAGTCAACTTATCAACCAAAAGCACATCGGATTTCTGACCCTCTCTAATCTCATCCAGAATACCACTCGTTAACTTCAACATTCCCAATTTAACACTATTGTGAGTACTCTCACACACCAAACTCAAGTCTCTAAACTGCTCAATTAAATCCAATTCCTTAACCATTAACATAGACATATGCAATGATTTCCGACTCAATGCATCAGCCACTACGTTTGCCTTACCCGGATGGTAATTCAAACCAAAGTCATAATCCTTCAGAAATTCTAACCATCTCCTCTGTCTCATATTCAGCTCTTTCTGATCAAACAAATACTTTAAACTTTTATGGTCACTGAAAACCTCAAATCTTGACCCGTACAAGTAATGCCTCCATAACTTCAGAACAAATACCACGACTGCCAACTCTAAATCATGTGTCGGATAGTTCCTCTCATGAACCCTCAGTTGTCTCGAAGCATAAGCTATAACCTGCTTGTTCTGCATCAACACACCACCCAAACCCAACAATGAAGCATCACAGTAAACCTCAAATGATTCCGACGAACTCGATAATCTCAGAATAGGAGCAGTAGTCAACCTTCTCTTTAACTCTTGGAAACCTTCTTCACATTTTGAGTCCCAAACAAACGCTTGCCCCTTTCTAGTCAACATCGTCAACGGTAACGCCAACTTAGAAAATCCCTCGATGAACTTCCTATAATAACCAGCCAAACCAAGAAAACTCCTTATCTCCGAAACTGACTTCGGAACTTCCCACTTAGATACCGCTTCTATCTTAGAAGGATCAACAGCAACACCATCTCTTGAAATCACATGACCAAGAAAACTAACCTCTTCTAACCAAAATTCACACTTTGACAGTTTAGCAAATAACTTCTTTTCTCGTAGAACTCCTAAAACCACTCTCAAATGCTCAGCATGCTCTTCTTCAGATTTCGAATACACTAAAATATCGTCCATAAACACCACAACAAACTGATCTAGGTACGGATGGAAAATCCTATTCATATACTCCATAAACACTCCAGGCGCATTAGTCACACCAAAAGGCATTACAGAATACTCATAATGTCCATACCTCATTCTGAAAGCAGTCTTCTGAATATCCTCAGTTTTCACACGTATCTGATGATAACCCGATCTCAAATCTATTTTACTGAACACACCCGCACCAACCAACTGATCCATCAAATCATCAATCCTCGGCAAAGGATACCGATTCTTGATCGTCACTTTATTCAGTTGCCTGTAGTCCACACACAACCTCATAGTACCTTCTTTCTTCTTAACCAATAACACTGGTGCACCCCACGGTGACACACTCGGACGAATAAATTTCTTATCCAACAGATCTTCCAACTGACTCTTCAGTTCAGTTAACTCAACAGCAGGCATACGGTACGGAGCCATTGACACCGGCCTAGTACCAGGTACCAAATCAATCGAGAACTCAACTTCACGCTCTGGCGGTAATTCATTCACTTCTTCCGGAAACACATCAGGAAAATCACACACTACGGCTAGATCGCAAATCACCAGTTTATCTTTAGCCTCCAAAGTCGCTAACAGCATAAACAACTCTGCCCCATCGGCTACTTCCTCATTCACCTGCCTTGCTGATAGAAACAAACTCTTCCCTTCCTCAATCTCAGGAAAGATCACAGTCTTATCAAAACAATTGATATAAACTCGGTTAGACACCAACCAGTTCATACCCAGGATAACATCAATCTGCACTAGTGGAAGACACACAAGGTCCATCCCAAAGTCTCTACCAAAAATACTCAAAGGACAATTTAAACAAACTGAAGTAGTAGTCACTGAACCCTTCGCAGGAGTATCAATCACCATACTTCCATGCATCTCAGATATCTCTAATCTAAGTTTCACAGCACAATCCAAAGATATAAAGGAATGAGTCGCACTTGTGTCAATAATAGCTACAAGAGGAAAGCCATTAATATAACACGTACCTCGGATCAAACGATCATCTGCAGAAGTCTCAGAACCCGATAAAGCAAAGACCTTGCCTCCCGACTGGTTCTCTCTCTTCGGCTTAGGACACTGTGGGCTAATATGACCCAACTCTCCACAGTTGAAACAAGTCACAGTCTTCGACCGACACTCTGCAGCCAAATGACCACCTTTTCCACACTTGAAACACTTCCTCTCAGCACTGGTACACTCATGGACACGATGTCCAGCCTGACCACATCTGTAACACTTAGCAGGGGCACTAGAGTCTCCCCCACTAGGCCTCTTCATTCCACTCTGTCTCTGGAAACCTTTGCCAGCTGCATACGGTTTCCCACGATCATTCTGATTCTTGCCTTTCCTATCAACCCTCTGCTAATAGCTCTCTACTCTAGCCTTGGTATCCTGTTCAAAAATCCTGCAACAGTCAACCAAGTCAGAAAACACTTTGATCCGCTGATACCCAATAGCCTGCTTGATCTCGGGACGTAACCCGTTCTCAAACTTCACACATTTCGAAAATTCCCCAGTAGCCTCATCATAGGGAGTGTAATACTTCGACAGCTCTGTGAACTTAGCAGCATACTCAGTAACAGACCGGTTGCCCTGCTTCAATTCTAAGAACTCTATCTCTTTCTTTCCTCTGACATCCTCTGGAAAGTACTTCCTCAGGAATCTCTCTCTGAACACAGCCCAACTGATCTCAGCATTCCCAGCAGATTCCAACTCAGTGCGGGTAGCAACCCACCAATCATCTGCTTCTTCTGACAGCATATGCGTACCGAACCTGACCTTCTGGTTATCGGCACACTCAGTCACTCGGAAGATCCTCTCGATCTCCTTCAACCACTTATGAGCACCATCTGGATCGTATGCTCCCTTGAACATTGGAGGATTGTTCTTCTGGAACTCACTCAGTTGACGAGCAGCTCCCATTCCCACAACATTCGGATTCCCTCCAAGTACTCCAGCTAGCATACCCAGAGCCTCAGCAATCGCAGCATCGTCTCTACCTCTTCCAGCCATCTCTATTCTGAAAACCCAGTCAAGCTAAAACAATAAGTACTGATAGGGTTACACAACACCCATCACGTACAGGGAAACAGAATAATTACGACTCGACTCGACCGACTATGCTCTGATACCACTAATGTAACACCCTTCTAAATTACCCCAAATATTTAATTAAATCAACCAATATATACATCAGAGTAAAGGTGCAATTAAGGGTGTCACACAAACACTTCACACCATTCACCATAATAACTGTCATGCTCTTTTATTAATTCAAAATATAAAGCATTTGCACAATACGCAGCGGATAGAAATCAAATCAATCATGCAAAACATGTAACACACTACATGTAAAATTATTCAACAAGGTAAAACATCCCGTCCCGATGTTACATCTATCAGAGCATGACCCACTAAGGAGACTACACTAAACTCCAAGCACTAGCTTCTACTCAATCACTGCTCGTTACCTGAAAACATAGTTGTAAGGGTGAGTTCCTCAATCAATATAATAAGCATTATAAAATATCATGTAATGCTAAGTAATTCAACACATATCATCACCCTAATCAGATTACACCTATTCAGCAACGACAATATCAACTCATAATCATCATCATCATCATACTCAAACTCAACACAACCATAAAACACACATATAATATTGGAATACATCCATTCATATTATACGCCATAAATACATACATTATGCAATGAGACTCCATGCATGCGGTACCGACTATTCGTGAACATATAGTTCAACCTCACCGATCAAATCCAGATACGGCTACCAAGCTCACTAGTCCCACTCATTTGAGACCTAGTGACTCACTCACTAATTCCTCACCATGGGAATTAGCTACCACCCCAAGGGCTATGCTATGCACGCTAATCACCTAGCATGCAAACATCAACAACAATCCACAATACTAACTCACTAATTCCTCACCATGGGAATTAGCTACCACCATAAAGGCCAAAATATGCAAGCTAAATCACTTAGTCATGCAAACATCAACAATCATCCACAATGGACATATGCTCACACTCTAAGCCATAAACAGTCCATTCATAATTTCATACATGATATACACATTCACAACATTATGCATACCATCATACGTCATCAACATATTTATCACATAATCATATTATGTCATGCCACATAATCAATCACAGTATTAGCACACTCTACTAATACCTATACTGCTCAAAACAACGGGAAATGATCCCTACTCTATCATACATCAGCTAAATTACATTACTCAGCTGAACAACCAAAAACTGCACAACAACAGCACAGAAAAATCACAATCCTGCCCATACGCGTACCGCTTAGTCCCATACGCGTATGGCCCATTTCTACGCCAATCCCATACGCGTATCACCTGTCTCATACGCGTATGCTACGCGTACCACTTCCTCATACGCGTACCAACAGAGACCAAATCACGTTCAAAACATCATCTTCCTCATCCATACGCGTATTGCCTAGTGCCATATGCGTACCAGGCCATCTCATACGCGTATTGCCTAGTGCCATACGCGTATGACCAGAAACCAGATTTCCAGATCTGCTATGGTTTTCTCTGCTACGAGATCTCCCAATTCCAACCTCCTACAATCCAATTTTACACAGTAATCGTTCATATCATCTAACACGAATCATACCCTATTCAATTTCACCAATTCTAACATTTTTACATCTAATTCCTACGAATTCCTTTCAATCATAATCCAATTTCGTTCATCCAAAAGTTCACAATTTCATCATGCATCATTCCAATTAGAGTCAAATCAATGGTCTATCACTACCCACTACATGTTATCCCATAATACCCATTAATCGACGATAAACCCCCCTTACCTGAATTAATCCGGCAATCTTTAAGCTCCAAGCTTTTCTCTTCTCCAACCTTCTTCCTCTTGCTCTGTCTCTTTGCCCTTTTCCTCTTTTCAGCCGCTTCCCTGCTTTTCACGTAAAAACCCTTTTACCAAAAATGGAACTCTTTTCTTATTTCCAACTTATATACTTTCCAATAATTATTATTCCAATAATAATAATAATCCAATAATTCCAATTATTTAATTAAATTAATAAATATAATATTAACTTAAATTAAATAATTATCTTATTTTTATCGGGGTGTTACACATGTAGGTTAGATGAATGAATCTCATGCACAATGATAGGTTTAATGGTTGATGATGCATGGCAATATGGTCAAGAACCTCCTCCCAATGAGCTAGGGTTTTAGTCAATCCCATGGTCAAAAGTCAACCTCTAAAGGGCACCCAAGTACCAAGCATACATGATTAGGGTTTCATGATGCATACCATCCCCCTAATTAAGGTCTTCAAACTAAGAATGAAGCTCCACGATCAATCTCCCAAGACATGGGCCCACAATTAGTGTTAGATGATCAAATCAATGCTCAAGATTCAGTCACAAGATCCTAGAAGAACAAAGCCAAGAATTAGGGTTTTTATGCACAAATGAATGCCAAGATGTGGTCTCCTTGAATGCATGTCCCAAAGACTAAGAAATTATGGTTTTTCCCTAATGATTCCATATGAAGAGCCATGCCACATCCCTAGGGCTTGATCTACAAGCAAACCCTGGCTTTTGTTAGCCACAGAGCTTTAAATCTATGATGGTTAAGAGAACATGTTAATATGAATGCATGCTGCACATGAATGAGGCATCATAGGTTGGATGAAAAATGAAAAGAGGAGGGTAAATTTTGGGGTATAACAGCTGCCCATATTTAATCATCTTAAACCTAAATGCGCAAATTGCGATAACTTTTCGGGTATTCGAGGTAGAAGAGGATTAAATACCAAAGTGCCTAGAAATTCGCTCGTCGGGCATGGTTGTAGTGTGATATACGTAAGTTTATTAAGAATATTGAAAGGCATGTAGACTTTCAAAGGTTTATCTGTTGGGGTTTAATTGAAGTATTATGTGGGAAAATATATCAAGCCTAAAGGAGAAACATGATATGCATGCTATATCTAATGTATGCTTCATTTCTTTTTATGATGTATGAATGCTTATGTGGACACATGAGTAGGTAGGGTTTCTAGTGTAGGGTAGACTTCGACTCGCCACTGACAACACCAAAGAAACTGTTTTGAAAGAATGCTTCGTGTTACCACAACTACTGAGAATTTCACATAATCATGTTGGGGAGGAATAGATATATGATCTAATCAGGCAATCATCAAGATGCTTCCAGGTATCAAGCAATTACTATAGACTATCGATCGCCCTTTAGAACTCTTCTGGTAATCAAAGTAGTGCATAAAGTTTTCTTTTAATGTAGCTTTTATTATTCTCAAAATTTTATAGCATTATTTGATCAAAATAAATCAGTTACTTTTCAAACAAAATGCAAGATAAGTAAAAAGCAATTGATAAAGGAAAATCAATTTTATAGATTATGAAAAATCTATACATACAATGTGTGTACAAAGATGCAAAAATCCTTAAAGAGGAAATTGCAAAAATTGAAAAATAAAGAAAATGGCAATGGGAAATATTTTTGTATTTTTCCATTGATTACAATCTCGACTATTATCCATGGTAGGATCTAGATTCCAACATTTTGCTTTAGTTGGCGATGATTGGATCGATCTTTGGCCGTCTAAGATCAAGTTGTAATGAGATATGCTCAAAGGTTACAGTTGTTGGTTCTAAGTGTTGGCAACAATTTTTGTAAAACAAAGAGTGTTCACAAGATGTTGTATGTGATGTCTTAACTTAAGATATCTATGTACCTGCTGGAGTTTAAATGGAAAACATAATTATGCAGGATTGTTTCAGGATGTCATACACGATGTCATGACATCTGATATTATGTACCTACTGGAAATTATAAAAGGAATTATGGAATTATGCAGGATTGTTCCAAGATGTCAGACCCGATGTCATGACATCATGTACACAGAACATTCAGTGTGAATGTCTGGTGTTTTATGATTGCGCATTTAATGGCAATCTATGTATGATTGAAGATCTGATTTGCAGGCGCATTCAATCATTGATTACAACCTGATTTACTTATTTTCCAAGGAGATCTAACCAACTGTCATGAGAAGATTTAATTGGAAAATAGTTTAGGGTTTTCAAGATGTCCAAGCCCAGCTGAATGCTTCTATAAATAGGATATGGAAAACCTGATTTGTTACACAACCAATACTGAGCGAAATACTGAGAGAGAGCTAGGGTTTATGTCTTGTTTAGTCGTGAGACTTGTAAGCCATTCAAGTCATCCATAGATGATTGAATTTGTCTGATTTGTGGTTGTAATTTGTCACTCAAAGCTTGTAAGCAAGAGTGTGTGTCTACTTGATCAAAGTTATGAAGCAAGATCAAGTGTGTGTCTACTTGATCAAAGCTGTTAAGCAAGATCAAGTGTGTGTCTACTTGATTGAAATTGTGAAGTAAAATCAAGTGTGTATTATTGAAAAGTATTTTCTTTTCTCAAGGAATTGTTGTTTAAAATCACAGGTGTGATTGTAGGGAAGTGAGTGGGTTCTCATATCTAAGAGTGCTTAGGTAGAAATTGCACAGGTAGAGATTAGGTGAGAAAGACTGTAACTTGTTGAAGTGTACGGAGAGTCTTTGAACTGATTCTATTTTAGTGAATTTCCTTCCTGGCTTGGTAGCCCTAAGATGTAGGTGGGTTGGATCGAACTGGGTTAACAATTGCTTGTGTCTTTTGCATTACTATTCTCTATCTTTATCCTGGTTGCATTACTCGGATATTAGTGTCGTGACATTACCTTCGATATCTCATATCTGATACCAGAATTTCAATTGGTATCAGAGCAGGCATCCTGCTCTGGTTCTGGGTGAGATCTAGGGACAACACTTTTTGGTACAATGGAAAGAGATGGAGGATCTATTCACAGGCCACCAATTTTGGATGGATCTAACTATGACTACTGGAAACCTAGAATGGTAGCCTTCCTAAAAACTCTTGATAATAAGGCTTGGAAGACTGTGTTAACAGGCTGGGAACATCCAGTAATTACTAAGGAAGGAGAAGCCACTACTGATAAGAAGCCTGAAGAACAATGGTCCAAGGAGGAGGATGACCTAGCCCTTGGAAATTCTAAGGCATTGAATGCCATCTTCAATGGAGTAGACAAGAACATCTTCAGATTAGTAAACAATTGTGAAGTGGCTTAAGATGCATGGGACATTCTCAAAACCACTCATAAAGGCACCTCTAGAGTGAAAATGTCTAGACTACAGCTTCTCACCACCAAGTTTGAAAACTTAAGGATGAAAGAAGATGAAAATATTCATGAATTTCACAAGAGTCTCCTTGAAATTACCAATGCCTCTGGAGCTTTGGGAGAGAAGATGTCAGATGAAAAGTTAGTAAGGAAAATACTCAGATCACTCCCTAAGAGATTTTCTATGAAAGTAACAGCCATAGAAGAATCTCAAGACATTTCAAATATGAGAGTTGATGAGCTAATTGGATCCCTCCAAACATTTGAGATGGGAGTATGTGATGGATCTTAAAAGAAAGCCAAGAGCATAGCCTTCATGTTAAACACTGAAGAGGAAGATGAGGAAGGTGGTCAAGATATTGATGAAGATCTGGCAAAAGAGGTAGCAATGCTGGGAAGACAGTTCAACAAACTTATGAAAAAGATTGATGTGAGATCTAATGTCAAGAACATCGCATCTGACATCAGTAAATCCAACAGTTTTGGTAGAAGAACAAGGTCTGAAGAAAGGCCAAAAGAAGTTCAGTGCTATGAGTGTTATGGGTATGGTCATATTAAAACTGAATGTGGGACCTACCTCAAGAAACAAAAGAGGAGTCTTGCTGCCTCATGGTCTGATGGAAGTGAAACAGAAGAAGCTGCAAATCATGTGACTGCATTAACAGGAAGATGGGGTTCTGATGAAGAGTATAGTGATGATGAAGTAACCTTTGAAGAACTGGCCACTACCTACAAGAGTTGTGTCACAAAAGTGCAGAAGTATGCAGACAAGCTGAACGCCATGAGAAAATGATAGCTCAGCTGGAGAATGAAAAGAGAGAATATGTGGAAACCATCTCCAAGTTGAAGACTGAAGTTGTACTCTTGAATTCCAAACTAGATGAGATGACCAAGTATGTAAGAATGCTTAATAATGGATCTGACATCTTAGACAAGATTCTCCTGACTGGTCAAATGACAGGAGATAAATCTGGCATTGGATTCAATGAATCTAAGGCTGAGTGCAGTTACACTGGTTGCAAACCAAAATCCAAACCTAAGTGCAGCCATATTAAAAGAAAGCCTGAGATGTCATATCATATGTCACAACATCAAAAGAAAAGACAGCAGAAAGGGAAACACCAAAGATGGAGATGCCATTACTGTGGGAAATTTGGTCACCTGAAGCCCTTCTGCTATAAGCTATATGGTTATCTAGCCCTGATCAGACTCAATATCATTCAAGACCCAAACCTCACAGGCCTGTCAACAAAAAGCAATGGGTTCCTAAGACAAATGTTACAAGTCTAATAGCTCACACTTCCTTCAGAGTTTCAGCCAAAGAAGATTGGTATTTTGATAGTGGTTGTTCCAGACACATGACTGGAAACAAAAACCTGCTAACTGACCTTCATCCTCATGCCATGAGTTATGTGACCTTTGGTGATGGAGCAAAGGGTGAAATCAAGGGAATGGGTAAGCTGGATTGCCCTGGAGTTCCTGACCTTGACAATGTCTTACTTGTGAAGGGACTAACTGCTAATCTAATAAGCATCAGTAAATTGTGTGATCAAGGTCTGAATGTAAACTTCACTAGAACTAAATGTCTGATCACAAACAAGGAAAATGAAGTAATCATGAAAGGAGTCAGGTCCAAAGACAACTGCTACATGTGGAGTTCACAAGAAACTGGTTACTCTTCAATGTGTACCTTAGCCAAAGAGGAAGAAGTGAAGATATGGCATCAAAGATTGGGTCACCTGCATCTTAAAGGTATGAAGAGGATCATATTTGTTGAAGTTGTTAGAGGAATTCCCAACCTAAAGATTGATGAAGGAAAAATCTGTGGAGAATGTCAGATTGGAAAATAGACAAGGATGTCACACCAGAAGCTCAGACATGACACCACTACCAAAGTTTTGGAACTCCTTCATATGGACTTGATGGGACCCATACAAGTAGAAAGCCTTGGTGGGAAGAAGTATGCATATGTGGTGGTGGATGATTTCTCCAGATACACCTGGATCAATTTCATAAGAGAAAAATCTGATGTGTTTGAAGTCTTCAAGGAGCTTTGTCTGAAACTACAAAGAGAAAAGGAATGCCTTGTCATCAAAATTAGAAGTGATCATGGGAAGGAATTTGAGAACAACAAATTTGCTGAATTTTGCTCTTCAGAAAGAATTCATCATGAGTTCTCATCTCCCATTACTCCCCAGCAAAATGGTGTGGTGGAAAGAAAAAATAGAACTCTTCAAGAATCAGCCAGAGCTATGATTCATGCTAAGAAATTGCCCTACCATTTTTGGGTTGAAGCCATGAACACAACCTGCTATGTTCACAACAGAGTGACATTGAAGAAAGGGACTCCCACAACCCTATATGAAGTCTGGAAAGGAAGAAGACCTACAGTCAAATACTTCCATGTATTTGGTAGTAAATGCTATATCTTGGATGATCGTGAACAAAGAAGGAAGATGGATCCCAAAAGTGATGAGGGAATATTTCTGGGCTATTCAACAAATAGCAGAGCTTACAGGGTCTTTAATTCCAGAACTAATGTATTGATGGAATCCATTAATGTTGTGGTTGATGACCAACAGACCGATGTCGAGACATCTTTGAATGATTCCCCAGCTGACTTCTTGTAAGACCCAAATTTTGACCCTAAGATCCCTCATGGCATCATAACATTGCATTTGCATTGCCTCAAGGATCTTTAGCATCTTGGTTCCCTTTGCCTTTGGGTGGGACTCCTTGTGATTGGTTTGAGATCACCAAACATGCTTGAATTAGACATCATTGTTTCTCTTACTTTTGTTTACTAACCAAAAGCACAAAAATGTGTCACTAACATCTTTTGTTTGGAGCTTGAGTATCATCCAAAAGGTTCAAATGGGGCCTATTCATCATTCAGAATGCGAACCTTGAAGGAGCAAAAATCTGTCTCTGAGCTGTCATGCTCGCTAGGCGAGCGGCAGGGTTCGCTAAGCGAACTGAACTGTCATGCTCGCTAAGCGAGCAGATCCTTCGCTAGGCGAAGCGCGCGTATTTCAGAAAATAATAGAAAATTTTGGGCTTGACTATGAACCCACAAAGCCACCAATATCAGGTTATAAATACCAGAGCTTCATTTGAGAAAAACAGACTGGAGAAAGACTAGAGACTATTACAAAACCCTGGAGAAAAAGAGGCAGAAGGGAAACCTACGAACTAACCTGCAGCAACCTCCAGGCAACTTTGAAAGGTTCACTCTGACTCACACACTTTGCACCTCCGTCTCAGGCAAACCCAGTCGTGCCATTCGAGTTTAATCGATCTCTCCAATCAGGTTTGCCTTATTCCCATAATTTTATGCTCTTAATTTGAATCATCTGAGGTAACATTAGGTTTTGCCCACGGGTTTATAATTGTGCATGAATATGTAAACAATGCCTTGAATGTTTAATAGTTTCTTTTCTGAGATGGATGCCACAGGGTTTGGAGTCCCTAAAATCGTACTGTTATCCATGGGAAATCCAGAACCCGCAGGCGTTCGCTAGCACCTTCGCTAGCCCGACATGTAGCGAAGCTTCGCTAGCACCTCGCTAAGCGAAGCAGTAGCGAATGTGATAGTAGCTTATTTTTCCGTTTGATTTCAGATCTGTTTTCGTGTTTGATTATAACATGTTTTACGCCGCATCCATGCATTATTTACCTGTTATTTCTAACCTGTTTGTTGAGTTTTTGTGAGGGCTCACATACTCTTGCAGGGATAGCTTGCTTGGCGTTCCATTTTATTTATGGGGTACCATCTGGAGGTCTATTCCGATGACCTGTACTGACTCACTTTCTTTGATGGTGCTAGCTTGAGATATCTCTGGGTTTCTTATTCCTTTATTTGCTGTTACTTTGGATCTTTATCTGTACGGTAGATCTCTCGATCCCTTTACTTTTCTCGCATGTTACCGATTTCTTAGGTTTCGTATAGCCTCTCGTGGCATGTCGTTTAAGGTAGCGCGGTTCCTTCATCTAGGACTGCCCTTTTGCATGAGCATCCCTAAACACCCCAAACTGATTGATTTTTCTTCTCCTAAGAACACATTATCTCCTTCTACTACAGGCGAGTAAGTCTCCAAAGGTCGAGCATCCGGTAGATTGCGTAGTAACGTCGTTCACCCCAAAACACAACCCTTACCCCATAGGTGGTCGAACTACATTTTGCTCTGATTTTCATCCCAGATGAAATACGTAGGCATAAGACGCGATGTCTTAGCGAGCACACTCCTCTTTAACCCATAGGTAGCCGAGCTACGAAGACTCTGATTCTCAGATTCAGATGAGATACGTATGCAGTGGATGCGACATCCGTGCGAGTCATTTTCTTTTGACCCTTCTTTTAGTAAGTAGTACATTAGATAAACATACACGCTTTTCTCATCCCTTCAATCATGTTTGCACAAATAAATTTTCAAAAAAAAAACAACAACCTTTGAAACAAATGTGAAAAGGGCTCCCTAGGAGTACCTAGGATGCTTTGGGTGCCTAATACCTTCCCATTGCATAACCAACCCCCTTACCCAGATCTCTGACATTTTTACTAGTTTTTGATTTGATAAAACTTTTAGGTTTTTGTTCGCTTTCTAACCATTCCTTTGGATAAATAGAAGTGCGGTGGCGACTCGACTTGTATGGTTTACCTTAGATTTAATCAATATCTCTAACGGTAACGAATACCCCGCTACAAAAAAGTGGCAACTCTGCTGGGGAATTAATTTGCCTAGTGGGTTTTGCCTACTTTTCATTTTTTGTTGTATTGTATTGTATATTTTTTTGTGACATATTTTTGTGCAATTTGGGATTACTGTATTGTATGTAATGATTGAATTGTTTGAATATTAATTCCTTGTATGCTTGGTGATCTTTGTGAGATGAGTTCTATACCCGAACTCGAGTGCACTTAGGATAGGAGAATGGCATAGTCTTGTCGACTTGTGTGGAGTTATTCCTTAGCAAGTTGACTTGCAAGCCCATTCACTTGGTGGAGGTCATGTTGGGATCAATAATGTCACACAAGTAAGTTGTGGTTAGACATTACTCTTTCCAATATAGACCTTAGAAGCCAAGGACCTTAGTTTACCAAGCCCATCTTGGCCTATTCGTAGGATGTAGTGCGAAAGTCGTTCAAGTGTAAGATTTGATACGATTGTTACGCGATACTACACTCATAAGAGTCTCTCTTGAGAATATTTTTGGAATACGAGTATTCGTTCCTCCGATAATATCCAAAAGATAGGATGATGACTATGGGAACCTTTTGTAGAACATGTTTGGCAGGTTTAAACCCTAGTACACTCCATTTTGGGTGGTTCTTAACCTAACTCCATGCTCGTGACTTACAACAAACCCTTGATTCATGGTTGATCCGTTCATGAATCCTTAATATCAATGGAACTTGGGTGTTGATAAGGTGTAAACCATAATCCACCAAAATGGATGATTGATATTAAGGATAACATGATCCATCCCATGACCTTTGTTTGGTGTGCTTTGCTTGATCCTTGAGTGTGATTGTTGCATTCATGCATTCATGCACCCATTTGCATCCATATCATCAGTAAATAAGAAAATTTTCAAGGAACTTAAGGGGTTTATTTGCAAAATTTTCAGACATGGAAAGACAAAGAAGGAATACAAAGAAGTACAGCTTCAGGCAACCAGATTTGAAAGAGTTAAGGAATCTGACATCCTATGTATTAGATCTTTTGGGTTTCAAGGCTCGTTTAGGGAAGCTTCTTCCTCTTCTGACTACTCAGGTGGATGAAGGATTGGTGAGTGTATTGGTGCAGTTTTACAATCCTTTGTACCGTTGCTTCACATTTCCGGATTTTCAGCTTTTGCCCACGCTTAAGGAGTATGCTTATCTTGTGGGTATACCTATTCTAGACCAGTTGCCGTTCAGTGGCTTGGAGAGTATCCCTACTTCTCATGAGATAGTTGACATGTTACACATAGATGAATCTCTGGTTGGTGCTTATATGACTACCAAAGGGGGAATTCAAGGTCTCCCTTCTGAGTTTCTCATTGCTCAAGCTACTATATATGGGAAGGCCATGAGTGAGGATGCCTTTGAAGCCATATTTGTATTTCTCATCTATGGATTGGTATTGTTCCCCAACATCGACAAGTTTGTGGATGTGAACGCTATTAGGATCTTCTCTACTCTTAATCCCGTTCCGACTCTGTTGGGCGATACCTACTTCTCTTTGCATATGAGGAATGCAAAGGGTGGTGGCGCCATTGTGTTTTATTTGCCTCTGTTTTATAAGTGGTTTATTTCTCACTTACCTCAGACGGTCGCTTTCAAGGAGAACAAGAAATGTCTACGGTGGTCCACGAGACTTATTTCTCTCACTAATGATGATATCTCTTGGTATAACCATGTGTATGATGGTGTGCGGATTATTGACTCTTGTGGCGAATTCTCCAATGTACCTCTTCTTGGTACATGTGGTGGGATTAACTACAATCCTGTTTTGGCACGTCGGCAGCTTGGGTTCCCCTTAGAGGATAAACCCAATAACATTCTGTTAGAGGGTGTATTCTTTCAGGATGGTAAAGATCCCCAAGGCTTGAAAGCTAGGATGGTCCGCGCTTGGCGCAAGATTCATAGGAAAGGAAGGAAAGAGTTGGGTCCTAAGAATTGCATCGCTTTGGAGCCTTACACTGTTTGGGTTAGGAAGAGGGCGTCTGAGTATCTCATGCCTTACGAGTATCCGAGTCCTACACCTATGATTATGGCTGGGCCTTCAACCCTCCCTAATCAAGGAGTAGAGGAGTTGAGAGACGAATACCGTTCACGTGCCTGGATCCGTGAACGTGAAGAGTTGCTTCAGCAGATTAAGGAGAAGGATGCGTTGATTGAGTTTCTTGAGCATCAGGTTATTGATGACCCTGATGATGTATGGACTTCTCTACTTCCTCATTCTTCTAAGTTCTGGAAGAGGAAGTATGATCGACTCGCCAAAGAGAAGGCCAATATGGAGGCAGCCTACGAGAGGGAGGTGAAGAGGCTTCGCGCATCTTATCTTCCTGTGTCCCGAGCTTTAGATGATTGTTTCTAGGGATCCATAAGACGATTATTTTCCTTTTCCCTTGTATATGATTGACGATGCTGCACTTCTTTTCCCTGATATTATTTGATGAGATATTTCCATATGTGATAAAATGCTTAATATTTCCAAAATTTGCAAATAAAACTCTAAAGTTCCTTTGAAATAAAAAACAAATCATATGCACAAGCATTGCATGCATCATATGCATAAGCAGGTTTTGTTTCCGGTCCCTTGCCCTGTGGTCTAACTCTGTGTCCTTCATTTATTTTGAAGACAAGCTGACTCACCGGTACTACACTAGAGCCAATATTTCAAGACTGATGGATCACTTAGACCATGGATTCACGAGGCAGGCGCCGTGACATCCACCCTACACCAGAAATTGAAATTCGTGAAAAACAAGAAGTTGGTGGTGGTAGGGGGAGAAAGGGCTCTCCTGGTTAGCCATTTGTCTTCTTTCTCTTATATAGATGCTGAGGTTGAAGTTGGAACTCCTTTCCAAGCGTTATCTATTGCTGAGCCTATTGAGAAAAGAGCTCCTTCATTTGCTTCCTACAAAGATGCAAAGTTGGCCATTGAGCGTGGTGCAACCACTGGTTTAGGAAAAATGATTGAGTTAGAAGACAACGAGTCCCGGGCTGGCATAGGTTTTTCTTATGGTCCTTTCACCAAGCAAGGGTTATTCAAGAGTGGATGTTTCATCCACACTGGTCTAGATGAGGAAGCTGCGGTTGTCTTGGAAGAAGATACAGAGGATTCTGGCAACTTCATCATCCCTGGTGGGGTCTGCAACAATTGGGTCGCTGTGGATATTCCTACAGTTATCCATAAGTCAACGTAATGATCACTTTGTTTAAAAACCCTTCTCCCATGCCAAAAGGAGGAGTGATGACATTGTTGGCACATAAGTACAATGATATTTTCATTCAATAGATTCATGTTAAATGTTTGTTTTTCCATTTATTTTCCTTTTTCGCTTTTTGCATGAAATTGGTGATCACATAAAACCCTAAAAATAAGAATAAAATCAATCTTTTCATTTGCATAATGATTTGCCTTGTTTGATTTCTAAAAGCTTTTCATATCCAAAAATCATTATGCAGGTTGATTTCTAAACCCATTGAACATAATGACCCAACACCATCTCCCAATTTTGAATTCCCTATATTTGAGACAGAGGAAGATGATGTTGAAGAGATTCCTGATGAAATCACCCGGCTACTTGAGCATGAAGAGAAGATCACTCAGCCGCATCTTGAGAATCTGGAAACAGTCAACTTGGGGTCTGAGGGTTGTGTGCGAGAAGTGAAGATTGGGGCACTTCTGGAAGAATCTGTTAAGAAGGGGTTGATTGAATTGCTACGAGAATATGTTGACGTCTTTGCTTGGTCGTATGAAGACATGTCAGGTCTAGATACTGATATTGTGCAACATTTCCTACCTCTAAAGCCTGAGTGCATGCGTGTAAAGCAGAAGCTCAGAAGAACTCATCCTGATATGGCAGTGAAGATCAAAGAGGAAGTTCATAAGTAAATTGATGCGGGGTTCCTGGTGACTTCTATATATCCTCAATGGGTGGCCAATATTATGCCCGTGCCTAAGAAAGATGGAAAAGTCCGGATGTGTGTGGACTATAGAGACTTGAATAAAGCTAGTCCGAAAGATGATTTCCCTCCACCACATATTGATATGTTGGTAGACAATACAGCTAAATTCAAATTCTTCTCGTTTATGGATGGATTTTCCGGATATAATCAGATTAAAATGGCACCCGAGGATATGGAGAAGACAACATTCATCACACCTTGGGGAACATTCTATTATCGAGTGATGCCCTTCGGTTTGAAGAACGCCGGAGCCACGTATCAACGAGCTATGACTACCTTGTTCCATGACATGATGCATAAGGAGATTGAGATGTACGTTGACGATATGATCGTTAAGTCAAGATCGAAGGCTGTACTCCTTGTAGAGGTGGAGATCCCATCAATGAGAGTCTTGATGGAGGCCAAGTTGACTAATGCTGAATGGGTTCAGAGTCATTATGACCAGCTGAATTTGATTGAAGAAAAGAGATTGACTGCCATGTGCCATGGTCAGTTATATCAGCAGAGAATGAAGAAAGCTTTTGATAAGAAGGTCAAGCCTCGTGTGTTCCGAGAAGGTGACCTTGTGCTCAAGAAAGTTTTGTCTTTCGCGCCCGATTCCAGGGGCAAGTGGACTCCAAACTATGAGGGTCCATATGTTGTTAAGAGAGCCTTTTCAGGCGGTGCTTTGATACTTACAACTATGGATGGGGAGGATTTCACTCGTCCTGTGAATTCAGATGCAGTCAAGAAATACTTCGCCTAAAAAAAACAAAAAAAAACCTGAATAGCTCGCTAAGTTGAAAACCCGAAAGGGGGGCTTAGGCAAAAATGAGCTGTCTCGGTGGATTGAAAACCCGAAAGGGCGATCCAGGCAAAAGTTAGAGACATGAAAAATGAATATAGATATCCCGCTAGATTGAGTACCTCATCCTGGGGCAATCTAGGCAAAAATTAGGGATTTGGCAAGTAACTGCATCCTGACAAGACTTTGTTCTACAACTGTCGTCCGTCAGAGATCCTTGCTCATTATCAGCCAAAGCTTCAAATACATCGGATTCAGAATTGGTGGAGAAATGGTCATTATGTTCAATGTAGCCCTTTTCCAATATATATCACCAATTTCAAATTTGTAAAGATCTATGGAGTCTTGCCATTCGCAGACTACCATTCTATCAAATAAATTTGAGCCTTTTATCCAATTATTGGCACTCTTATCTGTTTCTATTCAACAAATGTTTTGCATGTTTTGATTAAGAAAATATCATTGTTTTAAACGATCAAATTTTTTATAATTTGTTTTTAAACAAAGTGAACATTCACAATGACGACAGGATACTTAGGAGATCCTCAGTGCTCTCCCAAGGGTGGTACGATCCCCAACAGGGTAAGATTTTTGTCCATATTCCTGGCATGACTGTATCTCCTCCCTCCGGAACCTTTTGTGGTTTATCCTACCAAGTGGATTGCTTGTTGAGAGTCACCTCTCTTCCCTTCAGCAGAGTAGCAATCTTTCTTCCTCAGCAGCTTGGATCTCTTTGGGCAAGAGCGGTATTTGGTGGTTGATCCCGATAAACCCTTTATCTCCTCGAATAGATTCCCCAGTAGAGTTGTTGGTGTGGTGGACCTTGTCTGTGATAACTCTCGTCCCCAGCTGGAATGATTGATGATTCATCCCTTGCAGAGTTCTTTGCTTCCTGGTATCTCTGATCCCCAGCAGATTGGATACTCTCCAGTGAACTTGGCTTTCTCTCTTGAGTACCGGGTGGTTGATTCCTGGACCTGGTTGTGTTAGATATGTCTGTCTGCCAGCATACATCATACATAAACCACGCATATTCATGCATAATTATAACATTCAAATATTCGTGTTGCATTCTTTACCATATATCGTTGTTTGCTGTCTCCAGCTATTTGGTGATATATTTCCCCAAGCAGATGTGTGTGTCTGATCTCTCCATATAGAGTCAGCTCCATAAGCAGAAAGCGTCTATCCTTTCTTGCATATTCCCCACCGGGTTATATCCTCGTGGATGTTGATTGTTTTTAATCCTTCCCAACACATATACTGGGATGGTTTTCCCCATTGAGTTATATCCTCACTGGGACAAGTCTTGATTTGGTGTGCCTATCTAGTTTGATCCTAGATCGGTCTCTTGAGACTCTTTTCCTGTTTCCCCGTGGTAAATGAATAATTGCTCAATAATTAGTAATTATTATCCCCGGCGGAGTCTGTGTTTCTCTACCCTCATACTGGTAGTTGTAAACCCTATTTCTTCCCTTTTTGCAGAGTAACTATTTTTGCTCATCTTTAATTGGTGACAGTTATCTTCATCCAATATTCGGTGATGATATCCCCTCATCTGCTTGGATAATTGCCCTGATTACGCAATTTATCCCCAGCGGGTCATCTCTCGTCTACCTTGTTGTTGTTGGTAACGATTGTTTCTCCCCTGAATTGGTCATCATTATATACCTAGTTTCGGTATCCCGATGCCTTTTCTTTTCGGTCGATTTATCCTTTATTAACCCAGTAACTGGTGATGGATAATCGTCCATGCGAGTATATTATCTACGTTCTGACGGTAATAGATATTATATCTCATGCACTCTTGGGTCTGAAGCCTTTTGTTCTTCCCCAGTTGAGTAAGATTCGTATCCCCTTTGTGGAGTCGAATATCCATCCTGTAATCGAGTTTGCTTTTAGCCCTCTTTTGGATGATGAGTGTTTTGGGAATATTCCCCAATTCACGCCTTGGTTGGTCACCTATTATATGCCCAGTAACCGGTATCCCTGGTGTTCCTTCCTCTCTGCTCCCTATTATGACTTTTTGTCCCCTGTGGAGTTAGAATCCCTGAGTTGAAGTATACCTTTTAGGTTTTCCTCAGATGTTTTGAAGTTTTGATATCTCTCACCCTTATGCCGGTCTTGGATATTCATCTCTTCCTGAGCATGTTGTATCTCTCACCCTCATACCTGGCGTTCAAATCACATGTCTCCTTGAGCTTATTACCCAGTAACCGGTAATACCTCGTCCCGCTGCTTCCCCAGAAGTGTCCTTGTGGACATCCCCAGCGAAGTCCCTTAGTGGATTGTTTTCATCCGGATTTTATCCGAAGTATCTGTTGTGGATAGTTTTTTGCTGTATTGGCATATTCCCCAATACATGCATCTTCGAGTCAGCTCGAGTCTTTCCATTGGATCTTTTCCCTTTGGAATTTTGTTCCCCACGCTTTGAGTCGTGACCTGCTCGCGCATTTTTATCCCTTTTCTATCCCCAGGAGAGTCCCTAGGGTCTTGGTCCGATGGAGTGAATTGCTCATATGGATTATCAGTGGCTTCTGATTTCTTTTCTTTTGTGGACACATATCCCCACAGAGTGCTACCATTTTTCATACCTACATTTGTATCATGAGGTCTCTAAGGGACCAAAATTCGTCTCTTTGTTATTATTTAAGCCCATTCTACCCCGTTGAGACGAAGATTTTAACCTTCACTTCTTCGGCTAGAATGACCTTAAATAGGGGCATCTGTAAGACCCCAATTTTGACCCTAAGATCCCTCATGGCATCATAACATTGCATTTGCATTGCCTCAAGGATCTTTAGCATCTTGGTTCCCTTTGCCTTTGGGTGGGACTCCTTGTGATTGGTTTGAGATCACCAAACATGCTTGAATTAGACATCATTGTTTCTCTTTCATTTGCTTACTAACCAAAAGCACAAAAATGTGTCACTAACATCTTTTGTTTGGAGCTTGAGTATCATCCAACAGGTTCAAATGGGGCATATTCATCATTCAGAATGCTAACCTTGAAGGAGCAAAAATCTGTCTCTGAGCTGTCATGCTCGCTAGGCGAGCGGCAGGGTTCGCTAAGCGAACTGAACTGTCATGCTCGCTAAGCGAGCAGATCCTTCGCTAGGCGAAGCGCGCGTATTTCAGAAAATAATAGAAAATTTTGGGCTTGACTATGAACCCACAAAGCCACCAATATCAGGTTATAAATACCAGAGCTTCATTTGAGAAAAACAGACTGGAGAAAGACTAGAGACTATTACAAAACCCTGGAGAAAAAGAGGCAGAAGGGAAACCTACGAACTAACCTGCAGCAACCTCCAGGCAACTCTGAAAGGTTCACTCTGACTCACACACTTTGCACCTCCGTCTCAGGCAAACCCAGTCGTGCCATTCGAGTTTAATCGATCTCTCCAATCAGGTTTGCCTTATTCCCATAATTTTATGCTCTTAATTTGAATCATCTGAGGTAACATTAGGTTTTGCCCACGGGTTTATAATTGTGCATGAATATGTAAACAATGCCTTGAATGTTTAATAGTTTCTTTTCTGAGATGGATGCCACAGGGTTTGGAGTCCCTAAAATCGTACTGTTATCCATGGGAAATCCAGAACCCGCAGGCGTTCGCTAGCACCTTCGCTAGCCCGACATGTAGCGAAGCTTCGCTAGCACCTCGCTAAGCGAAGCAGTAGCGAATGTGATAGTAGCTTATTTTTCCGTTTGATTTCAGATCTGTTTTCGTGTTTGATTATAACATGTTTTACGCCGCATCCATGCATTACTTACCTGTTATTTCTAACCTGTTTGTTGAGTTTTTGTGAGGGCTCACATACTCTTGCAGGGATAGCTTGCTTGGCGTTCCATTTTATTTATGGGGTACCACCTGGAGGTCTATTCCGATGACCTGTACTGACTCACTTTCTTTGATGGTGCTAGCTTGAGATATCTCTGGGTTTCTTATTCCCTTATTTGCTGTTACTTTGGATCTTTATCTGTACGGTAGATCTCTCGATCCCTTTACTTTTCTCGCATGTTACCGATTTCTTAGGTTTCGTATAGCCTCTCGTGGCATGTCGTTTAAGGTAGCGCGGTTCCTTCATCTAGGACTGCCCTTTTGCATGAGCATCCCTAAACACCCCAAACTGATTGATTTTTCTTCTCCTAAGAACACATTATCTCCTTCTACTACAGGCGAGTAAGTCTCCAAAGGTCGAGCATCCGGTAGATTGCGTAGTAACGTCGTTCACCCCAAAACACAACCCTTACCCCATAGGTGGTCGAACTACATTTTGCTCTGATTTTCATCCCAGATGAAATACGTAGGCATAAGACGCGATGTCTTAGCGAGCACACTCCTCTTTAACCCATAGGTAGCCGAGCTACGAAGACTCTGATTCTCAGATTCAGATGAGATACGTATGCAGTGGATGCGACATCCGTGCGAGTCATTTTCTTTTGACCCTTCTTTTAGTAAGTAGTACATTAGATAAACATACACGCTTTTCTCATCCCTTCAATCATGTTTGCACAAATAAATTTTCAAAAAAAAAACAACAACCTTTGAAACAAATGTGAAAAGGGCTCCCTAGGAGTACCTAGGATGCTTTGGGTGCCTAATACCTTCCCATTGCATAACCAACCCCCTTACCCAGATCTCTGACATTTTTACTAGTTTTTGATTTGATAAAACTTTTAGGTTTTTGTTCGCTTTCTAACCATTCCTTTGGATAAATAGAAGTGCGGTGGCGACTCGACTTGTATGGTTTACCTTAGATTTAATCAATATCTCTAACGGTAACGAATACCCCGCTACAAAAAAGTGGCAACTCTGCTGGGGAATTAATTTGCCTAGTGGGTTTTGCCTACTTTTCATTTTTTGTTGTATTGTATTGTATATTTTTTTGTGACATATTTTTGTGCAATTTGGGATTACTGTATTGTATGTAATGATTGAATTGTTTGAATATTAATTCCTTGTATGCTTGGTGATCTTTGTGAGATGAGTTCTATACCCGAACTCGAGTGCACTTAGGATAGGAGAATGGCATAGTCTTGTCGACTTGTGTGGAGTTATTCCTTAGCAAGTTGACTTGCAAGCCCATTCACTTGGTGGAGGTCATGTTGGGATCAATAATGTCACACAAGTAAGTTGTGGTTAGACATTACTCTTTCCAATATAGACCTTAGAAGCCAAGGACCTTAGTTTACCAAGCCCATCTTGGCCTATTCGTAGGATGTAGTGCGAAAGTCGTTCAAGTGTAAGATTTGATACGATTGTTACGCGATACTACACTCATAAGAGTCTCTCTTGAGAATATTTTTGGAATACGAGTATTCGTTCCTCCGATAATATCCAAAAGATAGGATGATGACTATGGGAACCTTTTGTAGAACATGTTTGGCAGGTTTAAACCCTAGTACACTCCATTTTGGGTGGTTCTTAACCTAACTCCATGCTCGTGACTTACAACAAACCCTTGATTCATGGTTGATCCGTTCATGAATCCTTAATATCAATGGAACTTGGGTGTTGATAAGGTGTAAACCATAATCCACCAAAATGGATGATTGATATTAAGGATAACATGATCCATCCCATGACCTTTGTTTGGTGTGTTTTGCTTGATCCTTGAGTGTGATTGTTGCATTCATGCATTCATGCACCCATTTGCATCCATATCATCAGTAAATAAGAAAATTTTCAAGGAACTTAAGGGGTTTATTTGCAAAATTTTCAGACATGGAAAGACAAAGAAGGAATACAAAGAAGTACAACTTCAGGCAACCAGATTTGAAAGAGTTAAGGAATCTGACATCCTATGTATTAGATCTTTTGGGTTTCAAGGCTCGTTTAGGGAAGCTTCTTCCTCTTCTGACTACTCAGGTGGATGAAGGATTGGTGAGTGTATTGGTGCAGTTTTACAATCCTTTGTACCGTTGCTTCACATTTCCGGATTTTCAGCTTTTGCCCACGCTTAAGGAGTATGCTTATCTTGTGGGTATACCTATTCTAGACCAGTTGCCGTTCAGTGGCTTGGAGAGTATCCCTACTTCTCAAGAGATAGCTGACATGTTACACATAGATGAATCTCTGGTTGGTGCTCATATGACTACCAAAGGGGGAATTCAAGGTCTCCCTTCTGAGTTCCTCATTGCTCAAGCTACTATATATGGGAAGGCCATGAGTGAGGATGCCTTTGAAGCCATATTTGTACTTCTCATCTATGGATTGGTATTGTTCCCCAACATCGACAAGTTTGTGGATGTGAACGCTATTAGGATCTTCTCTACTCTTAATCCCGTTCCGACTCTGTTGGGCGATACCTACTTCTCTTTGCATTGCATAGGATGCTAGGAGTACCTAGGATGTTTTGGGTGCCTAATACCTTCCCATTGCATAACCAACCCCCTTACCCAGATCTCTGACATTTTTACTAGTTTTTTATTTGATAAAACTTTTAGGTTTTTGTTCGCTTTCTAACCATTCCTTTGGATAAATAGAATTGCGGTGGCGACTCGACTTGTATGGTTTACCTTGGATTTAATCATATCTCTAACGGTAACGAATACCCCGCTACACTTCTTAGACAAAAATAAGGAAAGTGAATCTCCTCAAGTTGAACCTGAAGATGACAAAATCAACAAGGGACCCTCTATCATAATTCAGAAGGATCATCCCAAAGATCTTATCATAGGAGATCCAAATAAAGGGGTCACTACTAGATCAAGGGAAGTGATCTCACATGGTTGCTTTGTGTCAAAGATTGAACCTAGAAATGTCAAGGAAGCCTTGACTGATGAGTTCTGGATCAATGCCATGCAGGAGGAGTTAGGTCAATTCAAGACGAATGAAGTATGGGAATTGGTCCCTAGACCTGAAGGAGTAAATGTCATAGGTACAAAGTGGGTATATAAGAATAAATCTGATGAACAAGGGGTTGTTACTAAGAACAAAGCTAGATTAGTAGCTCAAGGATATACTCAAGTTGAAGGGATGGACTTTGATGAAACATTTGCTCCTGTAGCTCGCCTTGAGTCCATTAGATTATTACTTGGAGTGGCGTGTATTCTGAAATTCAAACTGTTCCAAATGGATGTAAAAAGTGCCTTCTTGAATGGCTACTTAAATGAAGAAGTATATTTTGAACAACCAAAAGGATTCACAGATCCAAATCTTCCACAACATGTGTACAGACTGAAGAAAGCCCTCTATGGATTGAAGCAAGCTCCCAGGGCTTGGTATGAGAGACTCATAGTGTTCCTCACTAACAATGGATACAGGAAAGGAGGTATTGACAAAACTCTATTTGTGAAGAATGAAGGAGGGAAGCTCATGGTGGCACAAATATATGTAGATGACATTGTATTTGGTGGGATATCAGATCAGATGGTTGAACATTTTGTTAGACAAATGCAATCTAAGTTTGAGATGAGCCTTGTTGGAGAACTTACCTACTTTCTTGGGCTACAAGTCAAACAGATGGAAGACTCTATCTTTCTATCTCAAAGCAAGTATGCCAAGAACATTGTGAAGAAGTTTGGCATGGAGAATGCAAGCCATAAAAGGACACCTGCTCCTACACATGTGAAAATCTCCAAAGATGAAAATGGTGTCAGTGTAGATCAAAGTCTATACAGAAGCATGATAGA